>NC_051179.1:175050520-175650520 GCF_013339695.2 Rhipicephalus sanguineus | reverse complement strand
CGCTGTTGTGCTGTTATTGTGAAGGACTGTGTGCACAAAGTTCATGGTGACATTGTTGTCTACCACGTGGTAAGTGGGCTCTTAAGGAAGATGCTGTGCCGCGCATTTTTCCCAATTGCCCAAAGTACTTGTCGAAGCCAGCGCGAAAACGCAAGGCGTACTACATGAGTGGATATGTAGTGTACAAATTTCAAAAGCATGCAGCATGCCTTCTGTGCTTAGAAGATATATGCAGTGCAGCGCCCGTCGTTGGCTCTGATGCATATATGACGACTTATACAAGTTTCAAGGAAGGCTGCATGAGGTATCCAGCCGCTAAAATGTTAAGTGCAATGAGAATTGTAAATGATGTAGTTTCTGCGACATTAGATAAGGCTGCTGCTTGTGAAAACATCTTTTTGGAAGGTGCTAGAAGAGCATGAAAAGTGCAGCATTGCTCGTTTGGGCTGTTCAGACCATGTATCAGCATTCACTTGCCAAATATTGAACTTTGTTATTGTGACAAGAATGCATTCTCCAGGGATTTCAACCACAAGTTAGAAAGCAAGGAAAACGTGGCTGTAGCAAACAAAAAAGCACGTCCCTGTAACTCTGGCTGTTGCCCTTGAAAAAAAAAAAGTGCCTTCCAGTTTGTTTGTTGCAGCCTTCAATAAATTATGTTTAATTTCACTTTTGCTGTTCTCGATGTCTTTCGCATTTTATAGCCTTAAAAAGGCAAGCTTTCATTCAAGTAGTTTTGTATCTGAAAAAAAAATGCGAATCGTAGGATTGAGTGATCTGGAAAGGACAAGTGGTTCTGGGCTTTACACTTCGACATTACCGGCGGCATCAGATGGCTATGATGTGTGGCTCATCATATTATCTAAGGTTCTACGGGCCAAAACCACGATATGACTGTGAGGCACGTCGTAGTGAAGGGCTTCGGAAATTTCGGTACTCTGGGGTTGCCCTAACGTGCACCTGAATCGAAGTGCATAGCCCTCTAACATTTAGCCTTAATGCTATGGCCCACTGTCAACAATTTTTTAGCATATACAATAGAATTTTAAAGAACAGGAACGCAATAGAGCTGAATGAACAGAAGTCCCGCAAGATTCAGGCATCGCAATCGCCTCTCTGCCGTGGGGCACCGGCTCAATTGGTGCTTCATTTGAACACTCGTAATTACCTTCGCTCACTATCTAGGAAAATAGCTCCCCTTACACAAAATTAACTGCGTAAATTCCGTTTAACACTTTGCGCAGGCTCTGTTGCGATGCGGCGACCGGTCCAAAGTAGAGTCACTGGAAAAAATTAAGAGTATCGCATCTGTTTTCCGCGCGCCGCCGCCGACGCGATTGGCTTACTCGCATCACGCGACCTCTCGCCACCATATCCCTTCCGAGCGCTTTGGGTGCAGGCGCGTTGAACGCAGAGCGTGGCCGGACATTTAGCAGTACCACGGTCCCTAGAAGTACTTCGTCGCTTTTTAAATGCGTCATGCAGATGCCAGAGAGTAGCTCACCAGCAACCGAGCGTAATCTGGAAATCTCGTTTATTTCTGCATTCCGCGTGGGAAACATTAACCTCAAAGAGCGTCGTTCTACGGGGCTGCATAGTTGGCCGGAATGAATTCGCCCCCCTCGAAGAACACACTCCTTTCTGCAGTGAACTACACAAACTTTAAAAGGGTATGGGCTTGAGCTTGTTGGTAAGGCCTGGTCCTGTCTTACTTTCTGTGTCCTCGTACTTTACGCGCTGTTTTGAAACCATGAAACTACACAAACTTTGCTGGAAAAGCTCTCACGCGACAGGATACTTTCCCTTTTCGGTTCGCTGTGTTCAGCGATATTGAAAACTACATGCTACAACCTTTCTATTTGCTCGGCTGTTTATATCTCGATCTCTTGAACAGATGAATTTCGAGTTTTCAGCGTGTCACGCACGAGAGCGAAATCGAAGATAAGTCGAGATCACTTCTAATATCCTCTAGAAGAAACATACACACATATTGCAGTACCGCCGAGCGTAACAAGGCTCCGAGGCTAAAAGATCGGTGACTTCTCAAAACATGCTAACAACGCGCCGGACGGTCTGGAAGGGAATGGCCGCCGCCGCCCAATGTGGCCCGCGTGGAGCCTACCTTTGCGGTACTCTGATTTTCCAGTGACTCTAGTCCAAAGGCGTCGGAAGCGCCATCTAGGGAGCGGGAAACGAAAGGGACCACGTTTCGCTGCCGCATTCCGGTGGAGTTTGCAAGCTGAAAGAATCTAGTAACGTTGACCAATCCCGCGGCGGCGCCGCCCTCGAAGGCATAAAATTCGCATTTCCGGCAGTCCTAACATTTCCTCGGGAACCAAAGGCACTTCGACCGTTTCTATCTGCCTGTCTGTCTCTCTATATATGTCATCTTGCCGCCTACGTCTAGATGATCTCGTGGCCGCCGCATCAACGTTCAGTAGTGTTAACTTGACCTGGTTGGCGAAATTGGGTATCCGAGCAAGGGACAAACAGTGAGACAGACGAGGAGCTGACTGTCAGCCACATTTTATTATTTCACACAAAGTAACTTGTGCAGCTTGCTTTTCGAAAGGGTTTCTAGAAGGGAGAAATGGAAACTGTGAAATTTCTGCGAATCCGGTCAGAGTTGACGGTCGCCTTTGACTGTGTTCAATATGCGCAATTTACTTGCTCCCTAGCGATAATGAGGGAACACTTATGCACATGTCAGATTTTCTTTCGATGCAGAAGGCTTCGAATTTCGCATGCACTTTTGTCGCCATAACGCCACAGTATCTTACACTTATCGAAGAAGGCTTGGCAACCGCATTGATAGTTGTGTGCAGCTAGGTGACTATATCGCTGTGGACCTTCATTAAATCTTCCCACAGCCGGTCATTTGTGTATCAACCGGTTCTGCCGATGTAACATCGACCGCACGACAAGGGGATTTTGCAAACCCCATGACTGCATTCAACGAACCAGTTAGTATGTTTTTGCTGGACAGGTTTCGCCCATTGTTTTCTCTGTTGACCTTCTGGCACATGCTTGATACTCTGTTCCTTGGAAAAAGAACCACTTTTATGCCTCGTCTCTTGGCTGCCCTTTCAAATCCGTGAGAAAATCGGTGAAAGTAAGGAATGACTGCTATGTTTGATGTCGAACTGTGTTCATGATTACTGTGCCCTCTGCATTCTTTTGGCTGTCTTAAATCTGCTAGCGGACGTTCAGCAATGCTGGACATCAAATACTCCGGCTATCGAACAATTTGACCTTCTATGAACAATTTAAAAACTCACAGGGTCGCCTGCGCATTCGCCTAAGACGTTTCGAAGGCGAAAACCATCTTCTTTCTCTTTTCAGTCGATGTATAGCTTCTCCTCCGGCCCCGGGGAGGGGTTTAACCATACTTTATATAAGTGGCGTTTTTTTTTTTCTAGTATAGCCAAATCCAGAAACCGAAACTTGGCTAAATTTAATAGGAACTTAAAGCACGCTTAAGTGTATTTCACATTTAAAACGCTTGTAATCAAAATAGGGCAATTCCTGATTGTAACGCCGACTGAAAATTTTTGAATCGAAAATGAGCCAATTCCCGCACTGTTTGATTTAAACTGATCGAGATCAGCGATGCGGGCCATGCAGGCCAGGCTAACCCCGCCTGCTGCAGCATCACCGCCACCACCACCACCACCATCAACAATCGTAACCAAAACAACCAGCGTGGCCACCTCCAATCTGTTTCATTTGTGACCTACTTGCTTTGTTATGGTGCTTTCGCTCCACAATTGCTTTTTCTGGGACGAGATAGTACTTGCTGAAGGACATGGTATAGTAGGGCAAAACCTCGAAAGGAAAGAGTAAATGCCAACTTTCCTACTCCTGCCTCTCTATTATGATTATTTTCGAGTTTTCCGCAACATGGTCATATGCTTCTTTTCAGCCAAGACTGAGTATTTGAAATGGAAGCCAAGGGAAATGAAGTTTGTGGGCACAGATCTATTCCTTGAAGAAGAAACCACCTTAGGTAGAAGAAGAAGAGCATTTGGTGGAGGCCTTCAGATTCCAGGAGACAAGAAAATTGGAGACGGGAGAAGCATGTAGGAAGGGTGTTTCAGTTCCACTAACGTGAAACCTGTGGAGGGGCGAAGCATGCAGTGTGCGCCGGTGTTTCCACAGCAAGATCACTGCTAATGGCAATGAGAGACAGAAGCAAGATTAGACACATGAGATCCGCAACACCGCCTTTAGTTAACGTGAACGCTGCGAATCTTTATTTTCAACTAAGCACAAGAGAAATCTCCCACCGGCACTACATTGCAGGTCAGATCCCAGTGCCTATATATACGGGGTGGCCGGTGGAAACGGTTGTGCAGCGCGAGCAGTAGGTTTTTTCAATCAAGAAACGCGCTAGCAGACGCTGCTGCGTCGTTGTTTGCCTCTCGCGGGTGAGGCACGCGCGCCGTTCGCTCTCTCTCGCCACACGGCGAGCACTGAGGCGGTGGCGCCCTCTCTTGCGCTCAAGCAAATGGACAGGACACGACGATGCACGCCGACACGTCGATACCCTAAGGTGCTTCGCCCTAAAAACCTGCGGACAATCCAGGACTACGCCTGTTTCTAGGAAGGACCACTCGCTCTTACAAGTCTAGTCATCGCAATTATAGGCGCCGGCGCGGTGCGAGTTTGGACTGGTGGCGGTCTCTTTCGGTGGAGGCGATTTTCCTTTCGATGCATAGCATGTGAGTGCCAGAAAGGAGGCAGGCGCTTGCTGCGGGGACGCGGGTGCTGGATGTTGGCTGCGCTTCTTGTGCTCATCGTCGCTTGTGTCCTGCGCTGCCGAAATGCCTCGGGGAACCAAGCCCGAGCAGACAGGCTGAGCTGCAGGCTGCACAAACAGCTACGCAAACATAGATAAAGCTGGGGAGATCCAGTTCCATCGGTTCCCGTCTACAATCGCCGTCGCTGACGGCCTTGTTCGCGCACCGGCCGCCAACAACGGCCCTCGTTGCGTCAAGCTACATGAAATACACAGACTGAAGATAGCTGTTGAATATTAGAATCGGCGACGCATCGAAAAGAAAAGGAAAGCAAAACGGGAACAGGAGTTTGCATGATGTACACCGCAGGAACAACATGTGCGATCGGCCAAGCATTGCGTAAAGAAAGCCGAAAATCGAATAGGAGACGTAGGGTATCCTTTTGAAATGTTGGGACACAATGCTAACGTGTAGACAGAATAACAAGGTATTAAATATTCGGCAGATCCCACGTTTTGTGGGAATCGGTTTCGTGCGAAGCAGTCAGTGAGTAGTTCTATGCTGATTTTTTTTTTTTTGAGCCAAGCGTTACGAGGTGGATCGACGTGTTTTTGTAAGTGCGTAGTTGTGTACACATCGTGGTCTTACCAGGCACGTCGACTACACTGGCGTTCAAAGGGTAACTTATGGTCTGACGTAACGTCAGCACCCACGTTACAGCACATACGTCGGCATTTTCGCAGTGAAGTGCACTTTACGGTGCCATTATGTGAACATCATACGTAACTTTCGTTTGCGTATTCCTCCGGTGTCGAGAAACGCTTGAATTTAGCTTGCTGAATCATATAGGAATACAAATGTACCGTTCATTACACTGCTATAAAAGCAGAGCAAACACTAGGAACCACAGATGTTAACCTGACATGACGCCTGTATCATAGGAGTACATATGTAGTGTTTATTGCTTTGTTATAAAAGTAGATAGCCAGCACCACAACCACAACTGACGTTGCACCGGCATTACGCCTGCATAGGGTGTTTTTCTAAAGCAGGTCCTAGACCTGGCGTGGCTTTGTGGTAGAATACCTGACTGCCACGCAGAACCATTGGGTTCGATTCCTGCTGGGATCCTATTTTTATTCTCTGCATTCGTCGGGTCAACGGTTGACTTTGGTCGGTTTTTCTTAACGCTCTCGCATTTTAATCAGATACGGCGGCGCTACCCGAGAACAGTGGGCCTCATCCGACAAGACCACCGGATTATGATTTGTGGCTCAATGGGCCCTCACCATAGAGCACTGTCGATGTATATAGCGGAAGCCGGCTGTCATGTTTGCCGCTCATAAGTCGATCCTGCAGACGGGACGGCGCGGCACGGTACGTTCCGTACAAAGCTTCTTTCTCGGCTCTCCCCCCTGCCTGGTCTTCCGCGGTGCAATTATCAAGAGAAAGCAAACGGCTTCCTTTGAGCAGCGATGGCCAGCATGGGTTGCGGTCAAGCGACCGTTCTCAGAGGTCGGCTTCGGGAAAAGCAGCCCGAACGTGTGGGAAAATGTGTATGCTGACTACAACAATGGCCGGCATGCGCGTTAGGCGCGCCGACGGCAAAGAAGAGTTGAGTCGCAACAACGCACGGTCCGAACGCGGGAAAGACGAGGACACGCAAATTGTTTCCCGGAACCGTCCTGACGACTGTCACCGGGACCTCGACTCGATGCGCTTGGGAAATGGCGCGAATGCCGCAGGGCTGCTGTGATACCGATATATTCGACCGTGAGAACCCCTGAAAACGTGGGTTAAGGATAGAGAGAGCCATGATGGGAAAGAGTGCCAAACGCCTGTCTGCACCGTAAAAACACTGCTGTCAAGATTAGGGACAGCCCAGTAGGGAGTGGCTTAATCTGAGAGTAAACAGATTGGATAACAGAAGGTTGAGGCGGACCAGCAGTGGCCACCTCCCCTTTTCTTTGTTACCGCAAGGTACTTAAGACTGGACGGAATTCGTTTCCCTTCAGTCTAGGCTGTAATCACTTAACTGATAGATCAGTAAGACTCCGTACGATGCAACTTTTGTCTGGGCCGTAACCACTCGGTGGTCGAACAGTGAGACTCGGTTCTTCGTATGTAGTAACAGTGTTCTAGGCTCTAACTTAAGAAAAGTTAAGTAGAAGAGTAAGATGCTGTTGATGCCTATGTTATCATCAGTGTGCTTCGGCAAGATGTACATATGACTGTAAATATTTCGCTACAATATACCTTCAAGTTTTTATTACCTCCAACCTGCCTCCTGCTTCATCGACGTCGATCATCTCCTTGACGGGACTTCAACCCACATCAAGGAGAAAACGAACAAAGAAAAAACATAACTGGCGCAGTCTGACAGGGATCGGCGAGCTCTACAGCACCATACACTGGACCAGCGCTGAGAAGACCCGAGGGGCAAGGCGTCCAACAGCCACCAGCGGCAACGTCGAGACGATCCCACAGCAGTCAACTCCGGTGCCGTGGAGGAGATCCAGGAACGACAGAGCATTCAGCAAAGGGTGAGCAGGATTTCTTACGTCTTTCTCATGTTGGCATGGCAGTTTGTGTGTAGAGCACATGGTGAGAACACGCGGAGGTGCTGAAACAATGGAGTCTAATGGAGATGAGGGTACGAGTGTGGCGGAAGTGGATCGGAATCAAGAGCCATGAAAGGATGGTAGTCTAAATTCTGAAAAATCAGCTGAGGCGAGAGTGCCTACTCAGAGGCAAGAATCGATGCAGCAGGCATCTCAGGTTTTGCCGAATTCAAGTGAAACGAGAACGCTCGAACTTGAAATCCAAAAGCTCAATCTCCAGGTTGAGCACGAAAAGCTATTGCAAACTAGAATGAACGCGGAACGTCTCAATGGCACGTTGTCCAACTCTGGTCGGAGACGGGAGATCAGAGGCGACAGTGTTTCGATTCTGTCCAGCAATGTGCAAAAGTGCTGAAAGGGTTTCGCCTGCCGAGTGACGCGGATGTGCCATTATGGTTTGAGGAAGTAGAAAAGCTGTTTGCTACTTACCAAGTACCGTATGAGAGTCGCGTGCATTTGGTTATACCAGCACTAACGGAACGAGTTCGTTACCTACTGCGTACCTCAACCCTGAAGAGAGTGCAGATTACGAGGCAGTTAAAGCAGCAGTGCTGACGGAACTGAAGCTTTCTCCGGCAGAGTATCTGCAGAGGTTTGAAGGGGCAGTAAAGCGAAAGGAAGAGACGTGGGCGCAGTTCGCGTCCCGCGTGAAAACTTATTTCTCATACTACCTTCAAGTGAGAGAGGCCGACACGGTATAAGTGATGGCCGAACTCATGGTTGCTGACCGTATAAAATCGGGACTAAGTTTGGAGGGGTCTGGAGTATGTGAGATTAAGGGAAGGCGAGGGATGGCTTAGGCCAACTGAGATCGCTAAAGTGCTCAAAACTTTCGAACAAGCGAAAGGGAAAGGGCGTGCTTCAAAGCAACCAACTGTAGAAATGGGGCAGAGGCCGGCGACACGAGTTGAGAAAGGGGCTCTGAAATGCCACTTATGTCACGGCTCAGGCCATTTCGCTAAGGAGTGCCCGAAGGCTAGTGATAAGGAGAACGACCCGAAGAAGGCTACCGAGCCAAAGCGGAAGGTCCAGAAGGTAATTTTAACCCACAAGACGGAAATTGAAATACCCAATGGAGTCCTTAGCGCAAAGGTGAAGTCTCTGAAACACGAGGGCGAAGGCACAAATAAACTGCAGTTAATTCCTGTATCATGTGCAGATGTATCCGCAGATGCGATTTTGGATACAGGGAGTGAAGTAACTGTCATTCGGGAGAGTCTGCTTCCACGTAGTCTAATAGAGCCGTGTGGCACGGTAAGATTGGTGTCTGCTTTTGGTAAAACGATCAAGGCAAGGCTAGCTACGTTGCCGGTAAAATTAAATAGCCCGCGAGTGGTGACGCAGCCTCAGAGCGTCGACCTACTCTGCGCGTTAACTGATGAGCTCGTCGAGGGCACAGATTGTTTGTTGACCGAGGAAGATTGGAAACTTTTGTTGAAGGCCAGCAGCCCTCTGGCACCCTGTCGAGCACCGGCCGAGCCTGCTCATGAGGCAGAACAAGCAGTAGAGAAACCAAAAGTAGTGGCCTGCAATCTTACCTTGGAGGAAAAAGACGTTTCCGGGGAAGATGCGCAAATTGATGAAGAAAGGGAGGCGTCGTTAGGACAAAGAGAAGAGTTCCGCAAAGTGCAGTTGGGCGACACTACGCTACAAAAATGTTGGGATGATGCTCGTAGTGGGAAATCCGGCATGTTCATTTCAGACGGACTGTTGTACCACTGCGACTCAATAGCAGGCACCCGAGTGAGTCAGCTGGTTGTCCCCAAAGATAAGCGTACTGAGGTAATGCACTTAGCCCATGAGTCACTATGCGGGGGCATCTAGGGCCAAAGAAAACAAAAGCTCGCATTAAGTATAACTTCTTTTGGCCGGGTATGGCGAAGGAGATATTAGAGCATTGTCGTTCGTGCCATGAATGTCAAATTCGTTCAGACAGGCGTCGCACGGATAGGGTGCCTATAACTCCGCTCACTAGACCCGAACACCCTTTCCAAGTTGTCAATGTAGATGTAATCGGACCCCTGGACACACCGTCAGCGAGAGGGCATAAGTACGCGCTGTGCTTAGTGGACCTTTGCACGAGGTGGCCAGAGGTGGTCCCACTGCGCTCTTTGACAGCTAAGGCGACTTGTGATGCACTGATTGAGATCTTCAGTCGCACAGGCGTTCCGGAGATGATCTGCTCCGATCAAGGCACTAATTTTAAATCTCAGCTCACGCAAACGATGCTGGAGAAATTAGGCTGCACACCAAGACTCTCAACCCCAGAACACCCAGAGAGTAATGGAGTTGTAGAGAGGTGGAATCGAGTACTGAAAAACATGTTGTATCATGTCATTCAGAGAGACTCCAAGAATTGGGACAAATTGATCCCAATGGTTTTATGGGCTTATCGGGAAGTTCCCCATGAGGTAACAGGAGTAGTTCCGTTTCGTCTATTGTATGGAAGGAATCCCACGGGACCGCTTCTAATACTGCAGAGGACGAGGACGGGAGAAATGCCGGTGCCGGCAATATTGAGAGAAAGCCCCGCTAAGTATTTACAGCAACTTAAGGAGCAGCTCGAGACAGCCGCTAATGTTGCTGAGCTAATGAGTGCAACTCATCAGGAGAGTTAGGCCAGTGCGTATAATCGCAGCACCAGGCTCAAAGCTTTTAACGTTGGCGACCAAGTTGTGGTTTTCGACAATGATCGGAATTGTAAGATGTCACCTAAATGGCTAGGCCCATTCACAGTGGTTGGACGTGAGCGCGAACACTCTTACCGCGTTGAAACATCTGAGGGAAAGGTGAAAAGTGTCCACGCCAACAACATTCGACCTTACTATGCAAGGGTCAGTCATATTGGGGTCGTCTTCGATGAGGACGATGATTTTGGGGAGGTAGAATATGCTCCACAACCAACCACTATAAAGCGGGAAGAGCTAGTGCTAACGAGCGAGAAGGGTGCTCACCTTGATGCTGACGCGCAGGCAGAAGTACAGGCGGTGTTCCAAGACATTGCACACTCTTTGACGGCATCCCGAGTATAGCGAAGGTAGACGAACATAAGATAGAAATAGCACCGGCCACCAGCCAAAAAAGGTGTTTCCTTATCGGGTGCCGGAACTGTTAAAGAAGGAATTCAGCCGGCAAGTTGACGAACTTTGACTTCGAAGCTGATCTACCCCACGGAGAGTGACTTCGCACACCCGGTGGTATGCGTCGGAAAAAAAAAGATGGGACTATCCGCATGTGTGTGGACTACAGGGCATTAAATGCCGTCACCAAAGTGGATGCGTTCCCTATGATGAATCCTCAGGAATTGATTTTCCGAGTAGGTAGAGCGCAGTTCATTACGGTAGTGGACCTTAGGCGCGGGTACTGGCAGGTGCCGATGGAAGAGAAGAGTCAGAAATTCACCGCGTTTGTAACGCACGAGGGTCAGTACGCATGGAAAGTGATGCCTTTCGGGCTAAAAAATTCCGCGGCAACCTTTCAAAGAATGGTGAATAAACTCTTGTCGCAACATCAAATGTATGCCACGGCATACCTTGATGATATTGCTATTTTTTCTAGCACTTGGGAGGAGCACTTAAAGCATCTCGACATTATTCTTAAGGTCTTAGATAAGGCGGGACTGAAAGCCAGTCCGGAGAAGTGTCAGATTGAGCAATCCCACATACATTACCTGGGGCACATTGTCGGTTCAGGGACACATGCACCAGACCCTGAAAAAATAGCAGCGATTAAGAACCTGGTACCACCGCGCACTAAAAAGGAACTACGCAGCCTGTTAGGACCTTGCGGCTACTATCGCGAGTACGTCCGAAGATACGCAGAGGTGACGAGCCCGCTCACGCTGTTAACAAAGAAAGCGGTACCTAGTAAGATACCCTGGCCGGAGGAAGCCCAGACGGCATTTGAGATTCTCAAACAATCTTTGTGTGAGGCCGTGGCGCTTAACACTCCAGAGCCATCTCAGCCCTACTGGCTTTTCACAGACGCATCAGCTACGGCGGCGGGAGCATGTTTGGCGCAAATGTCAGCCGAGGGGCAAGAGAAGCCTATCGCCTTTGCAAGCCACCGCTTCTCACCGACCCAGATGCGCTGGTCGACCATTGAGAGGGAAGCGTTCGCAATAATATGGGCCTTAAAGAAGTTTGACTACTGGCTTTTTGGTGCCATAGTAAACGTCGTTTCCGACCACAATCCGCTGTCGTACCTTACAACTTCGACTCCGCACGGGGCGAAATTGACAAGATGGGCGCTGGCGTTACAGCGATATCATGTGTCAGCACAACATCGGAAGGGCGTATGTAACGGTAATGCGGATGCATTATCAAGGCTCCAGAATAGTTTATGGAAGCCATCAGAATAACAGTGCCATGCCAACTGGGGGGGGACGTGAATGTTCCTGCCCACTTGATGCTGTATATTGTGGACTGTGTGATTGTCAATTCAAGAAACAGACACTAGTGATCATACTGCTTGAAGCAGCAATGGTGTGCTTGATTGTTTAGCATGTACTTGTTTACGTTTCTTGTATTCTCCTGTCGTGTTGTCTCGCAATTGTGTTTGATGTTTGTGTAGACTGTTGTATGGTTAGAAAGTCCAGTGACCTAATTGCGGCAGTGATTTATCCTACCACTGAGCGTAGAACAGCCCAGCGTACTCTTTAGGGGGGACGTGTTATGTTTGCCGCTCATAAGTCGATCCTGCAGACGGGACGGCGCGGCACTGTACGTCGTACAAAGCTTCTTTCTCGGCTCTCCCCCTGCCTGGTCTTCCGCTGTGCAATTATCAAGAGAAAGCAAACGGCTTCCTTTGAGCAGCGATGGCCAGCATGGGTTGCGGTCAAGCGACCGTTCTCAGAGGTCGGCTTCGGGAAAAGCAGCCCGAACGTGTGGGAAAATGTGTATGCTGACTACAACAATGGCCGGCATGCGCGTTAGGCGCGCCGACGGCAAAGAAGAGTTGAGTCGCAACAATGCACATTCCGAACGCGGGAAAGACGAGGACACGCAAATTGTTTCCCGGAACCGTCCTGACGACTGTCACCGGGGGCTCGACTCGATGCGCGTGGGAAATGGCGCGAATGCCGCAGGGCTGCTGTGATACCGATATATTCGACCGTGAGAACCCCTGAAAACGTGGGTTAAGGTGAGAGAGAGAGCCATGATGGGAAAGAGTGCCAAAACGCCTGTCTGCACCGTAAAAACACTGCTGTCGAGATTAGGGACAGCCCAGTAGGGAGTGGCTTAATCTGAGAGTAAACAGATTGGATAACAGAAGGTTGAGGCGGACCAGCAGTGGCCACCTCCCCTTTTCTTTGTTACCGCAAGGTACTTAAGACTGGACGGAATTCGTTTCCCTTCAGTCTAGGCTGTAATCACTTAACTGATCGATCAGTAAGACTCCGTACGATGCAACTTTCGTCTGGGCCGTAACCACTCGGTGGTCGAACAGTGAGACTCGGTTCTTCGTATGTAGTAACAGTGTTCTAGGCTCTAACTTAAGAAAAGTTAAGTAGAAGAGTAAGATGCTGTTGATGTCTATGTTATCATCAGTGTGCTTCGGCAAGATGTACATATGACTGTAAATATTTCGCTACAATATACCTTCAAGTTTTTATTACCTCCAACCTGCCTCCTGCTTCATCGACGTCGATCATCTCCTTGACGGGACTTCAACCCACATCAAGGAGAAACGAACAAAGAAAAAACATAACTCCGGCCTCTATCTGTATATTTAACTATGTATGCCGTTGAGCAAACTTTCGAAATGAAAAAAAAATATATTACTAATCTCTGTTCTCGCCGTTCCAGGGTAGATATAAACTGTCAATAACCTGTGGCGCATACCCGTACACCGATGCCCGTGGTAAACGGGTATGTGCCACACGTGTCTGGAGGAAAGGGTTTGGCGACGTACGCGACAGGATTCTCACTTTATTCATGTCATGAGCAGACAGTCATATTCGTCAAATCCGCTTACCCTCCCATGCCAATTTTGGTCTACACCAACTTAAGGAGGCGATCACGAGGGCACCCAGACATAGGCGGCTAGATAAATAAATACCTAGATAGAAACGCTCAAAGTGCCTAGGGTTCGCTAAGAAATGTTTCGCATTTAAAAAATAGAAATGGTGCTACTTACATCTAGCTTCACACCGTAGCTTATCGCGTTAAGCTTCGTGTGCGGGGCGCATTTGCACCGCTATTTGCACTCGTTGTCGCCTTTATATTCCGTGATGTTGCGCACGTGACCTGCTTCGTGCAAGCGGAGACCCTTCTCTAGAGCAGACGCACGAAAACGCATACGCCAGCTGGTCAAGTCTTTGAAACTGCAGCGCAAAAAAAAAACTGGCAGCGCCATGGGTGCACTTGCGCTGTCAGGACTCGCCTTCGCGCCAGGGGCCCTCCAGATAATAATGAGGAACAGCGAGTTCGGCAATTAAAATGCAAAGATGCTTATTTTACATCGTGCCGCCAATCGGGCCTGCCTCATTTGCAGTCCCGAAAGGGAGGAGGCATCATGCCCCCTCTGGTCCGTCTCCGAACGAAAACAAACGCCTACAAGCACAGCACCACGCAAAGAAGCTGACTCGTTTGATGCTCCGACAGCGCTCGTCGGTGTGGACATGAGAGGGACACCGTGTCATTCTTTCTAGATGACTTGGCAGCCAATAAACGCGTACACGACCGCAAATGACTGCGCGGGAGTCTGCCTGAAGCCCGACGACGGGCCCCGTTGTCTGAACACATGTCCGAGAGTCGAACGCTTCGTGCATTGTTCAAAAGAACACTGTTGCTGCCGCTTCTCTTTGCCTCTATACCACATAAATCCATGCGTGTGTTTGCATGTGTGCGTGTAAATAAAAAAAACTTAGCGCAGCTTGCACTAAGTCGCGCAAGGGGCAGGGGGGGGGGTATTCACCTGGAGTGGGGGGCGCAAAGTCTGCCCCATACATTGACTTAGTAAGGAGGGGCGCTGCGATAACACCCCCCCCCCCCCCCCCCCCCGGGGAACACTACGCACGCCTCTGCAAAGGTAGAGTGTACTAGAACAGGGAGTGCTCGGAACTGCCGCAGCACCAATGCACAGAAGGTGAAGCTCAAACAGGGTCGATCCGCTTGTAGCGCTGCGATCGGTAGTCTGCAATGTGTCGTCGTTTGAGAGCTGCGCGCGGCCCCGCCAAAGTAGTACAGGGGTAGAATACCCGCTCCCCACTCAAAAGGAGCGGGTTCGAATCGCAGCTGTAGATGGTGAGTTTTAGGGGTGTAGCTCCTCTTAGTCTAACCTTGTCCCATGTCAGGCGTAACCTCGGCAGTATCTCCCGAACAGTATAACAGATGGCGCTGTCCCATAGAGATAGAAAAAAAATAATAATAAAACAAAAAATACATAATAAATAAAAATAATAAAAATAAAAAATATATAAATAAATAAATAATATTAAAAAAATTTGAAATATAGAAAAATAAAAAAAGAAGGAAAAACGGAAAAAGGAAAAATAATCAAAGCGGTGTATCGCTTTGATTACTGCTGGGCGAAAACACTGAACATTTCACGGTGTACACGATTGCTTCAGGAGCTTCGCCCAAGCTCTTCATCATTCACCCGTGGATATGCTGTAATTTTTCTATTCTTAGTGTCACCTTTTTTTATCTGTACTGGTTTTCCTTTGTTTCGTAAAACTAACTTCTGTTGCTGTGTTGCTACGCATTGCTACAAAAGGTAATGTAAAATGTGAAATCTCGTTTCGAGTCTCGTATTCGCAAAAATCTCGAAGGCCATAGTTTACGTTTTTGTTGAATCCCGGGCGGCGGCGCTGCAAATAACTACGCTCACTGGCAATTTTTTTTTCTGTCTTACTTCACATTTCGCGCTAATTTTCGAAGCAACATGTTGCAAGTGAAGCTGGGTTTAAGAAACAACGAAAAACCCGGTCAGCTATAAAAGGTGACGCTAAGAATAAAAACCCACCATCCACAGCTACGATTCGAACACGGGCCTTTTGAGTGGGAAACGAGCATTCTACCCGTGCACCACTTCGACGGAGCCGCGCGCAACTCTTAAACCATAGAGTTGATATACTAACTCTAGAGGAAAAGCTCCCCATAGGGCCCATGCACTGAAACCTATAACCAGGGTGTCGGAACGAAAGGTTTTTCGTTTCGGTTTTAGTTTCGCTCCACCGCAAAAAGTTCCGTCCGTTTCTGTTCCGGAGCGAAAAAAAAATGTTCCGTAAAGGTTCGTAACGGTTTTTTTAATGCAAAAATTTGAAGTTAAGGTAATCATAAAAAAAAAAACATTGGATTTGTGATAAGGTTACTTGCCCTCCTCTTAAAAAAGTGGGACAGGGGTAAAACACGTTCTTCAGAGGAGCGGAATTCCTGTAGCACAAAATCCTACCAACTAGCACAAACCAGTATACCCTTCAAAGTCATAGTATTTCTTTTCTCAAAAGTCAATTACGATTCTTTTTAGCCGGCTCAATGCTTTGTGTCAAGGGAGCGAGCACGATCTCAGATGCAGCACGTCATTGAGTGTATTCTCTGATGTGCGAGACCGCTGTCCTGATAAAAAAATCGCCCGGCCTGCGCGAAACACGCAGCACAGTCACAGCGAAAGCTGGAAGAGCGGCCTGTCCAGAGCCCGTTGTAGACTTTCTTGGGGCAACTAAAACAAGTACACATGCAAGGTACCCACTACGCCATAAATCGTCGTAATTTTTCTGAAGCTGCCAAGCGTCCACTACGCCATTTTTCGTCATTCTTTAGAGAATCGTGGTACCCGCGACACATCTGTAAGCCATTATGTGCACTTTGTGCTGTGGCTGATGATGACGAATAATTATGGCTGAGCCCTTTCTAACGGGTTGAAAGCATTCAACGACCGACTCGTTGCGCAATTCGCATTGTGTGACGCCAGGTTGTTATTTTACTCTTCTGCCACGCTATATTACATAGGTTAACACGATTCCTTGCCCGACATGACGCCTGTATAGAGATATAGACATGACCTGCATAGAGTTATAGACATGTACAGACATGACGCCTGCATTTTTGCGATGGAGTTACAAGCACCAGCGTGGCCCTGTGGTGCCGTGGAATACTCGACGGCCATGCAGAGGGCGGGAGTTGAAATCCCATTCAATCCTAGAAATTTGTTTCTCATTTCATTTTTTCTTATTTCACGCGATAGCGCTTACGGACACCGGCGGCGGCGGACAACCATGACGCCAAAATCGGATGGTGTGATCTCATACCAGCTTTCGCTGTAACAAACTTCAGCGCCGACAATGCCCTCTCCATGCTGGCCTTCATGACAGGCGCGCAAAAGTCCGCTAGCGTTAATATAAACATCTCTGGTGGCACCTGTTCTGTTTTTCGCACAATTTCAACATATTTTCGCTTTGGAATTCCTGCTTGAGGTACGCGCTAATACTGTATCCTGAGATATGCATACTTACTCACGTTGCATGACCTCAGTTGTTCCAGATTGCTAAGTTTTCTCGTGAACCAAAAAACGATTGAAAAAATTTCGGTTTCACTCCGGAACAAAATAATAGATAAATTTTCGGTTACGTTTTCGTTCCGGTCCAAAATATCGTTTTTTTTCGTTTTTCGTTTTTGGTTTTCGTTCCGTTCCGACACCCTGTCTATAACCACATGGGTTCCGCCATGATGGAACGAAACGAATGTTGCCAGACCCTGAGACGCTCGCTATATTTGACGGTAGTAATCAGTTTTAATTTAACAACCTAAGCATACGCTTCGTTCATGGAACGTCAGATTCAGCTGTGTTTTGATGCGTGAAGCCGTGTGTTAGTGTAGCATTGTCTTGTGCAGCTGGCCCGATTGATAACAGTTAACATTTGCACTTGTTTGTGCATGGTTTTTACTATACACGCCTTACCACTAATGCATAACGAATAAAGTTTCTTCGTTCGCTGGAATAAGGGTCATTCCACAGATTCGCAGCTCGAAGCAAAGTGCGTAGGCCGTGATAGCATGGTGCTTTGACTTGCAATGACGAGAAACGTGTATCCACGTTCTTTTTCAGCTCATTGCTGCCGTACTTCAGCGCAGAGAGCCATAAAGCAGAAAAATGTCGATTGAAGCATGCAGCGGTGAATGTGAGTGAGGCCGCTTAGGCGTCACCCGAAAGCTTCGATCAAAACTAAATATACACGGCACACGAAATTTTATCACCGTTAAGAAGACTAAAGAGTTGCGCCTAGTTGGTACATAACTTTCAGTGCTTGTTCATCTCTTCTTTGCCGTCCGTCCTGGTTTGCATCTATGTTTTCAGCTTGAAAGAAAAAAGGGCTGTCACATGAAGTCGAGTGCTACGTGGCAACAGAAAACACACACAACGGGACACTATGACAACTACGAGATACACGACGTAAACGAAGTTTTTAACACGACGCGCGAACCGGCGCAATCGGCCGCAAGCGCACTACCTGGTTCTAGAAACGTTGCTCTCGAGTACAGTGTACTAGAATGGGGCAGTGGGCTCACTGCCGTATCCCTGCGCCGCGCCGCCATGGCCCTCTCCGCGTCGACAGCCTGGGCGCCCGCCAGGGGCGCTGCCGCCAGTATCTCCTGAAAACTTCTCTTGAGGGGTGCGAAGCGCGTCCCCTGGTCGGGGTTACGCTGGTTACGATGTAGTTCCGAGGGGATCAACAAACGCGGAGTTGAAGGCGGTAAGAGGGCCACCACAGTACCACAGTGACACTTAAAAGAGGCCACAAAAAAAAAATGGTGGGAGGATTCCCCCTGCAGCGCGTGCTCACGCCATCCATTCGTTTGAAAGACCTTTGTCGATCGGCACCACGCGTGCCGCTTTGCTGCACGCGTGGTGCTGCGTGCTTTTTTTCTGCTGCTTGCTGCTTCTTTTGCTGAAGGATCGGCATTTGTGTCTGTCCGCAAACTGCAACTGTCTCAAAGACGGTCCGCCGCTGCATCTGGAGGGGAGGGACGCGCTACAGCCTCCGGCGGTCGTGCACATAGGGCATGCAGCGTACGTGCAGAAAATTGCTGGGGCAGCGTTTGACAACAAAAACAGCTGGACCCAACGAAGCTAGGAGCGACCGCGCAGTAACAATAAAAGCAAAAAGAAACAAAAAAAAACAGGAGGGTGGTCACAGCAAAACCATACTCGTGTACAGAAAAGGAGATGTAGAGGGAAGACTGAAGTAGCTGTCAGGAAGCGGGAGACCCGTAGGGATTGGGCTCCTTTTGGGATGCTCCAGTGCCTGTTAGATCAACGTCGTCTTCGGCTGTTTATTGGTCGTGACCATTTCTGCATTGTTAATCATGGCAAGCATTTGTGCATACATAGGCAGGGGTTTGTGTAAATAAAATCAGATCAGACGTCTCTCAGGTCAGGAGGAGGAGCCAATCTGCCTGCTCATTCTGTGCCGGGTGTGCGGCTGTTCTCCTGATCTGAAAGGCACGCAAATTATTGGTAAGGGAACCACGCAATTAATACGAACGTGGACTGATTGAAGCGCCATTCCGGAAACATAAGGTTCGAACAAATGCATTACTGTATCTGTCACTATCAAAGAAAGAGATTGCTTATTTTAAAAAATGTGGTTACTGATGTCATTCTCTCTTATTGTGAATCACACGTGTTTTATGTACGACGCATGCGCGCTTGGCTTATCAGGGAACGTTATGTGGTTTCATTAAACCTGTTACTAGTTCCAGCGAGGGTCTTCTCTTCTTGTGTAAGCGTCCGTAAGCTGTTTTTTTCGTTTCTTCAAGTATGTATACCAACAGGCCCAGCAACAGATTCTCCTATTACACAGACCAGCTCATACATGCGAATAAAAAAAAAAGAAAAAAAAAGTGAGGCGTTGTTGTGGGGCTCGAAAGGCGAGAGTGAAATCGCTATGATCGTTACAGTGGCGAAAGGACATTGAAAATCGTATCGATCAGCAGGACAAAAAAAAAAAAACTTCAACCCCCCAACTACACGCCCTATCTGTTACTGCAGCGGCTACGTGGAGGAGCATTCATCTATGCAATAGCCGCTTAAAACATCGCCCACCCTTCGTAAATCAGTCACAACGACAGTAATTTATTTCACAACTCACAGAAAAGTTGCATCAAAAGAAGCTCCGTGTGTTGCGCACCGTAACTTTGACTTCTCTTGCGCGCAAAACAGCAACGCGCGCTAGCCGCGCCCAGCAATCCGCCGGAAAGTTTCAGGTGACGTAGAGCATGGAGGAAGGAAAACTCAGGAGAGGCCCTATCGTATCCCAATGCATTGCGAAAAGTGTGGCGGAAGTGACGTCAGATTTATGGGGCAAACAAACCGGTATGGGGCAAACAAAACAGCAGACGCCCCGTGGCGTGCTCTCCGCGGTGGTTCGCTTCTGCTCAGATTTGTAGTCCCGGCGTAAACTTAGCGCGTATTGTGCGGTTTGCACGAAGTAAAACGTTGCAAGCAGACGTTTACCAGGCTGTTCGTGCGTGGCAGGTCCGAGCGAGCGTTCTTGTGCAACAGTACAGAAAGTACCTGTACGTGCCGTAATCAAAAACATTCAGCCCCTGCATCATTGTATTCGAACTCACCTAGCAGTGACTTACGCGTTCTACTGGGCGTTAGATCTCTCTTTTCCGTTCTCGTAGCCCGATTGCCCGATTAGCGGTTGCGGCGCAACGCCAACCTATAGTTGACGTAACTTCACGTCGAAAAGAGGACACCGCTGAATTGTATAGGCGATCGTGCACGTAAAGTTTGTAATTCCAGTGCGCACACAACACAAGCACGCAGCGAGCGCACACCGAACAATACATACATCACGTAGTCCGATAATAACAACAAAAGTTTATTGCCCTTTCGTTGAACGACACAGCCTCTAAAACGTACGATGCCTTCAGCGCATGTTATGTACGGCGCGTCAGACGCCAAAAACAAAAGTTCACATGAGTTCTGAGTTAACAGAATGAGTAACAAGCAACAGAGCGCACATCCGAGAGCTTCGCACGCAAATAAGTGATCAGCAATAAGTGATCAGCAATGAAGCGAACGTATACGTACACATGAAAAGTGGCACCCGGTACTGTCCGCGTGCACGCGATTTGCACCGGGTATACGCAACAGCTGAGCATTGCGTAGCTTTCCTAAAGAACACACACAAAGAGCAGCATGCGTGAATCGACTACACCGCTCGCACGGCAAAAAACAAACAAACAAACAAAAAGGCTGCAAAGTTTCGCGATGCGCGCATGCGCTTGCAAACATCGAGACGGAAGTCGCGAAATGTTTCGCTGCGCCTTCGCTAGGAGGCAATGCGGGTGTTTGCGATGTGGAGGCTTCACGAATGTGACGTCAGGGCCTCTCCTTAGTTTTTCCTTCCTCCATGACGTAGAGTCACTGGAAAATTTTCAGAGTATCGCATCTGTTTTCCGCGCGCCGCCGCCGACGCGATTGGCTTACTCGCATCACGTGACCTCTCGCCGCCATATCCCTTCCAAGCGCTTTGGGTGCAGGCGCGTTCAATGCAGAGCGTGGCCGGACATTTAGCAGTGCCACGATCCCCAGAAGTACTTCGTCGCTTTTATAACGCGTCATGCAGAATGCAGACAGGGGCGTAAGTAGACATTTTTTTCGCGCGGGGGGGCACGCGCCCGGTGTGCCACCCCCTGGCTACGCCACTGCATGCAGATGCCAAAAGAGAGTAGCTCACCATCAATCGAAAGTTACTGGTGAGCTACTCCGGGAATCTCGTTTGCCGTGTGGGAAAATTAATGTCAAAGAGCGCCGTTCTACGTGGCTGCATAGTTGGCCTGAAAGAATTCGCCCCCTTGAATAACACTCCTTCCTGCAGTGAACTACACTAACTTTGCTGGAAAAGATCTTATGCGACAGGATACTTCACCTCTTCGGTTCGTTATGGTCAGCAATATCGAAAACTACATACCTTTCTATTTGCTCGGCTCTTTATATCTCGATCTGTTGAACAGAATACGCATGCTATCCGAGTTATAAGCGTGTCACGCACGAGAGCGAAATCAAACCTTTATTACAATAATAACTGTTTACTGGTATATCTTGAAGGCAATTGTGGCATGATCTTTGGCATTGCACAAAACAGAAGCATGGAACTCTGTTGATAAACTTGGTATAAGACAATGTTAACAAGCGTATTTTTAAACTTGCTGCAAAAAATGCTGCTAATGCTGCATTGCACCGAGTGTACCCTTAAAACACTATGTAGTTGGTGAGAAATGGTCACAGCAAAAAAAAAAAAAAAAGCAGATCCCACGTATTGAGGGAGTCGATTTTATGCGAGCCCTACGTTTATATACATAATGTGTTGCAGTAGCATGCGCTTTAAAAATTCCGGGATGTGCTATTTCTGATCAAAAGAACATAAAGCACCGTGCCGAGGAAGTTTTAATAAGAGTGCAGTATGAAAAAAAGTGCAGCAGTGCAGAAACCGAACCCCAGCTGTTTACGCGCTGGCAACGCCAAAAAAAAGAACTGTTTGTCGGAACACAGCAAAATATTTGCAAATTAATTGCAACGTTGGGAAAATGAAGGAGACAAGACATAGGAAATGAAACAATTAGGTAGTGATGTCAATTATTTTTGATGGCCTATTTGCTACGTACCGTAAGATAAGATGCACCTTACCTACCGCACGCCGATTCGCCCGTGCGTTCGGCTGCTGGCGTTCCGAATCAAGACGTCGCGCACAACTTCCAATTACCGTACACGCACAACTTCTATTACACATATCAACCAGTTGAACAGCAAGCACGGTGCGCAAGCAAGCGACGCGCCAGCGATCAGTCGAAGGACGCAATGTTGAATCGGTTGAATGTTCTCGATGTTGTTCGATAACGTTCTCGAGTGCAGTGAACCTGAACACCTACTGCAACGCTAGCGCCAGGGCTGGGCAGAGATACTCAGAAGAGTATTCCGGAATACAGATAACGAAATACATGAACTGCAAGCCTAAAATACAGATACTGAGATACATTTGCCTTTAACGTAACGGGATATTTCGGAGATACTTTTGCAATAAGATGAAAAAAGTATTCCGGAATACAGTTACAGCGATACAGATAGTGGAATACTTTTTCATTTCAAGGATGCTCATACTACGCAAAAACACGTATTGGTGCAGCATAATGTTGTAATTAAGGTTACAGCGCATCGAAACGTTCATTTATTTATTTATGACAGTACCCTCCACGCCATTAAGGCATTGCAGGGGAGGGGGTGGACAACGTACATAATTAGTAATAATGGCATAATTACAAGTATCAATTGCAATAAAAATACACTATTTCGCAGAAACAGTAACAAGGATTGGACACCGAAATCGACATACTTGGCGAACAAACTAAGCTATGCTAGACATAGCACACTTTAAGCAAATAACTCGAATCACTAATGAACACCAGTGAATTGAGAAAAAGCACACATTTATTTTGAAGATCTGCTTTGCTAAGAAGGTTGCTGTGTAGGCTTCTCAAATAGGCTGTCTTCTAACAGCGTCGGTTCAGCCTCAGCACAAGACTCACGAAAGAAAAAGAAGTCTGTCTACCGCTGAAGGCGAGCACAAATTCGTGTTATAGTGAATAAATACCGCCTTCATAGCCGTATTGCCCTGCAGCGTGGCGATATCTCTTCTCGGGTCATCTAGATACCGAAACACTTCCGCCCTCACTTGGGTTGTTCTGACTGTTCAGAATCCGAAGTCTGTCCCAATTTTCGGAATCCTCAGCCGTCTGACCCTGTCGGCTTTAATGAAGCTGTCACCACCACGGACGCTGCCAGCACCCATTTCAGAAAGCCGCAACAGGCGAAGTCGGCTCCGGCGGTGGGGGTGCCTGCTACCACAAAAGACCGTTTCACGCATGTAATCAATTAGGAACGCACCCTGACATTGGAGAGGTGGCTGAAAGCTCGTCAAAGATAGCCATCTTCTAGTCACTTCCGCCGCGACTACGGGAACTGCTTTTGGAAGTGCCGCCGCTTTGAGAACTGCACGCACACGAAGCATTGCAAAGCCTGTTCCAAGGCGGTGTCCGCGTGGGGGGTCGCGAAGTAATGGCTTGCCACCCGAAAAAATTTAGGCGTGCTGCACTGACCTTGAGAGACAGCCACTTTCATCGGCAGAGGCCGACAACACTGCCCCCGCGATTCTGCCGTCTGCGGCGTCGCGCGCTTTACCACATGGACCATTCTGTGCTTGAGGGGAAACCATCGCCGCCCTATCTGTCGGCGACCGGCGGCGCGCCTTTGCTTGTGTTGTCACAAAAAAGAAAAAAAAAACGCCATTCCCTTATTGCAAACACGCCTCAACTCATTTCTGACACAAAAAACAATGTAACGATATACCCGTGTTCTGCATAGTATCGCTATACAGGCGATACATCGTAAATGTATTTCACTACTGAGATAGAAATACATTTTTCAAAAGTATCTCGTTACAGAAATACAGATACTCAAAAGTATCTCCGAAATACTATCGCGATACTCTTGTATCGCGATACTGCCCAGCCCTGGCTAGCGCAAACAGTCAAGATTCACCAAATGTCGAAGTAAATGGCATCTCGCACGATGTCACTGCGCTAATGCAACTATGTTTACAGATCCGGAGCTAGCGAACACGCCCGGGCGTGACACGAAAAGAGACCGATGAAGCCATCAAGAGAGTTCGCGAGCACATGGCAACATTCGCCGTACATTTCATTAGTTACACCGCTAACCGCGCAGTCGATCCATACCTGTCGATGACTCGAAATCACTTCTAATATCCTCTTGAAGAAACACACACACATAATGCCGTTCTGCCGAGCGTAACACGGCACTGAGGCTAAAAGATCGGTCACTTCTCAACCCACGCTAGCAGCGCGCCGGTCGGTCTGGAAGGGACATGGCCGCCGCCACCCAATGTTGCCCGCGTGCAGCCTACCTTTGCGGTACTCTGATTTTCCAGTGACTCTAAGGTGACGCTGCGAGCCGCGCCGCCTGTCGGCGGCGACATGAAGTGCGTCACGCAACGCCGCTCAGTGAGCGCACTACAAACTTCTAGAACACTGTACTCTCGAGTGTTGGTGTTGATACGGTGGCGCCATCCAGTAAATCAGCCTGCAAACGCTCCTTTCCGCGCACAGCAAATTGCATAAATAGCCGTTGTATTCTTTCGTAAAAGTATTCAAAATAAACAAAAAACAATATCCGCGCGTTTTTAATTGTGCAAATTAGGGGTGTGCGAATAGTGAATTTTGGAACCGAATCGAATACGAATACTAATCGAATACTTTACGAATAGTTTTCGAATAGTAAGACAACCATTCTCAAAACGGTCCTAGAACTCCGCAGCGTTTTTTTTTTCTTTGTTTGAACCAAATATTCACGAACTTTCACCAAAGAGCGTTGCGCTTACTTTTAACTGACTCAAAATACCACAGCTATGAAATCTGAGGTAAGCTCGTATACAGCAACGACCAGGGCCGTCGATATATTTTGTACCTGTAGGTTGACATACAACAGTGACTGCAGATACTTTGTCGCCTGCTTTTAAATAAAACTGGGACATAAAATCTAAACAATTTTGAACCGAAGACTATGCATATAGCTAAGGCGGTAATGAAACACATAAACCTGCCATCGCAACATGGTCCTCGGCACTGAAGGCATGTAGACGTCGGTGTTGAAAGCTGTATCTGCAAGAACAATTTACGCAAACACAACCCTTGCATCTATTGCTATTCATGAAGCTGAATGCAGGTGCACCTTCAGTTATTACAAGATGAAGTCAGGAACTGATTAATGCGATGCAGAGGCAGCATAGTAAAAACTGAGCGAGTATGGAGCTTTCATGAAAAAAAAACGCCTTCATCCGGTAATCAATATAGCGTCGGTAGTTTCGTAAAAGCTTGGGCTGCATGCATACTGGTAATTTAGTGATTAAAAGAAGAAAAATGGCCTTTAACTATTCCAAAGTTTCATTGTTTTGGGGTTCTCCCGTCGGCGCTAATTATTCGAAAACTATTCGAAAAATATTCGGTATTTCGAGTATGTACTATTCGATTCGAGTACCGAATGGAATAGAATGCTATTCGATTCGTTATTCGAAATTTTCGAATATTCGCACACCCCTAGTGCAAATGCTTCTTTAGGATTGATTTGTGATGGCAAGAATGACAACGTTCCAAGATGTCAGCGTTCTTGTGGTTAGCGGTCTCGCGGTCCAGCTTTTCCTCTAGAATCAGTATATTAACTAGAGCTATGTCTATAGTGTACTAGAATAATTTCCTGGTGACGCGTCCAGCAGGCCGGGACAATAGGCCGGTTGAAGCAAACGCCAGTAGACGCCACTGGTGGCGTTGCTGCGCTTTTTTCTAGTCGCGGAGCCAGTTCGCGCCGGTTTGGGCCGGTTCAGACGCGCTTTGCAGCTGCTTGCCTCGTGCGCGTCCCCTGCGACGCTAAACGCTACGTTCAACGTCGTAGTTCTTGTGAAAAAAAAAATGGTGGATGACTTTTTTTCCCCGGACGCTTACACGTGGGATGCTTCCATGTAGTCTCATTGCACGCCGTAAAATGGGGTAAGGAAACGCCGGAATAATCTTGTTTAGCTGCGTTTCTGCAACCGAGAATAAATGACGAAAACTTTACCACCATCAATATGCGTCCGTCGAGGCCGTTATTTCATCGTACGCCTTCTGGAATAGCAACGCAGCCTAGACGTTGCTGAGCACTTTTGTGTAGTTTCCGATGAGCATGCGATTTAAATGTTGTGCTAGATATGGCGCAATAGAAGCAAAACATGCAGAGTTACTCGTATGATGGGTTTGTGCAAATCTATGATAAAAAAATGCGAATAGACACTTCTGCAGGCGATGTCCCGAACTGCAATGAATCCGCCGGTCTGCGGCATTTACGCTAGCAGACGACGTTGTCGATACTACTATGTTGCTGTGGTTTTCACAAAATTTCTTTACACTATACTATACTAAATGCAGTCTTTTTCGCAGCAATCATAGAGTCCGGTGCTTAAGGAACGCCTACAAACGCGGAGAAGGAGCGTTAAACGCAGCTGGGGAGAGAGCAACCGGTCTACTAGAAAAAAACACGGTGGATCCCTCCGTCATAGGAATCGGAATAACACGAAAGTAAAGCGTGCCCTTACAGAAATAAGTGAATGCTTACTGTACATTGATATAAGAAAGTTTGCACAATGTATATTGATGTCTGGCAGCTAATGGCGCCATTTAACGTGTATGCACCCACTTTGGTGATTGGTGGTACATCTGCATCCCGATGACTAACGTCCCTGCTAAATGATTAAACAAACCCTTATGGTACCTGTAGTATATAGCGGTGAACGCGTAATCAGAGAACTAGGTGTGATAGCCAGAAGAGCGTCGCGCATACTGGACGCAGAAATTGGTCGCCATCCCGCGGCATGTTAAAAAATTACACCATCTCCCGCTAAAGGGGACCATGAGGCGATGCGAAGCCGGAGCACTTGCACGATCGCGTTCCGTTGGCGTTCGTTGGGCATGCTACCGACCTCGCGTCGTGGAACGCGAAGAGGGACGCTACGCGCGTCGTATCTTCCATCTAGCCTGGCCGTTAATTCTCACAGGGGAGCGGGGAACGCGGTCGACAGGCGGGCGAGAGGGGGGCAGCGTGGGAGAAGAGAGAGAAGCGGAGGGGACGCGCATGCGCTCGAGCTCACCGCGGCGTTGCGCAGGAGAGAATTTCGGCATGTCTAGCCCGCGTTTCAGAGGAAGAGTGGAAAAGGGAGGGGAGAGGGGGTGGGGAGAGGGAAAGTGGAGAGGGGAGAGGGGGAGGGAGAGGGAAAGTGAAGAGGGGAGTGGAGGGGATAGGGTGAGTGGAGAGGGTATGCGCATGCGTAGTAAGGGTGGTCACGCCGCACACCACCACCCCCGGATTGAGCTCCGCCTTAAGATACTTCGCATCTAAAAATGTGATTGAACACCACGGCCGGACTAGAGGGAAACGCAAAGCGCGTCGTGCCGCCCCGGTAGCCCGGCCGCGATTTTTCTCGGGGCGAGCGCGTGAGCATGGAACGCGGTGTTACAGCCATGTGCGGCAGGCGCGTGTCGCAGAGCTATTTTTGCTTTGTATTAGCGTGATGCTGAGGGAGGCCGACGCTTTTACGACGCTTGGGCAAAGGTCGCCACCTCGCGGTGTGTTAAGGCATTGACACAATTGAACTTCTATTGAAAACGCGCCGAATGGGGCGGACGCGCAACGCGTTGCAGGTGCTAATCGCGGAGGCAACAGCAATGACGAATTACTTTACCTTACCACTCCCAGAGGTCAACACCACCTAGCCGACCGGGAGAGTGGTAGATATAAAATGCGCGTTCGTAGGCCCTCCAGAGTCTGTGAAAAAAAAGTGACCGTGGCGCAGTGGATAGCGTGCCCGGCATGTGCTGTTGCGGACCGAGCGGTCGTGGGTTCGATGCCCGTTGACGGTACCTTTTTTTCTTTGCCATCTGATTGTGTATATTTTTTCGACGTCATTTCCGTGACGGAAATACGTCACTGAAGTCTTGGTGGACCCCGGCATAAAACACTTTCGTGTTAAAAAAATTCGGCAGGTCCCACGTACCGTGGGGGTCGATGCTATGCGAAGCATGTGGCGGGTAGGTGACTGTGGCGTAACTTTTTTTACTGAGCGACACCTTACAAAATGACGCAAAAGATTTGTATATATTTTACACGCACATATATATATATATATATATATATTGAAGAGCCGCATATATGTTATATGACCAGTTGTTTACGGTTGGGTAACGCAGCCAATGGCAACGTGGGTATTACCAAAACCAGAAGCGGTAAGCTGATATGTAGTGCTTATACGTGTCCCGAAAACGCCCGCACGTTTCACGAACCCGTGTGCATGAGTGCAAGAAGTTATTGACAGTTCTTGAACAAGGGCATCATCACCATCATCAGTGAGCACCAACAGCTGGTCATGACTTGTTATAGGATCCGGTCGTGATCGTGGTGACGAGAGGTTCATGTGTAGTGAAATATGTGGCATAGTAGAGCTGTTAGAATTCGTGAATGCCTCGGTCATTTTGTCGACAAATTATCTGTCGACAGAGCCAGCGACATGTCCGAACCTGAAGCCACTCTTCGTGTTGGTGAGGTATAGGCCGTCGAGGCTAGTAGGCCTGGATAGTGCTACGTAGACCAACTTCAATGGATGGCGTTTGTCGTATTCGTAGACTACCTGGGCGTATGTGGCCTACGTAGCCTCGTCTACAAAGCGGCTGTCAATTAATCTGGCATCATCCTCGGTCAGCATGAGGCCATAGCCCAGCCTCGTAAGAAATGAAGAGGACACTTCGTCGTTCTGGTGGACGAAGCACACTTTACGGTGCTGTGATGTGGATATCATATGTAACATTCGTTAATGTATTCCTCCGGGGTCGAGCAATGCTCCAATATAGCTTCCTGAATCATAGGAATACAAATGTAATGTTTATTAGACTGCTATAAAAGAGGAGCCAACACTGGAACTACAGACGTTCATCTGATATGACGCCTGTATCGTAGGAGTACACATCGTAGGAGTATCATGTAGTGTTTATTGCTGTCTTGTAAAATTAGATAGCCAGCATCACAACCACAATTGACGTTGCACCGATAGTACGCCTGCGTAGGCTGTTTTAGGGGCGAAGCTCCTTAAGGCGGCACCCGTTCGTCCCTCGTAATCGTCGTCGTCGTAGTAGTAGTAGTAGTAGTCGTAGTCGTAGTCCGTAACAAGTCTTACGCTTTGACCTCCAAGGTGGTGCCGGTGGGAGATTTTTCCTGTGCGTTGTTGAACAATAAAAAATTCGCAGTGCGCGCGTTAACTAAAAGCCGAATTCTTCTGTCTCTCATTCACCATTAGCAGCCATTGGCATGTTCCAGTAGGAAACGTTAGTAGAAGTAGAAGTGTAAGTGTTAGCTAAACGCCGACTTCTGTCTCTCATTTCCATTAGCAGGCATTGTTTACCTTCAAGGCAGTGCCTGGTGAGATTTCTCCTGTGCGTGATTAAACAATAAAAATTTTGTTCAAAACGCCGTTGATTGATGAAATAAACCAACGAAAGACGCCAGATGTTTTCTAAAAGCAAAACGAAAAGACGCCAGATGTTTCTAAAGCAAAACGAAAAGACGCCAGCTGCTTAACGAAAGACGCCGGATGTTTCTCCTCTCCTACGATTTCTCCTCTCCTACGTGTGTGCGATTTCTCCTGTGCGTGATTAAAAAATGAAAATTCACAGCGTACAAGTAAGATTAAAGTGAGCTGCAAGTCGTCATAACTATCATCGAACCTTTAGTATAAACGCGCCCGATCTCACGTCGGTGATGATGTACTGGGCAGAATTCACGGAAGATTCACGGTTTACCGATGAACCTCCGCAGCTTCGCCCACTCATCATCATTCACTCCGTGGATATGCTGTGATTTTTTTCTGTCTCGTGACCGCAGCGATCCTAATGTTTGAGGGCTGTACTACCTACGAGCATAAATGGACGTTGTTGTTCCATTTTATATTTATTACCAGGTTACTTATTAACTTCAGAGTCTTTAATACGCTAGTGAACCTAAACATTGCAGTTCGAGATTGCGAAAATACGAGCGCCTACCGGTGTGGAAAACGGGAACTGCGCTGTCCTATCTCTCACGGCGAAAAAGGGGCGTGTCTTGTCTTGCGCCCATGTATGCTACGGCCTTCGGTGTCCCAAAGGCCGCTGTTAACACCGTAAAGTTTGTTTCAGCGAAACCCTTGCAAGCTTCAGCGAAACAGACGCATGAATGGATTCGCGCCGTCATCCCAAATTGTGCTGTGCTGAGTGGTGTTGAAATTCTTCATGCCACGCCGGCATGAAATTCTTTCGGATCCCGGCGGACGAAAAGTACGATCTGTGAACTTGTTATAGTTATTACTGTTTTTCTTTTGTCTTCGTATAGATTGTATATTGCCACGTGCGTTTCTTATTATCACTTTTGCTGTATTCGGTTTTCACCCACAAAGACTGTCAGCAACGCTCAGCGCAAACCGCGCCTCATTGTTCGAGAAGCTTCCCGATTATTGTAGATCGTTTTGTTAAGATGCGCGCAAGACGCGAACACTCGAGCGTATTCTAGAGTTTGCGCGGCAACCAGCGATAACGCTGGAATATTCGACCGCACATGTATAAATGCCGACGCGCTTCACCGCTTGTCAGTTGATCGACGGTCGACGCTCTATTCGCCGCTATCAGTGTATTTCTGTAGTTTGACTTTCACTTTCCCGGCCACATGTTCGGCCAAATAAACAGTTTCATCTCTGACGTGCTGAATGCTCCCTTCGTCGACGTCACGACCACGTGACAATATGCACTGACCTGATACCTAGTTATTAGCATGTGGGCATGTGCGGTGCACTTTTGTATGCGACTAAAAACGTGAAGTTTTCAAGTTGTGTGTGTACTGTATGAATGGTACGTTTAGGCAATAAAAAATTGAAGCAAGCTCTGCTCTTTATTCTTGTCTAATCTATGTGTACACGTAAACAAGAACAAAGTCTTACTTGAATAAGTGGTGCGAGAATAGGTGGATGGGCAAACCTTCATCAACCAGAACGCAACGATTGCCGTTTTCATCATGTGGCGGGTTGCACAACGGGAAGGGAGTCGCGCGCTCGCCATCTGAATACCTTCCGCTCGCTCAATTTGGCTTGCTGGTCATCCCGATTGAACTTGACGCTTAATTGCACCCCCCCTCCCCCCGCCACTAGGATCCTCAGTCCTCATCAAGATGGTGTCCCCCAGTGCGTGTCTGCAATGCGCCGCCATATTTTTGTACCGCCCCCAAACACCAGGCGTTTCACCGGCGCTGCGAGCGCATATCGCGTTCCATGGATGGTATAGGAACTTTCACTCCCCTGGCATTACGATGGTTGCGGCCGTGGTGCAACGCTAACAGCGCGGCCGTGCATGGCATGCACAGCAGCAGCTCTTGCAACGCCGCTTGTGTTCCAGAGCAGCCGTGATAGGAATACGTGTTTTGGGCCAGTCCAAATGGCCACGACCGCATTGGAACGCTGCCATAGCGTTCAAGCGCGGCCGTGAATGAGGTTGTCGTCGCGCAGGATCCACACGGCTTAACCTGAAAAAGAAAGCAATAACCAAGAAACACCTAGTGCAAACTTCGCCGAAATTTGACGAACGTAGCGACAGCTTCACTGTCCTACAGTTTTCGCGGTGTGGAACTGGCTGGAATTTTTCATGTTTGTGGAAACTCCGAAGTGCCCTTTCTTTCCGCACCTTCACTTTCATGTTCACATATTGAGCGAGCGCGCGCTCAATATGTTACATATGGTTATGGTAGGTTTTAGAAAGCGGACAGCCGCCAATTGAACTACGGACAAAGCAGCGCAAAAGCTGCTTCGCATGTAAAAATTACACCATCTCGCGCTAAAGGGAACCATGTTTGGATGCGAAGCAGCGGGGAGATGGTTCGCTTGAGCTGGAGATGGTGTAATTTTTTTTCTTGCGTTCTCGAGCCTGTGCCTTTCTCTGGCGTACAATCAGCACTGTCTTCCAGTCTCCATCCAGCTCTTGCTGCGTGGAAATGCCGGCGTCCGAGGTATTCGACTCCCGCAAAGTCGCAAGATCGTGTGCGTCTGCCTTTCTGCAGTCCATGCCATTGGTGTCGTCGTGGGATTCTTCACCGAGGGAAGAAGAGCACGAGCGCCCCGCGTCTAGAGCCACAGAAGCAGATGCGGCCATCGGCCGCTCGTGCATCGTCAAGACGCCGGAGGCGTTGCTGCTGCCTACTCGTCGAAGGAGGAAGGAGAGCACGAGCGCCCGGCGTCTAGATCCACAGAAGCAGTTATCGGCCGTTCGTGCCACGTCAAGACGCCGGAGTTGTCACTCCTGCCTACTCGTCGCAGGAGAGAACGAGGCGCGCGAGAGCGGGAGTGTAAGTGGAGACGGAGAGAGGGAGAGGGGGAGCGGGAGTGGAGAGAAGCTGTGTGGAGAGGGTTTGCGCATGCGCAGTAAGGGTGGTCACGCCGCAGCATTTCTTTCCTCCATGCGCCGGATTGAACTCCATGTACCGGATTCCGCAGCATTTCTTTCCTCCATGTACCGGATTGAACTCCGCCATAAGATGCTTCGCATCTAAATGATGGCTGATCCCTCCGTCATAAGAATCGGTATAACACGAATGTGAAAGGGCCTCTAAACCACCCGAGGTCAAAATTTAGTGCTGGCGTTGCAGTTGTGCACGAGACTACAGCGAACGCTGGCGGAGTTGCACGCGCGTTCTCGTTTTGCTCTTTCCTTCGCTAGGCTGCCTTCGTCGGCTCGTCTATCCACCTCTCCGAGTGCCCTTCGTCAGCGTCCGAGATGGAAACGCAAGAAGCGCGCGCATCTGCTAGCATAAAACAGGTTCTTGTTCGCCCACTGACAGCGTCTCCTGCTCGCGACGTCACCTAATCATACAGGTGACGTCACGGCGGCTGTTGTCGACACAGCAAAGGCACGCAGAGGAGCAGGCGAGCGTCTGTTGGTAGTTTAATGGCCCTTGAAACGTGTCGTCACAGAAGTAGGTTATTGTTTATAGTGCGTCGTTATATGAGAGCTTGTACAATGTCTACTGTTGTTGGACAGATGTAGCACCGCTTGATGAGGACCCATCGCACTCACGTTGAAGCCTAGTGGCACATCTCCGTACCGATGACGAACATCCATGATTATGATTAGGTGTGTGCTCCTTCTTCGTCGTCGTCTTTTACTGCGCTGTTTCTTGTTTCACCATGCTTTACCAACTAGCCAACAAGCTGACCTTATCATGATTTAACCCTTGCGGTAGCTGAAGTTCTTAAAGGACCCCTAAACCACCCAGAGGTCGAAATTTAGTTGTGGCGTTGCAGTTGTGCCCGAGTCTACAGCGAACGCTGGCGGAGTTGCACGCACTTTCTCGTTTCGCTCTTTCCTTCCCTAGGCTGCGTTCGTCGGCTCGTCTGTCCACCTCTCCGAGTGCCCTTCCTCAGCGTCCGAGGTGGAAACGCAAGAAGCGCGCGCATCTGATAGCAGAAAACAGGCTCTTGTTCGCCCACTGACAGCGTCTCTTGCTCGCGACGTGGCTGTTGGCGCAGAGCAAAGGCACGGAGAGGAGCAGGCGAGCGTCTGTTGGTGGTTTAGTGGGCCTTTAACATATACGTGGACACCGCATATGGTGAAACCCGCGCAAAAATGGCATCAACAAACACATAATAAACGCTGATACTCGATAAGCTTTCCTTCAAGGCGTCGTGATATGCGAAGTGAAACGTTACGCGCGCCGTGTCTTCCCTCTAGCCTGGCCGTTACTTCTCGCAGGGCGAGCAGAGAACGCGGTGCGACAGCAAGGCAATCGTCGGAGAGGTATTTTTCGATATGGATGGATGCTATGAGCGAGGCTTGGGCTAAAGACGCCACCTGACGGTGTGTCAGAGCGTTGACGAAATTAAACTTGTATTGAAAACCCGCCAAATGGGCCGGTCGTAGCAACGGCTTGTTTTTTTTTTCCGAGCCTGGTGGCATACGTGTCACCGCCCCGTTATAAAGGGGACGCTCATAGCATCCATCCATCCATCCATCCATCCAAGAGCACTGCGAGAGGAAAATGTGAAAGATAAAACGCGCGTTCACGTAGCCTCCGTAATGTGTTTGGCGGTAGCTCAACAGAGCGATACCGAATTCCAGGGGGGTCTAAGGGAGGAGGAATAAACGTTTATTGTACGAAACGGTCTGGCGGCGCTAGTCCCGCCATCTACCCTAGGTGGCAGATCTCCTCATTCCAGGAACCTTCTGGCCTTCGCTGCCTCTTTGGCCCTGGCGACGAGACGTCGTTGTTGGTCCAGGTCCTCTGAGGCGAGCTTGGCCTCCCACGTTTCGAGAAGGTCCTCGTTTTCTTGAGCAGCGTTACAGGCATTCGGCGAAGGCGTTGTGTCTGTAAGGGGAAATCTTTTTAACACGAAAGTGTTTTATGCCAGGGTCCACCAAGATTTCAGTGACGTATTTTTGTCAAGGAAATGACGTCGAAAAAACTTACACGATCAGATGGCAAAGAAAAAAGGTTCCGTCAACGGGCATCGAGCCCACGACCTCTCGGTCCGCAACAACAGATGCCGGGCACGCTATCCACTGCGCCACGGTCACGGACTCTAGAGGCTTTACAAACGCGCTCTTTATATCTACCGCTCTCCCGGTCGGTGGGAGAGCGGTAGCAGCGGTAGTGCGCCGAATGGGACACGTCCGTCCCATTCGGCGCGTTTTCAATAGAAGTTCAATTTTGTCAATGCCTTAACACCCCGCGAGGTGGCGATCTTAGCCCAAGCGTCGTAAAAGCGTCCGCCTCCCTCATAACATCACGCTAATCCAAACCAAAAATATCGCTGTGACGCGCGCCTGCCTCACCTGGCTGTAACACCGCTTTCCCCGCTCCCGCGCTCGCCCCGACAAAAATCGCGGACGGGCTACCGGAGCGGCACGACGCACTTTGCGTTTCCCTATAGTCCGGCCGTGGTGTTCAATCACATTTTAACATGCCGCGGGATGGTGACCAAGTTCTGTGTCCAACATGCGACGCTCTTCTGGCTATCACACCTCGTTCTCTGATTACGCTTTCACCGTTAACTACTACAGCTACCACAAGGGTTTGTTTAATCATTTAAGAGGGCTCACCAGCTCCAAAGCAACTCAGATTTGAACTTTTTGTGTCCATAGATGGCAGCACTTACACACCACAAAAAGGAGTTAAGTTAGAGTACGCTCTAGGCGTGTAAATCTCACCAGGTCATGAAAGCTTGCGCGCGCGAAAAGTAGTGCTGTTTGAAACTTGCCCGGGAATATGCCTCAAAAAAGGGTGAACGCTGCTATGTTTTCCGCCAGCATATCCGTAGCAAATGCGATGGAGGGGTTTTGCCGCTTTGTCCTCCCTGTACCGTTGTGGTGTAAGCCATTCCCTCCAACTTCTCCGTATCGCTACACCGCTCCCGCAGTAACCCAAACAATGGGTAGTGACCTCTCTTCACAGTTCTCTGCCGCTTATTGTCAGAGGCTATGGAATACGTAGCTTGCATTGACGTCACTGTAGGCGCCATCTTCGTGTACAAACAGGTTGAGACGCAGGGTGAACTCTTGCTCGAACGCGCGGAGCAAGAAACGCTGACATCAGATTAGTTCCGTTGTCCCTCCAATGCTTTTCTAGGGGAGCGCTTATGGGTGTCACCACGTGTTCTTAGCCTCACAGTGGCGTTACCCCCGTATTCAGAAACGCTCCTCGACTTGAACTTGACTTGCCACCGCCTTGGACAGCGCGTTCGAAACGCGCTTGCACTGCCTTGGCACAGCCTAAACGCAGCGCGTTCCAAACGCGTTCAAGGCGGTGGCAAGTCAAGTTCAAGTGAAGGAGCGTTTCTGAATACGGGGGTTAGACTTCTGTAGGCACAAGCTGGCATTCGTAGACCTCGATACTTTTGCGACCTCTTTGTTCGCAGTTCTGCGTAGTAGCAGCACGCGATACCGACGTTGTTCCCAGTGTGCACGAATCCAGCAAGCAAGAAATGCCATCGAAGAACTTCAAGTACGGCAAACGTAAACGGCCAGCGTCAACGATTGCAAACGTCAGAAAGAGGCAAACTCTAGATAATGCATCTTCTTCTCACTGTGGCGGTGATCTCAGAGATTTATATGAAGATTCTTCGCCGCCAACGGTGAACACGCACAGCCCTAGGACGGCACAGTTTTGTGCCGACGATGAAGCCCTCACTGAAGAAGCGGAGGCGTCAGGAAGTTCCTTGTCATCCTCATTGATGAGTGCAACGGGAGCATGCGAGCAACACTCCACAGACAAGAATATCAGAGTAGAGGCTGACATTCAAGGACGCCGGATTGTTGAAATTCAGCACCTCTTGAGCAGCTTGCAAAAGGTGGCCCTCCATGTTCCTTTCCAATGCACTCTGGCGGATATGGACTGTATATCTGAAAGAAGGCAAGGTCTTCGAAGCTCTCTGACTCTTGTATGCAGGATGTGCCGAAGAAAAGATGTCATACATACAAATACGCCACCTGAAGTTCAAACCTCAAGCGGCTGCGGTGACATCAACACAGCTGCAGTGTATGGAACAATGTCCATTGGCTGCGGTTTTTCAAACCTCATCGAACTGTTTGCATCCATGGATATTCCGGGAATGTCATCGGACACTTACGCAAAAATACAAGAGAACGTTGGAGACTTTATCAACCAAGCCGCCTGGGATGAAATGAAGAAGGCTGGTGCAGAAGAAGCAAGGCTGGCAAGAGAATGTGGCGAAATAGACAATGATGGCGTACCCACGATAACAGTCGTCGCCGATGGTGCTTGGTCGAAGAGATCGTACAAGAACAAGTATGATGCTTCCTCAGGCGTGGTGAGTGCACAAATTTATTGAACCATATTAATTTAAAAAAGCGCTCCTTTTAGTAAATAAACGATATTATAATAGCTCGCAAATAGGACCCCGTCAAGCATAAAACTGCTCAGATCAGGAAAACATGCATATCCTGTCGATTAATTTTAGTGTCCTTATGCATAACGTAGACAAACTGGTTAGTGCGTAACAAAGAACTTACCTTTCATTTCCGCTGTAGCATATAAGAAGGTGTTGGCCGAATTTTTTTTTCTTTTTGACAAGGAAAACTTCATCGAGTTCGGCAAGGCGATGATTTTTCCTGTTTATTAGCGCATATGTCTATCTGACAAGATTGTATATGCAGTGGAGCAAATTACGCATTCCCTCTTCCGAATGACGCAGAAATAGAGAATTGCCAGGAATATCTGTCATGTTGCACAAAATGCTGGCTCATTAGCCAGGAGCGCCATTATCTTGACCATAGCGCACACATATAGCACTGAAACTTGCTGTGCTCGTATTGCCTATAGCGTAAGCGAATTCAGCTAGAACTATAAATACTAAACAGCGCTGCCATCGATGTTATAGGTGTCTGATGACGCACTGGTGTAGTGAAATGGCATGGAACTGAATAATTATATTGCTTTTGTTTATTATAAGTAAACAACTATTTTGAGAGTTTGGCATCTCACTTCGAGTATTACGAACATACGCGAAAACAAGTGCAACTGCTATGAAAATATTTTAAGTGAAGCAGAGGTCTCCACCAAATGGCACTTTAGCAAGAACTCTATCTTATCTCTGAAATGCTTATCTGATGTAGTGATTGGCTGTGCACTGAGTAGAGCAATTTCATGGCTGATATTTGTATTGCTGTTTCAGGCTGCTATCATTGGACACAGAACTGGAAAAGTCCTCTACATCGACGTGAAAAACAAGGTGTGTGCAATGTGTGCTCGCACTCCGCAAGGTGCTACTGCGAAGCCACATCAATGCGAGAAGAACTGGCATGGCAGCTCAACCAGCATGGAACAAAGTATTATCGTTGAAGGCTTCAAGAAAAGCGTTGAGCTGCATGGCATAAAGTACACAAGACTTATTGCTGATGGAGATTCAAGCACCTACCGGTCCATCATAGCAGCAGCACCATATGGAAGCCAGCAAGTTGAAAAAATCGAGTGCAGGAACCACATTCTTCGGAATTACGCAGGAAAAATTAGAGAGATCGCTCAAAAGAAGCGAGCGGAAAAGGTTTCAAAAAATCTTAAAAACTCTATTCTTCAAGCGGCTGTACGACTGCGGCATGGCGTTGCAACAGCGATTAAAGTCAGAGGCTCGGAAGATACCCCATTCTCAGAAAAAATCGAGCACCTCATTCAAGATATAGAGAACGGCCCAAACCATGTGTTTGGAGACCATAGTAACAGCGCTGACTGCTTCTGTTCTGGAAGCAAAGCCGGGGAAGAAAACGTGTTTCCTGCAATCGTTCAAACTGGCATATATGAGGAAATTCGTGTTGCCATGAATAGGGTAGCCGCAAACGCTGCAAGCCTCATAATGGACGTAGATAACAATGATGCCGAGCACTACAACTCCGTTGTGGCAAAGTTCGTTGGTGGAAAACGCATAAACTATTCGATGAAAGGGTCCTACAAAACAAGGTGTCTTGCTGCTTCTTTATCGGTGAACTGCAAAGGGACTTATCATGAAAAAATTGCCCGCAGAATTTCCGGCGGGAAGCTCGGAAAATGTACAGCTTCATTCGTGAAAGCGTCAGTTGCTCGAAGAAAATCAAAGCGAAAGCTGCCGAAGAAGGCACCATCAACCACACCACGCTCCCAGCGCCGAGTCAAAGAGCATCATCCTGGTGCTGATGTTGACTACGGTCTGCCAGACATGGAGCCTGGAGCTTTGGCAACTGCTTCTGAGAACTTCGTAAAATCGCTTTCGCTATCAGTTACAAGCATCGAAGACCTGCAGAGAGCAACATCCAAGCAGAGTGGATCTAGTCTGTGGAAACAGGAAAGGCGGAAGAGGTTGACAGCATCAGTTTTTGGCGCTATTTGTAAAATGAAACCAACGACTGGATGCGGACGCACAGTTGGAGACATCTTGTACAAGGAAATTAGTTCCGAAGCCATCAGGTACGGACGGGACCACGAGTGCGTTGCCCTGAGGCAGCTTGAAAAGGAGTGCAACGTTGTTGTAAAACAGTGCGGCTTGTTCGTAGACCAGGAAAACCCCTTCCTTGGAGCTAGTCCGGACGGTCTGATTCGGCAGGACGTCCTCGTGGAAGTGAAGTGTCCATACTCAGCGAGGGACCTTACTCCACTAGAAGGAGTCCGAGCCAAAAAAATAACATACTGTACGGAAAACGAGGACGGAAAATTGAAGCTTAAGTCCAATAGTAACTATTGGTATCAAGTGCAACGTCAGATGAATATATCTCGTCGTCAGAAATGCCTTTTCGTGGTGTGGACAAAAAACGGCATAAGTATTGAGGCAATATCCAGAGATGAAGTCTTTTGGAAGAATGAGATGTTGCCCCGGCTCAAAACATTTTACATGCACTGCATGCTACTAGAGCTCGTGGACCCAAGGAGGAGCCGCGGCCTTCCAATTCGCGAGCCTGATCATATCACGGAGGCGCAAAAGAAACGTTTACTCAAGCAGGCATGGAAGAAGACGTCTAGAAATGGAGACTGCCAATAAATCACCAAGCAATCCTGTTCTGACAATGCTCTGGCGCACCTGTTGAAATTGCGACGCACGTCAGGAGTCGTACGTGTTTCCTCACACCAATGCTGTTGTTTAGGGTTGCCAATGCCGCTTATTGTTGGTCGATAACTGTGTCGTCGAGTGTTGAAGTAAAATATATGTTGGTGAATCAACAACTTTAATCATGCTCTTGCAAACGTGCCTTCAACCGAATGGAGACTACCCTGGAGACAATGTTAAAAAAGTAATCATGTGCTTTCGTTCATAGTTGCGCATATATTTGCTGTAAAAGGTAATTAGGTTGTTTTTGAAACTCCTCTTTGTATTTGAGTGACACGTTTTTTTTTATTATAATAAAAATATTTTCAAGAATGGGAAAATTCATTATGTTTCCGCTTCTTCTGGGCTTCCTTTGTGATGAGTATTTGCTTGTTTGCCCGGTAGCATCTGGAAACACTGTTTATGCTGATGCACAGGTGCACTGCATGAGGTGATAATTTCAGTACATTTTCCACTGCGTGTAGAAGTTACTCGCCAGCACCGATCTCAGCGAATCTTTCTCGCTTATTCTTTCACTTCAAGATACAGCACTGCACGAAATTGGGCTTACCTGAAAGCCCGAGCACTCGAAAGCCCCAGGGTACACTGTGATGAAGAGCGGGCACAGCAACGTTGGAGTAGGGCGTAATATGTGTGTTTTCATTGAACTTCCTGAATGAAATGTAAAAAAATGGCATTTACAAAGTACTAGATTTATTATTTTTACGCAGAACCATCTTATCGCGATTCACAACCGACTATGCCGTAAAAAGCAACTTTCGTAAAAAAAAATTTTTTTTTTCGGGCACGGCTTACGTTGTTTTCTCTCGGGGACACTTTGATCTGCTTCTGTGCCATCTAGACAACTTAGGTGATAAGATAGAATAGCTACTTTGAGAACAACAGTTGTAAGAAATTTCAGAATAAAAGGTTTGTACGCTTCTGCTTATTTATTATATTTGTTATATTGTGCGCTTCTCCCAGTTTTATATATTACATACAGCATGGTTTAGGCTAGCGTTTGGAAATTTAAGATGGCAAACGGAAAAAAAAATTCCGTTACATACAAGCGAGGATAATGTTTGCCACGAGAACAAATTGAAGTATAATGTTTAAAAATTACATCGAAGGTGGTCGAACGCGAAGACGGGGTCACTTCCCAGCACCATCTCCCCGAGTTGCCACGTTGTGAAAGGCATGTGTCGAGTCATACACTTGACAGTGGCCGCTCAACATCAAATAATGTTTTCTTTCCAATGAACAAAGCTTGTTCTGATCTACGCATGCGTATCTGGCGCCTTGAAGGAGCAGTTCGCGGCAGCCGATCTAGCTATTACATCCTAAAATCCAGATTTGCCTGCTTGCCTGTGGCGTTTCTAAACAGCCACGATGTCGCGCATCTGCGTATTCCTGACCGACAGAACTGAGCGAAAGCACACGAGCCTCTTGGCTAGTCTCTGCTGCAGAAGCCGCCACTGTCCCCCTTGCAACAGCAGTAAATTCCTGTGAGCGCTCAATAGGACGATTAGCTATGGACAAGGGGCAGTTTTCTGAACACCAAGGACCTTTGCAATAGAGTGAACTTGGGCGTGTTGGCTAAGCATGATGAACCACACAGCGCGAGTAAACAACGGGGACACAGGAAGGGAACACACACAGCGCTGTGTGTTCGACCTCTCGGCACAGTGCTGCTAGCCCAAACGCTGTCGCGATGCCGACGCCGAAGAAACGCTGTTTTGTGTTTGGGTCACACACCTGCATTAGCCTCGCATTCCACTCCATTGTCGCGGGGAACACGCTCGGGAGAAAAAGAGGCAGCACAGCCCCCCTCCACAAAAAACGATACAAAAAAAAAAATACCGAAGCCTGTTTCAAGCTGACTCAGCAAGTCCCTTACCTTTCTACGCAGCGCACGAATACAGCCATATGAGAGGCTGGTGGTAGAGTGTAGGATCGCGGAATATAGGCGATACCAGGGGGAGCCACGTCGCGCCTCTTAAATTTGGCGCGAATTTTAAATCCAGACTGAAAGTACACACAGCACTTTCAAAGCCTGTAAAATGGAAACCAGAAGCTTGACATGCATGACAATTATACCATAAAAAATAAGGAAAGAAAAAGGGAGGAAATGTTGCGGAAGAAATTTAGATAACTAAGCTATTTTCTTCCGGAGACAACATGAAAGAGCGAGACGTTAAAATGTGCAATTTTTATGGATGTTTGCCTCTGGTTTGTAAAAAAATGAAAGCCTGAGGAAAATATCTGTCCGCAACATTTCCTCGATATACTAAAAATGAATGCAGTGCCGAAAACCCCTTGTAAATCTGACCAAATTTGGGCACGCTAGGGCTTCTCAAAATGCGCATGTATTCTCTATGGGAGCTCGCTGACGTTAGTCGTCGGGATGGAGATGTACCAACAATCATCAAAGTGGGTGCATCCGCGTTAAACGGTGCTATAGCTGCCAGACATCAATATACATTGTACAAACTCTCATATATAAATGTACAGTAAACATTCAGTTACTTTGGTAAGGGCACGCTTTACTTTCGTGTTATTCCGTTTCCTATGACGGAGGGATCAAGCATCTTTTAGATGGTACGCTGCAGTACGTCCCATAAAAACACGGCGTCCGAGCAGTCGAGGAACATATGATCTATCGTTTCTACTTTTCTGCATATTAAGCAATCGGTTCACATGGCACAACCATGCGCCTTTCCTCCAGCCAGGGTTTGACTGGAAGTGTACCTGAATGTAGTGAAAGAAGAATGTTTTCATTCCTGCAGGTACCATCATTCTTTTGACACTTTTTAGTACATTCTTCCATCGACCCCCAGGGCACATGATTCCATACAGCGGTACAGGTAGTACAACGTCACAAAGGTCTTTGTACAATTTCTTCCGTGCCACAGTGGAAAAATAATCGAGCGAAAATCGAGCGGACAAACAATTACTAGCTAAAACTGCTTCTTTTAGAAATCCATGTAAGCTTCCAGGCAAATATTTCGCAGATACAACAATGTTCGGCAAACGTTTGCACAGGCGAAGCTGGCACACGGTGCGCATAAAAGGGTCCTGTACATTGCGTAAGAACAGAAAGCGATTGACAATCTGGCGCACAAAGAGGTGTGTGAATCCCAGCCCCCCATTTCTGACTCGCAAGAACAAATTAGTCCGACTTGTCCTTTCCCATGTTGACCCCCACACGAACACTGCAAGAACACGGTGAAAAATTTGGATGTTATTTCTCGGACAGTGAAGAACCTGAAGCACATACAAAATCTTACTGACCAAAAATAAGTTACAGACAGTTGCTCTAGAAAATATTGAGCATTTCCATCCATTCCATTTGTTCGTCCTATCACGCAACTCAGCAGCCTGTTCCTGTCAGTATGGATCACAGTCCTTGTAGTGATGTAAGGGCGCCCCGAGATATTTCACGGGTTTGTTAACGAAGGAGATATTAGCAAAAATCTATCTGTTGAAAGTGATGACGGGACACCGTTTGATCTAATAATGTTGATTACATTCCACAGCAAATGGAAGTGCAGAATGGCCATACGGCACGTTGATGTGGACACCCGTCCGGCGCGTCAGTACTTCAAAGAAAGCGTAAACCGTTTTGTTGAAGAACAAAAACTTCTTGAAGATGTTCCCGATTGGTTAGATCGTGTAGAGCTTCTTTTACTAATGAAGGAGGTTTAGAATGTCCTCATTAGTCCCAGTATGGCCCTTCCTTTTTCTCCTCTCGATCCACCTCCCTTTTAAATGCGAAGCATTTCTTATCGAACCTCTGGCACTTTGAGCGTTTCTATTTCTTATCGAACCTCTGGCACTTTGAGCGTTTCTATCTACGTATCTATCTATCTATCTATCTATCTGTCTAGCTGCCTACGTCTGGGTGCTCTGGTGATCGCCTCCTTAACTTGGTGTAGACCAAAATTTGCATGGGAGTATAAGAGGACTTGACGAATATGACTGTGTGGTCACGACATGAATAACGTGAAAATCCTGTCGCGTGCGTCGTCAAACCCCCTTCCTCCAGACACGTGTGGCACATACCCGTTTACCACGGGCCGCGGTGTACGGGTATGCACCACAGGTGATTGACAGTTTATATCTACCCAGGAACGGCGAGAACAGACATCGATAATTTAAATGCGAGAGCGTTAAGAAAAACCGACATCGGCAGCGTTGACCCGACGAATGGAAAGAATAAAAATCAGGATCCAAGCAGGAATCGAACCTAAGCATTCTGCGTGGCAATCAGGTATTCTACCACAAAGCCACGCCAGGTCTACAAACTGGCTTGGAAAAACAGCCTACGCTGGCCTAATGTCGGTGCAACGTCAGTTGTGGTTGTGGTGCTGGGTATTTAATTTTACAAGAAAGCAATAAACACTACATACGTAGTCCTACAATACAGGCGTCATATCAGATTAACGCCCGTGATTCCAGTGTTGGCTCCGCTTTCATAGCAGTCTAATAAGCATTGCACTGGTATTCCTATGATTCAACAAGCTATATTGAAGGATTGCTCGACCCCGGAGGAATACATTAACGAAAGTTACGTATGATATTCACATCATCGCAGCGTAAATTGCACTTAGTCCGCCAGAACGACGCAGTGTCCTCTTAATTCCTTACGAGACTGGGCGATGGCCTCATGCTGATCGAGGATTATGACAGATTGATTGACAGCCACTTTGTAGACTAGGCTACGTAGGCCACATACGCCAAGGTAGTCTACGAATACGACAGGCGCCATTCCCTGATGTTGGTCTATATACGTAGCGCTATCCAGGCCTACCAGCCTCAACGGCTTAAACCTCACCAACGCGATGGGTGACTTCAGGTTCCGACATGTCGCCGGCTCTATAGACAGACAATTTGCCGACGAAATGACCGAGGCATCCACGATTTCTAACAGCTGTACTATAACTCATACATCGCTACACATGGACCCCTCGCCACCGCGATCGCGACCGGATCCAATAACAAGTCATGGGCAGCTTCTAGTGCTCAGTGATCACGGTGATGATGACCTTGTTCAAGAACTGTTAGGAACCCCTTCCACACATGCACACGGGTTCGTGAAACGTGCGTGCTTTCTCCGCGATAACGCACAAGTATAAACACTACATATCAGCTTACCGCTTCTGGTGTTGGTAATACCCACGTTGCCGTTGGCAGCGTTACCCTTGTAAAAAACTGGTTTATAACACATATGTGGCTCTTCGGCATATATGTGTGCGTACAAAATTTATACAAAACTTTAGCATCATTTCGTAACCTTTCGCTCAGTAAAAAAAAATTACGCCACAGTGACCTTCCCGCCACATGCTTCGCATAACATCGACTCCCACGGTACGTGGGATCTGCCGATTTTTTTATGTAAGCAAAAAAGCGCTCATTTTATCACTCGCCGTCTACGCAAGCCCATTCCAATATCATCACTTATCGAAATACGGTGGCTCGTGCAATGCGTGGTTTCTCGTCATTTCCGCGACTATAAATGTGCTGTGTAAATAACGGCGATTCCATCTGCAACCGGGCCAGTCGCAAATGTGCTTTTCTTGAATGCACATCCACGTCCTCCGGCTTTTCAAAAAGTGTAAGTGGCCTTTCTTCATTTTTTTCGTTTTAAGCCCATGGCGCTTACGGCAGCCGCCCCTGCAGCACCGCCTCTCTTTTAATAATATTGTTTGCGTGGCCGCAGGGAATGGCGGTTTGATGCCACGCGTTTTTAATAAGCCTCGGACGTTTAAGACCGTTTCTATGTTTACTGTAGCTCGCATTACATCGAACCGTAAGATTATCCGGTTCGCGGTGCACTCTCATCCCGGTCATTCTTTTGCCGTTACACTACTGCCAGTGCGCCTGAAAACCTAATATTCCACTTTAATTGTGCAAATAAAGGCAAAGATTATGGAACTTGGAAATATTCCGAAAGATACAGAAAACGCACTGCTTCACCTGAGCCGTCTTCCGCGCGCAATGTTCTAGCTCACTTTGCCACGGAACCCTAGAGAACAAAGCACCTGTTCTGCGTCATTCATTGGTAAAAAGGGGTAAAACTATGCCAGCGGTTACCTTCACCTCTAGACGTGTCGATAGCAACTCTCTTCTCCGTTGCGCCGATTCTTTGCAGGGACCAGCTCTCCCATACCTTTACAGACTACCACGCTGAATATAAATGCAAGTGGGCATTTCCTTGATCTTTCGTCTTCTATTGTCGCCTAAATGCATGCACTTCATTTTCTTTTCTTTTTTTTACTTGTTGCTGTTGGTACAGCATGTAATCGGATTTTCCTTCTTTGTTCTTGTCAACTGTGCTTCGTCTCTAGGCACAATCGTTTCTCATCGGCTCCTTCCACTTACAGTGACGTCATGGCCGAAGCGCCCGTGGGCAGCAGTTCTTCGTCCCCTCACGATGACGATGTCCAGGATTCCTCACCACAAGATTCGCTGAGTGGTTCTGCTGCCGCCCAAGAAGCAGTGGGCCATTTCTATCTGAGCTCTTCGGACGTCATACAGATGGAAGACCTCGGTCCGGAGGCACAGAATACACCGCCGGAATATTCCTCGCCACCGCAGCAGCAGTCCGAGCCAACCGAACGCTCGGCTCGGCTCCTGTTCGTAGAGTACATGGATGAAATCATTGGGCGTATCAGAAACCACTGGAAGGTGTACCGCTGTTCATACATTTTGTTTATTGCGTTTGTCCTATTTTTGACACTCGCTTATCTCATTCCGTACATTCACGACAAGCTGTGGCATCGAGAGCCACCACACCCGGTCAGTAAGAAGCCACCGCCTCGGCCACCAGTAGCATCGACTAAGAAACTCAAGTACTGGCATCCCTGGCGTGAGCGGCTGACCGACCACGGGTTCCCTCGAATACTGCTGTGGAATACACCCGCAACAGATAAGCACGTAATCTATGGGTACACTCTTTGCCACACGAGGCTCCAACATGCAGTGTGTGACGTCACCGCTCAGCGACGCATGTTGAGTTCATGTGACGCCATTGTCTTTGATGACGAGCACTTGACCGAATGGGACTTACCTACAAAACGCAAGCAGTTTCAGTATTGGGTCTTTTGGTCCAAACGCCATATGTCTCCCGAAACATTGCGGCTGAATCCAGAAGGCGCGGGCTGGATGTCGCAGCTGAAAGACAGTATCAACTGGACGATGGCCTCGAGAGACGACGCAGACATTGTCGTTCCGTACAAGACATGGCGATGCGGCTTGCCTACGAATGAGTCTTTGGCCAAGAGCATAAAGCAGACCAGCGTAGCAAAAAGAAACATCGCCTGGATAGTGAGCGGTATTGAGAGTCGCCGCTTCGAGCAGAAAGCACTGCCCATTAATGACGAGCACAATGGCGCTCTCTCGGCGGACAGGCTGAGTATACGACTGTTTTCGTCCTGTGGGCGTGAGCAGTGCTTGCGGCCACGTGAGTGCATCCCGCATATCGCCAAGAACTACCACTTCATCGTAGTGTCATTGAAGACCGACTGCTTTCAGAGCGCCTACGAACTCATCTACGACGCGTTCCACTACAACGTGGTCCCCGTCGTGTTGGCGCCGCCAAATGCTACCCTCAACGTTCCCCCTCACTCGGTCGTCGTATCGTCAAACCTGCCGGGGGCGGGCGAACTTTCTGCATACCTGCGATACCTTCTGCACGACCGTGCCTCATACGATAGCTACTTCGCCTGGAAGAACAATTGTTCCTTTGTACCTTCGGATAATGAGTTCTGTACGTTATGCCGCGCTCTTTGGGCGACGCCCGCGGACCACAGGAACCATTATGACGACATTCGCGAATGGTGGACTAGGGACTTCAATTGCCAGTCCGAGCTCTTTTACGGTCTCGACGATGGGTTCGGTCCAGAAGTTTGAGCCGATTACATTCCCGGATGACTGCGCGTTTTATGCCGAAGGTGCGTGCGCCTTGCAGGCCGTCCGTTCTTCTGAACTGTCAGATTGCGCTGCGGCTACGCCCAATGTAAATGCAGCAGCATAACTTTTATACATACGCATCAATTAAGCACTTAAGCTGTAGCTATTCTTATGAACTCTCGTTGCTGCATGTATTTTATGGGTGAATAAAAGCTGTTTTAATGTCTACGCTTTTTCTGCATGTAGGCCTATTATGGCATCTGCTACAATTTCTGCAAGAAAGCACTTGATATATCTCAAAAGATCAAGTCCTACGTTTTTTTTTTTTTTTTGGAGTTCATGCGCGGTACTCAGATTGAAACGCGCCATTTTTTTTTTTTTGTACGACGACTCTGTGAGCAATTGCTCGTGATAACCGCTTCATTTCGCTGCATGTGGGGCCGCTTAATATAATGTTGGCTCTGATGTAACTGTTCGACTCAAAATTACGCCGATATGCGATGCGAACTGCAGACGCTGGAAACGAAAGTACGTGCATTACTTAGCCCTAAACTTTCGCTTTTTAATCCGTGAGTACTGTACCTGGATGAAACTTGCTGGGTGCTGTCCTCGTCGTTTCTTCAGGGGCTTGGGTGCTATGCACATATTTTTCTGATGAATTTATTAATTTCCTCGAACCCCCAATGCACAGCCGACGGCCATAATGAGCAATTGTATATGCTTGCAAAGCACATGCTAGCAATAAATTGCAGGTAAAGACAGCGTCGAATATTTTCGTGAGTTCAGGCTTGGCGCTGCATAAATTGCCACCTTCGCCCGCCAAACATTCCGCTCGAGCAGGCGTAGGTCGCGTTCAGTCTTGATAAGGCCTAGCGCAGCCGCCGAATTTGTGCCGTATATAACAGCTAAATTGGCCTTGAAAGCCATTCACGTAAACAAAACACCCGTGGTTTATTAGAGTCCACGGACTTCAGAACAACCACTTTCCTTCCCGTGCAGTTAAAAAAAAAAGCCAGAAACGACATTACCAACACCAACGTTACTAGATACTTTTTTCAGTTTGCAAACTGCGGCGCCGCGGGTGTCACCCTTCGCTGTACCACCGAGAGGCGGCGCGCTCGTCGCTTTTTCACTGGTCCGACAGTCGGCGAAGGTGCCTCTGGCCGAAGTTACGGTAGGTGTGATTGTGTGGCGGGGGTTCTTTGTTGCGTGCAAGTGTGCTCCGTAGCCATCGCTATCCCTTTGAGTCCCAGCGAGATCAACATCGACGCAACACTCTCGGTGTGTGCTCCCGCAGCAACTTACTACGGCTACCTTGACCCACGTGGTGACCGGCTTGGCGCCGACGCTGTCAGCGCTGATGTGATCTGGTGCCGGATGCGAGCTACATAGTTCACATGTGTGATGTGACGGTTGTTAAATGTGATAAAACATGCCTCGCTGCTTTGTGATTGGCTGCCGAAGTGGCTATGATTCAACGAGATCCGCGGACGAAAAAAGACGTTTTTTCAAGCCGCACACTGACGAGGTGTGCCTTCAAGAGTGGCGACGCGCAATACCCAGATTAGACAAGGAGCTGTCACGCTGTTTGTGACCTGCACTTTCGGGAGGACGATATTGTGAAGGACTGTGTGCACAAAGTTCATGGTGACATTGTTGTCTACCACATGGTAAGTGGGCTCTTAAGGAAGATGCTGTGCCGCGCATTTTTCCCAATTGCCCAAAGTACTTGTCGAAGCCAGCGCGAAAACCCAAGGCGTACTACATGAGTGGATATGTAGTGTACAAATTTCAAAAGCATGCAGCATGCCTTCTGTGCTTAGAAGATATAAGCAGTGCAGCGCCCGTCGTTGGCTCTGATGCTATATGACGACTTATAGAAGTTTCAAGGAAGGCTGCATGAGGTATCCAGCCGCTAAAATGTTAAGTGCAATGAGAATTGTAAATGATGTAGTTTCTGCGACATTAGATGAGGCTGCTGCTTGTGAAAAAATCTTTTTGGAAGGTGCTAGAAGAGCATGAAAAGTGCAGCATTGCTCGTTTGGGCTGTTCAGACCATGTATCAGCATTCACTTGCCAAATATTGAACTTTGTTATTGTGACAAGAATGCATTTCTTCTCCAGGGATTTCAACAACAAGTTAGAAAGCAAGGAAAAGGTGGCTGTAGCAAACAAAAAAGCACGTCCCTGTAACTCTGGCTGTTGCCCTTGAAAAAAAAAAGTGCCTTCCAGTTTGTTTGTTGCAGCCTTCAATAAATTATGTTTAATTTCACTTTTGCTGTTCTCGATGTCTTTCGCATTTTATAGCCTTAAAAAGGCAAGCTTTCATTCAAGTAGTTTTGTATCTGAAAAAAAAATGCGAATCGCAGGATTGAGTGATCTGGAAAGGACGAGTGGTTCTGGGCTTTACACTTCGACATCACCGGCGGCATCAGATGGCTATGGTGTGTGGCTCATCATATTATCTAAGGTTCTACGGGCCAAAACCACGATATGACTGTGAGGCACGTCGTAGTGAAGGGCTTCGGAAATTTCGGTACTCTGGGGTTGCCCTAACGTGCACCTGAATCGAAGTGCATAGCCCTCTAACATTTAGCCTTAATGCTATGGCCCACTGTCAACAATTTTTTAGCATATACAATAGAATTTTAAAGAACAGGAACGCAATAGAGCTGAATGAACAGAAGTCCCGCAAGATTCAGGCATCACAATCGCCTCTCTGCCGTGGGGCACCGGCTCAATTGGTGCTTCATTTGAACACTCGTAATTACCTTCGCTCACTATCTAGGAAAATAACTCCCCTTACACAAAATTAACTGCGTAAATTCCGTTTAACACTGTGCGCAGGCTCCGTTGCGATGCGGCGACCGGTCCAAAGTAGAGTCACTGGAAAAAATTAAGAGTATCGCATCTGTTTTCCGCGCGCCGCCGCCGACGCGATTGGCTTACTCGCATCACGCGACCTCTCGCCACCATATCCCTTCCCAGCGCTTTGGGTGCAGGCGCGTTGAACGCAGAGCGTGGCCGGACATTTAGCAGTACCACGGTCCCTAGAAGTACTTCGTCGCTTTTTAAATGCGTCATGCAGATGCCAGAGAGTAGCTCACCAGCAACCGAGCGTAATCTGGAAATCTCGTTTATTTCTGCATTCCGCGTGGGAAACATTAACCTCAAAGAACGTCGTTCTACGGGGCTGCATAGTTGGCCGGAATGAATTCGCCCCCCTCGAAGAACACACTCCTTTCTGCAGTGAATTACACAAACATTGCTGGAAAAGCTCTCACGCGACAGGATACTTTCCCTTTTCGGTTCGCTATGTTCAGCGATATTGAAAACTACATGCTACAACCTTTCTATTTGCTCGGCTGTTTATATCTCGATCTCTTGAACAGATGAATTTCGAGTTTTCAGCGTGTCACGCACGAGAGCGAAATCGAAGATTTATTAAAATAATAACTGTTTACTGGTGTACCTCGACGGGAATTGTGGCATGATCATTTGCCATTGCGCCAAACAGAAGCGTGGGACTTAGTTGATGAACTTGGTATAACGCAATGTTATTTAAACGTATTTTTTAAATTTTTTGCAAAAAAAAATTTGCTAATGCTGCAATGCGCCGAGCGCACCCTTAAAAACTGTTAAGTAGGTAAAGAAATGGTCACAGGAAAAAAGAAACAAACGGCAGATTCCGCGCATTGAGGGAATCGATTTTATTCGAGCCCTAGGTCTATATACATACTGTGTTGCAGTAGCATGCGCTTTAAAAGTTTCCGGGATGAGCTGTTTCCGATCAAAAGAACATAAAACAATGTGTCGAGTAAGTTTAATTAAGAGTGCATTATGAAAAAAAAAGTTGAAATTCAAAGCGGAGCAGAAACCGAACCCCAGTCCCAGCTGTTTACGTGCTGGCAACGTCAACAACAGCCACAACAACAAAAAAAACTGTTTGTCGAAACACAGAAAAATATTTGCAAATGCACTGCAACGTTGGGAATATTAAGGAGACAAAAAATAGAAAATTAAACACTTAATTAGTGAGGCCAGCCATTTTTGATGGCCTATTTTCTACGTGTCTGTTAGGAAATGACTAAGATGCACCTTACCTACCGCACGCAAATTTGCCCGTGCGCTCGGCTGCTGGCGTTCCGAACCGAGACATAAATACGTCGCGCACAACTTCCAATTACCGCACACACACACCATTTCTATTATACATAACACCCAGTTGAACAGCAAGCGTGGTGCGCAAGCGAGGTATGCGTCAGCGATCAGTCGAAGGACGCAGTGTTGAATGTTCTCGATGTTGTTCGATTAATGTTCTCGAGTGCGCTATGAAGTGAACCTGAACAGCGACTGCAAAGCTAGCGCAAACAGCCAGTATTCACCAAGTGTCGAAGTAAATGGCTTCTCGCACGAAGTCACTGCGCAAATGCAACTATGTTTACAGCTCCGGACCTAGCGAACACACCCGGCCGTGACACGAACAGACACCGATGAAACCATGAAGAGAGTTAGCGAGCACATGGCAACATTGGCCGCACGTTTCATTAGTTACACCGCTTACCGCGCAGTCGATTCATAACTGTCGATAAGCCGAGATCACTTCTAATATCCTCTATAAGAAACATACACACATATTGCAGTACCGCCGAGCGTAACAAGGCTCCGAGGCTAAAAGATCGGTGACTTCTCAAAACATGCTAACAACGCGCCGAACGGTCTGGAAGAGAAATGGCCGCCGCCGCCCAATGTTGCCCGCGTGGAGCCTACCTTTGCGGTACTCTGATTTTCCAATGACTCTAGTCGGATGGATGGATGGATGCTATGAGCGTCCCCTTTGTAACGGGGCGGTGACATGTCTGCCACCAGGCTCGGAGAAAAAAAAAAAAAAAAACCTTCCTTGTTTTATGTTGGCCTAATACCTTATTTACATTGATTAAATCTATGTTATTATACCAAAAAATATAAATTCACGGTCTATCTCTCTGCCTCTTAAGGCAGAATGACCTTATTTTTCCCCCCATTATTTATTTTTGTTCTTTATCTCTACTTTTCTGCCACCAATACTCTAACCGTCTCTTACTTATTTCTATCGCGGACGTGTTCGGCTTTCCATTGTTGTCCCTAAAACCCAAGGCTTCATGTAGACTCGTGTCCACACGTATACCTGGGTGAATATCGCCACATTCAATCAGTACATGTTCCATCGTTTCCTTAGTTCCCCCGCAGCATGTACATTGTTCTTCTTCGTTACTGAATCTCGCTTTATAACTACCCGTTCTAAGGCAGCCCGACCTTGCTTCAAACAGTAAAGCGCTTCCCCTTGAATTATCATAAAACCTTTCCCTCCTTATTTCGTTTTTTCCCTTTCGGTAGTTACTCAGAGCCGGCTTCTTTTCCATCGCTGCCATCCAATAAGTCCTCTCCGCCTCTCTGACCTTCCGCTTAATGCTCCTTGTTGCCATATCGCCCGCACTGCTAGCCGTATATTTACTGGTGAGCCTCCTAGTTCTTTTTCTCCACTGCGTGTCAACGCTTTTTCTATACAAATACCTGAAAACCTTCTCTGCCCATCTACTCTTCTTCATTTTCCTCAGCCTCTCTTCGAATCTCATTTTGCTCTGAGCTTCCCGCACTTCAAAGCCTGTCCATCCCATATCACCCTTTACGGCCTCATTTGTCGTCTTCCCGTGAGCGCCCAACGCGAGGCGGCCCACCGTCCTTTGATTTACATCCATTCCTGATTGTACCTCTGACTTCATGCACACCACTGAGTTCCCAAATGTAAGCCCCGGGACCATCACACCCTTCCACAGCCCTCGAAGCACCTCGTACCTATTGTACCCCCATAAAGCTCTGTGCTTCATAATTGCAGCATTCCTCTTTCCCTTTGCTACCGATGCTTTCTCTTGTACCTCTATATATCTATCCCCCTCATTTACCCATACTCCGAGGTACTTGTACTCGCTTACCCTCGGTATTTTTTGGCCCTGTATAAAGACCGCATGGTCTTCGTGATCATTGAATACCATCAATCCACATTTTGTTGCACTAAATCCTAGTCCTAAAGCCTCACATTCCCTTCCGCATATATCTGCCAGTCGCTGTATATCATCTTGACTGTCCGCAAATAAGACAATATCATCAGCATAAAATAGACCTGGAAGCTTCTGCTCAACCATCGTGCCGACCTGTTTGTGTGACAAATTAAATCCAATGTTGCTACCTTCTAGCGCTTTTTCCATCCTCACCATGTACAGCATGAATAACAGCGGGGACAAAGGACATCCCTGTCTCAGCCCCTTGCTGATTTCAACGCTGTCCTTGCTACTTATTCCTTCCCATTCTATACAAACTGTATTTTCACGGTATATTTCCCTCAAAAGCTGTATACAGTCGTCACCTATGCCCACTTCTTTCAGTATATCCCACAATATTTCCTGATTAACGTTGTCATACGCCCCGGTAATATCTAGATAAGCTACGTATAAGGGTCTGTTTTCTATTTTCGATATTTCTATACACTGGGTAAGAACAAACAGATTATCGTCTAACCGCCTGTCGATTCGAAATCCATTCTGAAGTTCTCCCAAAATATCATTTTGTTCTACCCACTCTTCTATTTTTAATTTTACTGCCTGCATCGCCAACCTGTATAGCACCGATGTAATGGTTAGCGGTCTATACGAGCGAATGTTATCCTTTTCTCCCCTGCCTTTATAGATTAAGTTCATTCTACTTTTTCGCCAACTGTCTGGTATTTCCCTCTCCTGTAAGCACTTTTCTACGGCTTTCAGCAGTGCTTCTTTAGTGTTATGTCCGAGTTCGTTAATGAGGCGGACGGGAACCCCATCTAAGCCCGGTGTAGTGCGCTTAGGAATTTTTCCTTCGGCTTTCTTCCAATTGAAATTCTCTAGTACTACATCTTCGTCGGTTGCACTCCTTTGCGCACTTTTACTCACCGGGGGAATCCCCTGGGCGACCTTTTTAAATGAATCGGCTGTTATCTTTCGGATGTAACCTAGCGCTTCATACCCTTCCAATTGATTTCCTCCTTCATCTACCATATGTTGTTGCATTGTGACAGACTTCCTACCCAGCGCTTTAAGGTGGCTCCAAAATATCCTAGGCTCGGCCTTCTTCTTTTCGCGAATCTCTGTCATCCAGCGTTCACTTTCACCTTTAATTTTTGCCTCGACTAATTTCTGCACAATGGATTTTTGCTCTAAATATATTTCCCATATTTGGTTGACTTCGTCCTGTGGCCGCTTCTCCTTTTTTGCTTGTCTGTGCTCCCGTGATGCCTCACGTCGCTTCTCGATCGCCTCCCGGATTTCTTTGTTCCACCAACTTTTTGGCTTTCTCTTTCCTTTCCAACAAATAGTTTTCTTCTCTTTTTCCATTTCTTTTGTGATTATATGTAGCAGCTCACTATACTTCCAGTCTTTACCTGGTAGTTCGTCTACTTTTTCCTCGACTCTTGCGGCTATATTTCTTATTTGTTTGTCATTTAGATACAAGCTGCCAAACTTTGATTCTATGTTCTTATTATCAGTTTTATATCCCATTTGTAATATTATGCGTTTATGATCACTACCCAAGCTGTTAATGCCTTCCTCGTCTATTCTCATCTCTCTAAGTTTGTCATATATTCCTTCTGTCATGAGACAATAATCAATGCTCGATTGCCGGTTTCCGACTTCCCACGTGATCTGCCCCTCACACTTAGGCCCCACGTTAACTATCTCAAGACTATGTTGCTCGCAGAGATCTAGCAATAACTTGCCATTGGTGTCTGAATATCCGTCAAGGTCATGAATGTGAGCGTTCATGTCCCCTAGAAGGATTATTTCGGCATCAGGACCAAATTCTTTAATATCGGTGCTTATGCATTTCACTATCTCCAGATTCTTTTCTCTGCAGTTATTCCCCGTCCACAAGTAAGCTACACCTAGCCACGTTTTCTTTCCACCTACTGTGTCCGAAACCCACATGTGCTCTGAACACGTTTGTTTCAATCTATCCAATTTTGTTCTGCTATGGATTAGGACAGGCACGTAGCCAGGATTTTTTTTCGCGGGGGGGGGGGGGGGGGGGCAAGGCCTAATTGTTCGAAAGAAAGTCTTTCCATGGCAAAAACAAAAAAAAAGTTGCCTGGGAATATAAAAGGCTGGAAAAATTTCGGGGGGGGGCCCGGGCCCCCCCCCTTGCCTACGTGCCTGGATTAGCATTCCAACACCCCCACCTCTCCTTTCTGATGTGATCCTGTTACATCCTTCCCAAATATAATTGTCAATATGTGGTGGCTCTTCCAAGTCTCTAAGGTGTGTTTCTGTAACCGCATAAACACCTATCTGTTCCTTGCTTAACTGCTCCTCAATCTCTAACCATTTTGTCTTTTTTCTGCCACCCTGCATGTTTATGTAACTAATTGCAACACGCGCCTTCTCCCTTCTTTTACCTTTTCTCTGGTTTTTCGCTATACTGCCTGTCAAAGAGTCCCCCTGATTGTTTTCCTCATTACAAGCTACCCTGGGCACCGAAGGGCCCGCGTGCCCCCCAAAAAAGCTACTGCGCGACCTGCCAGTCGCCACCCCACCTCATGACCAAGCCTCTTATCGAAGTGAATTCTGTCTCTTTGGAAACCGCCCCACCTGTGCACCTCCCTGTTTATATCCACTACCTCGAAGCCCTTCTGTCGACTAATTCGCCATATCTCTTTGTTTGCGTCGACAACCGCTCTTTTCAAGTTGATATTCCTCACTGGTACTTCCGGTATTGTGCATACCACTATCTGCACCTGAGGGGAAATGGCGCGCATGTCATCGACCCCTTTCGCCAATGTGGGCGCTAGTTCGGCTGATTCTTCATTCAAGACGTCGTTTACACCTCCCGCGATTATCACGAGGTTACGTCCATTAGCCTTAGTTGCGAGTTTTGCGCTAGCTCGTCTCATCACTGATCCCAGCCTATGTCCCGAGAACTTCCCTATTAAAACTCGTTTGTCACCTCTCACCCTTTCCTTGACTGCTTCTTCGCATCTAACTAAATTCGAGTCCCCGGCGATTATCACGTGCTCCGACTCTTCTGCTGTACCGTCCCGCACCTGGCCACTGCCTCGGTTATTAGCGCGTGTCACTGCTGCTTTGTCCCCTCCCCTTCCCAAAACTACTTCGCGGAAGCTGGGTCCTGTGACCCTTGCACCTGTCTTTTCCAAACCTGTTTCCCCCTTCGCGTCTACTACTGTGGGGGTCGATGCCCCCCTGTCGCTTGCTTCTTTGTTCACCATTACTACCTTTGCTAACTTCTCCTCGGCTGACTTAAAGGGGTACTGACACAAAATTTCGCGGCCGAGATAGCCTGCTGGATCGATTTCCGTGTACGTGCGTGTACCATCTGCGAAATATCGACAGCGAATAAAGCTTGGAAGGTATTTTATATGAATATTGAAGTTCGCGTGCGCGATCTAATATTATAGGGCGCACCTATTGCATTGACACCCTCGGAGGTGACCCGAGGTGACCCCCCTACTTCCCATACGTAACCGTTGTAGCCGGTACAACAAGTTGTGATGACGTCGTAGCCGCCATTTTTGTTTTGACGCGCTCGCCGCTGCGCTGTTGGTGTCTCAAGGAAATTGTCGCCAACAGACGACGATGAGGAGGACGACGATAACGAGGACGATGACGGCGACGTCATCGCGCAGCACGTGCGGCAAGCGTGCGAATGCGAGGAGACGACGCGAACAGCGCGGAAGTGCGTCACACTTCTGTGTGCTGACGTGATCGAGCGCTGCAGCCGCTAGGTGGTGATAGTTGCACCCGGAGGCTTGTCGTTTTTGAAACCGAAACTGACACTGGTCGGTAATGAGGAGCCTGTAATTAATTATCTGTCGCGCGCTGCAGCGAACGATGTGCCGTGTTATGACTAACAGGCCCCCAGCAACACATTGCAGCAAAATAACGCGAGGCCAAAGTTTTTGTGTCAGTACCCCTTTAAGCCTTTCCCCCATGGCCATCGTTTTTTCCCGCTCTGTCGCCAACGCAAACTCCAGCTCGGCGATTCTTACCATGAGCTCATTCTGGGCAGCCATCATTATTTCCATTTTCGCCTCTAACTCGCATTGCTTACACTTGGCGTCATCTCCGTGTGTCTTCTCATCCGTACAAACCTCTATTTTCCATCCCATTCCGCACCCTGTACACTCTACGGTCTTTTTGACCATGGCTAGATCGTTCACACGGCGATTTAGATACACTTAAAGTCAAATGGTATCACAAAACTCCGCAAGTATGCTATACTTCAAAGCACACGTGTGCCTTTCAGCCACGTGGTGACCGAAAAAAAAAAAAAGGACCCAGGCGACTGTCACACAGGAAACAGTACAAAATTGTAAGCCCTATTAAGCTTCAATCTAGTGGCTTATGTACTCATATAACTAAAAAAACAAGCTCGAATCATGCAAAAAAAAAACTTATCTGACGCTGTCATTCCGGAGCCCACGAAAAACACGTCCGTCCTCTCCCAAGTCCAAGCGCGAAAACCAGTCCAAAGGCGTCGGAAGCGCCATCTAGGGAGCGGGAAACGAAAGGGACCACGTTTCGCTGCCGCATTCCGGTGGAGTTTGCAAGCTGAAAGAATCTAGTAACGTTGACCAATCCCGCGGCGGCGCCGCCCTCGAAGGCATAAAATTCGCATTTCCGGCAGTCCTAACATTTCCTCGGGAACCAAAGGCACTTCGACCGTTTCTATCTGCCTGTCTGTCCCTCTATATATGTCATCTTGCTGCCTACGTCTAGATGCTCTCGTGGCCGCCGCATCAACGTTCAATAGTGTTAACTTGACCTGGTTGGCGAAATTGCGTATCCGAGCAAGGGACAAACAGTGAGACAGACGAGGAGCTGACTGTCAGCCACAGTTTATTATTTCACACAAAGTAACTTGTGCAGCTTGCTTTTCGAAAGGGTTTCTAGAAGGGAGAAACGGAAACTGTGAAATTTCTGCGAATCCGGTCAGAGTTGACGGTCGCCTTTGACTGTGTTCAATATGCGCAATATACTTACTCCCTAGCGATAATAAGGGAACACTATGCACATGTCAGATTTTCTTTCGATGCAGAAGGCTTCGAATTTCGCCTGCACTTTTGTCGCCATAACGCCACAGTATCTTGCACTTATCGAAGAAAGCTTGGCAGCCGCATTGATGGTTGTGTGCGGCTAGGTGACTATATCGCTGTGGCCCTTCATTAAATCTTCCCACAGCCGGTCATTTGTGTATCGACCGGTTCTGCCGATGTAACATCGACCGCACGACAAGGGGATTTCGCAAACCCCATGACTGCATTCAACGAACCTGTTAGTGTGTTTTTGCTGGACAAGTTTTGCCCATAGTTTTCCCTGTTGACCTTCTGGCACATGCTTGATACTCTGTTCCTTGCAAAAAGAACCACTTTTATGCCTAATCTCTTGGCTGCCCTTTCAAATCCGTGAGAAAATCGGTGAAAGTAAGGAATGACTGCTATGTTTGATGTCGAACTGTGTTCATGATTACTGTGCCCTCTGCATTCCTTTGGCTGTCTTAAATCTGCTAGCGGACGTTCAGCAATGCTGGACATCAAATACTCCGGCTATCGAACAATTTGACCTTCTATGAACAATTTACAAACTCACAGGGTCTCCTGCGCATTCGCCTAAGACGTTTCGAAGGCGAAAACCATCTTCTTTCTCTTTTCAGTCGATGTATAGTTTCTCCTCCGGCTCCGGGGAGGGGTTTAACCATACTTTATATAAGTGGCGTTTTTTTTTTTTCTAGTATAGCCAAATCCAGAAACCGAAACTTGGCTAAATTTAATAGGAACTTAAAGCACGCCTAAGTGTATTTCACATTTAAAACGCTTGTAATCAAAATAGGGCAATTCCTGATTGTAACGCCGACTGAAAATTTTTGAATCGAAAATGAGCCAATTCCCGCACTGTTTGATTTAAACTGATCGAGATCAGCGATGCGGGCCATGCAGGCCAGGCTAACCCCGCCTGCTGCAGCATCACCGCCACCACCACCACCACCATCAACAATCGTAACCAAAACAACCAGCGTGGCCACCTCCAATCTGTTTCATTTGTGACCTACTTGCTTTGTTATGGTGCTTTCGCTCCACAATTGCTTTTTCTGGGACGAGATAGTACTTGCTCAAGGACATGGTATAGTAGGGCAAAACTCGAAAGGAAAGAGTAAAATGCCAACTTTCCTACTCCTGCCTCTCTATTAGTGATTATTTTCGAGTTTTCCGCAACATAGTCATATGCTTCTTTTCAGCCAAGACGGAGTATTTGAAATGGAAGCCAACGGAAATGAAGTTGTTGGGCACAGATCTATTCCTTGAAGAAGAAACCACCTTAGGTAAGAAGAAGAAGAGCATTTTGTGGAGGCCTTCAGATTCCAGGAAAAAGAAAATTGGAGACGGGAGAAGCATGTAGGAAGGGGTGTTTCAGTTCCACTAACGTGAAACCTGTGGAGGGGCGAAGCATGCAGTGTGCGCCGGTGTAAAATATACATATGTGTCACTTGACACTCCCACAGCCTCATTTTTTTCAATCAATCAATCAATCAAATGAAATCTTTATTTTGCAAAACATGGTTACATCGTTAAGGATATACAGGTTTGTCTATTTAAGAACATTTTGGCAGCAGCAAATAGGGGAGGAAAGGGACAGAAAACCAGCAGGAATAAAAAAATCACAGAATATCCACGGAGTGAATGATGATGAGTGGGCGAAGCTGCGGAGGTTCATCGGTAAACCGTGAATCTTCCGTGAATTCTGCCCAGTACATCATCACCGACGTGAGATCGGGCGCGTTTATACTAAAGGTTCGATGAGTTATGACGACTTGCAGCTCACTTTAATTTTACATGTACGCTGTGAATTTTCATTGTTTAGAAAACCATTGCTTTAGAAAAATCTGGCGTCTTTCGTTAAGCAGCTGGCGTCTTTTCGTTTTGCTTTAGAAACATCTGGCGTTCTTTCGTTCTGCTTTTACAAAACATCTGGCGTCTTTCGTTGGTTTATTTCATCAATCAACGGCGTTTTGAACAAATTTTTTTATTGTTTAATCACGCACAGGAGAAATCTCACCAGGCACTACCTTGGGAGGTAAACAATGGCTGCTAATGGGAATGAGTGACAGAAGAAGTCGGCTTTTAGCTAACACTTACACTTCTACTTCTACTAACGTTTCCTACTGGAACATGCCAATGGCTGCTAATGGGGAATGAGAGACAGAAGAATTCGGCTTTTAGTTAACGTGCACGCTGCGAATTTTTTATTGTTCAACAACGCACAGGAAAAATCTCCCACCGGCACCACCTTGGAGGTCAAAGCGTAAGACTTGTTACGGACTACGACTACTACTACTGCTACTACTACGACGACGACGACTACGAGGGACGAACGGGTGCAAACGGTTTTGGTACAAACGTTTTAAGGAGCTTCGCCCCTAAAACGTTTGTAGCCAAAACAGGCCCATGCAGTTCTCTCATCACCACCTCAGCTGGGCCAGTTGGATCAACAAAATAGAATTCCCTAGTCATTGCAATCAATCACTGAAGAGCATATCACTGAAACCGCGCGTGCTGTGCCTGTCCCGTGTGGAAATGTTACGAGACAGTCCATCCACCTGTGTATTACTTCGACAGTGAGGCCATACCAGCTAAACCTGATCATCTTTTAAATTTTGCATTCGCGAAAGGCTGCCAGTAAATGTAGCACGTAATGCTTTAGAAGTGAATAAAAACAGAAATATAGGAGCTAGAACAGGCGAAAAGGTTATTATTATTATCATAAACGTACTTTCTTCTCATATGAACACTGCTTTTATAACGGTCAGCTCAACGCAGCCTCCAAGTTTGTCTTGGTCGGATGAAGTGGCACATAAGCACTGTTCGGGTCCTTCCCTAGGTGTGACCGTTCCCAGGTCTGTGCTTCCTGCAACAGTGACAAGGTGGCCATCTTGCACAATATTAAGATAGCAAACTAATATATGAAATTACCCCAGTAATGTTTGTAACATCCTTTCAGCCAGAAATGTTGTAATATCACTGGCTGAAATTGTGGGAACTGCAGTAGATACGTTTAGGCAGCATCAACTCGCCAAATATCGGCAGCATCAACTCGCCAAACAAATCGGCTGACAGGATCGAGTTCAAATGATTCACAAAAAAATCGACTGAAAAGAACACATACTTCATGACCTTATATGTCGTTGTTTGAGGAAAATATTCACGCAGAATCTATTGCACATTTCTATTTTTTAAAACCTCCCACTGTGCGCTTTCATACAATCTTCTATGTTCAATCCCACTGACTAGTGAGATTCTACGCTCACTAATTAAAATAAGCAGTCACCTAAACGACAAGTGATGTGAAACATGAATATTATTCATAGCGACAACCCCAAGAAATGCAGCCCACAAGGGGCGCTTTCACGCATGTCTCCTCCCGCCTGCTGATTAATGTGAGAGAGCAGTTGCTGCAACAGTGCTGCAGCAATCAACGAGAACCGTCCTCGTGTGCCCGTTAAATCATCAAGCCACTTGCGCCAATCTCTCTCTCATTCTGGATACGTGTACTAACAGTTTGTTAATTCAGTTCAGTTTTCGTGCCCACTCTATGAAGTTCAAAAGTTCAACACGCTAAATACGGTAAATTTTGGCCACCACGAAGCAGACCTCTCATAAATGCGCATCAATGCAAGAAATAAGCATCGAAGGCATACCTCGGTCTCCCGTAGCGTAACTTCTGCTGGTCCTTCTCGCCTTCGCTGGGACGTCGTGAGCGCGCACAGGAATTTTGCGGGACGGCAGAACACCTTTCTTCAGACGCTGGCGCATCGGCTCGAAACCACCTTCATAAACGAGTTAGGTTCTATAAATCAGCAATGAAACAGGTGCAACTAGCCACCGAATTCCACAACGTACCAACGTTGCCCCAAAAGAAGTCGTCTTTCTCAAAGTGGTCGCTGCAAACAACCATTGTGTCACTCACGGGCTTTCCGGTTCGGAGCTTTATAGTCCACAATTTTCTCTCCTTCTTGTCTAAGGAAAGCACTGAAGACGTTGTGCCAGGAACAGCACGATTACTGCACTGCGGGACGCAACATATTCGATTGCTCCTCGCTTTCAGCGGTTTGCTTTCGTCAGCCTCCACGCTTCTCAACGGTCCGGCCGCCCGCTCCGGAAAGGCGGTTCATCGGGGAAGTTTTTTCGCGGCGTCCCGCGTGGGGGCGACACCGTAGATGGAAAGAGCGAATAGCGGAGTTCAAACCGGGGGTGGTGGTGGTGTGCGGCGTGACCACACTTATTGCGCATGCGCAAACCCTCTCCACACACCTCCTCTCCACTCCCGCTCTCCCTTCTAGATGCGAAGCATCTCATCGCGGAGTTCAAACCGGAGGTGGTGGTCTGCGGCGTGACCACCCTTACTGCGCATGCGTGAACCCTCTCCACTCCCGCTCTCCTCTCGTCCTCTGAAACGCGGGCTCGACATGCCGAAATTCTCTCCTGCGCAACGCCGAGGTGAGCGCCAGCGCATGCGCGTCCCCTCCCCCTCTCTCTCCTCTCCTACGCTGCCGCCCTCTCGCGCGCCTGTCGACCGCGTTCCCCGCTCGCCCTGTGTTAATTAACGGCCAGGCTAGAGGGAAGACACGACGCGCGTAGCGTTCCTCTTCGCGTTCCACAACGCGAGGTCGGTAGCATGCCCGACGTCGGTAGCATGCCCAACGAACGCCAACGGAACGCGATCGTGCAAGTGCTCCGGCTTCGCATCGCCTCATGGTCCCCTTTAGCGGGAAATGGTGTAATTTTAAAGACAATAGGAGGAGGAGGTAGAACTTTATTTGATTAAGGCATTTGGGTACGTTCAGTCGCGTTCAATATGACTTGCAACACGGGAGCGTGTCTCCTCACGAGTTTAAAGATTTCGCATTCCTTCCACTAGCCCCTATTTCTACAACTAAACGCTGTTCTCTCACTGGGGAATGTTCCCATAAAAGAAAATAATATGAAGTTACAGAAATGAAGAAAGTTGAAGCCGTGCGCAATCATTAAACTCGTGAGGCCACGCGCTCCCGTGTTGCAAGTCACATTGAGCGCGACTGTACGTCCCAGGGTCCCCGCACGCATAGAGTTTCCCAAAATTTACTAGAGGAGACTCTGGCGCAGCGATCGTTCAGCCACCATCGGAATGAAGAAGCACGGAAGCTTGGGCGAGTTTGTAAGACATCATGGCACAACTTCAAAGCGCTAAAAAACAGGGACAAACGAAAAAGAGTGGACACGACGAGCGCTAACTTGAAACTGAAATTTATTACAAGAAAGATTGGAAAAAGGTAAACCCTATTAGATGGCGCACATGCGTGCACACTTGCGCAGACCATACCCAGGAATTCGGGACATCGCTTTTAGTTCACCTTTTTTCACACCACGTGGCGTACGGACCTTCAACGTTCAAAATTCGCGCGATGACGCTTGCCGTACTCGCGCGAATCGAGAAAACCACAATACATAAAAAAAAGCACGACGACGATATCCGCTACAAGCAGCGAGCGCGAACCTAAATCAACGACTGATAACCGCAGCGCATGCAACGAGCGGCCGGTTTGGCTGCTCGACCGTGAATCAGCAGTTCTGTTGCAATGAAAGGAGGCTTACATGTCGCTTGGCTGCGCTTGATAACGACGAACTCTCGAAAGAGCGTGCTGCCCTACTTCGCATCCCCTGCCTCTTCAATATATTTCGTCCGATTATATTGTTGTTGGCTCCCACGGGTTTCTTAAAAGTTCTAAAGCAAGAACGTCCTTTAGCGCTGCTGTTTTTGTAGTGTGAAAAAAGCTAAATTCCAGAAAATAATACAAGCTTGTAAGGTGGTGATGACGATCGCGGGTTTCAAAATGTGTAGACAGACGATTGCCGTCCCTAATTTCAGTTGGCCTCAATTTATGAATTCAATATTTTGCGCTTTTACAAGACGTCTTGCCGTGTTATATTCGCTGCCCACAGACATTTTTCTTTAAAGCTCAATTACCAGCAGAGGTAAAGCAACAATTCCTTTGCAAGCACAATATTGTTCAATGATCTTTTTAAAAAGAATCATTTTAATAGTCACCTTAGTTTCAACAGCGCCCCTAACAAGCTCTCGCGGCTATGCGTCCGTGTGTCTGAGAAAAATTGGCCGCGTATCTGCGTGCTTCGCTGCAAATGTCGTGTAAAGACGATAGAAGAGGCGCTGTGTGAGATATGGACGCCATCTGGCAATACGTCGGGAAACATGAGTGCTGTGTTGCGTGCTGGTAGTCCCGGCGCAGCAGCAGTCGAAGACGGGCGGTGACCAACGCGACCGGCGGGGACGCCAGCCAGCCCGAAAACGCGGTTTGGCGCGAAGCGCTGAAGCAGAGAAACGTCCGCACTCAACGAGTACTCTCCACACACTGTTTTATTTACACGTCGCCTGGGTAAAACAGGAACGCCAGGCAGCGCCTGTCCTGTGCCTTCTTTTACTTCGTCGTCGTCTAGTGAGCGCTGTTTCAACAAAGATGAACGCATACCAACTCGCTCAAGCTTCCATTCTTATGCATTTTCAGCGCAGCTTAAGAAACTAGGATCCTTAAAATTACGTATGTATGCATTTTCTATTAAAGGAACACGCCACCTAATACTTACCTAGTGATGTTGCACCTCAGATATGCATGATATTTACTTTTTGATCGACAACGTTCACAAGTATGAACAGCCATACCAGTTCAATACGGCTGGCCCTTGGGCAAGTGGTTCAACTTTGGCCGAGTGGCTGAATCGAGGGACGTGCCGACAAACAGAAAGACAGACAGACAGAAAGACAGACCAAAATTTCTGCGTTTAAGTTCCCCAAGAAAGGCTATCGTCTTTAAAACAATAAGGCCGCCTGTGACATACAGCATGTAAAACCGTATTGCCCATGCGTAGTTGGGGTGGTTTACGAAATATCCCTCAGCTGTGGTAGGACATACATCGGCCACACTGGTCGATGTTTAAATATCCGATTAATGGAACATGAAGCTTCCCTTAACAGTGTATCTGGTTTACACTTGCCTTCGCACTGCAAGTCCTGCGCATGCGCGCCCCGGTTTTTCGAAACCACGGTGCTTGGGAAAATTCGAAACCAGGTGGCCAGAGAATTGTTGGAGGCTTTTTGCATAAATGAGAAGAGTGCCCAATGTGTTAGTATGCCTTCCTTGAATTTATATCGCAACGAATTGCACTTTTTAGACAAGTCTTGATAACTCAAAGTAGGTTGTCATTCTGTTACCGTGATGGTCAATGTGACTCGCCATGCGCGTGAAGCTACCTGGAATGCAATGTTCTTTCCAATAAAACAGTTTTTAGTTTGGCACCACTCCTGTCATTTCTTGTCCTCGTTCCTTTGTGCCTCCAAATTTTTTGACATACCATTCACCAACTAGCCCAAGAACACGTTTTAGTGGATAACTAAAGACGCCGGAAAGCACCGACTTCATTATGCTCATGACATGCTACCCAGGCCGCGTTTTCCTCTCCGCTAAGTGTTGGTGAAAGAGGGCTGAAACAGATTAGACTGATATAAGGTATCGTGAAGCCCGCCTTCTTGTTTGACTGCCTATGCTGATCTGCAACCCTTCAGGGTGGCCTAGTGAATAAGGTGCTCGACTGCTGACCCGCTGGTCGCGGGATCGAATACCGGCCGCGGCGGCCATATTTTCAATGGAGACGAAAACGCAAGGGGCCCGTGTACTTAGATTTAGGTGTATGTTAAAGAACCCCAGGGTGGTCGAAATTTCCGGAGCCCTCCACTACGGCGTCTCTCAGAATCATATCGGGGTTTTGGGACGCTAAACCCCAACAATTATTATTATTATATTATGCTGGTCTGTAGAATTGCAGGAGGTCGCGGCTTGAAACCCGGTTCTTGCGGCCAGTTTTATTCTGGACAAAATAGCTTGTTTCTATTTTTAGATGGTAAAGTTGTTAAAAAGTCTCTCGTCAGGACCCACTTAATATTTTTACTACGAGTTGAAATCTTTTGCTTATGTGCGCAAATGACGTGGAAGGTGCTCCAAAAGCCGTTTTATGTTTATTCTCTGTGTCGTGCCTTTGTTTACCGATAGACAACGTAGCACCTCACGAGGCGATGTTTCTCAAATAGTAGATTACACTGAAAGTTGTTAAAGGCAAGCTGAGCAACCTTCCACAAATATCTTTCTTTTTTTTAGTCAATTAGTTCACTGTTGAGCGTGAAAAAGCGCGCCGAGAGGGGACAGAAGACGAAAAGAAGCACACATACACATCGCTAGTGTGTGTGCAACTCTTACAATAGCGGGGTGTACCCCCCATTATAACAGTTGCAAGGCATTGAACTGCCCTGTTACCGTGCTGCCAGAAGGTAAACATTGCTGTCAACGCAGGCCTTGTCCGCCTCGGTGGAGCATTAAATATGGTGCTCGGCTGCTAACCGGAAGGTCGCGAGTTCGATCCTGGCCGCGGCGGTCGCATTTCGATGAATGCGAAATGCTAGGGGCGCGCGTACTGTGCGATGTTAGTGCACGTTAAAGAACACCGGATGGTCAAGATTTCCGGAGCACTCCACTACGGCGTCTCTCATAATCATATCGTGGTTTTGGGACGTTAAATCCCGGATATTATTAACGCAGGCCTTACATATACCACGGCGATGGTCTGCAAGTCTGCAAGCGGAGTTCTTTCCCTGCATTTCGTTACGTACCGTAGGCAATGTACATACTCTGTTTTTCTTACGTGATGAGCCCCACTTTTTTTCTGTGTTGGTTCGTGGCGCTTCTAGAGTGGCCGCATTGAGCTTCTCGCAATGGGAGCTTAACTGAAGCCACGTGCTGCAGTCACTGACGCTGAAATCAGTATGTTGCAGCGCGCGACTCACATCTCACAGAAAGTGTGACCCCCTCTTAAAGGCATGCCCTACTTTTTGATTATTTTCATACTTAGTAGACACAATATTCGCCTGCTAAGTGACGGACCGAATTTGTCAGAAATCTTACATGATGAAATTCTTCGGTTTCCTTGCATCACTCATCGCCATCGTCTCAATCGTACAGTAATGCCAATAAACACTAGAGGGTGCTAAGTAATATCATTAATTAAGAGGGCAGTGTTGTATGGCTTGTGATTTTCAAATCTCCTAGTGACCCGGTGTAGTTGGAAGTGCGGGCTCGTTATACCAAGGAAAGATCGAAAGCGCGCGCCTCGTGACTACGTTTGCTGCATTTGATGCATTACTATGTTGTCGACCTATTAATTTATTGACCATATACCCGCACTTGGCAACTGCCTACAACGATCACTAATAAACTATAATCGTCATCTTTGGCATATATTTTATTTGATAGCTTTAATTGCTAGGTTCCATAGATTTTCCCCAAATTATCCCTGATTACTAATTATCGATAACTATCACTAAAGATAATTGCATGTTGTTACTATCTATCTCGGATGGTAATTTCATACATTGAATACCCATATATAGCATGTACATATCCTTCTATACTGAAAGATTTCTATTATAACCTTAAAATTGGTGAATTCATTACAAGTGATTACTTATGTGGTCAGGGTGCAAATGTGCATAATGTTGCTGAGTAAATCTCACTCAGTGTGAATTCTTGGGGGTCATTGTCAACTCTGTTGATTTTCCATAGTAATTAAGCTGAAAGACCCCTAATCACTAATTAGCAACCTAAGATTCTTATATCTTTGATCCTCTTCGTCTCCACTTCCATGTGATACATTACAACGCAATCCTCCGATTAGTTGATTCGTATTTACCCCTTTTCTATTTACCTCAAAGTGTAAGCATTAATAATGACAGAGTACAATTACCATATCTCTTACACCTTTGGTTACTAATTAGCTATAACAGTATCTACTGCTAGTTACTTGCATGCGACAGCCATGTAATATTAATGGCGTGCATTGCAATAATATATCTAAATGTATATATAATATACATGTCCTTCTATACTAACCGCCTTCACCATTAAGTTTTAATTTTTTAAATTTTTTAATTTAATTTAATTTTAATTTATTTAATTAATTTAATGCAATTTAATTTTTAATTTATTTTTAGTAAACTCATTAGTACCCTTGATTACTTACACCCAGTGGAGCAAAATTCGTATTCGTATCAATATATCTTGTCAATTCTTACCTACTTTGAATTACGAGGAGCTATTCTCATTTTTGACCATCTGCTCTAATTAACGTAAGACTTCTCATTGCTAATTAACAACTTAAGACCTCCACAGTATTCATACCCTCCATATCTTTAGCAGCTTCAAGAAAAACAAGCTTATATAAAAACACTGACATTTTCACCTGTTTTAGGGCAACCATAAACACTATGAAGCGTATGCACCCCTATAAGGTGGTTTCGCTGCAATGCACCTTAGACAAAAGTTCCCGTCGAACCTCAGAAACTTCGCCGACATCCACCAAACTTCACAGGTACGAATATTGAATCATCGAGATTGGGTCCCTTCAGTGATTGAAGCAAGTGAGGGCGCATTGTTTTTATATAAATTTTTAAATTATCTCCTATGGAGTTTCACATAGCACATAAAAGTGGCTCTCGAACCCAGGAAGCTAATGGGAATAAAGCAAAACTTCTCGCACTGTGGCATAATGACTTCCATATTGTATGGCCGAAGTGATTTAAGCGTATATTGAAGCGTTACACTACAATAAATGTTTAAAGGTCGGTTCCCATTGAGTGACGCTGCCACTTAGCAGCCAACGCAACAGATGGCGCTAGTTGTCGATGTCCCGAATTCCTGGACATGCTGCTCAGAGAAGCCCAAGAAAAACACCACTAAATCACTTTGGTATGACGCCAGATTTCTGCAGAAGATTAAATTCGCATTCCAACAGACTCAGTGAAGGCTGGCTGACACACCCGTCGCCTTTCTCTTTAATCAGATAGGCTTCGACTATCTCCCTTGTTAGTTTATTATCGTGTCTGAAAATTACTGAAGTGTCAGATAAACCAGGTTCACATCCGCAATCACGGCAATGCATCGCCAGGTGCGAATAGGCCGTTCCTTTGAGGGAGCTGTGGTGCTCTCTAAGCCTAACATTCAGGCATCGGCCCGACTGTCCAACATAACACCGTCCACACGGGAAAGGAATGTGGTACACAGCCCCCTGTTTACAGGGCACAAACTGCAAGCCATGTTTCACCTTGCATCGATTACTTTTGGCACGCTCCTTAGTGCCAAGGCGTTTCTGCAAAGCAGGACATATAGCACTTAGCTTGTTCTTTGCAGAAAAAACGACATCAACGTCGTGCCGGGCGGCCACTTTCTTGAAGCGGTGCGAAAATCCGTGAAAATACGGAATAATCACAGAGGGCCGTTGATTGAGCGGCTCATTCGCCTGCTTACCTTTGCCTTCCAACTTGGCTAACCTGAGAGCCTTCTGGGCAGCGGAGGCAATCACTGAATTGGGATACCCCGCGCTTCGCAACTTGTGAACCTGGTTCTGAACACTCTGTTGCATGAGGTGCTCGCAGGATCTGTTAACGGCGGATCGTACACAAGACAGAGCGATGCCATTTTTGACGAGTTTAGAATGCGAGGAATTAAAACTCAGCAGACTTTTTATGGACCGGGGAAGATACATCCAGCATATGTGGGAGTCATGGAAAGAAATTTGCAAGTCAAGGTACTGAATCAAGTTATCCTGTGGCATCTCAAATGTAAAGTTCAGTCCCAGTCCTTGCTCCTTAAATAGCTTCAGGACATTCACAACACTGCCGTTGAAATTGTCGCTATTTACAAACACCAGGTAATCGTCTACGTAGCGAACAATCTTAGTGGCAAGGCCACATAGTTGCTTTTGTAAGGCCCGGTCGACGCTACCCAAGAAAATACTGCTCAAAATAGGAGCCACTCGCGACCCAATGCACACTCCCGAACGCTGTGCCTTGCCTTCCCAGCAAATGAAGGTCGAACGAAGGTAACAGTTCAGCAGCTCCAAAAAGCCTTCAACCGAAACACCGCAGCGTGTTGTGAAGGCAACCTCGTCATTTAGGCCACAAATACACTCCTTAACGCATCGTAGCAACACGTCTTGAGGCATCGCGTAATACAAATCCTCAACGTCTATGCTGAAGGCCTTGCATCCAACCGGATTTTCATTTCTTAGGAAGTTAACAACACTGTCTGAGCTGGGTATAACGAAAGGGTCATGTACATCCAGCCCTTGAAGGTGCGACTGGAGATAACCTGACAATAGGTGCAGCCATCTGTTCCTTTCTGAAACGATTGTACGGAAAGGACTACCATCCTTGTGTGTTTTTGCATTAAAAAACACACTCAAAAGAAGACCCTTACTACTTTTCACTTGGCCTGCTAGCTATTCTAGGTTATGCTTCCTCAGCAACTTGACCGCATCGGCTCTCACTTGCTCAGCCTTAAGCCCTACACGACGAAAATTCTTATCAATCGAAGACCCGCCTTTCTCAGAAAACATGCCTTCGCTCATGATTACAAAAAAGCCCTCCTTATCGGACACAACAGCCGTGAGCCCCGACGAAGAAAGAAAGTCCACAACCCGTCCAATTTGCCTATAGCCGAAGCGGCTAATCGTACCTTTGGACAAGGCTTCCACGCATTCGGCCACACACACAGGCTTTGCTTCCTCCTGGACACGGCTAGCTATCCTACTGGACATCGTCAGCAGCTCAGTGGCTGGAGGAGACGCTGCAACACTGAACTTCGGACCTTTACGTAGCATTGACTCATGGTGAGGAGGAATGCACAAGTTGGTCAAGTTCATCAAAGAGCCTTCTTCTACGCGTGATTTCTTCTTAGCCGGTAGCTTGAGGCGCACCTGGCTCCAGAGTCATTCCGTAAGCTGTCGAGACACCTTGATCCATTCACTAAACCTCTGGTGCGAAGAGCGCCGGTCATCTGCCTGAAGGCCACAAGACACCCACAGGCAGTCTTTGAAGAAACGCACTTGGTTCCACCACTCGGAATTTAGCACCATACACAGACTTCTCGCGTGGCCAAAAGTAATCGATGCAAGGAGCGTGCCAAAAGTAATCGATGCAAGGTGAAACATGGCTTGCAGTTTGTGCCCTGTAAACAGGGGGCTGTGTACCACATTCCTTTCCCGTGTGGACGGTGCTATGTTGGACAGTCGGGCCGATGCCTGAATGTTAGGCTTAGAGAGCACCACAGCTCCCTCAAAGGAACGGCCTATTCGCACCTGGCGATGCATTGCCGTGATTGCGGATGTGGACCTGGTTTATCTGACACTTCAGTAATTTTCAGACACGATAATAAACTAACAAGGGAGATAGTCGAAGCCTATCTGATTAAAGAGGAAGGCGACGGGTGTGTCAGCCAGCCTTCACTGAGTCTGTTGGAATGCGAATTTAATCTGGCGTCATACCAAAGTGATTTAGTGGTGTTTTTCTTGGGCTTTTCTGAGCAGTCTGCGCAAGTGTGCACGCATGTGCGCCATCTAATAGGGTTTACCTTTTTCCCATCTTTCTTGTTGTAAAGGCGTTTATTGACGGCGGGATCGATGGCGACGATGCGCAGCGACGACAGTAACGACAGAGCGCAGACTCGCAGACTCTCACGAGCAAGCGCACGAGGGGCGTGCTCTCCGACAAGAGGCGAAGAGGGCGCCCCACTAGAAGGCGCTCAAGAGGCGGCCCATTACAGCGTTCTAATGCTTCTGTACAATTACCCCGGGTACGCAAAGGGAGCCGCCCGGCGACCTAACAGCTGGTCACTATGAGCGGGTCATGGTAGGGCTTGAGGCGCTCCACGTTCACAATGTCGCGCCCTCGACGGCGCATGTCCGAAGATGGCTCAGTGGGTTCAATCAGGTAGTTGACCGGGGACGTGCGTTCGACGACACGGTAGGGGCCTTCGTATTTGGGCAGTAGTTTGGAAGAGAGGCCAGTTGCAGCGGTTGGGACCGAGAGCCACACGAGCGCTCCAGGGAGGAACGTGCACTCAGAAGTGGTGGTGCCACCGCGAATGCTCTTCTGCCGCTCTTGTTCGTGCGTTGTAAAGGTCTTCGCAAGCTCGCGACATTCTTCAGCAAGCCTGGCTGTGTCCGAAATAGGCGCACATTCAGATCGATCCGGCCTGTAGGGAAGGATGGTGTCGATGGTGTGCGACGGGTGCCTGCCGTACAATAAGAAAAATGGCGAGAAACCAGTAGTGCTCTGAGAGGCGGTATTGTAGGCGTACGTGACGAAGGGCAGAATGGCATCCCAATTTGTGTGGTCGGCTGCGACGTACATTGAGAGCATGTCGCCGAGCGTGCGGTTAAAGCGTTCGGTGAGGCCATTCGTCTGCGGGTGGTAAGCAGTAGTTTTGTGGTGAACGACGTTGCACTCTTTGAGAATGGCTTCGACGACTTCCGACAAGAAGACACGGCCTCGATCACTGAGCAGCTCCTGGGGCGGACCGTGACGCAGCATGAATCGGTGGAGCAGGAAGGAGGCCACATCGCGCGCTGTAGCCGCTGGGAGGGCGGCGGTTTCGGCGTATCGCGTTAGATGGTCAACAGCGACGATGGCCCAGCGGTTACCAGCCGAAGTCAGAGGAAGTGGTCCATACAAATCGATGCCCACGCGCCCAAACGGACGGTTAGGGCAAGGTAATGGTTGTAGACCTGCTGGCGACACGTGCGTTGCAGGTTTTCGGCGTTGGCAATCGAGGCAGGAGCGAACAAACTTCTGCACGTAGCGGTACATCCCTCGCCAGAAGTATCGTTGTCGAATGCGGTGGTAAGTTTTGGTTACCCCAGAGTGCGCGCATTGCGGGTCAGAGTGGAAGGCCTCGCATATTTCAGAACGCAGACTGCGGGGTATCACTAGACTGGCGGCCGTCGGCGTTGTAGTTGCGTCGGTGCAGTAGGTCGTCACGAATGGCGAAATGGTGGGCTTGACGACGCAACGCGCGAGTGGATGGTGTTGCCGACGGATCCGCCAGCAAGTCGATCAGCGAGGTGATCCATTTATCCTTGCGCTGTTCGGTAGCGATGGTGTGAACGTCGATTGAAGCAACAGCTATGTGAGATACTGAGCAGGGCGCATTGTCGTCAGCCAAGGGAGAGCGCGAGAGGGCGTCGGCGTCAGCATGCTGGCGTCCGTTGCGGTACAGCACGCGGATGTCGTAGTCTTGCAGGCGAAGTGCCCAGCGGGCGAGACGCCCTGAGGGATCCTTCAATGACGACAGCCAGCATAGTGCATGATGGTCGGTGACGACATCAAATGGGCGACCATACAAATAAGGTCGAAACTTTGTAAGGGCCCAGATGATCGCCAGGCACTCTTTTTCCGTGACTGTGTAATTGGTCTCGGCTCTGGTAAGCGTACGGCTTGCGTATGCCACGACATATTCGGGGAACCCTGGTTTGCGCTGCGCAAGGACAGCGCCAAGGCCTACACCACTGGCGTCCGTGTGTACCTCCGTTGGGGCCGTAGGATCGTAGTGGCGTAGTATGGGAGGCGACGTCAACAAACGACGGAGCTTTGCGAAAGCGTCGTCGCACTCTGACGACCACGAATGGAGGGGCCCGTTACTTCCGAGGAGCTTCGTCAGTGGCGATATGATAGTCGCGAAATTTCGAATGAAGCGCCGAAAGTAGGAACACAGTCTTACGAAACTGCGCAGTTCTTTGACGGACGTAGGTTTGGGGAACTCGGCCACGGCCCGAAGCTTAGCTGGATCGGGAAGAATTCCGTCCTTCGACACGACGTAGCCGAGGATTGTCAGCTGTCGTGCTGCGAATCGGCACTTCTTTAGATTGAGTTGCAGACCGGCGTCGCTCAAACGCGTCAAAACATGCCGGAGGCGTTGAAGATGCGTGGAGAAGTCCGGAGCAAACACGACGACGTCGTCGAGGTAGCACAAGCACGTGTGCCATTTCAGGTTGCGCAGAACGGTATCCATCATGCGCTCAAAGGTGGCGGGCGCATTACACAGCCCAAACGGCATGACGTTGAATTCGTACAGGCCGTCGGGCGTGACAAAGGCGGTCTTCGGTCGAGCGTCATCAGCCATAGGTACTTGCCAGTACCCTGAGCGCAAATCGAGAGATGAAAAGAATTCGGCGCCTTGTAGGCTGTCAATCGCGTCGTCTATTCGCGGCAGTGGATACACGTCCTTACGAGTGATCTTGTTGAGTCGTCTGTAGTCCACACAGAACCGCACAGAACCATCCTTCTTCGCAACAAGAACGACAGGAGACGCCCAGGGGCTGTTAGAGGGTCGAATGACATCGCGTCGAAGCATGTCGTCGACTTGCTCGGTGATTACACGGCGTTCTGCGGGAGATACGCGATATGGACGTTGCCGCAGTGGCAGGTGGTCGCCAGTGTCGATGCCATGCGTAACGGCCGACGTGCGGCCGAGAGAAGTTTGAGCGACATCGAAAGACGAGCGAAATTCTTCCAACAGGTCCAGAAGCTGAGAACGCTGGACCTGCGTAAGGCTGTCAGATATGGAGGAACCAAATACGTCAGCGGGTGATGACCCAGACGTCGAAACAGCACTGAGCGTACTGGAACTTCGGCCGTGCGAGTCATCGGGCTCGTCTATAACTTGTGCGTCTTCGAGGGGTTCCACGCTGCCGAGACATTCCCCTCGCACCAACGTAACACTGTACGAAGAGGGGTTTATTACAAAAATAGAGGTGCTGCCCTGAGTGATTTGAACGGTCGCGAAAGGCACCAGCAAGCCTTTCCTCGTGCAAACACGGTCATATGGCGACAGGAATGCAACGGTGTCGGATAGACTGGCGCAGTAGACTGACACCGCCGTTGACGAGTTTGCAGGCACTTTGACGTCGTCATTGACGAGTACCTTGCTCGCAGCCGATGGACTGTCTGCCGGCGTCAAATTAGAGAGTGGTGAGAGCTCTATTTCGGCGGGTGCGCAATGAATTACGGCGTCGTGGCGGGAGAGAAAATCCCATCCGAGGATGACGTCGTGAGAGCATGCGGGAATTATGATGAATTCGACGGCGTACAGAGCGTCCTGAATGCTGACACGGGCTGTGCATACCGCCGTCGGTTGAATACATTGGGCGCTGGCTGTACGGAGGGAAAGACCGGAAAGTGGCGTCGTCACTTTTCGTAGCAGGCGGCTTAGTTTAGCGTCCATAACGGATACGGCGGCTCCAGTGTCGATAAGGGCAGATGCGCGAACCTGGCAGTACTGTGGTGAACTCTAAATGCGCCGCGGTGCAGCCGTGACGCTGCCAGCGTGAGGGAGAACGATATTCCCTTTCCTCCCTCTGCGCCGTAGCAAAGGCACGAAGGAGGCGCGGAGAGGGAGAGAAGGAAAACCAGTTCGCCGAGAAATAAAACCAGTTGGTACCGAGACTCTCAACAACACGCCTCGTCTCTGCGTCGCTCACGCGTACCAACAAATGCAGTAAGTCAATTGATGAATGTTCTGCACTGCAGCTAAAGTTATGATTGCTTTGAGGTGATATTTTTGAACCCTTTATACCCCAAGTTATTTTTGAAAAACCGTATCCAAAAGTCCAAAATGTTTTGGCGCATTGAATAAATGTCGAATGTATATTTACAGAGAGAGGGGGGGGGGGGGCTCCTCCAATGAAAGGAAACTTTAAGCCCCGCGTACAAGGCTTTCGCCTTAATTATTAGAATGTGTACTGCACAGAATGCGCGGTTCACGTGGACATTTGAAATGAGTTTGAAGCTACTTTTCTGCGCCACTTTTTCGGACAGTGAAGCAATGGTGAGTGATGGTTAATGACAAATGACACTTTGTCAATGGTCGCCAGCGTAACCGCATGCGCAATATTTTGTCGACGGCCGCTGATCAGCTGGCATCGGCGGCCAAAATACATTCTTATTATCGGCGATACGTGCGTGAAGTTTCCTTCAAACGCCCCTTCAAGACAAGTATTTCTCGCCTTACGTCCAGGGGAGAAAAGCTCGTGTGCATGCCGAAAGTAATCGCGCCGCTTTTCGTTGCAGGGGACTGCGCAGAAAAGCGAACTTTTGAGCTGTTCGATCGTAGCATGCATCCGAAAGCTCTGATGGTGGAATCGGCCCACCGCTGTAAAATTCTCTGTGGACGCGATACCTGCGATTTACTTATGGCACCTGTGAACTAACTTTACAATCGCCTAACTCAAATTTCATTGACTCCGTCACCTTTAGTACACTTCATGTGCTTTGAGTCACTTTAATTCTCACTTGTACGTTTCACTTCATTCACATTTGGTCGTGCGTATGAGCCACTGCTCCACGATGCACTGCACCCGGGATTGGCCGAACGCTGCAAAACTGTTGTTCTTCGCGTAGTTTTGTTCGCGGACACGATCCGTTAGAACCTGTAGCAATATACAGCTTTGTTGTAAAAGCGGAACCTTGCTCAGCGCGTGCGAATAATTCTGCGGCAAAGTCGCCCGCACCGGAACAGCGCGCAGTATTTGTCTCCTGCGCGCGCGACGAGCGGCTTCACTGCACAGCCGTTGAACATATTGGCGGACTTATGCGCAACTCTGCTACCTAGAGGTAGCAGAGTTGCGCATAGGTCTGGCTAGCCACCACAGCTATGCGGCGAAGACACACTCCGTTTTTGCAGGCGACATGCCCACATGCCTACCGGGTCACCGATCGACATGTTTGACAAGTCGAAGACCGGTGGTTAACTTTGCTGTGAATGACTAGTGCTAATCCAGTTCGCTGCAGCGGCGGTATCGAAAAATAAAAAAAAATGGCCCGAGCGTCAGCTTTTTCGCAACGCATGGTTGCTAGCGGCGTTTGGAAGACAAATGCGCAACTCTGCTACCTAAAGGTAGCATATACGGTAACTCTATCTGTGCCTACTATAGTGAACTATAGTTCTATAGTGCCTGCTTAGAGTGGTGTCAGTTTTTGAAAGAGCAGATGCTGCTTCCTCGGCCTTGGCGGCAGCGTGGCCGCCATTTCGAATCCCCCGCCCGGTCGCTTTTGCGTGGCGCGCGTGCTGTTGTTAGCTCGGTGCTCGTTTCCCGTCCAGTTTCATGCGCTCGCTACCGTCACCATGGCCGGGTGTTGCTTGCCGCAGCGCACCAATCATTCCAGGAACGCTGGAAGTTGTCTTCCAAGAGACCCGAAAAGAAGGATTCTTTTAACAGTAAAAAATCAAACGTGACAAGTGATCATTCTAAAAAGACAGGGCGTGCAAACACGGACACAAGAAAGAAGTCAGGACACCACAAACGCCGTTTGTGGTGTCCTGACTTCGGCGTTTGTGGTGTCCTGACTTCTTTCTTGTGTCCGTGTTTGCACGCCCTGTCTTTTTAGAATGAATACTTACCAACTAGCTCAGCTCTCTGTTATTCTAAGTGACAAGTGACATCCGACGAACACATCATCCATTTGCAGCGTAAGACGAATTCCACCGGACATACGTCACGAAAATGCGGTGACGCTGTCGTCGGGCGTTTAGTTTCGCGCGGTAGGCAAAAGCCGTCGTGCCTACCGCAGTTTCTGCTGTGTTTTCGCTAGTGCGTGCGCTGTTTGTCGTCGTGTAAAGAAGAAAAAACGGTGTAACGACGAGCAGTGCCACAGTTATTTGCGCAGGAAGGCACGAGAAGGATGGAATAAGCTTTTTTTTTTTTCATTAGCTGTTTACAAAGACCGTCGCAAGAAATTAGCGGCAGCTGTAAAACGCGAAAACTTGTCTCCGACGCGGGCTCATCGGTTATGTTTTCGGGCGGCTTACCCAGCAGAAAGGATTAGCTTAGTGAAGCGTTTGTCATTGTAATGTGCAGCACCGCATTTCTTGGCATAAGCCTTGTGTGGAGGCATAGCGAGCACGTTTACCTCAAAGCACGTTAACGTTGTGGATAGCATTGTCATATGCGGAGAATTCTTCACGGTTGCCATTGTTGATATAAGTCTTAAACGCGCCAAAAGGATTTCGTTGTACTCGCGTGAACTAAAGTGTGGCTCGGTCATGGCGCATATGTTTCTCTCTGCTTGGGCACGGTTCATTAACGCGGCCGTGACTTCGGCTATGCTTTTCCAAATCTTATGCGGCTGCGATGAGACGCGTGTTCTGGCAGCGGTGCGCTTCACGATATGTCCATGTCTGTCAGAATTCACAGAAAAACAACACATCGGGAAACTTGCCGAGTCTGTTTAAGGGCTGTGTGCATTGCGCGGTCTCGACTTGAGCGTACGGACGGAGCCGCGGCCCGCGGTTGGCAGACCTGACAGGTACGTAACCACCTTGTCCACATGGTGTAGTTGAAGCATCATGGCAAGCGTGTCACGGATGAAAGTGTCGCCGAGATCGCCGTTGCATTAGTTAACAAATAAAACGTACACGTGTGACCTAGACTGTCGCAACGGCGATGATCATTCGCAAATGAGTCACATTCCCGCCGTCAAGATACCTCATGTTTCTATGAGGTTCTCAGAGCAAGAGCAGCACGTCAACATGATGTTCATTTCAGACGTCCCTCTTACAGCCATTGCAACTTCCTCTGCTGCGGCCGCCGCTTGTAAGCATGCGGGAGGCGCCCGACGCGCGGTGCTCGGAGGCAGCTTTTGCACCTGCTGCGCCAGCTGTCACGTCTGGGCGGAGCCTACGCGCCGTGACGTCGCTACAAGGGCGCTAAATATATCGACGGCGCCTACCGCTGTTTACAAACATGGAGTAGGTCTAAAGCAACGTCGAGCGTCGCCACTGCTCTCATCGCAATCGGGAATATCCACGGCGCGTCTCCTTTCGCCACAACAATGCCGCCCCCGCTTCCGCGCACGCGCCGAGCTCTCGGATTGCGTCTGTGGTGCGTCACAATGTAACTGTTACTGACTAGCAGTGCTCGGGTCGAATGAGAAGCGCATGCGCGCACGTGTCCTAGCCACCGCCGCGGCCAAATCTGGCGACAAACCGCCTTCGCCGGCAGCGTCTAGCTACCCCGTAACGCATAGCTCGATCGGCCGCGCGAGCGTCGCGCCCAAACTTGAGCTTGGATTCCCTATTATGAATGAACATGCAAGCAGAACTTGTGCCGGCGTCAACCTTGCGTAAGAAATGGACACACTGATATAATCTCTATGCTTAGAAGATTTTGGTTCACGTGTGGATGAATCCTGCCTCTTAATTCGTAAACATTCCTTACTGCACAGCTGCCTTTGATTTTTGCTTTCGCTGTTTTTTGTGATGGGAAGTGTATCATGGAATATATTATGCGTGTTTGTCTGCAGATCATATTCTTTTCTTCTAATAATAATTATTCGTGGGAATTTACGTCCCAAAACCACGATATGATTATGAGAGACGCCGTAGTACAGGGCTCCGGAAATTTCAATCATCTGTTGTTCTTTAACGTGCACCTAAATCTAAGTACACGGGCCTCTGGCACTTCGCCTCCATCGAAATGGGGCCGCTGCGGCCGGGATTCAATCCGGCGACCTTCGGGTCAGCAGTCGAGCACCATATAACTACTAGAAAACCACGGCAGGTTCAATTGCTTTCTATATTCCTTTCCGTAGTTTATGTACGCCTTCTGCGTTGTCTGATGCCCGTGTATGTATATGTGGAGTTAAACTTTTATTCTTCGCTGTTTCTCTGTTTCAAAGTTACCTTTTCGTGCTGTCCTAAATCAATATGCATTTCTTATTCTTAAATCATGCACGATCATTGTGAAGCGACTAGGCAGGCCTTAGCAAATTCTGCCACGGAGCACTTTATTTGTGTAATTACTTCTGTCAACGCAGTATTAAGGTGGCGGTCCCACTCCGGCGAACCCCCCTCCGCATTTTACGCATTGTTTGCGGACGCACTGTGCTCGCTGCGCTTGACAAATAAATATTAATTATAATAATTCAGAAAGCTTATGATCTCAGCCTTCTAATGACACCTGGTGTTAATGCCTGTTCGGAAGCGTTACCTAATAGCAATGAAAATAGTGTGAGCAACAAAAGGCATTTTCGTTGTACAAGCCTCTGTTGTACTGCCAGTACGGCGAAACTGTTCAACATAACAAGACCAAATTTACCATGCCTTTAGAAGAAGTGCTATTTAAGGTTTCTATGAAGAGATATTAGCCATAAAATAATTAGTAATTTATTTACGCTCCAATGAAAATGGGCAAAATATTAAAAGTTTTTGTGAGAATATCTTTTTTATTTTTCGAAGCGGAACAATAATATTTAGTGGCTACGTAGACTACATTACACTTATTTTCCATGCGAAGTTGCTTTGCGTTCTGACGAAAACTTGATGAATTATTATTGTGTCAATGCGACAGTTTATGGCTGTGCTTGGTCACGCATTGCCGATGAAGCGACAATATACAAGCTGATACTGTGAACTTCTACATAATGAAGAAGCAAGGCCCTTTCTATGATTCTATGAAGAGAAAGTTCCTTTGTCTTTATTAGGGAACCTGCAAGACAGCAGTGAATTTACGTAATTTTCCTGCTGACCAGTCCCGTAGAAACTCGCTTTTTTTTCTTTTAGACGCTAATTGCCAACGAGTATTGCACATTAGTAGATGCATATTGTGTCTTTTATCTACTTGTGCTCGCTAACTTGAGCACTCAGTGCTTCAAACAAAATATTTTCAATGAATCATAAGTCTCACAGGCGTTTTTTGGTGGTAGCTCCATCTATGAAATGAAACATCAAGTTGCTTTATGCGAGTTCAAGCGTTCGCCAAAAGTGGCGCAATTAAACATAATAAAACGGGTAGAACAGGCATGAATTATATCTCCAGGCCTCATAGTTTGCTTCACTAGCTAAGTCTAGTCGCCGCGCGTAACAAACACCAACTGTAAAAGGAGGAGGGCTTAGTGATAAACCCTTTCCACTCGCCCCACGTCAGCAGGTGGGGCGGTCTCATCAAGCGGCAAATGGTTTCGGTATGCAGGAAGATTGCGCGTTCGTCACGCGTTCTTAGAACCAGTGTTCCCCGGCACGTCTTTAGTAATGTGCATCTCTTTGTGGTTCAGCTGCTCGTGTTTTGCGCGTTCCTTTGAGTGTTTTCGTGCCTGTGAGGTTCGAAATTGTGAAAGGAAGGACGCTGACATGCCATGTGAATGATACGTATGTAGCGCCGCTTCAAAGGGGACACGATGGTGAACGTATGAAAGCTTGTCATTGCCGGAATTTCAGACGCTGCGCCGTGCTCCCTATAGGGCTGCAGAAATTAGGCGTCTTATTCTTCCTCTAATCACACAATCAATCAATTGCCGGAATTTTCAAAGTATGCCTGTCGAGCACTGTGCCGACAACTTCCACTGACCAGTAGTGGTAAGTTGTACCCAATCAGGTAATTACATCCTAGTTGCAGCGATGCGACAGAAGCGAGACTTTGTTGAAGATGCAGAACGTTCTAGTCTCCGTGGCAGAATATTCAATGTACGGGACCCCGGAAAAGTTATATTGTGCTTTGTGAAAAAGACGCACTCAGTTCGGATAAGACGATCACTGTCTTTGCCACTAATGAGCGCTACGGTGTCAGGAAACAGTTCGACTGAGGATGACTACTCTACCTAGTGGGGGATAACGCTGTTGCGCACTGCTACTTTGTCGTAAAGCGGCTTGCTGCGTAGCCAGAACTACTACTAATGATCGGGTAACAACTAGTTCGTAGCAAAGTACAAGGCGGACAGTGCAATGTCTGGTCAACGAAGAATAACCTGACTTAGACGCACGTGAGAGTGGCCACATGAACAAAATAGTGCCGATACATATGCTACTGACGAACATTTTGTTGAAAAACTTTTGCGGCAACCTAAATGGAAAACTTGTCGATGGTGCCTGTAAGTCAAAATAAAGGAAAACCACAGCTTTCCACAACAAATAAGTGTATTCATGCTTTTATAGAACAAGCATAAATAAAAACTGGATTCTGTAAAAGCCTACATGACCGGTCATAAGTTTGGTCACCTGAGTTCTCAAGGCGCTCCTTTTTAGCTTGAGCCGGTCCATCCTGGCGTCTACGATGCCTGGCGTCTGTGATTCTGTGTTGCCTGGCGTATACGTTGCCTTGAGCAGTGGTGTCGGTTTCGGCTGGGTGTGGCGTCGTCAGGCCTTGTTGGTTGAAGCGCCTCGTCGACCGTTTCTTGCCCGAGGATCGTTGCTGTTTTTCCTGAAGCTCGTTGTGCTGTCGACGTCTGTTGACCCAGCTGCCTCAACGGTAAGTTCGATAACTTCTTCCCGGGTTTCGGCACCAAATTATGAGGAAATTATCGCAGGTCAAAAGAGAACCAACTGCTTCGTTTGGGATGAACAAAAGAACTAAATTTTATTTCGATAGGGATGCCCGTTGCCGAGCGAGTTCGCAATAGTACAAGGTTGCCAGTTGGCGAAAAGAAAGAGGCTGAATTATTCTTAGCGAGCCATGCGAACGACGGAGCTCTCAATGTCTTGTCGGCCAGGCTAAGTGCTTTCCAAATACAACTAAACGAAGTGGACAACGCCATTGAACCAAATTATGAGGAAATTATCGTAGGTCAAAAGAGAACCAACTGCTTCGTTTGGGATGAACAAAAGAACTAAATTTTATTTCGATAGGGATGCCCGTTGCCGAGCGAGTTCGCGATAGTACAAGGTTGCCAGTTGGCGAAAAGAAAGAGGCTGAACTTGGCAGTTTCTTCATACTCCCCCCGGAATGAGCCTCTGGTCATTCGTCCGTGTATTCCATGGGGTATAAAAGTTCAACTGGTCTTCTCAATGTGGCTCCATTCGGCATGCGCACCATGCAGGCTCGGATCTTTCCATCACGTCCCAGAAGAACTTCGGCCACTTCTCCAGTTTTCCAGAGCTGCCTCGGCAGATGTTGTTCATGAACTAAGACGAGGGTTCCTTGCTTTAGTGCACTTGACGAACTCGGCACAGCGAAATGTGCCGATCGGAGACTCGTCAGGTACTCCTTTTGCCACCGACGCCAAAACTGGTCGGCCATTCTAAGGCGGTAGCGCCAGCGACGCCTGAGTTGACCAGGTTTCTGAACCACTTCAGCGGCGGAGCAGCTGTCAGGAAGAGTGGTTAGTCTCTGACCTATCAGGAAATGAGACGGTGTTAAAGGTTCGCAGGGCTGGGCAAAGATACTTTGAAATTGTATCGCGATACGATACAAGATACTCAGGCAAGAAGTATTGGAGATACAAATACGAGATACTCCCGCAATAATTGTATCCGATACGATACTTGACAATTGTATCTTAAGATAGTTCGATACATTCTCAAATTTGTTAATATAGATTCATATAATGTAGCAGCAAACGCCTACACACGAAAATGTCTGCCTAAAAATTTCTTGAGATCTATTTTGTTTTATTGGAATGAAATGTCTGTTAGTATCTTAAAAGTTTGGCCCTTCTTGCTCAAAGTACATTAGTTTCCTTCCAAAACAACTTACAGGGGCTTGTTTTAGCTGCTTCACAGGACAACTCTTTATACACTACGCTGACAGCGGTTCTTGCTTGTCATTTTTGCAATTGATGAGAGTCTCTTCTCAGCTTGCCGACCAGCTAGCGGGTTTGCCATATCATCCCAATAACGTCAATAAGCCTTTGCACGACGGCGCAAATGCCGGTGTGGACTTTACCTTGTCCGTAAAAGACAGTTTGCACAATACCGTATATCCGGACAGGTGTACAGCAGTAACAACGCTGATAGCGTCTTTTTTTTTTGTCGGGGGAGGGGGGGGGGGTATAACGCATGGTGTATACGGGGTTTGAGACCGTTCGCTAGCGGCCCGGCCGGCACACATGACCGTCTCCGTCCAATTTGTTTTTATTTTTTAAATAAGTATGTTCGTGAGCTACGCAGACATAACTGGTCTCAAGCATTTCTTTCGTGAGGAAGATGTGGTCACCATGTGCTGAAACATAACCGTGAAACAAAAACTCTATATTTCAATCGGCGTCCAGATTTCACTCGTTTTGTACAGCGGTATCGATGTTTCTCTGACTCCAAATCCCTTTCAGAAATGACCTATATATGAGATATGGGAAAGGCTTCCTTTCAAATGGCAACGTCATTTTGTTCAAACTCTCTCCGACCCCACCATCTTCACTGTCCCAGCCCTTTGAGCTAAATTTCGCGACTACGGCCCGCCGGCTATAAGCTGAGTTTGAGACTTCTGGTGTATACGTAGATGACGTAAAACTGCAATTAATTTCCATGTTCTTAACTGCTGGCGTAAGGGATTCTTTGTTGATATACTCACTAACGTGCAATCTTTTAGCAATTTTTCTTCAACGAGAGAACATGTGCAACACAGAAATGTCTCAGACGTATTGTATAGCTGCACAAAGCGTCGCAGGACACCACCGCTATTCGCACTATTGCCGCTTATAGCTCCCATTACGTGGCGATTAGTACAAGGAAAAATAATATAGAAGGCCTAAAACAGAAACACAAATATTAGTAAAATAGAGAGGTGGTTGTGTATCAAACATTCACATTGAATGAGTACAGAAACACAATACAGACGGCGCCATGAGCATGAAGTTTCGTCAACTTACCTGTTGAGACAATAGAAAATTCAGTGCCTATGTAAAATTTCCTGAAACTGCTCGTTGTGACGCTCATCAGCAAAACAGAGTATTCAGCTAAACAAGGTTTTTCGAATCGCGAGAAGGTGGCTCCTAATGATTTTCATTATTATAATGCAAATTCAGTTTCGCTATTTTCTTAAGCGGTGAGGAGAATATTTTGTACTGGATACTCAAGACACGTCCACATAATAATATATTTGTTTTCAAAATCGCCTTGTCGACGTGTAAATGTGTAAACAGCAGTAGAAATAAAGCAGACAGTTAGAAGAATAAAGCAGAAATCTTATTTTGGGAGCGCTTTACAAAAGACATACTGCAGTGACCAGACCGGAAAAGCAGTGCAGAGACCTAGGTAATGTATGTGATGCAAAATGACAGCTAAGAAAGCACTTGTGCTAATAATGAAATTATGATTTCATAAATTCTTTGAATAAATGTAGATGGAAGTGAAAAATACGGTACGCCAAGATATTTTTTGTTGGGTAAACGCTTGTTCTATTAGGTCTAGCATCAATACCAGTGGTGCTAAAGTTGCTAGAATCTTATTTGCATATAAGTTAATTCACTGCATGCAAGTCAAACTTACATCCACGAGATCCTTCAAATCGCTGATATGTGAAATCCACGCGACGCAAAGCAACCCCATTCTTGCACGCATCACATTTCGTTACGGAGCAAGACGCAAGAGAATGCTCAATAACGTAACTGTAGCAACATCAGAATTTGTGCGATGGACACCGCACCCAGTGGAGTACCCGGCGCAGGACAGTGGTTAAGAGCAAGTGTCGCGGCATTGGCGCAACTAAAAAGAAAAGAAATCGAGAAAAAAAAAGGTACGTGGGCTGGGCGTAGACGTCCGCGTGCTTGTCTTCCTGATCTTCTACCATCACTAGATGACTCTATGGCGTGAAAATCAAATACCGTCCCTGCCCTTAGACTTATTCAGATGGCTTAGTGGCACCAGTACCAGCTTGAGAAGCGGAGCTCTTCCAGCGATTATTGTTTCGCACGCTTGTGTCGCGATAGATGTATCTTGTATCTTAAGATATGCGATACAATATTGAATGTATCGGAAATACAGATACAGATACTCGTTTTTCGAGACGTATCGCGATACAGATACAAGATACCCATAGAGTATCTAAGATAGTATCTAAGATACATGTATCTTCGATACTGCCCAGCACTGAAGGTTCGGGTTCGTTCGCGTCTGTGTAGACGTAGGTCAGGGGTCGAGAGTTGATGATAGCTTCGATTTCAATTAGTATTGTCGTGAGCTCGTCGAAATTGCAGTAGCTGCTTCCCAAAACCTTCTTCAGGGATGTCTTCACGGAACGAACCATTCTCTCTCAAAATCCGCCCCACCAAGCCGCTTTTTCAATTATGAACTTCCAGCGGATCTGGTGGTTTAAGAAGAAATTCTGAATGTCTTCTCCTCGTATTGTGGTCCACAGTTTCTGCAGGTCCTTAGAAGCACGCTTGAAAGTCCTTGCGTTGTCAGAATAGATGACTCGACAGACCCCCCTTCTCGAGATGAATCTTCGGAACGCCATCAGGAAGTTCGATGTCGACATATCGGTCACCAGTTCAAGGTGCATTGCGCGCGTAACTGCACACGTGAAAATGACGATGTAAGACTTTCTGTTATTTCCTTGATCTTTCGTGTTCAGCGGTCCAGCGAAGTCTACACCTGTTACATCGAAGGGTGGCGCTTGTGTCACCCTTTCGCGAGGCAGAGGAGCGACTGGCTCAGTAGCAGCACGGCTGTTGAAACGATTGCACGTCACACATTTCCTTAGCACCATTTTTACCATCTGCCTTCCTCGCACAACCCAGTACTTCTCCCTCAGTTCGGTAAGAGTCTCTAGCGCGCCAGCATGCAGAAGACGGCGATGATCTGCGTTGATGACAAGTTCTGTGATGGGATGCCTCGACGGAAGGACAATCGGATGCTTTTACGTTGTAGGAAATGTCGGCAGCATTGAGCCTTCCTCCCACTCTTAACACGCCCTCGTCGTCGCAGAACACGCTGAGATCACGTATCGGAGAATCACTTGGCAAGCGTATCGAGCGGTGAAGACATTGGAGTTCATTTTGAAAGGCCTCCAATTGTGTTTGAAGTATCAAACAAGTGTGCGCCTCTTGCACTTCCTCTGTCGTAAGATGTCCCTCGCGTTTCTCGTTGCGATCCCTGGAGTTGTGAACAAATCGCAGTACCCAAGCGGTAACTCGAACCAGTTTGGAGAGGGAGCTGTATTTCTGCAGGGGTAATATGGATTCCCTCACTGTCACGTTGTGAACTCGAAGTGTCTTTCTTTCCTCCTCTGCGATGCTCATGTCAGCAGCGTTTTCATGACATGGCCAGCAAGTAGATGGCTGTGAAAGCCAGACAGGTCCGTTCCACCACACTGAGCTTGACCTGAGTGCTCTCGGGGTGATTCCCCTCGTCAGGAGGTCAGCGGGATTTTCGGTCCCAGGACAGTGATTCCAGAGCTCTGGATCCGTTCGCTGCTGGATTTCCAAAACTCGGTTGGCGACAAAGGGCTTCCATTGTTGCGCAGAACCTCGTACCCAATGCAGTGCGATAGATGAGTCTGTCCACATGTACCATTTGTCAATTGGGAGACCCAATGATTGCCCCAAATATTCCTTCAGTCATGCACCGATCACCATGCCCATCAGCTCCAGTCTTGGAAGAGACAATTTCTTAATCGGTGCTACTCGGGACTTTGAAAGAACAAGAGTCACTGCTGCTTCCTCGACTCCATAGGTGCGCAAATACGCAACTGCACCGTAAGCTTTGGGGCTCGCATCTGTGAAAATGTGCACCTCTTTCCCGCTATCGTTGGGCAAGCTACCGTATCGTCTTGGCACTGTCACGTCCGTTAAATAGTGCAGCTGGGTGTGCCACTGAGTCCAAGCTGTCTTGACGTCTTCAGGCAGAGGAGCGTCCCACTCAATACCCAGTTCCCACAGGGTTTGGAACATGAGTTTCGTTGTCACTGTGACTGGAGAAATAAGACCAAGCGGGTCATATATACGAGCTGATGCCTGAAGGATAAATCGTTTCGTGTCGCTGTTTCGATCCAAGAAATCCAAGATCGCCTTCATGGAAAACGCCAGATGATCTCTGTCCTTATCCCATACAACCCAGGTGAAAATGATTCCCATTCCCAGCTGGGTTATGAAACCTGGAAGTCTTTCCAGGCTGGAAATTTTCCCAGCTGGAAATGGAAAAATTTCCAGCCTGGAAAAATTTCCAGGTTCCATAACCCAGCTGGGAATGGAAATATTTCCTGTTGGGAATGGAAATATTTCCAGCAAATATTTCCAACAGGAAATGGCGAAATTTCCAGTTGGAATCCTTCATTCCCAGCTGGAAATGGAAGAATTTCCAGATTTGACCTCGCGGCTATCACATGCGCCTTAGCATGGTTCCTACAGGACCTGTTCGTCCAGTGAACTGCACACAGTCAAAGAACATGGTGGTGAAATTTAACAGCATTTATTTTAACAGCATTGATTTGAACGCTTGTAGCAAGTGTTGGAACATATCTCGAGATGTAGACTGAGTTTGCTCATATCCTCGTACACCACCTGAAAAAAAAATATACATAGTGAGCGAACATCAAATCCACAATGATCCATAAAAAGCAATTCTACCAAAAGTATAGTTTTACCAAATCACATGAACAGCATCAATACAGCTTTCAAAAGCAGTACCACAATACAAAGTCAATGCAGTGCAAATCAAAGGTGAGCAAGATCTGATGAGCACTGCGGTTTATACTGTAGATGCTATGTAACGATTATTTATATCGACCTTAAACTACTCCGAATAAGCGTCCAATGAGTTCACTCGAACATATGTAATTACTCGAGTTTGTTGCATAGACGCATGCGCACCAGCAGGCACAAGCATTGCACAAAGGCTGCATACACAAACCGGCTTGTATTGTACTTCGCGCATATATAAACATTACACACAGGCAGGTAACATGACACGATAACGAAGCTCACAAACATTCGGGACAAACGTTCACTTATACTTGAAATATAGAAGTGCAACTTACCTCCAAATGGAACACTCAGAGCTGAGAAAATCGCTGTCTCTTGATCGGCGCTGGTGTATCCAAGACATGAAGACATCGCACACAAGTACAGCAATAAAAACCACTCGACCATGCTGGTCATCACTCGTAACACTTTCCAGAGATAAACCTGACCAAAAATAACTATTCCATGTAACTGTCGCACAGATATTCATCAAGAAAACTCCCTAGACTAACGAACACCGAGCACACACACGTACAGATATCACCAATATCACCACGACTAGCCGCCATGTGCTGTACGAAACTGTGGCTCACTGCGGCGACATAATGATTTAAGCGGTCTATTGGACCGCTGTCTTTAATGGTGTTTACCTTAAAAAAGAAATACAATTTTTGTACGCTGTATTTATATTACAGAGTATAGTTATTATTTAGCATTATAACGTCATTTAAGTCACCAAGAAATGATACGAGAATAGAGCTACTGAGATGCCAACAAACATCGCGGCAGTGCGGCGTTTTTCATGGCCGCGGCATCGGAGAGAGCAAGTTGTGGGATTCAAAAAACTTTTTTTTTTTGCAAGCTTGGCTTTTGCAGACCCCGAAAAATGATCTCGCGGACCCCCATTTGATAACCACTGTTCTAAGTCATGTCTAAATGCACGGTCTGCATTATGCACTTAATCTGCTATCGCTTGTATGCAGATCAATCTTTGGGCAGCTGGAATTCCTTTTGTCAACTATAACAACCACTTCCTCGCTCAAACAGGAAAATTTCATGCAAATTATTTCCCAACTGAAGCTGGAAAAATTTCCAGCTGGAAATATAACTTCCCAACTGGAACTGGAAACTTCAAGCTGGAAATGGCTTTCCAGTCGGGAATTATTTCCATATCCATGCTGGAAATACGATTTCCAGCCTGGAATGGTTTTCATTCCCAGCTGGAAATACAATTTCCAGCGGGGAATGGAAAATTTCCAGCCTGGAGAGCCGTTTCCAGCTGAAATCCAGGCTGGAAACCCGATTTCCAGCTGGGAATTCACATGCCATTTTCATGTGGGAAGTCCGAGGACTCGTGAGACACTTGATGTCGGACACTCAACGTGGCTCAGGGCACATCCGTTTCCTTCGTCGTTGAACAGTTGTTGCAGCTTCTTGGAATTTGAATTCCATTTGCGCAGTGTCATGCTTGCTCGATTCATGACGTCTCGTGCACCTCGGTAGAAGCCTACAGCGTCCTCCTCTGTCTCCGCTCCTGTTATTAGGTCGTCCACATACAGGCTCTGACTGATAGTTTTAGTGTTGCGTGAATCACCCGCAGTAGTTGACAAATGATGACGCACTGTGGCTGCGAGAAGGAACGGACTGCTTGTCACACCGAAGGGCACTCGTGTCATTCTCCAGACTTCTATCACGGAATCTTGGTCTTGCCTCGTGGGTAAGTGCTCATACCACAAGAATCGGAGGGCATCGCGATCTGCCGGTGTCACTAAAATTTGCAGGAATGCCTTCTCAATGTCTGCACTTAGTCCGATGTGGTGAATTCTGAAGTTAATTAGCACCTTCAGCAAGTCTGGGTTCAAGTTTGGTCCTGGCTCCAGGGCTTCGTTCAGGGAAATACATCCTGTGTCGCTAGACGATGCATCAAATACGACCCTAATCTTTGTTGAAAGGCTATCAGGTCTGAAGACAGCGCGGTGAGGCATGTAGTAAACCCTGTTTTCGTCGTTATTGATTTCTTCCCGTGGAAGTCGTTCGGCGAACCCTTGCTCCAGGTACTGACGGATAGCCACGTCATACTCGATAAGTGTTGTTTCATCTCTCGATAGCCTCTTCGTGAGACTTGTCAAACGCTTCTGTGCGATCGCTTTGTTGTGAGCGAGATGAATGTTCAGAGGTTTCCATGGTAATGCCACCTCATAGCGCTTGTCTGTTTTCTTGATCGATGTCGAAAACGTGTTGATGATTTCTTGGCTTTTTTCGTTCGTTTGGGCACAAGAGTCAGTAATTCCGATGCTCTCCAGCTCCCAGAATGATTTCAGCTCGTTGGTCAAACTTGTGTCATCTGACACTCCAGCACGAAGAACGGCCGCGGTTGAGCAGCAGGCAGCTGAGCTACTGCAGGGAATGGCTCCTTGAAGCGTCCACCCAAATTTGGTCTTCAGTGCAACAAGTGTGCCTTGCAGCTTCTTGAAGTCACCATACACCAACGACCAGTAATAGTCGGCACCGATGAGGATGTCAATGCCGCTTCTCGCCAGGTGGGCTGGTGCAACGGTGACATCTGCCAATTCATGTATTTCCGCTTGCAGTTCTTGCATGATGTTCTCAGGTACTCGCAGCTGATCAGAGCAGATTTCTGGTATTTCGAGAGCTTCGATGAAGTGATCGTTGCGGCAGGGGCGGATCCAGGCGCTTGCTTTGGGGGGGGGCGGTTGGTTGTTGGGGGGGGGGGAGGGGGGAGGGGGGCGTTGCCCAACTTTAAAACTTCACGTTAGTAACCAAATGCTCATTATTTTTGTTCTCAGTTGCATTGCTCAGTGCCATTTCATTATCTAAAATTTCGCATATTTCCGCTAAACATTGGGGAACACGTATCAGTGTTGTTGGTAAGAGGAGGGTGAAAGAGGGAAGGGCAGGCCACCTGCTCGATAAATGAGTATTCCCACAACGGCGAGCTCTAGTATTCCTTGAACGTAGTTTCGGAGTAAGCCTCCCTTTGTTACCCCGCCCCCTCCTCCCCATTGCCTTTTTTTCTGGCCGGTCGTGTTGCCAGAAAATGCCCTTTCTATCTCCGCAGCCTAAGGACGGTCAAACGGAGCTTTCGGAGTCGCGCTCGATTATACCCCGCGCACGTGCTCTCGGAGGCTTCGGTACTTCGGTGCTCTCGGTACTTCGGCGAATATAATTCACAGCACCACTGCCTGCCTTCCTTCTTTTTTTTTTTTTTTGGACCAGCCGCTGAAGGTTGACTAAAAGGTAACTTGTTCTGCACGCTTTGTGGGACCACGGCCGGGCTAGACTGCACGTGCGCGCTCAAGCGCGCACGTGCAGTCTAGCCCGGCCGTGGTGGGACGAAAGATGCCAGTTTGAATGACACAGAACAGACTCCTGTCTCTGAGAAAAAGATGGGAGAATTTGAAGACCCCTCGCTTTGCTGAAGAGCTGATGGCCCTGGGAGTGGGGAGGAAACTTTAGCTCGCTTCCATAAAGGCAGCAGTTGCTTTAGCAAAATAGTTGAGGCTTGTGCTCGTCGGTGCCTATTTGAAAGATGCAGGACGCAGAAGAAATCTTTTCTATACTCGACGACAACTTATCTTGACATTGGAGCGAAGGCTACGGAGGCGGGGCTTCCGCACATTCGTGTTGCTCCGCAAGTAGTACGGCAGCTTGCGGCTGATTTCGGTTTTGCTCGCTCGCATCGTTAACGCGTTTAGAAAACATATTCACGAAAAATGTGAAGGGAATGTGAACGGGAGAGACATTTCGATTGTTCAGAGTACATTTTAGTGTCATATTACGAGTACATTTTTCTTGGAGAACTAAACGGTGCGTTTGCGGCCGCACACTGGCCCACTACGTCACGGACGCCATGTTTACTTTGGAAAACGGGCATGCTGAAAAGGTGGTGCTGTCTCAGAAATGGAAAGAAAAGGAAGGCATTCTTGCGAGGTGAACAATAACTGTATTTTACCTACGACTTCCCGCAACTGTTTCAGTCTCATAATAAATAAAGCAACATTTATTTCAGCAAGAAAAACGAGAAAATTATCAGTAAACGTAAGTACTATTTCTTGGCGCGGTAGCAGGCAAGCCTGTTTCGCTCTTAACAAAAGCGCTGGGCTGTGTGAGGGGTGCTTCCCTAGTCTCGGATTGGGATGGACACAGCGACCACCTGAAAAAATTCTACGTTCTGAAAAATGGCCTTCGGTGAGGTGAAAAGCGGGGGGGGGGGGGGGGTTGGGTTGGCTTATAGCTTTGGGGGGGGGCGATCGCCCAATCTCCCCCCCCCCCCTGGATCCGCCACTGCGTTGCGGTCATACTGACTTCTTAGCCAAAGTTTCACTCTTCTGCGTTTTTCTTTGATAATGTTGCCTGCTCCTCCGAATGGGTAGATTGTGATGTCCTCTTCACCAATCACCTCTAGTTGCAGTTCGCGGGAAAGCTTCTTTGTGACAAAACTTCGTTGGCTACCCTCGTCGAAGAGGAGGCGCGTCAGAGCTCTCCCTCGTCCTTCTGCCCATACTTGGGCCGTTTGGAGCAGCACGGTAGGCACATTTTTTGACTTCTGTTCTGCTGAAGAGTGCAACTCTGCGGCTGTGTTCTCAGGTTGCCTCCAGGTGGGGTCACACATTTGTGACAGGTGTCTTCTGCCACAGTGCTTGCAACTTAGCAATTTTGTTGCGGCATTGTTTCGACATGTGTCCCTTTACGCCACACCGGAAGCAGCGACCAGCCTTAGTTAGTCGTTTCTTCTTTTCATCGAGTGACATTTGTGCCTGACACTCGTGAGTCATGTGATTCTTTGCATCGCAAAATGCGCATGAATCAATCTGCTTCGTTTTTCCCGCAGAGAAGAGCGAAGCCGCTGATCCTTTTGGTGTTTTGCTTTTTTCTTTATGGTCTTCCGGACTAGGAGGCCCACCCCCAATAGCGACCTATTTCTACCAATAAATGTTGTATTCTCTCCCTCCCAAGGGAGGGGGGGGCTAGGGGGGGCGCCCAGCCAGCGCCCTCTAGAATATTTTTTCTAGGTGGCATTGGCCCAGCCCCTTCGTGTGCATGCCTACGCTGGCCGATGTACCTATACTCAGTTTCATACAATATATGCAACGCTGTGGAAGCTATACAAGAAGTTCAGTCAGCAGTATGTGTGACTACGCGCGTCTTGCGCCTGGCTTTCATCGTTGTAAACGCTCGTGCGAGACGACCACGAACGCGCCTGCACAGCGTCGCGAAAGGTTACAAATGAGAACAAAGAGACGAAAATAACGGGGTGTCTTGCCCTCCAACGCACAATCCATCTTGGTTTATTACTGTTCCCAAGAGAAAAAAAAAATCATGCCTCACATGGAAAAATCATTGTCTTCTTCCTCACGCGAACGCATTCATTGTCAGACGTCTCGCTGGCAGAAGCATGTGTTCTAGGAGGTTCTAACTCCGGTAATTAGTGGTAGTCATGTGTTCAACTGATCATCAAGATGTACTTTATTTTGGTAACCGTTTGTTGCAGTTTGAGAGGATGAAATTTCGCAGATAACTCTCGAATTATAATTTGCTGAAATCTGTCTGTCCATTTTTTCCTCCTCCAATTGGAATAAGCAAAAGCACGCCCCCCCCCCCCCCCCCCCCACACACACACACACACGCACAAAAGACATGCGCTCGCGCGATGCTATAAAAGTCACTGGCACGGTCGCTAAAATGAACCAAAATGATGCAATTCCACTGAAACGCTGCGAAGCGTTTGATTGATGTTTTGTTCAATACTATTTCACTGAGGCACATTATATTATCTGAGTGAGTGCGTTAGTGAGAGCGTAGCGCGTGCGTGTGGGTGAGAGCGTGTGTGTGTGCGTGTGTGAGTGCACGCTGTTGTACGCACCAGTGTGCGTGTGTGTGCGTGTTTTTTTTTTATTTTGTTCTCAAGCGATTGTATTTAGACGCCGCGCTGTCCTTTCTCGAGGGCTGCAATAGGAAGCGAGCGTTTGTCCTTACAAACTGGGGCACTTATCGTCATGTCGTTGAAACGACGCCAACAGTTGGCCCCGATTGTAGGTGAAAGACGCCGTCCGCGTTTGTGCTCCTTGCTTTTTGTCGGCCGATTTCCGTCACCTAGCGCGACATATAACATATAAAACACGCGCGAGGCGACGCTGACCATACTTGCGCGCGCAATTTTCTCGCTTTCTGCAAACGTGGATGAGTGGCGTCGTCTGTTGTCGTTTTTCGAACTATTGGCAAGATTGTGGTAGTGGAACCGCCACCTTAATGCGTACTAATAAATGACCTGTACACTAGATAGGGGAACGGCAGGCGTTTACACACGCGCGCGTGCGCACCAAGGAGGTTAGAATACAAGTTTTATTTAAACCTCCTTGGTGCGCACACGCACGCACACATTCAGTATTTAAATTATTTGAGCAAGCATTATTTATTTATTTATTTATTAACAATGCAAGCCATGAAGGATCACACAGGCGTGCACATAAACAGTACTCGCAAAGCGTCTGACGCATGAAAACAAGAAGAATACGGGGCAGCATCGTGTACGGTAGGCACGCTATGTCAGTAAAAACTACAACAAAGTCAAGTTGTACAATGAGAACCTCATAGAAAACCAGTTAATGCAATAAAAACTCACAGGGTCCCTAATGTGATCACTTAAGACGACTCGAAGGCGAACGCCATCTTCTTCTTCTAATTTTTTTGCGCACCTAGCGCGGTTTTGCATTGCCGCCATGATCGGAGGCACCTCACCTGGTTTTGCACTGCGTCCGTGATCTGCCCACTTTTGACCAAACTACGATGTCATGTGGTAACGGCATCATGTGACCTCACGCCAAACTTTGGGAAGTCATGATGTCATATGGTGAGGTCATCACGTCCCAGATGTTGTTATTAATAAAAGAGACAAATAAACGACGCCGTTTATCTGCCGACTGAATAATATGTGCAAGCAATTGGGCATGCAAAAAAAGAGAACTGCAGATACAAAAAAAAAAAAGACAAAGAGAAACGCACAGATACTGCGCGTATGCAAAGCTTTATGGCATACTGCACAACAACGTATTCATCGTTTTGATAAGGACTCAAGGTGCAACTCGAGTGCCGATACCAGAGCAGCCACATACTCTGAGCAAGATATGTCAGCAATAATAATGATAAAGAAGCGTTCATTTCATTTTAGCAGGATATTTGCACCATACTGCCCCTCGGCCCTTTATTCTGTGTGCAACATGTATTATGCCATTTATTATAAACGAGTAAATTGTTTGTAAACTTAGCAAAATGAGCCACCTTAATCGCGCTTAGGTAGCTTCGCAGCACTCAAATGTGTGTGTTGAGGTACAGTCTGCTGCTACTGCTGCTGCTGACATGTATATAAATACTTTAAACGATTATTTGTGTATCTGGAATCCAGAGCTTACGAGAAAATTAAGTAAGGCTTTAGACTTTGTCCTTTTTGGCGTAAGGAAGAGGATTCGTTTTCAACATGACGGAGTCTACGTCTACCTCTAGCGCGTAACATGCACAGGCCGTCAGCTTACATGAATTACATGCTCCCTTAATAAACATTTAGGCAGCAACAGCAATAAAGGCTGCCCAAGCTTCAAAAAAGAAACGAAAAAGGGAAAGCTCACTAGCGTGCACTTATTTCCGGACGTATCCGCGCACCGCAAACGCGTTGTGTAGCGCGTTTCGCATAGTTGCCGAGCTGCGGTGCGGCGGGAGACGCAATGGCGGCCGTCGTAGCAGACGACGCGGCTGTCCTCACCCTCAGCTACAGTGTTCCCTCACGACCTCCTCTATGAGGTCGTGTGTTCCCTCAGCTACCTCAGCGGAGCGCGCGGGTGCGCGGGCATCAAGGCACCCTATCTGTCCAAAGCCACCTAGAACAGGTTCTGTCCCCACGTCGCAGCACCCCCCCCCCCCACGAAACTCACCGGCGGGCAGAGATTATTTCTCTTACACCGTGGTCGCGAGCGTGAGAGAGGGTGATCGGAAGGCGCCGCCGCAACTCGGTTCAAAACACCCGCGAACTCCTGTCGGGGAAGCCAGGGAAGCTCCCTCTTCTGCGATCGTCAGCGGTGGCCGTGCGCTTTGTGTTTGGTTGAATTCGGCGGTGTCGGTGGGGCCGCTCTATGCCGTTCCCGTTTCCTCATCCGAACCACACAACTCGCGAACGAATTGAAGCCTGCCCACAAAGTGACGCTGAGTAGTAACAACGATCACCGGTAAGTCTTCGGCACGAAGTGACGAAGTCACAGCCGCAAGCGCGCAGCCGCTTGTTTTGATTGATACCGATTCTGATGCTCGCTGTAACGGTGCGCTGCTGCCACTATGCTCGCCGGTTGCCTTGCAAAGGCACAAATTATCGCAGCTTGACATTTCGTACGTCAATCACCAGATTTGCATTCCACACAGCTAGCCGCAAGGCTTCGTGGTGTTTGAGAAAAAAAAAAAAAAACAGCAAGATCAACGCTAAACGCGCAGCTCATTCCGGGAAAGCTTTTGTCAGTTGTGCCCACCGTGGTTGTGCCTTGGTGCAGACGATCGCTCTGCGCATGTGTGGCTCTATGTGTAGGCGGGCGTTTTGAACTGAGGCGCGGCTCGGAGAGAGTGCTTTGAGTGCACGAAAGAGGCGAATTCATGCACGAATCTTTGTCTTTGTGCGCGTGCAGGGAGGGGGAGGGGCTCAGGTTATGGGAGGATCTGACAGGTCCTATTCTTGGGGAAATGGTCTACATCCGTTCGTGGATGAATCCCACCTTTCGATTTGTGTTACTAGAGACAAAGAGAAAGAAGATAGTATTCATAGTTGTATTATAGCCTAAAACGCGTGCTTGACCACAATAACGCTGAAACGGGGTGCAGTGTCTTACACAGACTTGTCTTCTAGTACTGCGGAAGTGAATGAAACGCTAAGAATTGACGGTTGGATTGATACCTTGAGTGTCCCCTTTATTATGGGGCGGCGAGGTGTGCGCCACCAAGCTATACTTTTAATTCTGCCTAATGCACCTTGCCTGCCTCAATTAAACATTTTTTTCCTAAAGAAAAAAACACCTGCCAATTGGCAGCCTAGCTTTCTGCATCTTAAGTGCGGTACAGCGCCTTCGTGCTATTCTCCCTGCTTTTCCACCAGCAATACTGGTGGAACCACGTTTTACTGATCTCTGTCATTTTCATCCTTCTCGTGCTGACCCAAGGCATCAAACGACAAAAAGTTGATCTAGTTGGTAGGCATTCAGCATGAAAAAAAAGTAAGTCATAAGGACATGGATACAAGATCTACTGCCGCTTTTTGCTTTGTAGAACAACATTTACATACTGCCGCATTGGTGTTTTATACAACGTTCCTGCCTGCTATAGCTGCTTCTAATTAAGTCAGACAGGCAGTTTTCTTAAACAGCAGTTGATGCAGCGTCAAAGGTCATTAACCGGAAGATCGCGATTTAATAGTTTGTTGCATTGTTAAAATTGCTAATGGACACCAAAATTCTATGCACGCACAGTTTTATACATGCATAAGGACGAAAAAATGCGTCTAATGGTTGAAGCTTGCCATATCAATAGTAGCGTAAGCACTTGTGTGAGCCAGCCACTGATTAACTTGCATAAAGAAGAAATGAAATCTGTTAACAGTTATCTCTCACATAGACTGCATGCATGCCTGATTGACACGTGGCACTACTATACCTGAGAAGTGAAAAGTTTTGTGAATCCCCGTTAATAATAATAATAATAATAATATCTGGGGTTCAACGTCCCAAAATGAATCCCCGTTAAGCAAAGCCCAATATTCTAATGCGCACTAATACATGGCATAACAAAACCTGGTGTCAGAAATTAGCTAGTTCTAACGTCGGCGCATCAGCCATGGAGAAGATTCCAGCGAAATTCGACTCCCGGGGCGATGCTGCAGAACAATGGCGAGCCTTCAAGCAGAGCATGTTCTACTTCAAGACAACTAACACAGCGAGAGCATCATCTGACCAGCAAGGAGTACTTGTTTTGACCATCAGAGGCTCTTCACTGCTTGATATACACAACACTTTGGATTTTGGGGAGTCAACTGTGAAAAACCATATCCACAATTTAACTATGCTATGTCATCAGCCCCCTCGACACGTATTTCTTACCGAAGCACAATGAACTGTACTCATGATACATATTCGTAACTCGTATACAGCGGGTTAAAGAGCAGTTCAACAGCTTTGTAGCTGATTTGACGCTCAAAGCACATGACTGTGAATTCGGAAACGAACGAGAAGAAATAATCCCTGAAAAGATCATCTGTGGCATCTACGACGAAAAGGCTCGTGCAGGCAGTTAGAAGATCTGACACTAAAAAAGGGCGAAAGGGTGTGTTGAGCAAACGAAACAAAAAAAATTCAAATGCAAGCATTTAAAGAAGGTACTTCAAACAGCAAGGACGCTGTGCACGCAGTAAAGAAATTCGTCCATTGCACCAACAACAACCCAAAATGTGCTAAAGGAAAGCCATAATAATCTACTGTACCAAATGCAGGTACTGTGGTGCTAGCCATGAGCGCAAAGGAGAAGCATGTCCAGCTTGGAAACAAACATGCAGCAAATGCAAGAAACGAAGGCACTTCGCAGCAGTTTGCTAATGCAGCAAAGTAGTTGTGGGCCTGGCAGTAGATAGCGAGGAATAAACCATTTTGGCAATCTAAAGCAGCCAACCAAGCGCCATCCACGTGTTCCTGAAAGTGAGCAGAAAATCAGTCAAATTTCAAGTGGACACCAAAGCAGCTGTTGACGTCTTCCCACCTAGGCAGGTCAACACACAGCAAGTACAACCGTGCACAAAGACACTGCGAACATGGAATGGACGAGTGCTGCTCGGACAGAACTCAACTAGAAGTCACCACAGTAAATGAACAGCGACATTCTGTAGTGTTTATAGCGGACAAAGGAGACCTCATTTTTATGATTGGAAGGAGAACGGCTGAGAAATTGGGTCTGATAACCGTAGATTACAACTTCATGGCTGGAATAGAGGAAGTTCCTGAAGAGTAGCTCACAAGTCATATACATAACGTCATTCAATGCAGTGCAAAAAACGCGGACAAAGAAAAGGATCACACACACGCACACACACACAAAAAGCGCTTTGTGTGTGTGCTCCTGTTCTGTGTCCGTGTTTTCTGTGCTGCGTTTAATGATGTTATCGTACCAACTCGCCCAGCAAGACACCCTTCTGGAGTCTGCTGTAGTAGAAAAATGCCCTGACCTCTTTAGAGACACTCTAGGAACATTCCCGGGAACAGTTCACTTGGTCACTAAGCCAGATATGTCTTCAATAGCATTAACGAGTTGCAGAGTGCCTGTCAACGTTAAACCGCAAGTCAAAAACACGTTGACAAGCCTGGAGAAGAGAGGTATCATTAAAAGCGTAGCAGAGCCATTGCAGGGGATTAGCAGAATGACTGTCGCCATAGGCGTGTGCACAGGGGGGGCAGGGGGGCCGGCCGCCCCCTCTAATCACCTAAGAGGGGGAGTGCAAAATCTGCCCCGGTCTGCCCCATACATTGACTTAGTAGGGGGGGGGGGGGCGCTGCGATGAACCTTCGCCCCCCCCCCCCTAATGGGGAACCCTGCGCACGCCTATGGCTGTCACAACCAAGAAAAATGAACAAATGCGAATATGCACTGATCCCCAAGTGCTCCACTAGGCCCTCGAGCGATAACGTCACACATTGCCCATTTGTAATAATGGTCTATCCAATCTTGCTGAAGCTAAAATTTTCACAAAACTGGACTTGCGAGAGGGTACTGGCAATGTTCTCTCGACGACGACTCAAGCTTGCCGACTACTTTCTAAACTCCAGTAGGGTGTTACCGATGACTCTACCTGGTATTTGTACTTAAAGTGGCACTTGAAGGACTGCCCGGGCGCTCCCTGCATCGCAGATGGCATTCTTGTCTTTAGTGTGAGCAAGAATGAAAAAAAAATGCTAAAGTAGACCATTACAAGAAGAGCCTACTTCGAAGATGCTGACAAACTAAAATCTGCCTCAACAAGGGCGAAACACTGGTTTGAGCTCTATCAATCATCTTCCATAGACCTGTATGACTAATGGAGGACTCATAGTTCATCCAAATAAGGTCAAGGTAATTCAACAGATGCTTATACGAGCTCCTCTCCGAGGCGCCAATGTGTTATGATGAACTATCTCTGCAGATTCCTCCCAAAAATTTTGTGTGTATTCGAGCCTTTGAGGAAACTACAAGAAGCTACAAGAAGCTGCAGTTGAAAAGGCATTCCGTGACAAGATCTCCAGTTCTGGCCTGTTTTATTCACAAAAGCTGCTAGAAATCCAGTGTGATGCAAGCAATCTTGGTATCGGAGCAGCTGTTCTTCAGGATGGACATTCGTCAGCAGAGCATGACACCGACAGAAGTTCCACATGCACAAACAGAAAAGGATATGCTGGCCATCTTATTTGCATTAAACAAGTTTCATCGCTACTCACTCGGGAAAGAAACAAAGATAATCAGCGATCATAAACCACCACAAGCAATCCTGAAGAAGCCATTAGATCAAGTTCCAAGACGACTGCAAAACATGATCCTTCAGACACAAAGATACAACATCACAATCAAAGACAGACCAGGCAAGGAATTAGTCTTGGCTGACACAATATGTTGGGCTTAAGCCCCTTCCCAATGAAAGCAATAAACAGGAACTTGAAAACATCCATGTCGTGTGCTACCTTCCTGTAAGAAAGGCGACCTTGGAAAAGAGTGATGACTCACTGCAAAGATTAAAATCAATCATATTGTCAGGCTGGCCACAAGGATGACCTGATTTTCAAGAGATTACGCCTAATCGTCCCAATCTCTCTGTAAGGTGAAATCAAAGGTCAACTCCATTCATTGCATCTTCGAATTGAGAGCTGTCTACTGTGGGCCCATGAATGTGTCTTCTGGCTAGGAGTGAATGCAGAATTGAAAGATTTCATCATGAGGTGTGAAGTATGCCAAAAGCACGCACACAAAGGGAAACTATCGCTTCATCCAGAATTCATCGGAATGAGTCGGAGGTGACATCTTCAATTTCAAAGGAAAGAATTTCTTGGCTGCAGTCTATTATAACAGCAACTTTTGGAAAGTGGGCCAACTGAAATCAGTGACCTCCAACCAAGTGACATGCAAACTAAAGACTCCCTTTGCATGCTACAGGATACCTTGAATCCTGATAAGCGGCAGTTGCATGCTACAGGATACCTTGAATCCTGATAAGCGGCAGTGGACCGCAATTGACCAGTGAAGAAAACTTCATGAAGAGCTAAAACTTTGAACTCGAAATGTCAAGCAAGGGATACCCATGTACCAATGGAATGGCCGCATCAGTCGTTAAAGTGGCGAAAATGCTACTAAAAAGAGCCGATGAAAGCCACTCAGACCCACAAATGGTATTTCTTGGTTTTATAAACAGTTCGCTGCTATAACTGAAGGCTAGTGCAGCGCAACTGCTAATGATTTGCCATGCTAGAACGACTGTACCATCAACTTCAGAGCTACTGTAACCTGGAACAGTTGATGCGAGCAAAAGAAGAAAGCAGAAAAAGTGAAAAATCACGCTCTACCAAGACAGACAAGATAAGAATTCACTGAGCCTAAGAGAACGTCAAAATGGCGTAGTTCAACCAACGCAAACTGGAGCATGGGTCAAAGGCACCATAACCAAGAGAATAAACCACAGGTCGTATGAAGTTAAAACGGGAGACAGCGTCCTGAGAAGGAACCGAATATTCATCAAAGCAAGCCCTTCCGCAGAATAACACACTGAATCAGTCACTCAACTGGTACGACAAATCAACCAAAGCAAACTGGCACCCTTGCCAGACCTCGTAGAACTATACAGCTTACAAAGATGTTCTAAGATTTTGGTGTCGGTTCAAGGGTGTTACAAAAAGGTGTCAAAGGTGTTTAAAAAAGGAGGGATGTTAGAAGAAGGATTCAGAGGTAGCGCAACCATCCCGTGCAGTGTTTCACGCAAGCCGCAAGCACAATTCTCTAGTTCATCCTTCTCCTCTCCGAGCAGACGGTGTATCCCTAGCCCTCCAACTCGTGGGCTGCCTCCCCACCACTAAGCACTCTACATTCGTACTTCTATGTAGCCACACCTATTCCTGTACCCCAGTGCTTAATAAACCCGGTTGATACCCGTTAACAAATGTCCAATGTTCGACCACCCACTAAAATATGGCATAACTAGAGCTCAGTGTTTTTGGATAAATCCGAAAAAGTCCGTTAAACACTCACCAGTAAGATTTTTGACAATTCAGATTTATCCGATAAACTCCAATTTTAATGGCCAATATGACCCTGCTTCGTTCTTTATGGAAAAGGCATGTTCTAAGCAATCATTGATACATCGGCCGTTATGGCCGATATAAATTTTACCTCACGTTAACAGTATCTTGTAGACCGCAGCCATCGCACATTTAACAAAGTGCTTGTTGTGCACAGAGCGAGAGACGTCTACATATGTAGGGCCCCCAGGAGTGCGAGGCGACATCTTTATATATGGACTTCTGGTGGCACTGGAGTGTGCCAGACGACATCCAGTATATGGACATCATAAAGTATGCTTGCATCTAATAAACAAGCTTTAAGGTTTTAATACGCACAAGCATAGATATTTTGTATTCAAATATTTGCCCTTCTGTGTATGTGTGTCTGTGTGTTCAAACCTTCCAGACAACTAAAATATGCTTCGTGTTAAGAAAGAGAAATTCACAGCCATCTGTTTGTAGCATGAAGCCACAAGGAAATGCGTACGAATTTCTCAGAAAGAAAGCTTTTTAGTGCCCAAAAATTTGTCCTGGTTCGTGGATTGAGCCCGGATTAGACCTCCGGACCAGGATGAATTTTTCGGCAACTAAAAAGATTTCTTTCTGAGAAATTCATATGCATTTCCTTGTGATTTCGTGCTACAAACAGATGGTTGTCAATTTATCTTTCTTGACCTTTCCGCCACTTTGCGGGTTCCCACAGAATCAATTTGCAATTATGCTTCATGTGTTCTGATGTTATTGTGTGCAGATGGCATTTGAATAATTGTTGGCGTTTAACATCCCGAAACCATGATATGATTATGAGAGGCATCGTAGTGGAGGGCTCTGATAATTTCGACCCCCTGGGGTTCTTTAACGTGCACTTAAATCTACACACACGGGCCTCTAGCATTTTCGCCTCCATCGAAAACGTGGCCGGGATTCGATCCCATGACCTGCGGGTCGGCAGTCGAGCACCTTAACCACTAGATCACCATGGCGAGTTTCAGATATCATTTCATCTAATATATTGAAGTATTGAGAACGATGCAAAAAAAACTCTTAATTTAGGAGAATTGGGGATTTACGAGAAGTAAACACTGTTAAACGCTGAATTTCTACCCCCCAAAAAATAAACTCTGAAAACCACCCTCCGAATTTCAAGAAAAATAATATCCGAAATCACGGAGCCCCAAGCATAATGAAACAGTGTCTATTTGACCTTCTGCCGTATCGTGCCCTTTCAGTTGGTAGTCGGCATTCGTGTGTAAAGTTGCGCACGTTGATAAGGATGAATCTTGAAATGTATAGCGTGCTAAGGTGGGAACAGGAGAAGGAGATAAGCGGCATTTATGTTGTATGCTTTCCTTCTTGTGTGTCTGCGTATGCATGCCTTACCTTCTTTCACGATAAATCCAAGGTTTCGTGTAGGCTAGTGCCAAAACACAAACCCAGGTGTATAGCGGGGGTGAGCAGTTACAGAGTCACCCTCTACTTTTTCGGGGGGGGGGGGGGGGGGCTGGCATGTCGATACACACACGCTCACACACACACACACACACACATATAAAAGGTGTGTGTGTGTGTGTGTGTGTAAGCGCTTGAATCCCAATTCGCTAACAGTGGCTAACTATAACACAAGTTCAAAAGTAAACACTAACTGGCGTGAGACGAGCCAAGGAGTCGAGCAGTCTGCAGGAGTGCTGGCGAGTCTTCTTGCGTCGGATGGGATTGCAGAGCAGCTTTTCTCGGGAGTCTGGTTTCACCACCTATGCAGGTGGCATTCACAGTATATATACACACTGGCAACAAATGAGCAAAGATCGACCAGTGTCACATACGTCCAAACGTCCAGTAGGGGGCTGCGGCTGTTGTTGCAAGCCGACGGTTTAAGACGAATCAACTATGATTCTAGTAGTTCTCCTCTGCCCCACTTTCATTCACAAGCCAAGGTCGTCACATCATTTAAGGGGGGACGTGGCACTTAGGGAATGAAAATCAACCAAAAAATCTAGTTTTCACGTGCCATCTCTGCACGTTCCTGACATCATTGTGCACCTAGTTACAAATTTTCATTGCTGCATACCGTCGTCTTCTATCCAGATCTTACTATAAAAAAGCAAAACCGTGCATCCTGCCCTTTAAATTGAGGGCAAACGGCAAATAATTTTTCATGCTCTTCCTGTAATGGAGGAGCAATATCTTTTGTTCTGTCTGGGTTATCATTATGATTTCTTTTTCGCAGCTAAGATAAATAGATGCGATGTGTCGTAAGGCGAATTTTGTTATAGTACTTTCTTAAGAAAATGTTCTAAATCAAGGTTTTGTTTTGAGTATTAATTGGGGCGTTTTTTAAATTGGGTGCAACAGCCCACAACTCTGCTTGGAAATGTCCTAAAGCAATGATTTATACTTTACGACACACTACAAACATTCTTAATGTTTTCTGTGGATTGTACATTGGTGTGCAGGTTGTGGTTAATTAGCTAATTAGGCCTTAAACAAAGAAGTAGGTGTTTGTGATATTCTGGAAACCACTTATCATAGGAAAAAAACAATTGCATATTTGAAATCAGCACACAAACATTCTTAAACTCTGAAAGTTATATCAAAATCGATCAAGAATTAAAAAAAAAGTTTTAAAGTGCCATGTCTCCCCTTAAGTCGTAGCTATGTCCTATGCAGGGGTGTGCATGGGTGCATATGTGGCGAAACGTCTGTGTCATTTCGTTAATAATTGTTTTGTTAAATTGGAGTAAACCTTTTACAATCATTACAATCATGAATTCACCCATCTTTTAGAACATTTTTGCATCCAAAGAGATGTGTACATCCTGCACCTGGGATTTTCTCATGGAAATGGAGTGCTTTCTTCGTTCCCAGCCCGCGCAGCACACGGCCATTTCATCGTTTCATAGCCCTGACACAAGGGCACTCCAAAGTTCTTTACGTGACGGGGCATCTTCCGGAAAGGCGTTTATGTGCAGTGACACTGTTACAAGTTGCCACTCTAGCGTCGCCAGCGCGAAGTCGGCGGTGGGAATGACAGCAAGTTAGGTCGTTCCGTACGCAAGCAAACACAGCGAAGAGATCAGAGACGTGTTTGGAAAACAAAACAACTTTAGTCTAGCGGTATCCAGCTCAAGGAATCTCAGCAGTACAACACTTAAAGCAAACTAACATATATCTTTTTGAGCCATAAAACCCAACATAACTAACATATTATAAAATAGATCAGTCAGCTTACAAGAGGCAACTATCACACAATTAACAAACAGTAGTAGATATTAACACAGGCTGTACATCTAGGTTAACAGCGGACGTTAATCGAGTTAACAGTAGCTAAAGATGTTAAAGTTTGAAAGTATAAACAGATGAAGGCATACATGCGATGATCAGAAGCGTGGAGTCCCCGATGATCGGATGAGAGAAGTCACAGAGAGGTCTGGCATAACTGTGATGTCGGCGGAGTTTCAACGTTGATCTTTCCGGGGGCTAGTGCTTGAAGGCAACCTTAAGCAGGTTGAGCTAACTTGAGATTGAAGTTACGATGCCTACGCTGCAGATATCAATTACACGTCTCAACTAGACGAACGGCTAAGTTTAGGTGGCCAGCCAATACAGAGCCACACTACAGACTTCCAGAAGGGATATTTGCTGGTCTGCCTCTACACCACATTAGACAAGCAACTAGACTGATTAGCAGGGCGATGTCCCTTCGTAGTCCCCACTTCTCTTCCTGGAGGAAAAGGAACCTCCACATGGGTCCAATCATGTGCATTTCATTGTGACCAACTCAGCCCTAAAAATATATTACCACGCCTCTTTTATTTATGGGAGGGTACTCAACTGAGCGAGAGTGACAACCTGTTAAGGCAATTGCATACATTTTGCCCACCTGCAGTTTTCCCTGTGAGGATCATTCATTTCCTTGGCTCTCAGCCGGTGCGTTTTGCAGTATATATCTGGTTCGGGGTACATTGCGGCCTTCCACGACCCTGCCGTCGTCGCCGGTACATATACAAAGAGTCAAACGTCAGCAGCGAACGTTCGAAGAAGAATACCCCTTTGGCTCTGAAGACAACCCTCTCATGGTAAAGTGGTCCCGCCCTTGTTTTCTCTCCTGCTGATTTAACGAGCGGAGCCTCTTTGTTTTCTTTTCTCTCACTCTTTTTTTATGGCGCTGATCTGACAAACCATTGCTAATCGCGGAGGCCAGGAACCACCTAATGAACTTTGTGCGGTGCCGTGTGTTACCGGCGCAAGTTTTATGCAAAAGGTCCTTCAGAGCAACAAAATGGGCTTACTGTGAAGTACTGTACTTTTCGCCCGCATATGAGGGGCAGTAGTTAAAAAGACGAAGAAGACTGTAGAAAACGACTCCCCGCTCTCTGTACCGGGGCAAGAGAACGAAACATCCCTGGACAGCTATCAAAGACGACCATCCCTTTTTGGGCCCTCCGTTAGCACAATATAACCCTTCAGTTCAAGACATCCCCACCGCATCATTGTATTCACAATACCTTCTCTATAGCTTAATCCCAGCGTCCGGCTAGCCAACAATAGTTACTCATTCGTGGTAGCATGGCTCAGCGTGGGAGCGGAGCCCGTTAATCAGCGTATTGCTGCGTCGCAAAATCGCAATCTAAATGGCACTACGTCTCTTTGCAGAGTACTTCTGATGGTCATGTGCTGCGCAGCCAGCATGGCAGCCAGTTATAGGGCTACCATGGGCGTAGCGAGGACAGCCAGCCCAAATCAGCAATGTTCGCACCGAAGTGTCTTTTCGACTGTGAAAAGAAATTCTAGAAAAAAAAATCCAGGTAATTTCCGGTGCAGGTGGCTGTTTTGGTCAGCGGTACATGACAGTACGAAAAAATTTCGGTGGGGGGGTGGCTGTAGCCCGGTCAGCCCCCCCCCCCCCCCTAGCTACGCCACTGACTGGATGCACTGTGCTTGCGCACTACAAAGGATAATGCTGACACGCTGCTCATAGGTTTGGCTGTTGGCGCTCTATGAAAACATCTTGCGGGAGCCCTCCTGGACATTTCTGTATACTTTCAAAAGGAGACAAGTTTTTACAGTCGAGATAATAATCTTGAACAAACAGACGGAGGAGAATTGTTTACAGAAGGTACCTGTTTACAGAATGTTCACATTGCGAGCTGTCGCCGCACAGAGTATCCCCAAACCAGCTTCTTGCGCGAAAGGCAAGTCACTGAGGGGGAACTGTGTGGCATACCAGAATGAAGCCTCAATTGAGCTATCGTGTGGTCACAGCATATGTGCATTTAACTGTATACACGAGCAGCCATTGGTGCGATGTTATCCAAGCTTTTTGAAAAAAATTTTGTTGAAACTTTAGGCAGTCAGCACCTACGGCGACTTGCATGCACCGTCATCAAGATTCATATTTCTTCTCATAAGTTCTTGGATGTTTCACAATCATTATTTTTCAAGTGTCGTCGCACTCTATGTTTATCGATCTTCTCAGCGAGCAGTTTCATGCTGCTTCTTTTTCTTAATCCAGTACATTCATTGGTTGGGGCTAAGACAAACATGAGCATATGCCGTGCCTCCTCTTTTAACATGCTTCCTACCGCTCGCTTTCCATTGCAGTGAACTTTCCAGTATTTAGCATCACCAAAGACTTTGCAACTGCTTTTAGAAGGAGAAGCAGTCTATGAGGCGAAACATGTGGTGTCGTGCAATGCGAAGGAGCACAAATGTGACATAGCAACGTTTGCTGGAGTAGTTCCGCAACCGTCAGCAGTAGAAAAGGACCCACATAGGAATTGCAGTGAAAGACAGAGAAGTTGTTGCAACAGCTAGTTTACATCACTAACCTTAAATCCTTGAATTTGCTCCTTTCTGCTATACTAAAACGCTCTTGTGATTTGAGGTTTCGAAAGGCGCTTATTTCTGTAACCCATAATGAAGAATAGCGCAGCATCTTGAAGAGAAAGGGGGAGTTAGGAGCATGCACATATTTTCTGGGGTGGGGGGAAGGGGGGGCGCTAGCCTCCCACTGTCAAAAGTTGTGGGTGCTGAGCCCTCCACTTATGAGAGCAGTCACTGCTGAAAGCACACTGGCAAATCAGCAACTATGGCAAAGTTTTCCATAGACACACCTGTCACATTATTACATAACAGAATTTTATAATGTATCCCTTGCATCTGCAGTGAATATTGTGTTCCACCACGACACGTGGTATTTAATAAGAACTTGTTGTTGGGCGAGTTGGTGAGTACTTAACATCGTGGTTTAGCGCTAAAAAGACAGACACATGTGAGAGACAGGACAGGCGCTACTAACAACTGGTTTATTGCAAGGGTTGCAATGGAATAAATTGCACACTGTTGCGCAGACGTGACGAGCGCATAACAAGGCGTCACCACTTATCAGGCTACAGGCATGTGGCATCAAAAAGCCTAATCTCGTTTCTATACAAGCAGATAGATGTGTCGCTAACACAGTCAGTACCTTTTTTCTTTATATGATACGCCTCCCAAAGTTCACGGGCTGATTTGTTCCAGCTTCTTCCTAGAATCTTTCCATTGCGACCCTTGCAATAAACCAGTTGTTAGTAGCGCCTGTTCTGTCTTTCACATGTGTCTGTCTTTTAAAGGCTGTCACGTTTCTACACAGTTCCACTTGGAAGAATTCTTCTAGCATGTCAGTGCCCCGAGATATCCCGCTGCAAAGTTTAATTGCTGTTTGCATGATTACGCATGCAAGACAGTGAGGATCGGCTCAGTGTTCTTCCCTGATGTGACGAGCCCTCATTGCTTGCTATCACCAGCCAAAAGCAAAAGGGTAACCGTTATCATCTTTGCCTATGCCTTCAGTCCGTTGTCAGATTGAATGTTGCACGCAACTGCCATGGCACATCGAGGAGGAGCTTTGCGCCAGTGCTCACCGTCTTGCATGCGTAATCATGCAAACCGCAATTAAACTTTGCAGAGGGATATCTCAGGGCACTGACATGCTAGCTCTTCCAAGCAGAACTGTGTAGAAATGCGACTGCCTCCAGCGTTTCAATACAAACATGCCCGCTTGCTGCACTCATAAAAAGTTCATTATTCAATCTTAGTTAATTGGGCAGCTGACGGCAATAATTGTTTTCGCACTTCGTGTCTCCCTGGATAAAAAACTTATCTGCAAAGGTGGTTTTCACGTACCACCCAGTGCTGAATTTTAAGAAAACCATAAAGCTTAATTTTGAACATCCTGTATGTGTGCATATGTTATGTTGCCTCCCTGCCAAATGAAAGGGTTATAGACTTGTCAAGCTGTTCAAGGACAGCTCTTATTCTACAATCCTCCCTCTTGGAACATTGTCTTCATCATCCTAGCAGACGTCATTCATCTTCATCGTTACTGCTCCTCACGAGCTGCCACTTGCGCGAGGGCGCATGAAGCCATTTTTTTAGTCATGTTGTTCCATTAAAAGAAGAGTGTTTTGGATGTGTCATCTGCTGTTGAACAAGACAGCCAGGTAGCCAGCGGACCTTGAGGTCCACTACATGGTGCCGAAACCCCCCGTGATTTTTTGAACGACGCCAATTTCATAGATTCAAGGTGTCGTACAGCGACCCCTGAGCATTTGGCAAAGAGCTCCCAGCTGCTGACTGACCCGTGAAACGGCTACTCCGATGACGACAGTGCCTACACTCACAACTGGATGACTTCATGCAAGAAGCAGAAAGCCTTTTACGAGAACAAAAGCTCTCATCATCACAGGTCAGTGTTTTACTTGACCGAATTAACGCGATCTACATACAGGTAATGAAAATTGATGAGAGCATATTAAACGAGACATCTGACCATCTAGTTGAAACAGAGACAATAGACTATAACAAATATGGAGGCAAGATTTTGACATTTATGTCAAAACTTTGGATCGAGCTTAAGAACAACCGTGTGTCCCAAGCCCCATGCCCGACAAGCAACCAAGCTTCCGTCAGTGTCAGGTCGAGACTGCCGATGCCAGAACTAGAGAAATTTGACAGCAATCGACAACAGTGGCACTGATATTGGATGCAGTGTTCGACGGCAGTGCTTAATAATGACAAGCTCAACGCTGCTGAGAAGTTCAACTACTTGAGCACGCTAGTCTCTTGAACTGCCGCGGTGGTGATATCTGGACTCTAGGCAACAGGAGAGTGCTATCAAGATGCTGTAGACATCTTTATGAAATGCTTTGGAGACGAAAGCATTATCGTCCAAGGACACCTTGGAAGCCTCTTAGATCCGAGGCTTTTCTTGACATCTTCAAGTACCAGGCAAGTTTGAGACCTCTATGACGAAGTGCAAGTCCACGTGAGGAGTTTCAAAGCTCTTGGAATAAGCCCCTCCATACTGCACCATGTTACGGCAAATTCTACTGAGAGCCTTAGCTGCAGACTTGGTGCTTTAGTTCCATGAGGCTCACAAGGCGATGACAGTGTCCACAGCTTTATCAATGATTCAAGTGGTCATGGACACGGAGAATCGGATGACCAAAACAGGAAAAGAGCTACAAGATCTTCTGGACTTCTTCGAGCATCAATTTCATTGCCGAGAATTCTTGACAGCATATGCGTCCCTGAAAAGGCAAGGAGTCGGTCAGAAAACTGGAGAGATATCATGACAAGTTGGGCATTGTACCTAGTCATTCGAAGGAGCTCTACAAAGTGTGTTGGGGTACCCTGACCTGTGCCTGTTTTGTAAGTCATCAGAGCATTGTGGTGAGCTCTGTGACAACAAAGGGAGTTTGACTGACAAGAAACAGATTCTCACCAAGGCCGGGTAATGTTTTCGAAGTCTGAAACAAGGTCATATGGCAAGGGACCGTAGAGGAACATGAAAATGCGATAGATGCTCTCGATGACACATTACATTTATGTGTAATCCGGACTTCCAGAAGAAGAAAAAGGAAGCGTCTGTAACAGCGGTCAACCTTCTCTCCGAACAAATGAACCCTGTAATACTACTGCAGTCTTTGATGGTGAAAATAGCAGGCATGATGTCTTCGAGGTACTAAGTACAGAGTGCTCTTTGATGGAGGAAGTCAGCGCAGCTTTATCACCATAGAAGCATCATGCAAAGTTGGCTGTCAGTTCTTGCAAGAAGAAACTGTGACTGTTGGAGTGTTTGGAGGTCAGAAGACACAGAAAACAATGAGAAGAGTGTGTGTCATCGTTGAGAGGAAACTGCGAATCAACCAACTGCAACCAAAGTGTTAGAAGTAGAGGACATCAGTAGCAGGAGCCTTCCTATTCCACGTGAAGAAGTCACGAAAAAGGTTGTGGAAAGTGGATTGGACAATCGAGCCTTTTGTTTAAAAGGAGAGAACAGAAACCTGTTTCATTACGTACATGGGTTCAGACTACTGGAATTTTGTGGCTGGTGACGTAAGAAATGTGTACAGCAAACGGAAGGATCTAAAAGCTGTGCACACTAAACTAGGATGGACTGTGCAAGGTTCACTCCCTTTCTCAGGAAAAATCATTCACTGCTCAAGCAGCATAGTACTTTCAAACCTGCATCGAAAAAGACACCATTTTAGATGCTCTCATGACATTTTGGAAGTTTGAAAGTATTTGTGTCAGAGATGGAGAAGAAAGCATCTTAGATAGTGAACAAAACACTACAAGAATTCGAGAGAAATATTACTACAAAGGACGGTTGCTATGAAGTTCGACTTTCTTGGAAGAAGACTGTAGAACCCGAAGACAGTTTATCTGTGGCCACGAAACGCTCTGAAAGTTTGATGCGCAAGTGCCATGAGGACCACAGCCGCTTGGAAAAGTATGACAATATTATTCCTGAACAAAACACGTTGCGGGGCTAGCTAGCGATACATTCTTTTTTAAGATATTGCGACGCTACATTCGACGAGGACAAGACAGGGCAGTACCATTGCCTTTCAAAACGCGACAGAGTTGAATGTCGATAATTTTATGTCTCTTTCAGAGTTTTATATCAATGCAACTTTTATCGAATTTGACAACCGACTGTTCATACAGCGCCAGGGCATCTGCATAGGATCATTTGTCGCACCAGTTTTATGTAATGTCTTTTTAGCATCATTTTACAATAGTACTCTAGCACGACTAACTGATGACGGAATAGTCCTATATAAAGATTTTTAGACATGTTGATGATTTTTTAGTAATTTTAAACAAAGGCATTTCTGTCCGGTATGAAGAAATCGCGATGGACACTTTACAGAAGTTTGGACAACTTGGCAAAGGGTTCACATTCATGAATGAGCTTCCTTAATAAGAGAATAGCCTTCAGTTTTTGGACCTCTGCATCAAGTTCGGAGAACGATGTGTTTGCTCGTGCTATTGCCCAAGAGCTAAGAAAGATTTTTTTACCTTTTGATTCATCCCAATCAAAAACTGTCAAGAGGGCAATCGCGAACCTCTCGCTTGAATCGGCACTCCTTAAGTCTTGCCCTCACATGACGCACGCTAGCCTTAAGGGGAAGATAGCCAGACTGCGAAAAGCAGGGTTCCCTGACCACGTTTTGGCAGCTGTGATGGAGTCACTCTTACAGAAATCCAAGAGGAGATCAAAAAAGCCTCACAGACAAGAAAGACACGACGCCAAACCAGTGGTTATACCCTGCGTGCATAGGGTCACCCACTATCAAAAAAGGGTTTGCAATAAGTACGGTGTCCAGATCGTCTTCTCTGCCCCTCAGAAATTAGCCAAGATGTGTCCCAAGGTCTGCAGTAGTGACCAGGTGATTCCCGGCGGTGGAACAAAACACGTGAAGCCGTATGTGCGGTGTGCCACGGGTGTGGTTTACGAGATCCCCCTTTCATGTGGCAAAGTTTACATTGGTCAGACTGGGCACTGCATCAACCAGCCGCCAAGGAACATGAACGATCATTAGGATATAAGTTGGCATTGTTCCAGAACCTACCCGTCCATTGCTGTACTTGCGGAAACTGTGAGCCATGGCTTGAGGAAATCAAAATCCTAGGTGAAGTAAAGACAGACTAGCTTGCGAACTATCGGAAGCATTTTTTATCACACGAAAAGGCGACACGTGCGTCAGCACCACATTTGTATGCTTGCGTGCCAGTGAATATAATATACTAAACAAAAGGCGATAGTCTTGCACAAAGCCCACCCTAATCTACTGTTCCCTTATGACTGCGCATGTGTCCGTTGCCTTCTTGTGCTAAAAATGCAATCCAAAATATGTTATTTTAATAAAAATAGTTGCAGTCAGTGCCTGTCCTGTCATGTACTTCTCTGTCTTGTGCTCGTCGAATGTAGCGCTGCTATATTTTAAATAAGAAAATTATTCCTGCGTAGCTGGAAGAAGGATCAGCTGAGACAACCCCCTATTCAAGTTTGATGAACAGATTTTGTCTCTACTATGTGAAACGTCGTGCGGTGAACAAGGAAGGCCTTTGTCAGAAACTGGGTGGCTGAAGTCCTCACGCCAACAGAGCCTATGTGCAGCGCCCAGGCAAAGAAAATCCGACCAACTCACGGACGGGAGGTCTCACAGCTGACAGATCACAGCAGGCAAAGCTGTTGTGGGATGGACCAAAATAGATGAGCGATCCTGAGAGATGTCCAGAAGACTTTTGTCAAGACATGCAAATAGGAATACCGGGATGTGTCACCCCAAGATATATACGTGCTGTCAGTACAAAGCCACCCTTCAAGATAATAACTGATGCGGATAAGTTCACTTCTCGTATCAAAGTTGCACGATCACAGCGTGGTTGTTAAGATTCATCAAGAAGCTGAAAAGGGAGTCTGTCTCTTTTCGGGAGCTTTTGAGGGAAGAGCTTCAAGAGGCTGAATACGCTTCGATACGTGTCATACAAAAGACACTTCATTGACAAGCTGACATGCTTCAGGGAAAAGAGCCTATTCCTGTGCTGACACAAAGAATAAAAACCAGCAGAAAACACAGGACACAGAGAAAAGAAGTCGACGGGACAAGCTGGCACTTACAACTGAACAGAAAAGTGCGCTTGATAGGCTTATTTAAACCCACTGACAACCACTTTACACATGTGTGAGCAACCATGCTTCGCCTAAAACTACAAAAATTGAAAAAGCTTAGCTAGCAAGAATCGCGTTCAGAAAGATCGTCTCTTTGTCAGATAGATGCATTGACGTGTCGCTGACACAGTCATTACCCCGTTTCTTTATGTAAAAAGCCTATAAAATTTCCCTTTCATTCTGTCTCCCACCCCTGCCCAAAACACTAATGCTTTCAAAAAGCAGGGGTGCACCCGCACCGCCTGCAGTGGCTCGGCAAATGAACACCGTCGGTCATGGGAAGGGCGTGTTCCCTGAGGCGATGTTCCCTGAGGCCAGTTTGGCCGATGTATGCTTTGCTGCACGATAAAGGGATGTGATAGATCACACGTGTGGCGCAAGGCACAAACTTTGAAGTATGGTTTGGGCCACATGTAGCCCTTCTCTGCGCATGCCGGTTGATGCAGCTGCATAGACCGCTTAACTTTCGCGGGGCCGAGAACACCAGGCGCACGCCATGCTTATTGGCCACCTTCTTGGTATTGTGCAACAGTTTGTGCACATATGTCATGACCACAAATTTACTTTTGTAGCTCGAAAAGGCAGAGGCAGTGGCTGCTTCTGCCCTGCGCGACCTTTTCTGTTCTTTGAGCAACTTCTCGGCTACCGCTCGCGTCACATCTTCTGGATACCCAGCCGACTTCAGCCGACTTGCTTCTTGCTCCACACTCGCCTGTATCGAGTGAAAGCAACTCTTCTGCAACGTGTTCTTAAAACAGAGCGTTGCTGTGCCCCTCTTCGTTAGCTTTGAATGGCAGGAGCTGTATGGAAGGATATCCTTCTTAGAACGTGGTGTGTACGTCCAGTACACATGCAAGTCGGTACGGAAACATAATTCTAAGTCTGAAAACCTAATCGAGTCACACTGTAGTAGTTCATGAGTAAAACGAAGAGAGACAGCACAAACACAAAAACACTTCAAAATGTCTGCGGCCACAGAGTCTAGACTAATGCGAGACGACAAATTCACAAGCACCAAAAAATCATCCACATATCTAACAATTTTGACCACATGGTCATCGTCTAGGCCGTTGCACAACGTGCGGTCAAATTTCGCCAGAAATATGTTTGTCAATAAAGCTGCCATACCAGAGCCTATACGTATTCCATGTTTCTAAACATACATGTCACCATGGAAGTCCACAATAGTGGAATTGAGGTAGTGGCCCAAAAGTTCCAAAAAAACGCCTGGCCTGCACGGAAAGTGCAGCACAGTCACAGCGAAAGCTGGTAGAGCAGCATTTCTAGAGCCCGTTATAAACTCTCTTGTGGCTACTAATACAAGTAGATTAGCAACGTACCCACTACGCCACAGATTTTATTTTTGGGAAGTTGGGAAGCATCCACCATGACATTATTCGTTATTTTGCGGAGAAGTGAGGTACCATCTGTAAGGCATTATGTGCACTTTGTTGATGCTGTGGCTGATGACGATGAAGAATTATGGCAGAGGCCTTTGTAATGGGCTGGAAGCATTCAACAACCCACTCGTGCAATTCGCATTGTGTGACGACCGGTTACAGAATTCGCGTTGTGTGACGCCTGGTTGTTATTTTACTCTTCTACCACACTACATTACACATGTTAATGTGGTTCCTTCCCGACATGAAGCCTGTACTGGGTCTTTTTGCAACGCAGTTTCAAGCACCGGCATGGCTCCGAGGTAGAATACTGGGCTCCCACGCAGAGGGCTCAGGTTTGAACCTCATTCCATCCTGGATATTTTTTCTTAGTTAGCTTTCTTTCTTATTTCGCGCGATAGCGGTTATGGACACCGGCGGTGGCGGACAGCTACGGTGCCAAAAACGGCCCTTGTGATCTCGTAACAGCTTTCGCTGTAAAACTGTCCACTGAAAAGGGGGACAACGCTTGCCATGACGCCAATGACGCTGCACCACTGTCCTCTCTGAATTCGCGCACCACCGATAGGAGCTCGTCGTGCGGCACGGAATATAAGAGTTCTTCGATGTACACCGAAAATCCCGAATTCTCGTTTGGAAGGCCGCGTTTCAAGTCGTCTACGATGCTGGCTGGAGCTCTTCACGCCGAAAGGGTCGTTGATTTCCAGGGCGCCTAGCTTGGACTGAAGACATCCTTTGTGACTCTGTCCTTGTGACTATCCTTTGTGACTCTGTACCAACTAGCCCAGTCCAACGAGACGCAGATTCCTTTGCTGAGCCAGGTTAAATTCATGTATGGCCTTTCCTCAACAAGGGCAGACTAATTCTTTGTAAAAGGTCGGTTCTTGCTCTCTTCGTCTGCTGGGCACGGGAAGGTGTTGGCACTCCTTATCAGTTTAGCAGACGTCATTTATCATCATCGTTATTGCTTTTCACGAGGTGCCGCTCGCTTGAGGGTCGAAACCATTTTTTTTAGTTACATTGTTTTCAATTAAAGACGAATGTTAGTTTTGGACGTGCTGTCTCTTGTTGAACAAAACAGCCTGGTAGCTGATGGACCTTCAGGTCCACCACATCCCCACTATATCTGTTGTTATACAGGATGGCAGATAAAATCATTTCAGTTTCAATTATTGGCGTGCAACCATGTTTTGGTTATGACAACAACTTCAGGAGAATGAATTAGCAAGATATTCTTTAATTTTTCTGCTGTGTTCACAATGCTCTTTGCATTGAAACGTACTAACAAGAGTGAATTTACATCGCCTGCTCATCATTTGTTGCCTGCACTGGATTTCCTGGCGTTGTCAAGGTGTATGTTGTTCAAAGGTAGCCTGCGTTTCTGTATGTCATTCTATATATTCAGTTGATCATTCATTTTAAGGTTGTCATAAACAAATGTTACCCTATCATCTGCTTCATGTCCTATTTTAGAGGACTACCAAAGCTTACTGTGTATGTGACGCACCGAGGCCGAGAACACTTCTGGTAGAGATATCAAGCTATTTTTCGGCCTTTTGCAGTCACGAAGAACAGTAATTTTTCTGTGAAGATATAGAACCTTATAATTACAGGCCTTGTGCTGTTTTCCTTTTTTTTTTTTTCCAATACAATTTGCACTCTCGGCTGATATGGTTTCTCTTTCTAGTTTTTCTTCGAACGCACCATTGACTACCACTTGTTCTAGATCTTTACAACTTTCATTGCTTTTTTCTTCCAACCTGTAAATTATAATTTTATTCCTGTGGCTTCTGTTTCCCATGTCATCTAGTTTTTTTTGTTTTTTTCATGCTGTTGTTGTCTGCTCACTGTTGCAACCTACAGTTCACCCTGCTCCGGTTGTTGATCATATTGTTTGAGCGATGCAGGAGTAACTTCTATCTCTGTCAGTCTCGGATGAACCCCTTGCATTCTTTCTTCTAACGTGCGCTAGGAGGCTTTAATTTCCGCCCTTTTAGCATCTCGTCAGGCGTGTTTGGGCTTGGATTTTCCTAGATGTTGCCATTGAGCAACATCCAGGAAATCCTAGCACAAAATTCGGAAGGGCTCGCAAACACAATGCAAGATCCACTCAGGGCATGGTAGCACAGCAAAACAAATGGCATCACTTTTGTGACGCTTACAGACTGGACATTTCTTTGCAACCTCTATGAGAAGAAGGTGGTTTTTCATGGCATCCTAGACAGTGCCGCCAAGCCCACTGAATAGGGCATGAGCTTGCTGCTGCTTTTTGTGCACTGCATCCAATGCCGCTGCTGTCACTGGTTGGCCGAAAGGACAGCGCAGGTGCGGCGTTGGATGCTTGTTTCCATGGCCGAAATATTGTCACTGTCAGTTGTATTGATAGCACAGCTGGGTGCTGCTCTTGATGATGCAGTATAGCTGCATTGTTCCTGAAGCACGGTCGGAAACAATCGGAAAGTGGTCACTATTCATAGCTGTCCCCATCAGTCTGTGCAGCGTCTGTATGAAAAGAAGAAACTTGTTTTTGATGGCATCCTTGATGGTACCACCAAGCCCACTCAAACGACATAAGCATGAAATGAGACAAATGTGTAGAATGACATTGGCAGCGGTTATTGACACTCTCTGGTCATTGCTTGTAATGTTTGACCTGTTGTGCAAGGTGTTGAGGCAAGCACACTCCATTTGTGTCAACAAAAATACTCAAGTTTTACAACAACGGCAGCATCCAGTCGGTCACATCAGCTCCTCAGCACCTAATGTCGAACAGACAGGCCGAGTGCTACATTACACAGCTGAAGTGCACTCTTGCTGAGCAACAGACTGGGACAATGCTGTGCTGATTGTATACTTTATCTTTAGGCAGCACAACACTGTTCAATAGAACACAGTGCAAGTTCCAGCAAAATTGATATTTAGACAACAAACGGGAACCCAGCCAACTGCACCTCCCTCCTAGCCCCAACTGAAAGCATCTTGAAAGGAACAAAATCTTCTTCTTTACAGGAGCATCGAGCAGGAGCATCACCAGTTTAACATAAAATTATACTGAGTCAGAGTGGCTATACTAAAACCTAAAGGTTTCTGGACATAGATGTTCAACAATAAAAAAAATAAAAAGCTACGCATGACTCGCCTTACTGAAGAATGGGAACTTCCGCAAACACGAACTAACTATGGTAAACAGATGTTATGCTACTTATTGCCATACCATTTAAACAATTCTCATTAGCGTGTGCGTTTCCCTTTTCTTGCTCACGAGAAATAAGCTTACAAACATTTCGTTTACAAACATTTCGCTTTTGCCGTTTTGATTGTTTTGATTGTTTGCATTTTGTTTTATCCATTATAAACTTCTATTTTTTGTGCGTATTATGACAACATATGTTCTACAGCAAGTCTACATTCTACTTGCTGCAATGTAATAAAATATTGTTACATTTTATGTTAAGATGCATTTCTCATGTACAATTGCATTACGTTATTTGAAAACGTGTATTTTTATGTAACAATTCATTAATTTGTTTCTTTTTTGTTTGTTTTTCTTTGTATTTGTGGGGGTAAAAGGAAGACAGTATATTTATTGCTGTTCTGTGTACATGTTGCTTTTCCGTCGGTGCCAAGTTCAAGGGACCGTGGGCCTCGTCAAGCCGTTTTGTGGCTTTTACCTCACGGCCCTCAACATCTGTATTTGTCAAAATCTGATGTTGAAATAAAATGATTCTGATTCTGAACATAAGCAGGAGGGCCACACGGCACCACGTCAACCAGCTTTGTAGCTCAATGAAGTCGGGAACTTCCCGTTATATAAAGCAGGGCCAATCATTTCAAGGTCGAGGGTCAAGCACTCAAAATCCGCAAAGCTTGAATCCTGGGTTTTTGTGTCCAGCACGACCATGAGGCAACCCATACCGTCACTCTCTCGGGAAATGTGAGGAACAGGCAGAAGCACTTATTAAGGAGCATGGTCACACCTGTTCGCGAGAAAAAGCAACATGAGCTGATGCATTGTGTTCATCCCAAGGCTAATCAGATTATATCCCCGACGACAAAGCCTGCTATTTCTTCTAAAAAGGCTCTCACATTTACATTTGCTGCTGGAAACCCAGGGGCAGGACTTCAACTTGTCTGGGCCATACAGCACTGGAAGAAGACTCATGCAGCTCGAAAAACTTAGCAGATGAAACTTGTACAAGGTATCGGCATCCTCATTTAATCCAAAGAATTCAGCCTTCCATCTCTGCAGACTTTCCATAAGCATCCTTAGAAGAGCATGAATGAGCTCACAAATATCATCTTCATGCCAAGGTGTATGACGATGCGGTCACACCTGACTACAGTTCTGCACTGGAATATAAAAACCAGGACGCAGACACCCTGGGACTCCTGCAACACCATATTTTTGAGGTATATAATCCACCGATACAGGTGTTCGTGTTGAGCCACTGCCCATAGAGTCCATAGGCTGCCCATAGGCTGGATGTTTGCTGCGAACAGAAAGAGTGCTGGAGCTCTGTGTGGTGTTCACGGTTGCAAAACGTAGAAGGAAACCTCTCTGAGTGAGAAAGTGGACAGATGGAAAGAGTAGTGCAACAGCTTCTGAGAGGCCGCTGTGGTGCATGGGAACGACCGTTTACATGTTGGCGGAAATGTGGGAATCGGCTTTGATGAGTTTAATCTGGAGCGAAGGATTGTTGGTGAGCATCAAATCCAACAGAGTGGAGAGTTGCAGTTAAGGGTTGTGCGCAACAAATACAGTAAAACCCCGCTGATACGTTTTTGAAGGGACCGTAGGAAATAAACGTAAGAGACGGGAAACGTAAGAGCCGAAAAACAGGAAAAACGGCAAAATATTTAGTGGTACAGAATTTTATTTCAATTCTTACGAGCAGCACGAAAATTGGCGCGCTCAGCCGCGATCTAGTCGATGGATAGAAACGCGGAGCTTAGGACGGCCTCATCCACAGAAATGTAATCAACGTATGTGATTTTTTTAACAGCTGTAGGCATGAAAGAACTAAGCACACGCAATCACGACCGGCGCGGCGAGTCCGACCGCGAACCGCACGCACGACCATGCGAGCTCCAACCAGCTCGAACTCCTCCCGTTCTCCGACAAATAACGATGATGATGAGTCTACGCCAACGCGATGGCAGAAGTGAATGCCAATCTCGAAGGCCTTGCTTTTGCGAGCAGTTACGTCATAGACGCCATCTTTGCAATTTGAATCTCGAAGGCCATGCTTTTGTTTGCATCAATTGAAAGATTCTGTTGCTTGCGCCTCTCATGCGGCGAATATTACGGTCAAACGAGGCCAAGCTGCGTGAAAATGCACCATGGCCGCTCTCTTTGGTAGTCACTCGGTCGGCTCCGAGCGCACTTCGCGACGTATCATACGGGAACGGTCCGACAGTTACGACGTAACAACGGGGTTCCCAATACATTGTATCCTATGGGAGCTATGCCGGGACCGGCGGAAAACGACGTAACAGCCGGGAAAACGCAGCAGTGAGGAACGTAACAGCGGGGTTCCACTGTAACAGCATTAAAGCACGAGTGAAAATCCCAACCAAGAATGAGGTCATTAGAGCATGAAGAAATTATGATGAATTCGGTGACATATAAAATGTCCTCTCACTGACAGTATACGCCGTGCAAGCCACTAAGACGTGAATATTCAGCTTTGGCTGTGTAGAGGCACAGTCCAGAAAGTGGCGTCGTGACCTTCCTAAGTAAGCAGCGAAATTTTGCATTCATAACACATACGGCAGCTCTTGTGTCCACAAGCAGGGTTGCCAGATCGAATAGGCAAAAGTAGACATGCATTTGGAAAAACTAACCAAAAAGTAGACAACTTGAGCCAAGGACGGTAGAAGGAGCCAAAAGTAGCCACACGTATGTGAAAACAAGTGCAACGCTTTTATTGAACTGACGAAATGGCAGAGCCTTCTGGTGGAAATGTAAATAAGTACAGCAAGAACCCTTGAAAGTCATATTTGCTGAGATGATTTTATTTAAAAGTACTATAAGTACCAGCCTTGTGGTGGCAATAAAAATGAGTACTGCAACAATATTCTCAAAATCACTGTTGATGGGATTGAAGCATAAATTGTAGTCACTTTCACAACCGTTTCTTGTCTGATGACGATATCCGAGCAGTTAATATTCCCGGGTAGCTGTCCGTAGCTAATTATAAGAAATAACAAAGGCAGCTCGTTGCTCATTCTACTTCTAATGTTGTTGAGTGCAGAGCATATTGTGGATGCAGAGTGCTTTCAGTTAACCTGTTCACTTCCAAATACTGTTTAAAGTTGCGTTCAGAAATATGGTCTGCAAAATGAGGCCCCATGTAACAGTTTTTCCCCCGAGTCCTAGCCACACATAAAGTATTTTTTGTGTAATGCAAGCACTAAATTCAATTTTGAGAGCTGAAAATATGCCTTGGTTGCCATGTTTTGACACAGAGGACTCGAACGCCAGAGACTGCGATGTCAAAAGACAGCAGGTTTGATAAAGCGCAAAAACGATGAAGACGGAGTAAAACAGAAGGGACATGGATGGGCACTGTTCTACTCCGTCTTCGTCATTTTTGCAATGTACCAAACATGCTGCCAACTTTCAATACCATTGCAATGTCAGAAGATATTGATAAATTGGTTGAAATTGAAGGGACAACAAAGTAGCAAAAAAATAGCTAAGCAGTAAAGAAGGTTTTTCTGCCGCCATCGGCCTAAAAAAAGTAGCCAAATTGATGCAAAGTAGCCAGACCTGGCAACCCCTGTCCACAAGTGTCAACAAGCACTTTTATCACGTTTGACGAACGGCACTGAGGACTTTCACGATTTCACGTTGTCGCAGACCTTGCCTTGTGGACTGCAACGATTAGCTTTCCTCTTCCCGAACTATGGGTTGAGGCCGCTTCAATGATAGTGTGCCGTGATGTGGAGGTGGTGCATGGTAGGTGATGGGTGCCAGGCAGAGCGTTGGGGATATAGCCGAACGCAGCCCGTATATCGATAGCTGCGATGGCTCGTCACAGATGATGCGGTGCTAGGCGGCTGCACACAACTGCAATAGCATGCAGCGTGAGCAATGTAGCCGCACACAAAGAATATTGGCCTATTGTCCGATGTACGCCACCAGTTCGCTGTGGCAGGTCTCATCTATGTTGTATGCGTTGTACGGGGTGGCTGGTGAAATGACTGCTCAGAAAGCTACAGTTGGGGCCAAGCCACAACGTTGGCATAACTGAGGGGCACACCTGGAGAGAGTGGTTGGTGCCTAGATGCGACTGCTGAGTGGAGTCGTTGCAGGGCCTGGCAATGACTTCAGCATAGCTCACTAGTGTAGTTGCCGGAAGATGTTGCTGGTGCACAGGCAAGATATCGGCAATGTTTTGTACAATCGCACGGCAGAGGGTGACACAAAACTTGGTGCAGGAGCTGTTGTACATAGGCCAAGGGCAATTAAGAAGAGTTGGCGGGCAGCTTAATCATGGACAAACACATTTATGCCTGTGAACAATGTCGACTCGTCAGAAACGGCAAGGTGTTTGTCACATGATGAAGGGCGACTAGTTACCAATCTCTGCCTGCGCAGCTCTTGGTTACTACGGCACAGTGTAATCATTTCTGCTACTGAGGGAGGATTCTTTGCAAGCAGCATATTAAACGCATCGTCCTCTATTCCTTTTATTGTGTTTCTGATTTGGTCCAACTCTGACATGAATGTGTTGACACTGTTGCAGAAATCCAGAATGTCTTCGATGTAGCTTGTGAACAATTCACCCCGCTATGTGCTCGTTCTCGCAACCACAACTTATACAATGCAAGTACTAAACAGCTCTTAAAGGCAGACCACACAGGCTGGCCACACCTGTGAGGTAGAAGAGCGTGTGCCTGAGTTTGGTGGAATCGTCCCACTTGCTATGCTCACTTGCAATTAGAAAACCAGTCCTTTTCGTCGCTGTCGTCTGCACTACTGAATAGTGCGGGATCCCTGTGGTGAGGTACACCAGAGCACACGACCGATGGTGGAGGTAGCATTTGTTGAGTTGCAGAAGGAGTTCAGCAGCGCACCACTCTTCGATGACTGTGTGGTCTTCACACATTGTTTCAACTGGATCAAGCATGATATCTATGAAGCATTGACAATCTACAAGAAAGGGAATCCCTGTGTTAGTGACTCCTTGAAAGGGAGATTGCATTCTTGTCGGGCTAATCTGCCTGTTTCATTTTCCTGTGCTGCCCTCTGCCAGTTTGGTAGGGGTTTGGTAGGGGCTGGGACAACCGGTATTGGCAGAGCAAGGCCTCCGAGATGAAAAGACGTTTCACGACTTTTCTGCTAGGGGAGAGCGTCGTGAAAAAGGTGGATTGTTGTTCTCTTGACACATGGCAGACGATACCGCGTAGTTGCCTCATCATCATTTTGTTAATAGTCATTCCATTTTTTACAGCTCCTTTTTTTGCCTTTTTAAGTATATATTTTTCTGTTGCAATAAACCCGCACTTTCAGCGCTTGTGTTGTGTGCTTCCTTATTTTTGTCCCATCTCTGCACTGTTTCCGTAACATGTACCAACTGGTCCTCCGTGAAACCCTTCTGGAGTAGAAGGTATCTGCTGGGACACATCTTCAGGCATAGTTAGCGGTATGGTATGGGATTGTAGTTCCAGGATGGGTGTTTTGAGAGTGCAGCATCTTCCTGATGAGTAAAGATGTTTATTGTTCAGCAGCACTAGGGCAACTGTCAGAACAAGGCACTAATTAAGCACGAGCACTGTTTCCGAGCCAAGCTTTGGAGATCATGACCCACTAGTGTTTATCTGTGCTACATACTGAGTATTTACGTAACAATACTTGCATATCTACCTATTGATTCATGCACAAATCCTGTGAGCTTTAAGTAACAATCCCAGGAAGCGTTGCCCTGTCAAACACAAGTCCTCTTTTTAAAAACGCTGGCTCCAGTGACACACTCTGTTCAGCTATTTCTCATCACTTCAATTCTCCATGTTCCTCCAAACTTCTGTCTCGTTTGAAGCACAGCAAATTTAATTTAAGAAATTCCGATAAAGGCCATTGGTGCATACAGTGCTGAGGTGCAAAGATGCAGTTGCACCTTTTTGCACAAGCAAGAAAAAGAAAGGGAGCAAGGGGACAAAGCACAGTTGCCGCCATCATTGCTACTGCTACCGAGATAATCATAGCTATTTTCACATTCACTCGGTGTAGCTCCTTGCCACGATTGCTTTTCCTTGGCAGTGACTTCATCAGTAGGCACCTGTTATGGTGGAGCAGCATTGTCTGCATCCAAGAAATCTTCTCTGAGCTCACCACCAGTGTTCTCCTTATAAGCAGTTACACGGTCTCAAAGTTCCACCATATCAGCAGCTGCTTTTCTAAAGCAACTCTTGAGTGTAGCCTGCTTGGCCGCATACGACACACAGTACTCATACTGCACCACTTCCTAGCATGATCAGCTTCAGGTCAGTAGGTCCACAACCATATTCTGATAACCCGAGCAGTCTATTTTTTTTATTATCGATTCTAGCATGCCGCATCTGTAGAGGACCTCGAAATTCGCAGTTACACCAGCTTCCATGCTTCCACCAGGCTTTCTGTGGTGTTCGAAGGCTGAAACATCAGCTCAGCTGATGCAAGCTTCCTGCTGTGTGCACTGCAATTATTGAGAAGCAGGACCACTTTACTGTTTTTTCATTGCGCTATCGAATTCAAGAAACCATTCCTCAAATAGATGCCACATCATCTGTGCTTTCCTGTTACTTCGGCAGACCAGAATGTGCTGAATTCTACAGTAGCGAGGCCTCTTCTATTTTACAACCTTCGAGGGCTTCAGATGCTGGATACTGTTCATGCTGGTGAACAAAAGCAGTGACCTGGACCTTTCTGTGGAATGCCACCAATGCACAGGCCTCCTTTAAGTGCGTGCAACTTTGAAGGCGGCATCTCGGAAAGGAGTGCTGCCTTGTCACCGCCAAAAATGTTTTCTTGGCAACCTCAAACAGCTTGGTTAGTTTTGTCACCAGCCACTTGCCTTGTGCTCATATGTCTAGCAAGGCATCCTCCATGGCCATACTTTTACAAACGATGCCGTGGCAATCTTTCAAGCATTGAATTCATTCATAGCTGGATTCAAAGGTCTCTTGTCTCAGAAGAAAAGCAAACAGCATGCGTTTGTGGAAACAGTTGGTCCACTGATGAGAACGTTCCGGTTGCAAGCGGTCAAGAACTACGTACTGGTAAAAACACTATTCAATGTCCTCGTACAAGGAATCTCTAACCCTCTTTGACTGGTCGTCGTGGAGCCCAGTACCAGCTTTATTGAGGACATCTGCAGACTTGATTATCATTGATAATCATCGACTGCCAAAGCCCACATTTTTTGCAAGGCCACCAACCGTGAAGGCCTGCCAGAAATTCCAATGAAGTTGCTGCTTCACCTCAAGAGATATAACCTTGCACCTCGTTGGTGCCATATTTCACGAATGCATGAAACGGTGCAAACTCGCATGAGAAAGCATTGCTAATGATTGTGCAACTGCTTTTGAACAAACTGTTCTTTTTCTCCTGCCACCAATGGCACTGATGATAGCACTTCATTCATAAAGTGCATGCAATGCCCCCTAGTAAATTTTGCCACATTGGACCGTTTGTGGCTTTTTTAATGAGCTTCAAAGCATCAGTCACTCAAACTGATTGATGATTTATCAACCTTTCAAACAAATTTTTATGGTTAACGCCTTCCAGGCAGCCAGAATTCTAATGTGTTCTATATATTTCAAATACTTGTGTTGTCAAACAGTTGAAACTCGATTTACCAAAATGATGACCGTGCACGCATTATTTCATTAAATTGGGAAGTTCGTAAAATCGACAAAGAGACTTATCGGTCCTTCGCAATCTAAAGCTGCAACGCAGCAACACGCAAAAGCTACTGTGGCATTGTACTTGCCACTAACCCACGCCTGCGTGTGTTAAAAGCCCGTGAAGGTGGTCGGAGCATAAAGCCTACCATGTCCGGGCGACGCAGTCCAGGTTCACACGAAGCTTGACAAGTTGCCAGTATGCAAAGACGAGGAGAATGAAAGCAGTGATTGTGCGAGTAGACCAAGCAAGAAAGTTGAGAGGTCCATCTAAACGAGACGATCAGATAGTGAAAGTAACCACTGTAGTGTTCCTGTGGGACTATTTAAAGGGATAATAAACCACTGCTGACCCTAGTGCCGTCTTGTACGTAAGAGTACTGCTGACCAATACTTCTTTGCAGACTAGTTGGTTCATATTTGTAAAGTTGAGTTTACTACTGACCATTCAGTATTTTGGTTTATGTGTGGTGCGGTGTGAAGCCTTCTCAAAATATAACTAGGGTCATGACTATGGCAGCCAGATGTTCTAACGTGATAGTGTTAAAGGACACACTCGGAAAAAAACCAGTCTGTTTCAAAATTACAAAATATCACCGCTTTCTTATTTATGTCAGGAAAAACTTTGTTAAATCAGGTTTGGCGCAACGTTAGTTTTGTTCTTTCAGGTTGATGACAGCATTTAACCTAATACATATATGCCAAGGCACGGAAATTTCTTCATTAGATTGGGAAATTCGTTAAATCAGGTTTCGTCAGATTAAAGTTTAACGGTATAGTTTATTTTTGCATTGGGGCAATGAAGAAATTGGAAGATCGAAAGAGCTGGACTGTTAAAACTGATGTATTATGAAATCTGGTATCGTTGTAGGTGGTACACAGCACGCATTACTAAGCGCTTAGATACTAAGCACTAAGTTTAATTTGCCTTTGGAATTACCTTTGGCAAGCGAGACCGACAAATGTTACATCTTTGTTTCAGCACCTTCACGAGCTGCTCTGTCAACCAATGCTGGCCTGCCACTCAAGAAACGGCCTGCCATATTCACTTGTAGTGACATAGCACAAGCAGCATTGCATCATGGTTTACATATTTCCACTTCCGGCCTCCTACTACTCTGGTGAGCCGCTCTACATTCGCCTCAGGTAAGCCTTCTTCCAGCCGCAATCTCAAGCTCACCAGACATTGCTGCAATCCACATTGCAGCTTGGTAGGTACCGGCCAAATGTACCATAAGTGGGCGGTGTTTCTACAGTGTGGTTGTAGGAGTAAAAAGGCACGAGATTGTCTGCTTAGATTGCGGTTATAGTATACAAAAGGAGGAAAATTCGTTCACTTACAAAGAAGCTAAATATGCACTGCTGTAATTTGGCTTAGTCTATTAAAAAGACAATAAGGAGGAAAATGACATTTCATGTATTGGTAAATGACATTTTCACTATACCTAAATTCCCATCTTGCTGCAAGAAGATGCTTGGTAAGCAAGAAGGTGTGAAACAAAAAAATTGGCACTGAAACATTGTTTTTCTCACCAAATTGCCATGACGGCATAAATTTTTGACGGTGTCTGTTAGGGCCCAGGTAATATTTAATCTCATACCTATACCAACACATCCAGAAACGCATCCAGAAATGTGCCACCCAGTTTGTGATGGGTGACTACACTGTCACGAGAAAATCTAGTGAAATTGTCAGTGCAGGAGTGGTATATGCTGTGATAAACTTCACTGCAATGCAGATGTTTATCAGTGTGAAGCAGTTTACATAAATACTGTATTGTGGTAAATTATACTGCCCAACATACTTGGGGCATTTTGCTGGATAATGCAGAGTGAGACACCTCACGGCTAAGCCCTTATAAACACAAAACACAGACTTGGGCTATTGTGGTGGATTTTTTTTTGGCTACGGGGCGTACACACCAATAACATGCAGACAACACTCGTCAATTTGTGGCTAACATTTCGATACTTTTGGTACTAATGAATTACATTGTGTTCTATGGAAACCAGGAACTTAGCAAATTTAGAGAACTTTACCGATCCATTGTGGCCAAAATAGAAAAAAAAAGTGATATCCGTGACATCATATTGGTGCTGATCATCATGGTGTTAATGTTTTGGTGCCTACATTCATAAATTAAATATTGATCTTTCTTATTAATGAACATATTATGGCAGAATTAAAGATCATAGAGTTCTCAAACAATAATTCATCACTGTAAACTGACTTCTCTGCTTTAAGAGCATTTTGAACAGGTAGCTCTTAGGTTACAGATAGGACAAGATCTTTTAGGTGAGGAGGCCTGAAGTTATGTCCTCTCGGTGCTAGCTTATGGGTGCTTGTGGCATTGTAGTGGTGCCCATGTGGTGTTGACATTATGTCTGTGCCAGTCGTGTTGCTGACTATCTTGGTGAAACTTAGTGATATGGTTTGCATGAGAATTGTTGCCAAATTTGCTTGTTTCTGGATGTTGCCTGCACCCGTGATTAATCCCTTTTATGACATTTAACTCCTCAGTGGTCACTGTGCCTTTTGAAGGTGCATATGAATGAAAAATACTGAACCAGGTTATATGTAATCAAGTAAGACTTGTTGCTGGGTGAGTTGGTTGACATCAAAGCGATAAATATCAGCAGAATGCAGGTTTAGCGCCCAACCTTTTTGCTTCCTCCCACTTCTTTCTCATGTCATTGTTTCTTTGTTTGTGCTAATAGGTATCCCTTTAAACGTAATCAGTATGTCAAGGTATCGAAATGTTAGCCACAAATCGACCAGTGCTGCCAAAAGTCTGCATTTTATCTGTGTGTATGTCCCTTAGCCGAAATAAATCATCCACAATCACCTCAAGTCTGCTTTGTGTTTATAAGGTCTTAGCCGTTGCCGTCTTACTGTGCATGATTGAGCAAAATTTCCTGAGTATGTTGTCGAGTATAATTTACCACAATACAGAATTTATGTAAAACACTTCACCGTGATAAACATCTGTATTGCAGTGAAGTTTATCACAGCACACATCACACTGCACTGACAATTTCGCTCGATCTTCTCGTGAAGTTGTAATCACCCGTCACAAACTGGGTGGCACATTTCTGGACGTGCTCCAATGCATCAATATTTACTTTAGTTGCAGGGTCCCAGGCAGTGCAGGCATATTCCGAAATTGGACGTACACTTGACGTGTAAAGAGATTCTTCAAGAGCAGAAGGTGCTATTCCGATAAGTACTTTGAAACAGGTACTTCAGTTGGTTTAGGTATGATATTAAATATTGCACCAATTTGTCCCACCACAAAATTTGGCTCATATTTCTCACTTGCAACGCAAGCTGTCTTTACTGCTCACAAAGCCTATAGCAGCAAGCATCACTTGTTCAGCCATCAACATTGGTGCTTGAAGCTCTGTAATATTCAGACACGTGAACGTAACTTCGATTAGTGCATTAGAATCGCTACTGCCTGTTTGAAAAAGGTGGCTCTGGAAGGCTGCGATTGTTGACCTCCTGTCCTGACACATCAGATGAGCTCAATGTGCAATGCGTACTTACACGGCTCACCATGTCCGTTTCTGCAAAAGTGAATTCTCTAAGAGTGTGAAGATAAATTGGATTGAGCCTTTATTCGTTGTGTATAAATTGTCTTAGTTTTCTGCTTGAGGCAACTTTAGCTGTGCTTTTTTTGTATGTTTCTGAAAATTAAATCACATGGCATTTCTACTTCGCTGCATTATTAATGATGAAACAATTTTTTTCTGTTTGTTTCTCCCCACCCAGCTGCACAGCCTGAGAACAACTTAAAGATTAACTGCGGTCTCAGAATGCTAACTGACAGCAGAAAAAGCCTATTTGCAAATAATTGTCTCATACCTGTGGTTTTCGTGACTTGTACCTTGAAGATGGATGTTGTGGAATCGTATAGACGACCACATTGTTTTACAGCCTTCATTAATTCATTTGTACCCAGTGCAGTTGACCACAGGCATAGTGTTTTGTTTTTTGAACAGCCAGTTCATTAGGACAACGGCAGCACTATTGTCTTTAACAACCCTGATGACAGCACACATGACCTAGCATTGCAAGCATGCAGAAAAAATAACAGATAGTGGTAAACTTTGAATAACATGCGTACTGGTTAGCACATAGGCCTAGTTTCATCTGAAGAAGCAGAGCACATATAGAATAGAGGCATAAATAAACACGACAAAAATAAGTACAAATGATGAAATGGGCTGTGGGTGAATACAAAACTTTACACAGTATTTCTCTGTAAGCAAGATTTGTGTAGTACAGGCATAGTCTAGTGTTCAGTTATAGCCAAAGCACTGCTGTATCGCTTCGAGTTTCAACATCACCGAATAAACAAATGCACAATATTTAGTACACATTATTCTTGTATGGGTAGTTTATCCTTTTTGAATATGCAAAGTGTCTTCTTTAATGGCAATGAAGTTTTTAGAAATCACCCATGGTATATAGGCTGGAATTATCTGCAATAGAAACCGAAATCAATATTTCACATTATACTAGTTACACATAGAGATGGCACGTATTATAATTCACAAATTGCAGCCAGTGGCATTGAAAGTCATACCCACTTGGAATGAATTCTGAGGCCATCGGTTTTGAAATGCGTGTTACCAATGCTCGCAAGAAATCCATTAGTGCTCCAGTAATGTTTTAGCTTTCATGCATGAAAAGGCATTGTGTTAAAAAATTAAGTGGACCAACAATGCATCTTTACTTAGTTCCGCACGCCTCAAAGCTGTTCCCAATTTTGAAATTTCTTCCAGATTGATGTGCCTCATAAGATCACAATTTGAATATTACAGTACATGTCATGTGCACACACAAAAGCAGTTACGTACCAGCTTACAGAAAATTTCTTAGTGTTCGATTTCTCAGATTCCGATGCGAGTAATGTGTGCCTCTCCATCTTTAAATGTCCCCCACCCTGTTCCCATGTGTAGGGTAGCAAACCGGTTTTCTGGTGAACCTCCCTGCCTTTCCTTCTCTCCTCTTCAGTAGGCCAACCTAATTAAGATGTTGGAGCGTACCTCTAGCACCTTTTTTAAAACAAATCTTTTTATATAAACAACAAAAATAGACGTGCAATATATTAGTGCCACCTTAGCGTGTTCTAAGCCATCTGGCTTATTGGCTGCACTTGGCGCATCTAGTTAGGCTGGCAGAGGTTCCAACATTTTTGGTGGCAGTGTGCAACCCTTCAACTTCTCAGGCACCTGGCAACATGGACTGATAGGCAACAAGTTGTAGGCTGGTGAGTCGGGTAAGGCAGCTTATGCTGGCAACTTAGTCAACATGCTCTTACCATTATCACAGTTACATCTGCCAGTTCTGAATCATTGCACCAAGTGTGACCCAGATATGAAATGTTCCAGTCAAAAGGTGGCTCAGTAAAGCAATTTAAGTGACGCTTGGAAGATGCAATGAGTTTTTTTCTGTATGATATATAGTGCAATAAAAACAAAACAATAACCGCATCGAACAAGCATGAACCACTGTGCATGGTGACAGTTCTTACATGTGTGGAGGGGAGAGAGTTGAGTGGATTAGGGGCGAAAGTCCATAGTCAGAACATGAACCTTCGAGATGCAGCAGCGCGCTCTTTGACTTTACATGATCAAGTTTTCTTGACAAGAGAGGACCAACAATTTTTTTGACAATGGCTATTCCAAGATACATGTAGAGACAGAGAAGAGACCGACACCCGCGTTGCCCTGGTTGACCACTTCCTTTTCTTTTTATTGCGTGCTCACGAGCAGCCCCTCCTTATGCCCGCTTCTTCGCGCGTCTTGTGCGTGGCATGGCATTTCCCGCCAACGTTTTGGTGTGGTAGACTCAACAATATATATGGACAAGGTCTGGTGTATAGGCCACGAGAGCGTTCAAGGGCTTTTGTTTCCTCGCTTTGTTTGCTCGGCTATCATGTGCAAAGTTTGATATCACGATAATGGTGTCTGTCATGATACAGATGTACAACGTTGCCTTCAGAAGTCGTCAGAGTGAATTGTGGAAACCTTGCTATGCGGTACTGAGGCCCACAGCAATGCTCTGCTAGTGGGCTAGTGCTGTGAATTTGCAAGCATTGTACTGCTTGCTGAAAAGCTTGATTAATGGCAAACAAGTGCAAGAGAACATTCGTTCTGCTATGCGGTTTACTAGCAGCTGTAGTGTTTTCTTTCAATGCCTTATCAACTTCTTGAGGTGATGCATCAAAACTTTCGGCTGGAAATACTCTGAAGTTATGAAGCGGTCCATATATGAGAACATCATCAGCCAAATGAACATTGTATGAGAGAGTGGAATGATGATACAAAGCTGGGAGTTCCTTTGCGTAACAGCAGTATCCATGGCCAGTAGAAAGGCTTGAAGGCATGGTAATTGCAACATGCAGAATCAGGTAGTGACTGTACACGCTCGTCCACTCTTAGGGTGAACACGGCACAGCGCGGCCGTGCATCAAACCCAAGCGGCGAAGGCGCGCGGGGCTGCGCCACGCTTTCTGTATTTCACAGCAACATAAGAGTGGTGCGCTAAGGCACGGTAGCAGATGGCGCGGAGCACCCTGTGTGTCTACGCCGCTTCGCTTCGATGCACTGGTGCTCCGCGGAGCGCAGCAACGCTGAGCCGTGTTCACCCTAAGAGTGTACGAGCCTGTACATATCTTTTGACAGTGTACATGCATATTAGAACACATGGACTCATATATAAAAGAAAGCAAGGAAGCTGACTTCCTATCCAACGATCAATGTTACGGAGAGATCGTGGCCTTCTTGCAAACTCCTTACAATGGGCCTGTGTTAGCGCCAGCAACAATCTTGACATCCTGTCTATCGATGTTGATGGCAAACTATGTGGCAATGGGCCTCTCATCCAAAGAAGTATTAACGTTTCGGTGACCCTAACACACACTAGGTGCACGTAGTCTAAGGGAAACTGAGATACAAGGCCGATTGGCAGCCCTGAAAGTGGTGTTCTTCCTGCACCCTCTAGGCGTCTGCATCTGTTAACAATAGTGCCTGCATCTCTGGAAAAACATCTCTACCTTCCTCATGTTCACCTTTTTGTTTTCACTTGCTATAGGCATAATAGCCAGAATGCATCTTAGTGTGCAGAATAAATGCACGTGCAGGTGCATTGCAAATAAAACCTTTCACACCTATGGAATAATGTCTTTCACACTTATGGAATAATGTCTTTCACATACCTGCATTATATTATATTCAAATTTTTTACTAGTGGGCCAAGAAAGTCGGTCAACGAAGATGGTTTTTGATTTCCATAATAGCACCTCACGCAGATTACACCACTTCCTAAGATGTCAAATGTGCTAGCTAAGATTGGCCAAAACTGACTTTGTGAGCTTTTACTCAGTGGGCGCCCATCAATATAAAAAGTAAAGAGTGCAGTGCTCCCTGGCACTGACGATAAATTGGAAAAGTTCAATAACAAGAAAATAATGCTGTCTGCAATGTCAAAATGGCAGCAACAGCCATTAGCACAATCTGAAACGAAGCTACACTTGGGGTCATAGGCGTGCGCACAGTGGGGACGGGGGGGGGGGGCTCCCCTATTCACCTACGAGGGGGGGCGGGCACAAAGTCAGCCCACACATTGACATAATAGAGAAGGGGGTACATTGACATAATTGGGAGGGTTCCCAATTGCGTTCCCAAATGCGTGCGCAGAGTTCCCCTGAAGGCGAACCCTGCGCACGCCTATGCTTGGGGTTCTAAGTAGCGACCGAGCTTCTGCTGGCAAGTCTAAAGAACAGGGGTGTGTTTTCAAAAGTCTGAGTAATGATGATCCTGCCATATGCGTAACATTTTGCTCGCATGCCCTATTTCTCAACTTACTGCCATCTCAGTCGAACTGCCACTCTGATCAGATGGACGCTGCTCCACTTTCATCCTTCTCACACATCTCACTTGACAGCGATGTAGAGCTTGAACTGTCTTGTTTGTCTTGAAAAATCACCCTCAACATCCCTTTGTCTGACACAGCAATGGAGGTCCTGGCAGAGTGTACTTTCATGTGCGTCTTACAACATGTCACTTGCAGAGGGGACAACGCGCCGAAAGGAAAGTGATTCTGGTGTATGCATTTAGTCCGTATCGTCAGTTGAACGTGACTTTTACTGGACGCTCCTGTGCATGGGGAGTTTGCACATCAAGGCAGCAGTATTAAGTCGACGATACCTAAATTTGTTTTTCAGCTAGAGCTTCCAATGGCTTTTGCTTTCCAGTGCCACAGCTGCAGTCCCTGTAATCGTATGACTGAAATATATGAAACATGAGCTTTATCCCGCGACTTACGAGTATTCTTTGTAAATACATGTATCCACATGGTACTATTTTCGTTTCAATTTTTTTTAATTGTTGGGGTTTTACGTCCCAAAATCATGACGTGATTGTCAGGGACGCCATAGTGGATGGCTCTGAAAATTTTGACCATCTGGAGTTCTTCAACGTGTGCCAAACATGGGCCTCTACCCTGGTGAAAATTTTGCTACTGGTCTCTACTCGACCCAGTTCAAGTGGTTTACTAGCCAAATCCCAGTTGGCACTGGGACCAGTTGCTACTGGGACCAGTTGCTACTGGGACCAGTTGCTACTGGGACCAGTTGGTGCTGTGGCCAGTTGCTACAGGAACCAATTGCTGATGGCACCAGTTGCCACTGGGACCTGTTTGGCACTACCAGCCATCTCACATCCAGTGGGCATTCAATAAATATGAAGCATGCAATATTTGTAGCACGTCTATTTTGACGAGAGTGCAGATCCATATGGCTTATCCTCAGCAGTCCCACACATAACATTGATATGATATCAAATTACTTTTATTTTTTTTTGGTGTGGGGATGCAGTTACAGACCTGTCTCAATCATCGTCAGGTTTGCGGGGCGGGCTTCGGTTGCCTGTAAATATAAAAATACATATATATAAAACACTTATTTAACATGAACAGCTGTGAAGACACAGTTAACATAAATATGAAAACAGGTAAAATTGGGGCACAGTGAGTACTCTGTGAGGGAAAGCATGTTAACAGGGGTTACCTGGACTTGGCAGAATTGCCTCAACAGCAGCAAGAGGGGCAATGACACTTGCAGTTTCAGTAATGAGTGTCGGTACCATGAGGTACTCCATTTAAACATGGCAGCTTGCATAAACAGAGCAACTGCATTTTCTTATAGATACTGCAATGACAAAAACAAATGCGTTGCTTGCAGCAGGTGTTGTTGGAACTCATTTTGAGACGTGGAATGCGTTTGCACATGTCCTACACCACATGAAAGAAATAGTGAGTGAAAATCAAAGCAATGACGACTCATAAAGCTTAATTGAAAAAATTTATAACCGCGCTAAGGACGAGACACCAGAAACGAAGTGGACAGGGCGATCGCAGACTAACAACTGGTTTATTGAAACATACACCACCCTTATGAAACAAACTAAGCGCGTGCGCAATGAGATTCATGACCACGTGACAGGTTTCACCACCTCCAAGACTCCTATCTACTACAAAGGAAATCACGCTCTTTTCTGGAAAGATACACGGATGTGTCGCTGACGCACTTATTAGGCCCGTGTCTAGCTACGCAAGATGCCTCTAAGATTTCTCTCGCTCTTTGGCTTCTGGCTCGCCCTATCACCTTGGTGCTACTGAAGATGGGCTTGCATCCCTGCGCGCATGCGCCACAATCAACTGGTAGGTGCTTCCCGCTAGTCGGTCGTACTTCACGATGGAACTGCAGCGCAACCACACACGGACATAACTGAAAATGAGAACAGCGCAAAAGACAAGGACTGACAAAGCAAACACCACACAGCGCTTTCAGTTATGTCCTACCAACTTGCCCAAGTTTCCACACTTCACACACGGACAGAAGAAAGGAGTAACACAGCACTGTGTACCTTCTTTTCGTGTGTGGCTGCGCTGCCGATCCGTTATGAAAGAATGTCGACAAAGATTTTATCAAAGTTCACTATTTGATATTGAAATACAATAGTTTGCTGGATATCCACAAATAACATGGGACATTCAGACCTTTTGTGGACATCCTCTCAATATTCGTAGTTAGCTAGTTAACCAGCCGTATAGGCCCCTCTATAAAGGGTCATATTTACGATAAACGGCATTTACGATAAACGAAACACGAAAAAACCCGCATTTCCCCGAAGGGGAGTATGAGGAAGTGCGAAGCACGGGGTGATGTTATGAGGGGGCGCGCGCGACTAAACTGCAGAGCCGAGCGAAGGAGACGGCAGCGAGAGAGCACGCGCCAGCCGACCCACGGAGGTCTGGCCGTTTTTAAGTGCAAAGCACTTTTACTGATGATGATGATCTGTCTTCCGAACTCGTTCCAAAGAACCCGCAACGCGTTCAACTTGTTGGCGGCGTTGCGCACGCCCGAGATGGGGCTCAGGTTGTTGTCGAACCACAGTCGATCGCACACCGCGCAGCTATATCCGAAGCTGCGGTCCAGGAAGTCTCGCTTGAAGCGCGCGTCCGGCCGATCGAATTCGAGGGCCCGCGCTCGCTCACGCATCGCGCGTCCCCGCGCCAGATCGGCTTCGGGGTGCTCGGCTCGCTTCGCACGCTTTCGTTCGGCGTCTCGCTGCCGGCCTTCATCACCACAGGCAATGCGCGGGGCGCGCGCAGCCACGGAGCGGAGGGCGGAGCGCGCGCAGTCACGTGGGGCGTGACGTCGCTGCGCCGTTGCTACAGACGCTCCTCTCCGCTCCTCGCGCCGTTGCTATGGGACGGCGGATTCAGGGTCGCCTATAAAGTGCATTCGCACTTAAAAGGACGACACTAGCGCTGAGGCTTCAACTGATCTTTATTGACGACCACATTTGCTTAAATAGCATCTTTTTGCGTATGCGTATAGCATATGGCTAGAGCAATTCCAAAGACAATCTCAAGAGCAACAAAACCCAGAAGCCACAATCAAATCACAATGAAAGAGCGAAAGGATTCAAGATAGGAAAAACCAGCACCAAAAAAAAAACAACTTCCGCTCTTTTGAAGATAGAGCGACCGATGGGCAGCTAATGCAATCTTCCCTCCTTTCGAAAATTCCTGCCGCTTCTAAAATTTCACGTGTAATTTTGCCTTTTTCCTTACACAGCACCCTCATGTTGCCCAACATGGGTGCGCAGCCGCCGTCCCTGCAGTGTATGGCAAGGTGGCGTGCATCCTTCTTGGAGCAGTGATAATTGTGCTCTGTGAGCCTCGTGTTGAGGCATCTACCCGTTTGACCAACATACACCTTATTACACGTAAGCGGTATCGAATATACGACACACTCAGTGTAGATGACGTAAGGGTTCCTGTGCTTTATCGAGCATTCTTCCCTCTGTTTGCTGTGCGAGTGGCTTTTTTTTTTTTTTTTTTTGCAAAGGGCTGACAGCCGCACAAGCGCAGAGAACACCACATCGAAACCAACCTTTCGGCAAAGTTTCCGTAGGTTGTGCGACGCAATGTGGGCATAGGGAATTACAAGAACCTTTTCTGGGCGAAAGCGAGCGTCGTTGCCGCTAGTGGCTCTGGCGCAACCGCTCCTGGAGCCTTTAGAGGGACCGACAATTCATTTTTTTTTACCCATTTTTTTAGGGCGCGACAGAAAGCTCGCCCTTCGCAGTGTTTGTAACTGCAGTAGTTAATCCCAAAAGCGCGTAGTTATTTTACACGCAGTATTTTTCGGTCTGAAAGGCTCTAAACACGGACGGAGCTTTCCTCCAGCAACGCTGAGAGTTGATAGCGATGCCGCCAGCCCTTCTCACGATTTGTGAAAGCTATCGTTGTTCGGCTTCCGCAGGAGTTCCTGTAACTATGCTTAACCACCTTTATTTATAGCTTTTCAGCTATTTTTGAAAATAACAAGCTGTTACAATGAGATGATGTGTCATTACACACCTTCCCTGTATCTGTACTGCATTTTGTGCGCATGCGTCCAAGGTTGCCTTCACCTGTGTCACGGGTCGCTTGTCCCGGCATCGTTACTCTCTCGATGCACGAGCCAAGCCAAGTCGTCGAAAACGTCACTACGCATATGCGCGGCCGCGCCGAGTAGCAGCGCGCGGCATTTCTGAGACGAAGTAGGTAGCAAAACTATGTCGCTCCAAAATCTTAGCGACCTGGAAACTGCGTGCACGGTTGCATGAGCACGCTGAAAAGTTTCTCAGTACGCGCTGACGAGCATGGGATCATTACGTCACGCGAAGGCAGCGCCACTTTAATGCATACTACTAACGCAGGCCTATATGTACATTTTTATGGAGTAATACTTTTTAATATAAAGAAACGAATAATATTTCTATACCAACAAAAAAATCGTCGACCGCGTACAGCAGTCAACGGTCACGTGGCCAGGTTCATCGGATCCTTCATGTTTTTTGCCGCCAGAGGCGCCACAGGTCGTTTTTCGCGACTTTCATTTAAGAAATAAAAATATAAATCGATCTCTAACGAAAAAAAACAGGGTTGGTTTGAGACAATGCGACGGAGAATCTTTCCATCAGTGGAGTCATCTCATTTCATGTTCTGGGCAGTTGTCGGTCCCTTTAACCAGTGCTTCCGCCACTGACGTCAGAAGGGCCATCGGGTACCCCGACTCACGAAGGCGGTGGGTCTGGATAAGAAAACTCGTCTCTAGGGATGGGCGAATAGTGAATTTAAGGTTAGAAGCGAATCCGTAGCGAATAGTGATTTGGTCGAATAATTTCGAATCGAATAGCTCGAATAGTATTTACCGCATATTATTAAGAAAAATGAGCATTTTTGTCATGATCCTTGCACAATATTTTTAAGGATTGGAACTAGGTATGAGTGAATGTCACTTTTTTGGTTTGAAATGAAGTGGAAGCAGCCTTGAATAGTATCAAGATTTGAATAGCAGTAGGGTGCAAGTTAAGTGGTGGAATACGTTACAATTTAAAAATTACTATACTTAGCGCATATAAGCCCATATAACACGCTTTTAAACTTTAAAAAATATGTACATTTAACCTTGAAGTGTGGCTTCGCGGCAGTGCAGATTCCCCAGGATGGTTTGTTTCACGGCACAGCAACCAGACGCTGCAGTGAAACCACCTTTACAGGGGGGTTATGTGTGGTCAAATGTATACATATATTCGTTCATTTCGAATACTTCGAAAGTTCGAATAATCTAAATTCATATCGAAGCGAATTCGAATACTGTAACATTCGTTCGAATATTCGAAACGCCCGAGTATTCGCCCATCCCTACTCGTCTCACATCTGTGGATGCACAATTTTATTGGGGCATGATGGAAACATGACCGCGCAATTGCTCTTTTTACTAGCTTCGAATGGGCCGCATGATATGGGAGAACTGGGTTGCTGCCTCTCGATTCCATAGCTCCAACACACATAATCGGCAGAGCAGCACAGACCAAGATCTAAAAACCTTATAAAATTATTCTTAGGGACTTCATGAGTAATGTTATGTTAATGTTAAATTGTAATGTTATACTAAGTGAGGCTGGTAGCGAACTCTTTTGTATCCGATCTCGCGTTACTCTACAAAACGTTGGTGTAAGAGAATACGGCCGCTCCAGGGAAAGATGCTCTTTCTGCACAGTGTCTTCGCATTGAGAGCGCAGCACGTAGAAGGGTATACGAGCCGCCCGCTGATGGCTGTCGAGATAGCGCGCGCGCCAGCGATCGCGACCGCGCCCTTAGAATCAAAGTTCAATGTTGCTGCTCGAGCGACCCCCCCCCTCACCTCTTTTCATGCTCGTTCAAGAGGGGCGGGGCGTTTCCTCTCTGCTTCGATGGCAGGCCTCCCGAGCGGAGTGGTGTTATCGCATGCACCCTCCGAGCGACGGAGATGGGCCGGCTCGTTTGAAGTCTGCTTCAGCCGCGTTCGTCGCGCTTGCACTCGCGCGTTTTTACCCGCGGCAGAACATACTATTCGCGGGGGGATGTTATCAATTTGGACTTTATACGGGACATGGCGGCAAAAACCCGTCGCGAGTGTCCATATAATTCCTATCGCAGTAAAAAAGGACAGTGGTTCTCAAATATCCCGATGTTTGTTTTATTGCGCCCAGAACGTTTTTTAGGCCACTTTTGCCGCAGTACACTGGTGTCCTGCGGAAAAGCGTATTGAGGTTTAGAAGGGGCCATTAGTATTAGCTGTCAGCGAGACAGCACATTTTGTTCCTTAATTACGCATTCGTGCATGCGCCGTGTAGTACGAGTACTAGTATGATCGCTGGCGTCTAAAAAATTATTGGCAATCATTTGGAGCTGCTGCGTATGGCGTTTCTGCGGCCTTGAGAAACAAATAGACAAAAACGTACGCCATTTTTCTTTTTTCTCCACCCCCACTTGCTCCTGCTTTACGAATCTCCCGAATTTCGAGGTTGCCAGGTGCGCAGGTCCACATTAGTCGAAATATTTTACAGACCCTGCAAATGCTAAATGGGACTTAGTCATTGTTCGCACTGTGGCGTGGCTCACACTGCTTTTACTGAAATAGCAGTGTTCATGTGCACTGTGCACGAGTTAGCTGATGCTGAATAGGTTGTACGTATTTTAGTTTTCTTTTCTAAAAGTAAGCCTTTGTTATACTGCTCCAAATTTGGTATTTCGTGCTAAAAACTTCAGGTTTTGTTCGTAACCTGCTCCAAATCGGCATTTTTGTGCTCCAAAAGCAACATTTTGCTGCTCCAAAAATTGCTCAAAATCTTATTTCGGCTGTTGCACCCCTGCATGCCCATTTTTAAAAAAAATCGCAGATAACGTACGTAATTTCAGATAATAATAACCGGAATTCAAGAGCCCGATAAAGGCGATACTGAAACTGAGCGCAGAAAATCAGTCAGCCCTCTTACGTCAGACTGGAAGCTCACGTGACAATTTTTTTAAAAAAGCGCGTCGCAGCAGTATGTGGTCTCGAAGAACGGCAAGTCGTCCCAAATGGACTGCTTGTTCTTTGCGTTCAGTGTGTGTGGTTATTTGTTTCTTTCACGCTGTACCCAAGAAATCCGCAATTTCCACTTTTTCTTTCACTGCACAGATTAAAACTAGGCGGCCGTCACTGCGGCGCTACTTCTCGCAGATAAGCGAACGAGTTCTTTGCACTTCTTTTGAGGTTAACAAAGAAACGGATAAGCACTACAGTCAGTGGTCCCAGTTGGAAGTCAACTGGTCTACTACGGCAGTAGTCGATGACCAGTTGAAACCAGTAGAACAATTTTCACGTAGTTAATACGCCTCATCGAAATTCGACCGCCACCGCTGGGATTCGATCCCGCGACCTTCGGGTCAGCAATATTGATGCAGAACTATCGATGGTACTATCCATACTATCGATAGCTGAGTCACTATGGAACTATTGACGGTAAAAAATACTATCGATAGCGCTATCAATATTAAGTACTATCGATAGCATAAAATCAACAGCGCGAGCTCACTGCAGCGTAAATTTGGTTCCCCGCGCGCGTGGTACATAGTGGTGCCGGAGGAGCAGGGTGAAGGGCGTCCGGCACGTAATGTTAACAAAAAGATCTGAAACAATCGCGAAGCTTCCCAAACATTGCGGCGCGGTCTGTGTCAAACGCTGCTAACAGTCTGTGGGTGAAACCCGAATACATCAACACAAAGCAATAAAGATGCATGGCAGTAGTATCGCTAGTCATATTGCCGAAGGCACTACCGATTGGACTATCGATAGTTTGTCGATAGTACTGTTAGTACTATCGATAGTTTAAAAAAAAGCTATCGATGTTATCGATAGTCAATTTACCAATAGTTCTGCATCGCTAGTCAGCAGTAGAGCACCGTAACCACTAGACCACCGCTGCGGGTCATGGTACCATCTTCGTGCCAAAATGAAAGTCGTCAGTAAAGCAGGTAAAACGTTACTTACTGAGGCGCAGGAATAGTGTCGAATCAAGGCTGTCTGCGAAGATTCTGGGCGTTCGCCAAGGTTTAAGTTGGAACTGAAGTGCCGCGCACGGTGTGGCAGCAGGTACTGTCACAAAACATGTACTGCGAGCTGAGCAACTGAGCGCGCCGCACTACGAAAGTTAAACTATAAAGACGTTTATTTGCGGGCACTCGGCGACGATAAACGACTGCGACAGTCAAGGCGGGGTGCCGACTCTGAGCGCGAGGAGCGTGCTGCCCGAGAAGAGCGGAAGAGGACGACCCACTAGTAAGCGCTCGAGAGGGCGACCCATTACAGGCTTCCAACGCTTCGCTACAATTACCCCGGGTACGAAAAGGGAGCCGCCTGGCGACCTAACTGCTTGTCACTATGAGCGGGTCATGGTAGGGTTTCACGCGCTCCACGTTGACAATGTCGCGCCCTCGACGGCGCATGTCCGAAGATGGTTCAAGGGGTTCGATCACGTAGTTGACCGGGGACGTGCGTTCGACGACACGGTAGGGGCCATCGTATTTCGGCAGTAGTTTTGAAGAGAGGCCAGGTGTAGTGGTAGGGACCGAGAGCCATACGAGTGCTCCAGGGAGGAACGTGGGCGCAGAAGTGGTGGTGTCACCGCGAATGCTCTTGTGCCGCTCTTGGTCATTCGTAGTAAATGTCTTGGCAAGCTCCCGACACTCCTCAGCAAGTCTTGCTGTGGCAGAAATAGGCGCACACTCAGACGGGTCCGGCTTGTATGGAAGGATTGTGTCGATTGTGTGCGACGGGTGCCTGCCGTACAATAAGAAAAAGGGCGAGAAACCAGTAGTGCTCTGCGGGGCGGTATTATAGGCGTAGGTGACAAAAGGCAGAATGGCATCCCAATTTGTGTGATCGGCGGCGACGTACATCGAGAGCATGTCGCCGAGCGTGCGGTTAAAGCGTTCGGTGAGGCCATTCGTCTGCGGGTGGTAAGCAGTAGTTTTCCGGTGAACAACGTTGCACTCTTTGAGAATGGCTTCGACGACTTCGGACAAGAAGACACGACCTCGATCGCTGAGCAGCTTCTGGGGTGGACCGTGGCGCAGCATGAATCGGTGCAGCAGGAAGGAGGCAACATCGCGCGCTGTAGCCGCTGGGAGGGCGGCAGTTTCGGCGTATCGCGTAAGGTGGTCAACAGCGACGATGGCCCAGCGGTTACCAGCCGACGTTAGAGGAAGTGGTCCATACAAATCGATGCCAACGCGCCCAAACGGCCGGTCAGGGCAAGGTAGAGGTCTCAGACCTGCCGGCGACAGGTGCGTTGAAGTTTTGCGGCGCTGACAATCGATGCAGGACCGAACGAACTTCTGCACGTAGCGGTACATCCCTCGCCAAAAGTACCGTTGGCGAATGCGGTGGTAGGTTTTCGATACCCCAGAGTGTGCACACTGCGGGTCAGAGTGGAACGACCCGCATATGTCAGAACGCAGACTGCGGGGTATTACGAGTAGCCACTGGCGGCCGTCTCCGTAATTGCGTCGGTGGAGGAGATCGTCGCGAACGGCGAAATGGTGCGCTTGACGACGCAATGCGCGAGTGGATGGTGTCGCCGATGGATCACTCAGCAAGGCTATCAGTGAGGCAATCCAGTGATCCTTGCGCTGTTCAGTGGCGATGGTGTGAATGTCGATAGACGAAACGGCATTGTGAGACACTGAGCTGGAAGTATTGTCGTCAGGCAAGGGGGAGCGCGAGAGTGCGTCGGCGTCAGCATGCTGGCGTCCGTTGCGGTACAGCACGCGGATATCGTAGTCCTGTAGGCGAAGTGCCCAGCGGGCGAGGCGGCCTGAGGGATCCTTCAGTGACGACAACCAGCATAGTGCATAATGGTCGGTGATGACATCAAATGGGCGACCATACAAATATGGTCGGAATTTCGTAAGGGCCCAGATGATCGCCAGGCATTCCCTTTCGGTGACAGTGTAATTGGTCTCTGTTTTAGTAAGCGTACGACTTGCATAGGCCACGACATATTCAGGGAACCCTGGTTTGCGCTGCGCAAGGACAGCGCCAAGGCCAACACCGCTAGCGTCTGTGTGTACCTCTGTAGGGGCCGCAGGGTCGTAGTGGCGTAGTATGGGAGGCGACGTCAACAAACGACGGAGCTTTGCGAAAGCGTCGTCGCACTCAGACGACCACGAATGGAGGGGCATGGTTTGGGGAACTCGGTCACGGCCCGAAGCTTGGCGGGATCAGGAAGAATTCCGTCCTTGGACACGACGTAGCCGAGGATTGTCAGCTGCCGTGCTGCAAATCGGCACTTATTTAGATTCAGTTGCAGACCGGCGTCGCTCAAACGCGTCAAAACATGCCGTAGGCGTTGAAGATGCGTGGAGAAGTCCGGAGCAAACACGACGACGTCGTCGAGGTAGCACAAGCACGTGTGCCATTTCAGGTTGCGCAGAACGGTATCCATCATGCGCTCAAAGGTGGCGGGCGCATTACACAGCCCAAACGGCATGACGTTAAATTCGTACAGGCCGTCGGGCGTGACAAAGGCGGTCTTCGGTCGAGCGTCATCAGCCATAGGTACTTGCCAGTAACCTGAGCGCAAATCGAGAGATGAAAAGAATTCGGCGCCTTGCAGGCTGTCAGTCGCGTCGTCTATTCGCGGCAGTGGATACACGTCCTTACGAGTGATCTTGTTGAGTCGTCTGTAGTCCACACAGAACCGCACAGAACCGTCCTTCTTCGCAACAAGAACGACAGGAGACGCCCAGGGGCTGTTAGAGGGTCGAATGACATCACGTCGAAGCATGTCGTCGACTTGCTCGGTGATTACACGGCGTTCGGCGGGAGATACGCGATATGGACGTTGCCGCAGTGGCAGGTGGTCGCCAGTGTCGATGCCATGCGTGACGGCCGACGTGCGGCCGAGAGAAGTTTGAGCGACATCGAAAGAAGGGCGAAATTCTTCCAACAGGTCCAAAAGCTGGGAACGCTGGACCTGCGTAAGGTTATCAGCTATGGAGGAACCAAATACGTCAGCGTGTGATGAACCAGACGTAGAAACAGCACTGAGCGTACTCGAACTTCGGCCGTGCGAATCATCGGGCTCGTCCATAACTTGTGCGTCTTCGAGGGGTTCTAGGCTGCCCAGACATTCCCCTCGCACCAACGTAACACTGTACGGGGAGGGGTTGATTACAAAAATAGAGGTGCTGCCCTGGGTGACTTGAACGGTCGCGAAAGGCACCAGCAAGCCTTTCCTCGTGCAAACACGGTCATATGGCGAGAGGAGTGCAACGGTGTCGGATAGGCTGGCGCAGTAGACTGACACCGCCGTTGACGAGTTTGCAGGCACTTTTATGTCGTCTTTGACGAGTACCTTGCTCGCAGCCGATGGACTGTCTGCCGGCGTCAAATTAGAGAATGGTGAGAGCTCTATTTCGGCGGGTGCGCAATGAATTACGGCGTCGTGGCGGGAGAGAAAATCCCATCCGAGGATGACGTCGTGAGAGCATGCAGGAATTATGATCAATTCGACGGCGTCCTTAATCATGACGCGGGCTGTGCATACCGCTGTAGGGTGAATGCTTTGGGCGCTGGCTGTACGGAGGGAGAGCCCGGAAAGTGGCGTCGTCACTTTTCGCAGTATTCGGCTAAGCTTTGCGTCCATAACGGATACGGCGGCTCCAGTGTCGATAAGGGCAGATGCACGAACACCGTCCACAAACACGTCTATCACGTTCGATGGGCTTCGCTGAGCTTGCTTTCGCAGTTCGACAGCATCGCAGCCCTTGCCTCGTGGACTGCGACTAGTTTTCCTGGTCTCGTGGGACCAGACGTGGCCGCATCGGTGACAGCGAGCGGCGTCGTGGTGACGGTGAACGGCGGGTAGATGGAGCGGGGCGAGACGTTGGCGACAGAGGAGTAGGTGGGTCGTAATATGGGCGGTTCGCCGGGCTGGTGGCAGGCGACGCGACTCTAGGCGGCTGCACGCGATTGCAATAGCGCGCCACGTGGCCGGCGTAACCGCATGCGAAGCATATGGGGCGGTTGTCAGGTGTGCGCCATCGGTTCGCTGGGGCAGGGCCCGCCCATGGTGCAGGACGGGATTGACGGGGCGGCAACTGATAGGACTGGACGGTGGGCTGCAGTCGTGGCCTGTGCGTGACGTCGGCGCAGGTTACCGGTACATTCGCTTCGAAAGAATGAGGTCGAGCGTCGGCGTAAATGTGTGGGGCAGCCGTAGGGATTGCTGGGGGCGTTCTTGCGACCACTTGGGCGTAACTCAAGGGTGCAGGAGCGCGATTTCCTCGCGCACGAATGTCTTCATCTCTGCGAGCAACGCGGAGTGGTCGGATATGGTCGACAAGCCAGCGAGCTCGACGTCGCGTGATGGAGAGCGACGGGTCATCGATCGCTGCCGGCGCAGCTCCTCATAGCTTTGGCAGAGCGTTATGACCTCAGCCACTGTGCTGGGGTTCTTGGCGAGCAGCATGGTGAAGGCGTCGTCGTCGATGCCTTTCATGATGTGCCGGATCTTGTCAGCTTCGGACATGGTGGCGTCGGCTTTCTTACAGAAATCGAGGACGTCTTCAATGTAACTGGTGAATGATTCACCGGCCTGCTGAGCGCGTTCACGTAAGCGCTGTTCGGCCTGCAGCTTACGAACGGCAGGGCGGCCAAACACATTGATAATGGCGGTCTTGAAGTCGGACCACGTTGTAAAATCTTATGCGTGGTTGTTGTACCACAAGCCCGCCACACCCGCGACGTAGAAAACCAGGTTAGTCAGTTTACCTGCCTCGTCCCATTTATTGGGGACACTCACGCGCTCGTAAATCGCGAGCCAGTCCTCGACGTCGGTGCCATCTGCGCCAGTGAAGACCGGAGGGTCGCGGATACGAGGCACACCTGGGCATGAGGTCGGTGTAGGCGGGGCCGTTTGCTGGGAGGCGTCTTGAGGCATCGTAGGCGGCAGGGTACGGGATCGAAGAGCCAGGGGCATCGAATGAGGGCCGAAGTTGTTGTGAAAGCCCAGCACCTCCACCAAATTATAAAGACGTTTATTTGAGGGCACTCGGCGACGATAAACGACTGCGACAGTCAAGGCGGGGTGCCGACACTGAGCGCGAGGAGCGTGCTGTCCGAGAAGAGCGGAAGAGGACGACCCACTAGTAAGCGCTCGAGAGGGCGACCCATTACAGGCTTCCAAGGCTTCGCTACAAAACTTTGAATGAAACCGGCAGGTCAGCACACCAGCTTTGCCTGTCCATAACTGAAAGTGCACGTGAAGAATTCTAGAAACATATAATTCATTGTGATAAACTACATCTACATTTGTATAGGGAACCCAAGCTCAAGTATGGGCGCGACGCACGCGCGGCTGAGCTATGCGTTACTGGGAGCAGACGTTGCCCGCGAAGGCGGTTTGTCGCCGGATTTGCCAGCGGCGGCTGCAAGGACACGTGCGCGCATGCGCCCCTCATTCGGCCCGTGCACTGCTAGTCAGCAATAGTTAGATTGTGAAGCACCACAGATGCAATCCGAAAGCTCTGCGCTTGCGCGGAAGCGGAGGTGGCGGTGTTGTGGCCGTGGATGCCCCCAATTGCGATAAGAGCATTAGCGCCGCTCGACGTTGCTTTGGAAGCCTATTGGCCGCGAGATCGAGCGGAGTCGCCACCTGGCGGCTCCTGACTGAACCACGCCTAGTGTGGATTGCTCCATGCGTCGTCTGCTAGCCACGTTGTGTTTGCATGTGCGCGTACGTCATGCAGGACCTCAAAAGGCGGTTTGTTCCGTGCGTTTGTGCAACTTTCACCGCTCGTACGTAAGCCAAACACGATGTAAAGCAGCATTTGGCCTTGATCGGCTGTATATGTACTGTAATAAGATCAGTCAGTGCACTTGTCGAGAGTGCTGTGTGTGGTCGTCGTACCCACCGTTCACGAGAGTCATATCAGTGTAGGTGCAGCTCTGTGGTTCAAGCGCATTGCAAAGTGCACTTCGCGTTGTCCTAAAGCATTAAATCTCATGTGAATATAGCCTTTTATCGGCTTGGTGGTAACAAAACAAGGCTCTCATGCACTTGCGCGTTGTGGTTAGTGTATAGTCCTGGTCCCACTACACAGAAATATTTCTCTCAAGTCACGTCCGACACTTCGGTACTTAAATTGTACCCTAAAAGGAACAGAAAATAGAATGACACGGAAATCGCGAAACTGAGTTGCCTTGCGCAATATTAACTTGTGGCGAAATTTATACAAAAACAGCCGTGTACTTAGATTAAGGTACGCGTTAAAGAGCACTGATGGTCAAAATTAATATAAACGGCGTACTTTACATTTATGTCGTAGTAATTTGACGCGAAGCCACATCTTTTTTTCTTTACATTATCTTGAGCGTTTGTGCTGCGTTGTAATAGATTGACGGAAAGCAGCGGACATTATTCGCGTGAAAAAACGTACTTTGGTCCTGTGAAATAACTGGGCCTTTGTTCCATTACTGTCGTGCAAGTAATCAATCGAAGAAAGTTCCGTGCTGTACAGTTACCTTTGTGTACTGTTACTGGAATAAAAACAAGCGTGTGCGTGTTAAACGCTTCTGTAGCGCTAAAGCGCTCTCAGTCACATAGCTTTCCTCAGTAAACCTATCAACTGCCCTACATTGGAGAACTGAATAAGAAATGCGGATGAATATTTGAACACGCAGTGTACAAAGTGCTATTTGAACTCATCGTGCAGGAATACGGGATTTCTTTTTGTTGAGGGGCATCCAAATGAACAAGAAGTAAATAGTTAATTCAGTCGCGCTATAGAGCAGTGCGTAGTAGGTGGAACACAAGCTAAACATGTACAAATAAAGCAACAAGAAAATGTCACCCATTGCGAAAACGCCCACTGTCGCCGAAGGCGAGCAACCCGTTCGTTGGCAGAATGCGCTTCTCTCACAAGTAATTGTAACGTTCGGCGCGCTTCGTGCATTAATTCGGAAATGAAGAGCGCACATATTACCAGAAAGCTGCGGTCAACGCAATTTGTTTGCCGGAAATCGGGTCAAATCGCTCGCAACGAAGCGCTGTTGTGTGCGTTTGTATACGCGCCGACAACCGCCTATCCACACTAGCGCGGCGACGGTGCTGCCACCTCTAGCCAGATCTCGCGGCGAATAGTTGAAAATTATAGTGTTCTAAGAAAAAGCAACCGGGTAAGAAAAGACGCAACCGCGGTAGCTGGCGGTGGTCATCATAGAGTTTCATACTACGAAAACTAAAGGGCCCGCAAAAGGTCCTCGCTCCCCTCATGTATTCGCGCGGCGCTTTGGACTGTCACCCCCCCCCCCCCCCGCCCCCCAGTATTCTAGGTAGACATGTGCGCCGGAGCCAAAATCACCGGCGGCGGCGCGTGAACGGCGCGGGGTTCATCGGACCGGCGGCGGCGCGGGTGCGGGGGAGGTCGAAGCAGTGAATGCGATAAGTACTACATGGCGTAATGTTACATGAGCGAGGGCTAGCGGCTAACTCTTTTTGCTCCGATCTCACTTAACTCTACAAAACGCTGGTGTATGGCAATACGACCGCTCCCGGGAGAGAAGCGGTTTTCGGTCAATATGTCGTATCAGTGGTCCGAGCGCGAAGCAGTGAGACCACAGCTCTCACAACGGTCAAAGCGCGTAGAAGGTATACGAGCCGTTCGCTGGGGGATGTCTGCCGAAATAGCGCGCGTGCCATCGCTCTCGACCGTGCCCTTATAGTCGAAGTTGAGAGTTGCTGCTCGAGTTACGCAGTCCCTCTCCCCAGACATCCCTTCCTGCTCCTTCGCCCAGCAAATGACGGGCGGGGCGTTTCCTTCTGCTTGAGGAGCAATCGACGGCAGGCCTCGCACGCGGGTTGATGTTATTAAAGCCCCTTGATCTAGAAAGTAGCGACACTCTCCTCCGCGCGCTCGTTTTCCTCCTCAATTCTCCTCGGATTTCTCCCCTCCCCTGGCCGGCGCGCTGCGCACGGCACGCTGAACCCTCCACTGGCTCGCCGCAGCCGCATTAAAATCACTGCGCGCGCTTGTTTAATCGGTTCCTTGAAGCGTCAAATGAGAACCTGTTTCTTAAGCAATAGTCATGACGAAAGTGGGCTTCCGATAGAACAAAGTGACAAATATATTTTTAAAGACGCTTCGGTATATACAAATAAGCACTTCGAAAAAAAAAATGAGTATATCAACTGGCGGCTGAGCAGTTTACCTTCCCGTCGCCGCCTCGGCTGTCCTTAACACGGTGTATTAACGCATATAATGTAACCAGCATAAAGTATAGGCGAGAATTTTTTTCATAATTGTGGTCTTGATGAGCTAAAAGAAGGCACCCAAGAAGGAATGCGGTGGTTTACTTAAATTGGGCCAAATGAGTGAGCCCGAAGCCTTTTTGTGTCAATGCCGCTGTCAGACACGCACGCACGCACACGATGCACGCACGCAGGCACACACACACGCCTATACACACGTGATAAAGACACGCACATACGCACACACACGGACATGCATACACACGCGATACAGACACGCACACACAGATACACACGATCATACGCACGGGATACAGGCAGGCACGCTCATACACATGCAATATAGATACGCACATACATACACACGCGCGTACACACGTTTTATAGACACACGTGCGTGGACATGCGAACAGACACGCACGCACTTACATACACATGCGCATACACACGTGATATAGACACGCACGCACATACATACATACACACGCGATACAGACACGCACGCTCATACATACATACACACGCGATACAGACACGCACGCACATACATACACACGCGATACAGACACGCACGCAGATATACACACGCGATACAGACACGCACGCTCATACATACATACACACGCGATACAGACACGCACGTTCATACATACATACACACGCGATACAGACACGCACGCACATACATACACACGGAATGCAGACACGCACGCACATACATACACACGCTATGCAGACACGCACGCACACACATACACACGCGATGCAGACACGCACGCGCATAAATACACACGCGATACTGAGACGCAGGCACATACATACACACGCGATACAGACACACGCGCACATACACAGCGATACAGAAACGCACGCGCATGCACAAGTGATACAGAGTATACAGACACGCACGCGCAGGCGCACGCATACACATACGTGCGTACACGCACAAACACCGCGAATACACAAACGCACGCACATGCACTCACACGTTAACACGTGCGCACACGCACATACAAACGCAGGCGCACATATGCGCACATACAGATACGCATACACCTGCACACACCCGTACACACACGCCTGGAGGGTTGACGCCTGGAGGGTTCATGGCGGGCGTGAGCAGCTGAAAGCGCGCGAAGTTTGCTTGCGCTCGCTTCTCGTGACGTCAGGGTCACCTGACTGGGAGCTATCGCGCGTCGCAGCCATTCAGCGTTGCGGATGCGCCGGCTCCGCGAAAGAGAGGGTGAAAAAAGAGGAGGTTGACGGCGCGGCGAGGATGAGCCGGCGTGTATAAAGGAGCGTCGCTACTTTCCAACATCAAGGGGCTTTAGATGTTATTCCGTGTGACGGAGACGGCCAGCTTGTTTCATCTCTGCTTTAGCCATGTTCCTTGCCAACGCTCGCGAGCTTTTACTCGCGGGTAGAACATGCAATGCGTGGAGCGATGTTATTGATTTAGAGTTTATACGGAACATGACGGCGACGGTGAGAACCTGTCCTGAGTGTCCATACACTTGCTAACGCAATAAAAAATATACAAAAAACGTTCGACGCGGGCTCGCCTTTTTCCTGGAAAGCTGCATCAGTTCCGCTGTAAAAAGTGCGCCCTTTGGAAGAATCATATAATCCGGCGCCTTTTAACACGAAAGTGTTTTATGCCGGGGTCCACCAAGACTTCAGTGACGTATTTCCGTCACGGAAATGACGTCGAAAAAACGTACACGATCAGATGGCAAAGAAAAAAAGTTCCGTCAACGGGCATCGAACCCACAACCGTTCGGTCCGCAACAATAGATGCCGGGTGCGCTATCCACTGCGCCACGGTCACAGACTCTGGAGGCTTTACAAACGCGCCTTTTATATCTATCACTCTCCCAGTCGGCGGGGTGCTGTTGCCCTCTGAGAGCGGCAAAGTAGAATAATTCGTCATTATTGTGGCTTTCGCGATTAGTACCTGCAACGCGTTACACGTTCGTCCCATTCGGCGCGTTTTGAATAGAAGTGCAATTTTGTCAATGCTTTAACACACCGCGAGGTGGCGACCTTAACGCAAGCGTCGTAAAAGCGTCGGCCTCGCTCATAGCATCACGCTAATCAAACCAAAACTAGCTCTGCGACGCGCGCCTGGCTCACCTGCCTGTAACACCGCGTTCCCCGCCAACGCGCTCGCCCCGAGACAAATCTCGGCCGCGCTACCGGGGCGACACGACGCGCTTTGCGTTTCCCTCTATTGCGGCCGTGGTGTTCAATCACAATTTAACATGCCGCAGGATGGCGACCAAGTTCTGCGTCCAATATGCGACGCTCTTCTGGCTATCACACCTCGTTCTCTGATTACGCTTTCACTGTTAACTACTACAGCTACCACAAGGGTTTGTTTAATCATTGAACATGGACGTTAGTCGTCGGCATGGAGATGTACCACCAAGCATCAAAGTGGGTGCATCCATGTTAAACGGTGATATAGCTGCCAGACATAAATATACATTGTGCAAACTCTCCTATATCAATGTACAGTAAACATTCAGTTACTTCTAGGGCAAGTTTTACTTTCGTGTTATCCCGATTCCTATGACGGAGGGATCAACCATGTTTTTTTTTTCATTGGTTTCGTTCTCGCCTTCAATAACCTTCTTACAGGGGACATCTCCTCGCCACTTATTTCTTCATAAAGCACGCGTACAATGTCAGCACTAAGCGTTGAACCTATCACGATTTCGTGCTTGTCGGCTACAGTCTGTTATCTCTGCATGCATGGTCGCAAACGCACAAAATGGAGCGAAATCAGTTAATCGCGCACGACAGTCGTGCGAGAGAAGCAAGAGCGGGTGGGCGGCTGCATAGCAAATCAGTATGGGAGACAATTCACGACTGTCATTTGTCGTATATGGACCAGTCGAGAGTATGTACCCTGATGATGTCACGTGAATCACTGTTCTGGCATCACGAAGTGCACCAAAAGACAAGAAACGCCAAGAGAGAATAACGCGCTCGTTATTTTTGTTTTTTGTGGTATTTTCAGAGGCTGTTAGGGGCCCTTTATAAAAACAGGGCCTGCAAACACGGACACAGGAGAGTAGTCAAGACACCAGAAACGCCGCTAACAAGTGAAAAATGACGCAGCGGCGGAACCAAAGGTAGACACATATTTATCTGCGCATTCCCACGTAAGAGGCCATACGTATCAATCAAGTGCGGGTAGTGGTCTACGTTCTCGACTTTTCTCTTATATCCGTGTTTCCACGTCATGTCTTCTTAACATGAGTACCTAGCAAATATAGCTCAGCTTTATTCTAAGTTTGCCATTCTCTTTACTTCTGTATTTATTTATCGATTTACTCGAGTAAGAATGAAAGGAAGAAGTGTACTAACGCACCGATATATATATATATATATATATATATATATATATATATATATATATATATATATATATATATATATATATATATATATAGTAGTGGGAAAAGAATCACGCGGACCCCGACAGAATAAAGAATGAAGAAAGAAACTACGACTTTCGACTTTAAGTCTGGTCCACCAGACGAAACGGTAGTGAAAATATACAGTGCCGAACCAACGAAAGTCGTAGTTTCTTTCTTCGTTGTTTATATATATATATATATATATATATATATATATATATATATATATATATATATATATATATATATATATTACTTATCTATTTTATTTATTTATTTATGCATAATGTACTAGGTCCAAGACGCAAAGAATATGCTATCCAGAGAGTTGGGTCATCGCCTTTTAAGGCTGCAGGGAGGACGCGGCAGCGTTAAGGTCAGGCAATACTCGTGATATCTCTGGAAAAGAAAAAGATACTACAACTTCTGGGGAGCTATACTCGATGCGTTCATCCAAAGAAGATGTCCACAGTAGTGATGCAGAACTATCGATAAATTGACTATCGATAGCGCTGCTATCGACAAACTATCGATAGTGCAATCGGTAGTACCTCCGTTAATATTACTATAGCGATATTACTGCCACCCGTGTTTATTGCTTCGTTTTGACGTATTCGGGTTTCATCCACAAAGACTGTTAGCAACGTTTGACGCAGACCGCACCGTAATGTTTGAGAAGCTTCACAATTGTTTCAGACCATTTTGTTAAGATTATGCGCCGGACGCGAGTAGTCAAGTTTGTTTGAGAGCTTACGCGAGCACCAGTGATAGCTCTGGAAGGTTTGATGACTGGTGTATAAAGGACAACGCGTTCCACCGATGATCAGATTACTGAACGGCTGACGATTGTTCCCACCGCAATCAGTGCGCAGCGTGTATCGCTTGTATTTTGAGTTGATTTTCTGGGCACAAGTTCGCCCAAATAAAGAGCTCCGTATTTACCAGTCTTGCTGCAGCATTCTTCAGCATCACAACCACGTGACAATACTATAGATAGTGCTGTGAATGGTGATGCGGTTGCTGGCCGGCCATATTGCCAAACTATTTGCGATAGTCTACTGTCAGCTTCGCTTAATTTATGAGCAAGTTTTGGCAGAGAAATTAGGTATTTCCGCACTGAAAATGGCGGAATATATCCATTAATAAATTCGTATCCAAAAGTAACCAGTTACACCTTACAAACAACTTCGTGATATTTTTTATTTTGCAATCATAAAATGGCAATATTAATTTGAAGCCGCGCAGTCTCACCACATGTAAAGGCTTCCTTTCCGCTACAGCTGACCAGTTTGACTTTATGATCATGTGTCAGCAAAGTACTCTGGTGAAGAACACAAGCATGCCAACTTTCTCGCCCTTCAGCCTGCTTCTCCGGCTCCACTATGTACCACGCGCGCGGGGAACCAAGTTTATTCTGCAGTGAGTCCATGGTGTTGATTTTATACTATCGATAGTACCATCGAATTTTTTACTATCGATAGCGCTATCGATATTATTTTTCACCATCGATAGTTCGATAGTAACTCAGCTATCGATAGTATCGATAGTACCATCGATAGTTCTGCATCACTAGTCCACAGTCCATTTCGGCAGAGCGCATTCAGTGATTCGAAAAAGCGGTGAGCCATGATGTCACCTCGCACTTGACCACGTCGCCGCGCCGAACCCGCCAGCACATTCTTATAGCGTAAGAAGATAGTGGACGAAATGCACGAAACAGGAACTTTTCACGTCTGAATTGGCATATGAATGTGTCCGAGATGTTTGAGAACGATGTAGGGAATGCGTACCGATCTTACAGCTGCGTTAGAGGACCCGCCACGGTGGTCTAGTGGTTATGGCGCTCGACTGCTGACCCGAAGGTCGCGGGATCGAATCCCGGCCGCGGCGGCTGCATTTTCGATGGAGACGAAAATGTTTGAGGCCCGTGTACTTAGATTTAGGTGCACGTTAAAGAACCCCAGGTGGTCGAAATTTCCGGAGCCCTCCACTACGGCGTCTCTCATAATCATATGGTAGTTTTGGGACGTTAAACCCCAGATATTATTATTAGCTTCGTTAGAGGAGCGGCCGCATTAAACCTACATCGATTGCTAACACGATCAAAAGAAAGGAATAAGGCGCATGTTTAACGTGGTTAAACATGCACGAACTAGCTCAGCAAAAAGTTCTACGTTCAAAAGACATGTGCACCGAATATCGGATCTCTGAGGGCTCCGTTCGTTGCATTGAAGCGCATTCCGTCCCTATCATTTGTGTCGATAGTGTTTGAAAGCTTCGTGACGTCATGATGGCGCTGCAGAACAAGAACCGGAAATAGGGGCTCGCTTCTCGCCGAGCTCCCGCTATTGAGCGGCCGCGGAAATAGACAGTTCATTACATGGACACATCGAGAAGAGCTCCTCCGGCGAAGTGCTGTATTTGGTTTCAAGATTCCCCATTCGAATGAAAAGAAAACACTAACGGCGGCGCGCCGCAATTATTGCGCGGCGGCGGCGGCGGCGTGATCTCTCTTTGGGACTTCGGCGATGGCGCGAGCGGCGTGACCAAAAACAGGCGGTGGCTGCAGCGCCGCTCAAGGAGCCCCGCATGTAATGAATTGAGATGTTTGCCAAAAGAAGCGTAGAACCATCATATATTGATTGCTTTAAAAATGTTTTGTACAGGATTGCACTCACGTGCGTGAAGTGTCATCTTTGTCAGACGGGTCGTTGTGCTAATGGATAACAGAGCATAATAATAACGTCAGACGTTAACTCTACAGATGGCCAGCCGTTCATTTTAGGCCATACAAGTGTTCACCCATGTGTAACCGATGTGAGCAAGCACAGTTATCGTTTAACACGCGAGATAATTGAAGCTGAGATGATTGCGCAGCTGGACGGCACTTTTATCAGCACTCCGTCAATTGCGTTATCGTCCTAGGAGCCAAAATTTTTTGGGCAAAAATTTTTCGTAATCAGTATGTAATACTCCTGATGGCTGTCAATATGAATGTAAAGCACTTTCTATCTGTGGCATCGTGCGTGACTCGCTACTTTGTAACTGGTTACATTGAGTAAACATAGTAATAAATGCGGTGCGTTGTTTTTTCACAATAAAATTGTTGAGAGTGAACGCTGTGTGCGTTTTCTTCTGTTGTCCTGTCGTTTTTTGCGATATTCCTTCATGTCTGTACAACCACTAGTTCAACTATCCTCATTTTTGGAAGCTTCGCAATGAATGTAGAAATGAAACTGAGGCAGTGACGTGCTGCTCATAACAGCCAGCCTTTGGTCACCGGCTCTACAGGGATAACGGTGGGAAGTACGTAAACCGTTCTTAGAAAGCAACATCAGTGGCCATTCTTGCCGTCAAAAACCTGCATTAAACAATGACGGGACAAATCCGACTGAGCAAAGATATGACTTGACCCCTCCCGGTGCGCACGCCTCGTATGCGTCAAAGGCATTGTTAGCCAATAGCATGTGAGCGTCCTGGGCTAAACAGAATTCATGTAGTATTTCTGGTGTGCTGATACTCTCGTATATTTTTTTCTTTCATTAAAGGACAGTCTTCGCGCTTGCGAAACGCTGTTTTGGCATTCTTAGCGCTTTTAGACAAATTATATAAAGAAGGTCTTGAGGCAGATGTTATGAGCTCGCGCTTTAGGACGAAGTATCTAAAGAAGGTCCTGGAGCAGCTGTCATGAACTTGCTTACTAATGTAGATTCTAGTGACAACATACTTGCCCAGCAAGGCAAACAAAAGGTCTGCCAATGCATTTGAGGCGCAAAAATAATGTCTTGAAAAACATATATTTACGGTCTGGTAGACCAAGACGTCAGTAGCCTTTTGTAGCTGTTTCGAGACGTTTTTTAAACGTTTATTTCATGGGCTTCCTATTTCAATGCTTTCGGATGATTCGGAAGAAGGTGTTCATATGCGTAGTAAATTTCGTTTTGCGAATTCCACCGTCTCTCCTCTGTTATTCCTAGTCAATACCATTACCAATTGCTTCTTTCTGTCATGCAGGGTGGAACAGCTGCGCCATTTGCGCCATTGTGCGCCAAACTCGTTTACCTGCGTCGTCCTGCGCCGAACTCGTTTATCAGCGCCGTACTGCGCCGCATCTTTTGAATTTAGTCCCAAGGTGCGACAGCCATCAAGCCCCGTGCCGAAAACGTGGCTGACACATCGTGTTCTCGGCTTCATCGAAACGCGTATGGTTTCGGTTTCATGAAGCCTGTGATCGGCTGTGCAAATTGGCTCAGCAGGCGCTAAGAGGCACGGAAGAAAAAAAAAGGCAGATTCGCACTAGGGGTGCCCAGCCTGAAGGAAGTGTGGAGATCGGCGGCCTTCTTTGTTTCTCTTTATTTTTCTCTTTCTTTCTTCCTCTGTTTATTTCTTTTTCTCTCACCTCTTTTTATCTCTTTTCTTTGTCTCTGTTTACCTCTATTTCTTTCTTTCGCTCTCAATGCATTTCTTTGTCTTTCTTTCAATCTCTTTCTCTTAATTTCTTTCTCTCTCTCTCTTAGTTTCTCTTTTCTGTCTTTGTTCCCCTTCTTTCTCTCTTTCTTCCTACGGTATGCTTCTTTCTTTGATCCTCTCTCTGTCTTTCTTTCGCTTTCTGCCTTTCTTCCTCTCTATTTCTCTCTCTTTCTTTCTATGCTCTGCTTTACTCTCTCCCCTCCTCCTTTCCCTCCTCCTTACTTCCCTTTCCCGCCACATTGCTATACTATACTATACAAGGCTATACAATGCTCTGCTAGCGTGCCTGATTGCCGAGTGGTTAGGACGGTCGCCTTCGGATCGTGGGTACGCGGGTTCGGATCCCGGATCCCGACTCGCCGAGAAATTTTCTTCGCCAAGAATTTCTCTCTTTCTGTCTATCTCTACTCGTTCTTTCACCCATCAGAGTTATTCCATCTCGCGCCGGAGAGTTCGGCGCGCGTGTTTTGGGAGCGAAACAGAAGGTGACGAGGACTGAGAGGAAGAAGAGGACGAAGACAGTGCGTGCCGATTCATGATGATGATGATGGTTTTTGTTGCACTACCCGGCGCAAGGAAAAGTTTAAAAAGCTCTAGCGGCGTTATTCGATTAGCCTCGGCAAAGGAACCTTTTCTGGCGCCTCCCCTCCCACTCTCCGGACGTTTTTATTGCGATAACAATTATATGGACACTATCAGCTGGTTTTTGCCGTCGCCGTCCGGACCATATATATATATATATATATATATATATATATATATATATATATATATATAACCACAAAGAACATATTTCACAAAGAATTTTTTCCGAAGGGCGGAATCGAGCGGATGACCACTCGCTCCGCAGCGCGCGGCGTTAGGCGGCTAGGCCACGAAAAGTACGTCTTTGAACATGCTAACGGCGAGCTATTTATATACACCATTTACTTCAGCGTGCTTTCTTGGTCACCAGCGTGATGGCGCGAAATGAGCGAGGGGAGTAGAGTTACTGTATATGCTACCTTTAGGTAGCAGAGTTGCGCATCTGTCTTCCAAACGCCGCTAGCAACCATGCATTGCAAAGAAGCTGACGCTCGGGCCAATTTTTGTATTTTTGACGTCGCCTCTGCAGCGAACTGAATTAACACTAGTCATATTTAATCAATGCTTTTCGCCGGTCTTCGACACGCCGGACATGTTAATTGCCGACACGATAGGCATGTCGCCTGCACAAACTGAGTGCTACTTCACCGCATAGCTGTGGTTGCTAGCCAGACCTATGCGCAACTCTGCTACCTAAAGGTAGCATATACAGGAACTCTAGAGGGGAGCGCTTTAGAGTTCGTCGCCCCGCTCGTTGCGATGCGCGCGCGCCTCCGGTACACTTCGCCCTGGAGGACGTGGTCGCCTGCGCGCGCTTATATCGCGGGGAGGGGGGGATGGGGTGTATGTTTTGTGCTTTCACCGCGATATGCGCGCTGAAGTGACAGAGCGTGCGAAGGTCATTTCACTCGCTGCAGCGGCCGCGTTTGCGAAGGGAGCGCGCTTTTCATACAGAATAACAACTGTGATGCTTGTTAGTTCGAGCTCGTCCTGTGTGTACCTGTTCGTTCGTTTCGTGCGTCCGTCTTTATCTTTGAACATCGCGCTTTAAGTGTCGAGTTGTGACACTTGATCTTTCGCACTCGTCCTGTGTGTGTTCTTTTCGTGCATCCTTTGCGCTTGAGCGACGCGCTGGAAATCTCGAGCTGCTTTCCGTTCTTCGCGTTACATTGCAGTTTGTTGCTATCGCATTCATTGCTTCGCCGTTGCGTTGAAATTGTGACCTTTTTTGTTATTTTTCTGACTATTCTTAGTATTTCCTTTCCATTCAGTTTTATTCGTTCCACTGTTTGGCAAGCACGTTAATATTGTGAACATTTTTGGCTCTCATTTATTGGTTCTCTGTAGTATTTTGCTCTACCACGGCCGCTGGATGGAAAAGTGCACGTTTCCATCCAGAGGCCGTGGTTCTGCGATGACTCTCTTATATTCAGATCTCTCCTTGGGGCCTGTAAGGCACTTTGAAATGAATAAAAGCGCCCCGCCACGGTGGTCTAGTGGTTATGGCGCTCGACTGCTGACCCGAAGGTCGCGGGATCGAATCCCGGCCACGGCGGCTGCATTTTCGATGGAGGCGAAAATGTTTGAGGCCCGTGTACTTAGATTTAGGTGCGCGTTAAAGAACCCCAGGTGGTCGAAATTTCCGGAGCCCTCCACTACGGCGTCTCTCATAATCATATGGTGGTTTTGGGACGTTAAACCCCAGATATTAAATTATTCAAATCAATAAAAGCCAAAGAAAGCTGATGGCGCATTTCAACTCTATAGATGATTTTACGTAAGACACATGGCGCCGCCACCTTGGGCTGTTAAGCATTTTTATTTTTGTATATCGCGACATGAATTACTAAGGTCATGAGTCATCGAATGCACCAACCCTATTAACCGTTTTGATGCGTAGGCGTCTACCGTAGCACTGTTCGTTTCGTTGTTAGAAATGTAAAACGGCAAGGTCAGCAGCCCAATATGACGGCACCAAAACCCATCCCTAAAATAGTCTATGCAATGAGTGCGTAATGCCGTTTGACTGCGCACTAGTCGCTTATAATGCGTTGTAAATGTAACATGTCGCGCGGATTTTGTATTTTGGCGATTACCGGGTGACATGCCGCACGAGTACACTATCGTTATTCGTTTCCTTTCATATCGCACTCGCTCATTCAGCTTTAGCCGTTTTTGTGTCCTTCTGTACTGTTGTGCTGCTCACTATCAGTGCTTCGCAGCACAGTCGAGGAAACGCGCTTGGAAATCTGCAGGCAAAGCTTTAGTTTGAGCTAGTTGGTCATTGGCGCGAAGAGTGGCGCGAAGAGACCCGTCCTGTCTACGCTGTTCTTTGTCTCAGCCTTCCTTGCGCCTAGATGTGTGTATAATTCTTCAGGCCCAGGTTCTTTCGCTGCCGCCCCTGCGTTTAGAGCGAGCATGCATAGTATCTACACCACTTATAACCTGCCGGGGCGGCCAGCGGGTTTGGATTATGTCGCAGCTGATGGCGAGCAAACATGGACAGTAAGCACGCGATGTCTAAAAGATGTCACACGCTATCGATCTTATGGGATCCGCCTGACTCGCAGGCCCTGGCCGAAGATGGCTGTCCCCTACAAAGGATGAAGAATTCTGGTCTAAAGGACTAAAGGTTGGGAAAAAAACAGCCCTTCACACAGGAAGTTTCTGCGAACATAAGATACGCTTTCTTCCGGGACAACACCTGTTCGAGTGGCCTAAGCTACGCAATTTATTTGTCAAAGTTACGTCATGATCTCTACAGATGATAATGAAAGCACTTTTTTTTTCTTTAGGTGTATGTCACTGCTGCCACTTGGAAGTTCCCAGTGTTGTCAAGCTTTTCGAAAACCATTGCGCACATTACCGCGAACTGGCATCCGTTGTCACGCAGTCAGTATCGTTTCACTCATTCACGAAGAACGGTTTGCTCAGAATGGAGGAACGGGCGTGGGTACAGTTCTTAGGCTGCTTCCACCAGTTCAGAACACTGGAATGACGTCGTCCGCGACGTGGTTTCTCGTGAAGTGCCCCGCATAGAGCGCACAGACCGTCGACCGTGGGCGGTGCCACTGTGCACTTATCCTTCCAAGCAAAGTAGCGGTCGTACAGTTTCGGGTTATCGATGAGGGTCCTGAGATACGCCGCCAGTTCGCCGGGGTTGCGCATCGTAGAAGAGCTGATCACAGACTTCGGAGGAAATTGAAGTGCGGCCTCGTCCTCGAGCACCACGGGCACCACGTAGTGCTCGAAGGCGTCGTAAATTACTTCGGAGGCACTCTGGAAACACTCTGGCATGTCGGAGACGATGATGAAATGGTATTTCTGCGCTATATACCTGACGCAGTCCCCTCGTGAGCCGCATTGGTTGAAGCCGCAAGCCGTCAACAAATGAATGCGGATGGCGCGTTCCCTCTCGTGATCTCTGGCGACGTTGCCCATGGAACTGCGCGAGACATTAAAGAACGTCTCGCGCTCGCACTCGCCGACAATCCATGCTGCGTCCCTTCTGTATTTCCGTTTCTGCATGTGCGCCTTCATCTTTTCTTGATTGTGGTCCTTTCGATCGGCGCTCTCGCAGTGCCACGTCTTGTAGGCAACCATGACATCCGCATCGTTCCTGCGTCCCATGGTCCAATTGAAGAGGCCGGAAATTTGCGAAAGGTTCTCGTGCGATTTGGGTGGCGGAAGGTCGGCGGTAGCCCAGAACACCCACATCTGTCCAGAACTTCGACATTTGGGAAGGAGCGATGCCGTTATGCTTTCTCCGTAGAACACCAATGCGTCGCTGTCGTTTGTACGACTGTGCTGCATAGTCACTTCGCACGCCACTTCTTCACCCGACTTCGAAATGCAGTTGAAGGCTCTTGAGCTTCCGAAGTACATGACCGGCTGAGAAGCATCCACTTCCACGGCCGACGACGCCGCCACTGGGCTCCAAAGCAAGATCCGCGGGACCCTGGAGTCGTTGATGCGTTGGCTCCAAGGCAGCCACTTCGACATGTGGATTTCCGTGCAATATTCGACGGACAGAGGTGCCTTCCTTAGCACAACTATGAGGGTGGCGGCGAGAAAGATGCTCAGTGTTATAACAGAACTGGCGATGAAAATTCCTTTCCTGAAGCGGTGCCAGCGACGGCCACTCTTGACCGAGAATCCTATGCTGGAACTCGGCGACGGGCTGCGCCGTAAACGCGTCATTGGAATTGCGGAGGGCAGCATCTCGAGCACCTCACCTTCCATGCTTCCGCTTTATCGAAAGTCCTGCAAAACAGTACAGAAGGAGCAATAAGGAAAAAACGAAGGATTTCCAGTCTGGGCGAAAGAGAAAGGGGTTTTAACACTGCATTCTTTAAAACCTACGGTCGTTAAAGTTTTGCTGTAGTGTTTTTCTTTTTATATTTATAGCTACGAATCTCGTCACTTTGCGTCTTAATGGCAGCTGTTCAAATTAATCTATTAAATGACAGTCGACTAACCCGAAGAAGGTTCGTTTGTTCTGACTTCGAGCGGGGCATGGACGGTGTCGTTTAAGGGTCACACATGATAGCATGCAATCGCAATCTGAAACATTGCGCGGCGTTTCATGCTTATCGAGTGTAGCGTGTCTAACATGGCGATACTGACAGAAACATGACGGGAAATGGGCGTCATTTCGATAACGCTGTACCATTCTTACATACAGAAGTCTGTGGCGCTCCGTTATGTGGCACTGTTCCCATTTTCGATTATCAGCACTGTAATAATAACATCGCTTTCTGCATGAAAGGAGTACCGTGATGGGGTGTTTCGTTTTGTCTTTCTCAGTGTTGAAGGGGGGTGGGGAGGGTGCACTGATGGTCCCCTGGACAAACTTCTTGGACAAGTTGGTCAAGATATGCTTTGCAATGAAGTTCGGGCGCAATTCGTCTCGCGTGTTCATGCATAGGCCTAAGAGCAGCCTTATTTTTAGATTAGTACAATAATGATTATCGAATGACTTCATTCAAGCAGTTAAGAATGTTTCACATGCTGCGATTGCAGCAAAAAAAAAAAAACATTCCATTCGCTCTGTTCACTCCCTGCGCAACCGGCGCTAATGGCGGTTTCGTTTCACATGGGCTGCGATTTTTGCTCTGCGACTGCCGCGGCGCGCACGGTTCATTGCTGCCGTTCTTTTTGGCAGACAGTGCATAATTTTTCAAACGTAATGTAACAAGCTGTGCGTTGTGATATTGTTTACTTTTCATCAACGATAGCGAAGAGCGCGCATGTTTTGTCATTTAAGAGCACTTTCTAATCTAAATTTTTTTTAAGTGCGCAACAACGGCCATGACCAAAAAATCTCTCCGCCGCTGCGAACAGAGCGATAAGTTTCGAACATGACCGTTCTGGCGAGTGCGACGCGACGTTTTTTCGCTGCGAGCGAATTCGAAGCCTGACAATCGCTGGTTTTAGCGCAAACGGCCTTTACAGGGATTTGAGGCACGCTTTCTTTCTCCTCCTTTCGTACCAGTGAGCGCGTTGAAAGCTTCGCAGGGAGGGGGCTGACAAGGGGGGCAAGAAGCTACGCCCGTTCGTCAGCGCGCGTCATGACCTTGAGCACTTTCATTTTTTTATTCGAACGCGCGCGATTCAGTGCGATCGCGAGTGAGCGCTCGGGCACGTCGCGCCATCCCGCGGCGGCCGCAGTAGCTATGCAGCTCACGATGCTCAAATCAGCCAATGGCCGTGGACTTTGGGTTTATGGCGTGGTCATTTGGCTTTATGGCATCATTTGTCAAGAGAGGAGGGATTTCTAGCTGAACTTGAGAACTAATTGTAAATTCCAGGCCGCGTGCTGCGCTATAATGTTTGGCCCACATGTTCTCAGCAGCCTCGACTACCGATCGGCAGCGTTTTATGACCATGCTGAAAAAAATGTTGCAGGGCCCCCTTTAAGTTCCTGCTTAGCATTAGTGGGGCCTCAATAACACTTGTGCGTTTAAATCGCGTCTCTAGAAGGATCTAGGTGCCACGTGAAAACGATTAGCTAGCTATAAATGAAAGGTTTCTGTTGTTTATACTGTAGGGCCCACCCGTAATGGGACCGACAACTGGGCAGAACGTGTGATTAGATCCTGGTAGAAATAAAAAGACCGTGAAATATAGTGACATATTCCAGCATCCTTTTAGCTTTGTGAGTAGGATTGCTATTTTTAAATCGTGCTTAAATGTAACAAAAACCGGTATGTCGCGCACCCCAGCGGAAGAGCCTTGAAGCTGGATTATGAAGTCGGTCACTTTGCTGTACGTAGTCACACAGTCTGATGCTGTCATGCGCGCCAGGATTGGCCCTCAAAGTTAGAGTATGTATATTATTATATATTCCCGCTCTGTTCTGTGCTGCCTACGAGGTAAAAGGAGTTGCACGGGGAGAAGCAGCGCTGCCTTCGCGGCCGCCAGTGGCCCATGTCGAACAGCAGCGCATGCGCGCGGAGTCAGCTGCAGCGAAGGAAATCAGCTGCGGCCGCGACTCGCCGTCTCCGTTGCTGCGGTAGGCCGATAAGTTAACGGTGGTTTCTTGGCCCGCGCTCGCTACAACTTGCATCGTCACGTGCGCCAACTGGCTGGCAACGGGCCAAGAAACCACCGCCCAATTATCGGCCTACCGCTGCAACGGAGCCGGCGAGTCCCGGCCGCAGCTGATTTCGTTCGTTGAAACCACGGCTGAGGGCAGCATTCTCGCGGTGCGCTAATCACGTGGTTCTTTTTGTATTTTGCGGGCTTTCTTTGCAGCTTGGAAAAAATGGCATACGTGAGACTTTCTTTACCGCAAATAATGCAGTTGGGGTTTCTGAAGACGCTCTAGAACTTTGCAAGCCGCATTTCTTGCCTAATGTCAATATTTGTCAATTTAGTTAAATAATCCTAATTAACAAATTAGTCAATTACCAAACAAAGAATTGTCTGTAGTGCGCAAGGTAACTGTCGGTAATTTGCAACTGATTTCTCTCGCCTGCCTCTAATATTGTATTTTTAACCCTTGGCTAAAGATAGCTTGGACACCCGGTATAAGCTTGACACCTGTCATCGCTTGTTGGCGCGGTCAGCAAAGGCACCGAGTGTTCAGTGACGTGACAGCTAATGGTCAGCGAACGATGGGAACAGGCGTAACGCTGTTGTGGTCGTTCGTTTCACCTGTTAGCGCAGTTCCTAGCAAAAGACGGCTACATAATTCGAGCGTTGAACATTGAAGTTTATTTGTGTACATTACAGAGACGGGAGCAGGAGCGAAATTCTTTGACGATCCTCTTAGACTACAGCTGTCGCCGAATACACTAGAACACACTAGATTTTAGACCGGTCCATATTCATGGCAGATAACGTGGACAGCAAAATTGCCTGACAATGTACAAAGTGCTGTTCGCGTAAATATCGTTATCAAAATTTTCAGATATCCTTACTAAACAGCTAACTTGCACCGTTATATGTGCAAGGGGCATGCGCACACGTCATCGCTAGGCAAGAATTCGATGGTGTCCAGGATAACACCCCCAAATAGTAGTGACTAGAACCTAGTAGAGTGTTCTAGCACCAGCAGGAGTGCCTCGAGCGAGCTTCGAAAAGTGACTCCAAAAAAAAGGCTTAAACAGCTTGTGCGCTGCGATCTGTAGCCTGCAACCTGCGGTCATTTAAGAGCTGCGTGGGGCTCCACCAAAGTGGTGCAGGGTAGAATGCGCGCTTGCCACTCAAAAGACGCGGGTTCGCATTGCCACAAAAAGTAACGCGAAACGTCAAGGAAAATAAAAGAAGTTAGACAGTAAACGTTGATATTTGTAGCGCCACCGCTCGGCATTCAACCAAAACACAAAGGTACAGACTCCGATATTTTTCGCGAATACGAGATAGGACGCACATCTATTCTTAGGCAAGGTGTAAGAAGTCTGGCTTAGCACGTCATTGCGCCGCAGAGGCCACACTTTTATTTGTTTTTGTAGAGTTCCGTACGGTGCCTACAGGAACATTTACGTTCGCCCCAAATTTGTTTTATCTTCCTTGACATTTCTCGTGATATTTGTGGCAGTGCGTAGCGGCTGAAGCGAGTTTTAAGAAACGAAAAAAAAAAAAGAAACCGATACAACTGTAACAACTATACACACAAAAAAAAATAAAAAACGCCATATATATATATATATATATATATATATATATATATATATAGCTGCAATTCGAACCCGGGTCCGTTCAGTGCTAAGCGGGCCCTCTACCTCGGCACCACTTCCGTGCAGCCGCGCGCAGCTCTTAAATGACCGCATGTTGCAGGCTATAAAGTCACTGAAACGGTAAAAGTACCGCGTTCGTTTTCTCTTCGCCGCCGCGCCCTTTCGGCGGCTTCGCTGCATAAATGGTCCAGCTCGCTCGCCTCGCTAGTGTCTCCCGGCCGCCGACGCACGGCGCTTTGAAGGGCGATTGTTTCTGTAGCCTCAGAAAAGCGTGCAGGAACATTACGACATCCCGTATCGTTTTTACACTTAGAAAAGAAAGGGCACAAACACAGCGCCGTGTTTGTGCCCTTTCATTGTCCCGTCTCGTAGCGCTGTTTTCTACGTGAAGTCATGCACCAACCAGCCCAAATCCGTACCCTACTGCAGTTCGTTTTTACACTTCATCGCAAGCCTGCCGAGGCATCGCAGAAGGCCTGGTGCTGCGCTTTTGGGTACAGCAACCGGCGGCAAACGGCCAAAGCCCTATTTATTCGCTATTCCCAGCGGGAAAAAGGATGCCAAGCGACGGGCTGTGTGGCTGCACAGAATACGGCGCGAAAATTTTGTTCCCACGACTGATACCCGCCTTTGTGAGGTGATGATGATGAAATGAACTTTATTTTGTCCTGGAGAACCCCGATCAGACAACCCCCGAAGGGGGGTCCGCCGCAGTTGCTGGCCGCGCGCACGCCGGTACTGGAAGACCGTGGCCCTCCGCCCGTTCGCAGGCCTCCTGGACTGCCGACAGCTGGACTGAGAGCTCGTTGCTTTTAAGAGCCCTCTCCCAGTCCTCTTCTGTGCTGAACTTTGCGCTACCGGGCACTGCCAGAGCATATGATCGAGTGTGCAATTATCCGCCCCACAGCTAGGACATCCTGGATTTATGCCTTCAGCAAAGTGGCTAAACGTTCTGCGAGACGGGAAGGAACCTGCCTGCAGCATCCGGAGAACCGACGACTGCGGCCTAGTAAGCTTGGAATGCGGGAGGGGGTATCGCCGCCTTGACAGTTGATAGTGTCACGTGGTCGTGACGTCGATGAAGACAGCAGTCGGCGTTTGCAGGATGAAACTGTTTATTTGGCCGAACTTGTGGCCGGAAAATGAGAACTAGAATTATAGCAATACACGCTGTACAAATATAGCGGCGAACAGGGCGTCGTCCGTCGATCAACTCACAAGCGGTCAATCGCGTCGGCTTTTTATACAGGCGGTATCGAACTTTCCAGCAATATCGCTGGTGGCGGCGTTATCTCTAGACAAAGCTGGAACGTTCGCGTGCGGGGCGCAATCTTAACAGAACGATCTACTATAGACGTGAAGCTTCTCGAACAATGCTTCGCGGACAGCGTCGAGCGTTGATAACCGTCCCTGCCGGTCAAACCCGAATACATCAAAACAAGACAAGAAGTGGGCGTGGCATTGCCCCCCTCTGAAAAAGCATCGTCCCGATGCTTGTGAAAGAACATAGAAGAGAGAAAAAAAAACAAGTGCATACAAAAATAAATTACAATAACAAAGGAAGAAAAATAGAGTCCCCACGTTCGCTAACGCGCAAAAAACGGCTTAAGGCGCACGACATGGACGACTTCAGGTCGTGCGCGGCGTCGCTGGGAGTTCGTAATGCCGTCCGGGATCACCTCGTAGTCAAGAGCGCCGAGGCGTCGAAGAACCTTGTATGGCCCGAAGTATCGCCGAAGGAGTTTTTCGCTAAGCCCACGTCGGCGTATCGGCGTCCAGACCCAAACACGGTCGCCGGGCTGGTATTCCGCGAAGCGTCGTCGAAGATTGTAGCGACGGCTGTCGGTGTGCTGTTGGGTCTTGATGCGCAGGCGGGCGAGCTGTCGAGCTTCTTCGGCACGTTGTAAGTAAGCGGCGGCATCGAGGTTTTCTTCGTCGGTGACGTTGGGTAGCATGGCGTCGAGCGTCGTCGCCGGGCTCCTTCCGTAGACCAACTTGTACGGAGTCATCTGCGTCGTTTCTTGGACGGCCGTGTTGTAGGCGAAGGTCACATACGGAAGGATGGCATCCCACGTCTTGTGTTCGACGTCGACATACATGGCCAACATGTCGGCGATGGTCTTGTTTAGCCGCTCGGTCAGGCCATTTGTCTGTGGGTGGTACGCTGTGGTCCGGCGGTGGCTTGTTTGGCTGTATCTCAGTATTGCCTGAGTTAGGTCAGCAGTAAACGCCGTACCTCTGTCGGTGATGAGAACTTCTGGGGCGCCATGACGCAGGACGATGTTCTCAACGAAGAACTTCGCTACCTCGGCGGCACTGCCTCTAGGCAGGGCCCTCGTCTCGGCGTAGCGGGTGAGGTAGTCTGTAGCTACGACGATCCATTTGTTTCCGGCATTGGACGTCGGGAACGGACCCAGTAAGTCCATCCCGATTTGCTGGAACGGCCGTCGAGGTGGCTCGATAGGCTGCAGAAGTCCGGCTGGCCTAGTGGGCGGTGTCTTGCGTCGCTGACAGTCCCGGCAGGTCTTCACGTAACGAGTGACGTCGGCGGAAAGGCGCGGCCAGTAGTACTTCTCCTGTATTCTTGCTAGCGTGCGCGAAACACCCAGGTGTCCAGCCGTCGGGTCGTCGTGCAGAGCCTGGAGGACCTCTGGCCGCAATGTCGAGGGTACCACGAGAAGGCTATCGGCTCGAAGCGGTGAGAAGTTCTTCTTTAGGAGAACACCGTTGCGCAAGAAAAATGACGCCAGTCCCCGCGTGAATACCTTCGGAACAACGGTGGTCCTGCCCTCGAGGTATTCCACAAGGCCCCTGAGTTCTGGATCCGTTCGCTGTCGTTCGGCGAAGTCGTCGGCACTTATGATTCCCAAGAAGGAGTCGTCCTCCTTGTCGTCCTGCGGCGGTGGGTCGACGGGGGCGCGAGACAGGCAGTCAGCGTCGGAGTGTTTCCTTCCGGACTTGTAAACGACGGTAATGTCGAATTCTTGAAGTCGTAGGCTCCACCGTGCGAGGCGACCTGAAGGGTCCTTCAAGTTAGCTAGCCAACACAATGCGTGGTGGTCGCTCACAACTTTGAAGGGCCTGCCGTAGAGGTAGGGGCGAAACTTGGATGCAGCCCAGATGATCGCTAGGCACTCCTTTTCTGTTGTGGAATAGTTCGTTTCTGCCTTTGATAGCGACCGGCTAGCATAACTGATGACCCGTTCCTGCCCGTCAGTCTTCTGCACAAGGACGGCGCCGAGTCCTACGCTGCTTGCGTCGGTGTGGATTTCCGTATCGGCGTATTCGTCGAAATGTGCTAGTATAGGAGGCATCTGAAGGCATCGTTTCAGTTCTTCAAATGCTTCGATTTGCGCCGTTTCCCACTTGAATGGCACGTCGGTCTTCGTGAGGTGAGTTAGCGGTTCGGCGATTCGTGAAAATTCCTTGACAAAGCGCCTGTAGTAGGCGCACAAGCCGAGAAAACGGCGCACGGCTTTCGTGTCGGTGGGGGGCGGGAAGGCAGCGATGGCAGCTGTTTTCCGCGGGTCTGGGCGAACACCACCCTTGCTGATCACGTGACCCAAAAACAGCAGCTCCTCGTATGCAAAGCGGCACTTTTCAGGCTTCAAGGTGAGGCCAGAAGTCTTGATTGCTTGTAGTACAGTGTCAAGGCGCCGGAGGTGTTCGTCGAAGCTTGAGGCAAACACAATGACGTCGTCCAAGTACACAAGGCAAGTCTGCCACTTCAGTCCAGCCAGCACGGTGTCCATAACGCGCTGGAACGTCGCAGGTGCCGAGCAAAGACCAAAGGGCATAACCTTGAACTCGAAGAGGCCGTCTGGTGTTATAAAGGCAGTCTTCTCTCGGTCTCTCTCGTCGACTTCGATTTGCCAATAGCCGGTCTTGAGGTCCATCGACGAAAAGTACCTCGCGTTGTAGAGTCGATCCAGGGTGTCGTCTATCCGTGGGAGAGGGTAGACGTCCTTCTTCGTGATTTTGTTCAGGCGGCGATAATCGACGCAGAAGCGTAGGGTTCCGTCTTTCTTCTTCACTAACACCACGGGTGACGCCCATGGACTCTTCGACGGCTGGATGATGTCGTCGCGTAGCATTTCGTCGACTTGTTTCTTTATGGATTCGCGTTCTCGCGTTGAAACTCTGTACGGGCTCTGCCGGAGTGGCCTGGCATTTTCCTCTGTTATGATGCGATGTTTTGCGACTGGGGTCTGGCGGATTCTTGACGATGACGAAAAGCAGTCCCTGTATTTCAAGAGCAGGGTTTTGAGCTGTTCTTGTTTATGCTTCGGAAGGCTAGGATTAACGTCGAAAACTGGTTGAGAAGCTTGGTTCGTCGGTGTTGGCTCGGAAGAATCGGCGATGGCGAAAGCCATCGACGTAGCTGTGATTTCTTCGATGTAGGCGACTGTCGTGCCTTTGTTTACGTGCTTATACTCGTTGCTAAAATTTGTGAGCATCACTGTTGCTTTGCCTCCCCGCAACTCTGCTATTCCTCTTGCGACGCAAATCTCGCGGTTAATCAACTGGTGTTGGTCGCCTTCAATGACGCCTTCCAGGTCTGCTACTTTCTGAGAGCCGACGGAAATGATGACGCTGGAGCGAGGGGGAATGGTGACTTGGTCTTCCAGCACATTCAAGGCATGCTTCCCTGGCGGCGTGTACCGCGGTAATGCTTTTTCTGTAGATAGTGTTATCGACTTCGATCTGAGGTCGATCACTGCACCATGAAGGCCTAAGAAGTCCATACCAAGGATGACATCTCGGGAGCAATGCTGAAGGACTACAAAGCTTGCGGGATAAATCCGGTTGTTGATGGAGACCCTCGCTGTGCAGATTCCTGCCGGCGTTACTAGGTGACCTCCCGCTGTGCGGATTTCGGGGCCTTCCCAGGCGGTCTTGACTTTCTTCAGCTTCGTCGCGAACGGTCCACTGATGACGGAATAGTCGGCTCCAGTATCGACGAGAGCGGTGACGTTGTGGCCGTCGATGAGGACGTCGAGGTCACTCGTTCGTCGCCTACCGTTTCGATTTGGTCGCGGCGTCGGATCACGGCTACGTCGGTTTGTCCCGCTGCTTCGTCGTTGTGTCGTCAGGTCTTCTTCGGGCCGTGAAGTTTCGACGTCAGGGCTTCGTTCGGCTTGCGGCGTGTTCTCTAGATGTCGTTGCGGCGTTGTCGTCGGCGGCGGAGGACCTTCGGTATTTCGTCGTACAGCAACCGCACCTCCATCGGTTGCTGCCCTTAGTTTTCCGGATACGGGCTAGGTGACCGGCCCCGTGTTGGGCCAGTGTATGGTCGGCGTTGGGGAGAGACGTAGCGGCCTGGCGACGGCGAACGGGAAGGTTGTCGGGGCGTCCATTGCGTTCCCGCGAGGTAGTCGGCGATGTCACGTGGTCTTTCCCCTCGCTGTGGACGCGGCGCGTCGATGGCGAATCCACGCAGTCCCATCTGTCGGTACTGGCAGCGGCGGTAAGTGTGGCCAGCTTCTCCGCAATGGTAACAGAGTGGGCGGTGGTCGGGGGCGCGCCAAACGTCGGTCTTCCTCGGCGTGTATCGTTGGCCGGCTGGCGGGCGGTGTGACGTCGGTGGCGGCGGCGGTGGTGCCTGGCGGCGGAACTGTTGAGGCGGCGCGGCGTCTTGACTTGGGCGAGGAGGGGGGGCGTTGCGTCGGGCTGCAGCAGCATAGGTCACTGCTTGCAGCTGCGGCTGCGCTGACTCGGGGGTGCCCAGAGACTGCAGGATTTCCTCTCGGACGATGTCAGCGATCGACGCAACTTCAGGCTGTGGTGAGGGTAAGAGCTTGCGTAGTTCTTCCCGCACGATCGCTCGGATCGTTTCGCGCAGGTCGTCGGAGCCGACAGCATGAACAACTGGGTTGTCTTGAATCGATCGGCGATTATACTGCCGGTTGCGCATTTCCAACGTCTTCTCAATCGTCGTCGCCTCTGAGACGAACTCTTGGACTGTTGACGGTGGGTTCCGCATTAGCCCAGCGAAGAGCTCTTGCTTTACCCCTCGCATGAGCAAGCGGACTTTCTTGTCCTCGGGCATGGCTGGGTCGGCGTGTCGGAACAGTCTGCTCATCTCTTCCGCGTACAGCACCACGTTCTCGTTTGGAAGCTGCACACGGGTTTCCAGCAGAGCTTCGGCCCTCTCCTTGCGGACGACACTCGTGAATGTGGCAAGGAATCTTGTGCGAAAAATGTCCCACGTCGTGAGGCTTCGCTCTTGGTTCTCGAACCAAGTTCGGGCAGAGTCCTCCAAGGCGAAGTAGACGTGTCTTAACTTGTCTTCATCGGTCCATTCGTTAAAAATGGCGACGCGGTCGTACTTCTCCAGCCAACTTTCCGGGTCTTCAGCAGATGATCCGTGGAAGGTCGGTGGTTCCTTTGGGCGCTTTAGCAGCACGGGTGCAAGCGGCATGGTTGCTGTCATTGTCGCTGTTGTGTTGGTCATGGTCGGGGTCTTCCTGGTCTTGTCGGATAAAGGCTGGTATTCTGGAGGTAGTCCTTGTGTCCTGCGGCTTGCTCGCTGTTCAGGGTAGGCGTCGATGTCTTCGTGGCGGCCCGGACTGGGTTCACGGCCTGACGGGGGCGACCGGAACATGAGCGAAGCAGCACCTCCACCAGATGTCACGTGGTCGTGACGTCGATGAAGACAGCAGTCGGCGTTTGCAGGATGAAACTGTTTATTTGGCCGAACTTGTGGCCGGAAAATGAGAACTAGAATTATAGCAATACACGCTGTACAAATATAGCGGCGAACAGGGCGTCGTCCGTCGATCAACTCACAAGCGGTCAATCGCGTCGGCTTTTTATACAGGCGGTATCGAACTTTCCAGCAATATCGCTGGTGGCGGCGTTATCTCTAGACAAAGCTGGAACGTTCGCGTGCGGGGCGCAATCTTAACAGAACGATCTACTATAGACGTGAAGCTTCTCGAACAATGCTTCGCGGACAGCGTCGAGCGTTGATAACCGTCCCTGCCGGTCAAACCCGAATACATCAAAACAAGACAAGAAGTGGGCGTGGCAATAGTGCGAAGTAACTTCGTTGAAGGTGCCAAGTGGATCCCTGAAGCTCTCCGTGAAGCCGCCTCCGGACCCGCCCGCACCGCCGCGGCACGTGATTTCTCGCGCACGGTTATGGGCAAGTTCGTTGACGTTGGGAACTGTCGGATGAACCCCTGAGCCCATGTGGGCCGGGAACCAGGTAATTGTGTGAAAGCCTCCTACAGCCCTCGAACTGAGAATAGCGGCAGCCTCTCTTGAGACCACACCCGAAGCGAAGGCCCGGAGGGCAGCCCTAGAGTCGGTGAATATCTCAGGACGCGAAGGGTCCTTCATAGCTAGAGCTATCGCTACCTGCTCTGCTACGGAGGCAGACACCTTCCTAACGGAAGCTGAGTTTAGTACGCGACCGCGATGATCAACAACCACGGCCGCAAAGCTGTCCGAGCGGCCATACTGCGTCGCATCGACGAAAGCCACCTTTCCGGGGATTTACCTACGAAGTCAAGCAGAGACTTGGCCCGTGCCGTTCGCCGGCCAACATTGTACCGCGGATGTACATTACGCGGGAAGGGTTCCACCTCATAAGTACCCTTCATTGTTTGTGATAAAAATATCTTCTGTTCCGCACTTCCCGTATGATGACATCCAAGCGACTGTAGGAGACACTGCCCAGCCTTGGTGGAGGAGAGCCGCGCGACCTGAGCTAGTTGCTGTGCCTCAATCACCTCCGAGAGGGTGTTGTGCATGCCCAGGTTCATGAGCCTGTCCGTGCCGGTACTCATGGGGAGTCCTAGCACCATTTTAATACTTTTCCGCATTAAAGTGTCGAGTTTATCCTCCTCGCGTTTAGACCAATTTAGAGATGATGCGACGTAAATAATATGGCTCATGAGGAACGCGTGGTAGAGCCGAAGGAGATTACTTTCCCTCAGCCCTCCCCTGCGGTTTGAAACCCGTAAAATAAGCCGAATCATGTTCTCCGTCTTGGAGGTGATGCGGGCCAAAACCTGTGTGTTTCGGCCGTTGCATTCAAGAAGGAAACCTAATATTCGAATGCAGTTCACTCTGGGAATCGCTTGCCCGTCCCTTGTGGTTAGCGCAATCTGTACCTGATCAAGCGGTGAGTGGGGCCTCCTCCCACGCCTAACAGGTCTGTAGAGAAGCAACTCCGATTTGGAGGGTGAAAGCCGAAGCCCCGTGCCCTCCAAAAAACTTTCTGTGATAGACAGCGCCATCTGGAGCGCTTCCTCCACCTCAGCATCCGAACCTCCCATGCACCAGACAGTAATGTCGTCGGCATATAGGGCGTGGTTTGTATTGGCTACAGTGGAAAGACGCTCCGAGAGGCCTTTCATGGCTATGTTGAACAAGAGAGGCGAAATTACCGCACCCTGCGGCGTGCCCCTCGCACCCAGGGTGAAGGTTCCTGATTTTGACTGCCCAATCTTTATGGTTGCTTTGCGGTCCCTGAGGAAGGCGCGAACATAGGCGTGGAACCTTGGTCCTAACCCCATGCTCTCGACCGCCTCCAGGATGAACTTATGTGAAATAGTATCAAACGCTTTGGCGAGATCTAGGGCCAATATTCCCCGAATATCTAGGGTTCGTCGGTCGATAATTTGCCTCTTAATCAGGAGCATCAGATCCTGGGTGGACAGACCCGGCCTGAAGCCTACCATGTTGTGTGGAAAGAGCTCTTTATCCTCGACATACCGAGAGACCCTGTTGTGTACCGCATGCTCCATCACTTTCCCTACGCAAGATGTTAGGGAGATGGGACGTAGGTTCTCCTTGGCGAGTGCCTTGCCCGGCTTGGGAATGAGTACCACCGAGGCGGTCTTCCAGGCCTCCGGCACTCGGCCTTCTGCCCAGAGGAGATTGACCTCCTCGGTTAACTTATCGATGGACCTATCATCGAGATTACGCAGCAGCCTGTTCGTAATTCCGTCAGGACCCGGGGCTGAGCGACTATTAAGCGCATGAAGCACCTCTTCGATCTCAAGTTTCGTAAAGGACGAGTCGATTTCTTCCAGCGGCTCTCCCCGGTAGTCCGGGTAGTCCCAATCCCCGGAGGGGCCAATCGGAAGGTATCGTTCTGCCAATTCCTTAAGTACAGTCGTGTCATCGACTCCACTGCTCCTCTGTGCTTGGACTAATCGGTCAATTGCCAACCTCTGATTACTTTTCGAGTTAGTTTCATTGAGGAGTACCTTCAAGAGGTTCCATTTGCCTCCTGTGCGCATCTGCCCGTCTACTTTTGAGCAAATTTCATTCCACTGCTGCCTAGATAACTCCTGACTGTAGTCCTCGATTTCTTTATTGAGAAGCGCTATGCGCTTACGCAGCCTCCTATTGAGCTTCTGTGTGCGCCATCTCTCAACCAGCGATTTTTTAGCCTCCAACAAATGCGCAAGACGCGAGTCCATTGTATCCACCTGTAGGTCAGTGTGGACCGTCTTGGTTGGGAGGAGCGCATCCTCCGCTAATCGCGAGAAGAGTTCCTCCAACGTGTCATATTGGGCCTGATCCGCCTTGCGGCGCTTTCTAAACTCGTCCCAGTCCGTCACCTTGTACTTCTTATGTGGAGCCACCCGGGTTTCCTGCGTGACCGAGAGGATAAAGTGATCGCTTCCCAGGCTTTCCTGCAAGTTAGCCCACTGTACTCCCACCGCGTTTTTGGTAAATGCCAGATACGGAGTGGTGTCTCTCGTAACGTAATTACCCACTCTTGTGGGGAACTGAGGATCCGTGACCAGCTCCAAGGAACAGTCCATCATAGCTTGAGCAAGGTTTTTCCCCTTAACAGTGGTTTTTGGATATCCCCAGGCCTGGTGGTGGGCGTTAAAGTCCCCGACAGCTACAAGCGGCGACTTGCCCGCTAGGGTAGCCGCCTTTGCGACCACCGAGGAAAACGCCTGCTTGTGTTTCCGAGGGGTGCTGTAAACATTCAGTACGAATATGCTGCACTTAAGCCAATTATTCGGGATGATTTCGACGAGCTGGGCCTCCAGAGTAGAGTTCCCTAGCGCAAGCTTGTGTTCTAAAAACGCACATTTCCTCGAAACCAAGACAGCCAGACCACGTTGCCCGTCTCCCCTAACCGATACAGATCGATAGCTGGGCAAGGCAACCGCCGCGTCAATGGTTTCCTGTAAAGCAATTACATGCGGCCGAACCGCCAATGGGGCAATGTACTGCTGGAGGGAGGCCTTACGCTTCCTAAACCCCGCGCAGTTCCACTGCCAAATGACAAACTCATTTGCGTTGGGAGCCATGATTACTACCACTGGTTTGCCGACTTGCCGGCACGTCCTTAGTTACGGGGGCCTGAGCCATTGGCATACCGGGGCACGCCGGGGAAACCAGCGAGACGGGCGTCACCGGGACAAAAGAGTTCTCGCCTGGACCAAGCCTGCTTTCAATCATTGCGACTTTACATGCCACGAGGTCAAAGCATTCCGCTTGCCGCGCTAGCGACTTTTGCAAATCCCTGATTGCTCCAAGGACGGCCGAGTCGGACGCCGCCGCAACCTCTCCTTCCGTACCTATCCTTCGCTTAGCCGGCCGCGGCTCTGCTGACGAAGGCCGCACCGGGGCCTGTGCTGAATTTTTGAGAGCTTCGAACTCAACCCTCATCTGTTGAAGCTGAGCTTTTAAGCTGGCGTTCTCCTGAAGTAAAAATGCGATCCTAGGATCTTCTTTTTGCTCTGCCAGTGCCGCGTGCGTCACCTGTGCAGGCTGCTGTGCCGGCCTTGGCTTGGCTCGTTCCGCCCAGGTGGTGGGAGCCTCTTGGAAGCGCAGCCTGGAGAGGGAGCGCCCTTTGGAGCGAGGGCGCCCGCGGTAGCGAGAGCGCCCCCTGGAGCGGCTGCGGCGCTTTCCAAAAGCTGGCGAGGGAGAGCGCAGCCTTGAAGGTGGTGCCACGCAGGAATCCCGTGACGTCGGACCCTCCTGGGCCCGAAGGTGTTTCTTGGCGCGCTTTCTACGCCGTCTTCTTTGCCGCACCACGAAGGGTACTTGGAAACGATGCCTGCAGGACTTGTCGGCCGTTAGATGTGCTCCTCCGCACAAGGCACATTTCGGCTGGCATTGGTGATCTTCCGCAGGGTCGTTGACAGCACACCCACGGCACACTTTCTTCGTCGGAGTGGGGCAAACATCAGCACGATGGCCGAGAGCTCCACACCCATAACAAACGTCAGTCTGTCTCTTGTACAAAGTACACCTTAGCATGCTCGTGCCGCACATAACGTAGTTAGGTACCTTTAGGCCACTGAAGAGAATGACGACCGTAGTCGTATCCTTGATGCGATGCACCTCCATGGCTTTAGGGTTGCGCTGGTTGACGATCATGGCCGCCAACTGCTGCGCATCGATGTCCACGTCGACGCCTCGGATGATACCTTTGTAGGTATCGTCGGAGGCTGCCGTGTAGGCAGAAACTTGATAGTCAGTCGAGCCAAGCCTGATGAGACACAGCGCCGCATAGGCGCCCGCATTCTTTGACTCTGGAGTAGAGACCACAAGAATATTCTGAGTTAAGTTTGGGCATACGATATCCTCCTTTGTGTCCTCCGGGGATAGGTTTGCCGCCGTCGCCAGAGCTTGGGCCAGACGAATCAGGCTAACCTTCTTGAGATCCAGGCCTCCCTTCGGTCGGACAATGACCCGAATATGGCTCCGCGGCAAGCGGGGAAGCCTCGATGCGGCTGCAAGACGCCGAACGACGCCTTGCGCGGTGGCCGTGCAGCGGCCAGCCGTTCCGACACTTTGAGTAGAAGCACCCTCTTGCTGCCGGGGAGAACGCTTATTCTTGCTTAAAGCGGTCTGCCACCCAGGCGCGTTAGCTTCTTCCTGGGAAATAGCTTCCCCTTCAACCATCTCCACCTCCGGCATGATGCCGTCCGTCGGCGCGGGCCGGCGCCCGGCCCAATCAAAGTCTCAAAAAATGGCGAAAAATGGACCTACCGGGTCCAAAATGAGCTCAGTAGAATCCCCTCGACGAGATCTGTCGAATGGTGTAAAATTCTTGAGGATTGAAGCAAATCTTCTGGTAGCAATCATTCGAAGAAGATGGAGCCGATGGAGTCTTCGTGCGGCGCGTCACTCAAGCGTTTCATTTAAAATTCGCAAATGTTGTTTCGGGGAATGTTTGCGTCTCCGCTGCACCAGTGCAGCTTGTTTCGCGTGGTTGCCGCAGAAGGTTCATGCACAATAGTATTGCCGGGAAGCTCTTAATTATGTTTGGCGTAAAACTGACGCCTTTGGGTTCACATATAACGATCAGAGCGCCATGAAAATTGACTGCTACAGATTGGTATTGTGTGACGTGACTGTATGACGAACATAAAAAAGTAGTGTGTGCCATGAAAATAATGGCACGCATGTCATGTAAGGCACCATTTACATGCCATGCTTATGGTGCACTCGCGGCCGGTTCGCTGGCTTTTATGCACCAAAATCAGTATTGCGTGACATGACTGTATGACGAATATAAATACCAGGTGGTAACATGAAATAATGGCATGCATGTCATGTGAGCCATGATTTACATGCCAAGTCCGTGGTGCACTCGCGGCCGGTTCGCTGGCTTGATATGCACCAAAATCGGTATCGCGTGACGTGACTATGACGAACATAAATACCAGGTGGTAACATGAAAATAATCACACGCATGTCATGTAAGGCATGATTTACATGCCATGCTCATGGTGCACCCGCGGCCGGTTCGCTGGCTTGATATGCATGCTAGCGTGTGACGTGACTGTATAGTTGTGCCTTTTGTGTCAATCCGGCAGATCCCACGCATTGTGGAAATCAATCCAATGTGAAGCAGCCAGAAAAGAGCTGCGTATGACATCTAGTTCACTATATATCGCATGTTTGTCATGCACGCATGCATGTAGAATCTGGTATATAAAACGCATGACATGTAATTTATGTTCGTCACGCACCCATGTCATGCTATACCAAATTTGGTATACATCCAGTTAACAAAACGGCCGGAAGCGCACGAAGACAGTGTACTATAGTAAACCATGCCGTACATGTCATGCATGTCTTGATTCTCACTTACCACCTGTCATTCATGCTCGTCATACAGTCACCTCGCGCTATACCAATTTTCGTGTATATGAATCTACCGAACCGGCCGCGAGCGCACCATGAGCGTGGCAAGTAAGTGATGCTGTCCATGACATGCAAGTCATGATTTTCATGTTACCACGTGTCACTAACATTTATCAAACAGAAATATCTCGTCATATCAATGTTGGTATATATGCATTTCACTAACGACCGCGAGCGCCCCGAGACCATGTCATGTAAATCATGTTTTACAAGGTATGCCTGCCATGATTTGCACGTTATGACCAGTAACTTATGTTCGTCATACACTCTTGTCACGCCATATCAATTTTGTTGTGTATCAAGATAGCGAAGCGGCCGCGAGTGCACCATGAGCGTGGCATGTAAATCATGGCGTACATCTCATTATTTTCATATTACCACCTGTAGTTTATCTTCGTCATACAGTCATGTTACGCCATACCAAATTTGGTATACATCCCATTAACGATTAACGAAACGCCCAGGAGAGCACATATATGTCGTGGGCGGATAGATAGATAGATAGATAGATAGATAGATAGATAGATAGATAGATAGATAGATAGATAGATAGATAGATAGATAGATAGATAGATAGATAGATAGATAGATAGATACTACGTTCAAACTCGCAGAAGTTCGCTAAGAAATGCTTTGCATTTAATAACGACCGACAGCCGAGCGCGTAAACGCCGCGCAGTTCGCATTTCTTTATCGCGTTAGTACGCGTACGTGCGCGTGTAGGCAAGTGAAAACTGCGGCTCTTTCTTTCCTAATCACTTAGAGAACAACGGCATGCTTCATTCGGGGCTGAAAAAGCGCACGCAATGCGTAAAGCATGCGTTACTCCGCGTGAAATCAACACCGCGCCGCCGCAGCTTCGGCCGTGCTGGACCAAATATGGCGGCGGGCAGGACGGTCGCGGTACTTTTCCCGTTCCAGTGACTTTAGCAGGCTACAGATCGCAGCGCCGCAAGTGGATTTGCCCTCTTTTGGCTTCACTTTCGATACGTTGGTGGTGCGGGCGTTGCGAGCACACCCCCTGAAGCAAGGCATGTAGCTCGGCTTGTCGGTTGATAGATTCAGCAGAAATTTTAAACCGCGCAAAGAAGATTGGACGAAAACAAGAACATAAACGCGCACACGAAGCTTCATCTTTGCGTCTGTGTTCCCGTTTTCGTCCTGTTTTCCTTGCACAGTTTAAAATTTTCATTTCAAATTGCGGTTACAGCGCAGGGGAAGACACGAGACAGGGACCGACGAAGACAAGCGCTGACTTCGTCGGTCCCTGTCTCGTGTCTTCCCCTGCGCTGTAACCGCAATTTGAAATGGAATACCAACTAGCCCGTACTCACACCTTGCTTCAGTAAAATTTTCATTCCCCCTGGTTCTAGTACGCTCTAACCCAAACAAGACGTTGGTCTGTTTTGGCGTGCTTACCGGTGGGCCTCCATGAAGTTTTTGCTGCGGCTTCAGCGATGCTGTGCAGGGACATTCGACATGAGCAAAGGTGAGCCCCGTTTAAAGTGGGAGCTCCGCGTGAAGAACGCTGACAACGTTCCACGGGGTGTATTCTATGGAAAGGAGCCGTTTGGTGCGTGTTGTAAATGTCAGTGGGGATGGCGTCATTGTTTTCTGTGTTTGGTGGAGTCTGGTTCAATGTTGTCTTTGTTCAAGTAGCAGAGCCCACGTGTGGGTTGTATGTACAGGTGCCAACAAAATAATTCGGAGTGCTCAGGAGCGGTGGCCGCTTGTCGGCGGAGCGCCCCGGTGAAAAATTAGTGTCAGGGTCTTCGCATGCACGATATCCCTAGCAATATTGCCTCGCTCCCCAGTGCATTTAGATAGGTGTTGCCTTGCTCCAAAAGAATATAGTTGGGTGCTTTTTAGCGTTTTGCTTCAGGGGGATGTGCGGATGCGGTCTCTAAAACACTCTGTGCGCACGTGGTCGAGCATACGCGCGCGCGCATGCGGGTTAATCGGCATCGGCGCCCTTGAAAGCGATATGATTCGCTGGCTCATCAGTCGCGGAATGTGATCGTCCGGTCGCCCGTCGCCGACAACGCTTGCAGTAGCAAAAATCAGAAAGCGGCATACTACACTCTAAGCCGCAAAGGACGAAAAAGGGTCTGTGGTTCGTCCTTTTGGGGGGTAACTGCACTGCCACAACCATTACTCCCTAAAGGATGAACGATTCGTCCTTTAGGGAGTAACTGCCAGGGGACGAACTGTTAGTCCTCAGTTGTTTTGAGGGACGAAATGTCGGGGTGTAAAAGTTACCCCTTTAGGGAGTAACTGATTTATTGCATAGTAGCTGCGTAGGGACGAACTGTTACCCCTGATGGGACTAACAGTTGCTCCTTCTGGATAAAAAAAAATCAATTTATTACAGTTTCTGGTTGAATTAACGAGAATTTGGAGGTTGATACACGCATTTGACGACATACACAATTAATATACAGAAATAAATTCAGAAGTAAACTACAGAAAATTCACGACAAACACACAGGATTCGAACTCGTGACCATTGAATCAGCAGTCGCGTACGCTAACCACTATACCACATGCCAGTACGCAGCAGAGTGAATATTACCGGGGCTATATATGTACAGGCACCGCCTGGAAGCTGCGCGTTCTGCCATGTTAGCCAAAGTAGCAAGATTCCTTATATTAGACTTCAGCCTTCAGTGTTTCGCAAGCAACCATTCGGTGATCACGTTCATGAAATTGTAAAATGCGTTGGATTGGCTTTTCTGCGCGCGTGTTTCGAGCGAATTTGGGCGCTTGATGAATGTATGTATATATAAACGGTCTCATGTATGCTCCCGTCGACGTGCCAAGTTTGCTCGCTTCTCACTGTACAGAACACGGTTGGTTATATCGTTCAGTGAAAATGTCTGTTTAATGACAAAAAAACGAAAACGTTTAAAGAAACAACCAAGTTTATTCAACGACTCGTGTCAATTCTGCAGCATCGTGTGTACACATACATTGAACAACTTTGTTGAATGCAGAAGATAGGATGGCTTCTCTGCATTATAGAAGAGACAATGAAAAGTGCAATGTTTTATCCGAATGGATGCTGTCCAGCCGACGTCAGGAAGTGCAACAGCACCATCGACAGCTGCTGAGAGCGCGTTCATAGCAGCAAGATGTTGAAGACGTTTCTCAGGAGGCGCAACGCTCTCATTCATCGATTTCCTGAAAAAGTAATTGCAGAAGCATTAATATTTCCGGCAGAACTGTTCGTGCACTTGCAGTTACGTCACAAGGCGTCTGTTAGAAATGCTGCGTGCGTAAAAATTAGACGAAAACTGCTCTTTCACAAAACCTGTCATATAGTGCAATGGAACAGTGCAGAATGTGTTATGAAGTTCGAAAAACCCGTCCTCGGTGTTTAACGTTTCACGCTTTCACAGCGACACGCTAGTGGGCCCACTTATTTATCAATGAAGCTTGCTCTTCATTTGAGAGATATAAAAATAAATGATTCCTAGCATCGCTACAAACGAGCGAAATCGCCGATGCCGTCGCCGACTGCCCGTGTTAGCGGTGCTAAGCCTTTAGCTAGACACACTATTTTAACAGCCAATCTTCCCAAATGACTTGTTTACATCGCTATAGAAGATATTGTGCGGAGTTTACGTGAATTTTCTTTTAAAAAGTCGCGAATATTTCTGATAAACAACGCTTATTTGGGCAGCACTGAAAACAAACAGCTGTACTTGCTACAGCTAATGTTGAGCCTTCACCGAGGTTACCATGTTTCGATGGCCCAACCATCATGCTTGTAATTCTATAGCAGGCGGGGCGCACTCGCGACGCTGTATCGCCCAAGCTCATCAATCATGCGTGTTTTGTTCGCGCAGAACGTGAATGTTAAACAAGCGGTGATCGTTACATATCAACTGCACACAGGTAAAATCACGCGGAGTGATGGCAGCCTTGTTTACACTCACCTCTCAGGCGATGTCCCAGTCAGCGCGTAGCATTTCGATAGGGTAGCACTTGATTCCAGTAGCAGATCACGTTTACCACAACGCGAAGATGATTCAGTGCACCACAAGTGACAGCAATCGCAACCACGAAACGAGAAGACATCCACAACACACCGCAAAACCGCCGAGTCCTATAGCTTGCCTTGCATACGACGAGAACACCACGCCGCGCATTGATACAGCTTGGGCGCGAGCACATTTTTTTTGTGTGTGTGTGTGTGTGAAAGCTTTTTCACATTTGTTTATTATTATGCCATATGAACGATATTACTTTCCTTCTGCCGCAGTTGTCGTAGTTGACAAGACCTTTTACACTTAAATAAACTGTTAACAGTTCATTTCTTTAGCGGACTCTTTGAATACGCGCATGCTGACCATTCGTTCGAGGTCGCCACTGCGCCGGAAAGTTCCATGGGAGTAAACGTTGCTCCCTGTGGTCTAACAGTTCCTCCCTCACTTTGCACACGGCACCCTCGTCCTGCAGTTAATCCCTGCGGGGACGAACTACCGGTTGCGGGGACGAAACGCAGCACTTACTCCCATTTCGCACCTTTGCGGCTTAGAGTGTACACTTCTGCAGTTCATTAAAGCACGTAGAAGTTAAGCACCAAGTAACTAAGAGAGTGAAAGAGTCCCAAGGCAACGCCTCCTCTATTTTTGTCAGTGCCAGTGCAAACGCTGGCTCCTCAATGGGAACCTTAGTTGAAAGAGTTGTGGTGCGACGCCGCCTAAAGGGTACGACTGTTGCGTCACACGTGCGTCCGGACGCGTTCCCGCGGAGCCGTCCATCTCCCATATCATGCGTCTGTCAGATTTCCCTTTGTGGCTCGAGGCAGTGCCGCTCACAGCGCTCGTGTGACACAACTTAAAGCCAGTGCATGCAGCAGCAGCGTCGCAGTGACGCGTCCCCGTTGGTAGCCCGCATAGCGCCACGAACGCAGAAGCGCCATGTTAAAACACCGCGTCACTTTGCGAGACAGCATGACAGTCGATATAGTGACCGTGAACAGCGTTACTGTATATGGCTTCTCTAGGTGCTACCTGCGGTAGCATATACAGCGATTCTAACCACGAGGAGAGAGGAGAGGGTGGTGAACACGGACACCGGACGATACCTTTACTAAAGCGTGCTAAAGTGTATTACTAATTACATCTATACAGTTATAATTAAAAATAATTAAGTGTTGCGAACAGTAATAGACTACTGAATACCAAGATTCTGTGATAAGACTGGTCACGCCAAATTAAGACTAATTAAGAGTTCATTTAAGTTCATCAATTAATGAGAGTTAATTGAAAGTTCATGACTGAGAGTTAAATAAGGTCGCGCCACAAGGATTACGCGTGCGTTTATAGATTGCGCTGCTTAGAGCGCGATCACGCTGTAGCCTACAGGCCCCGATCCCCCCGGATGTGTTGTTGCACCGATAAGAGGAACAAACAGCACGGTCTTTAACGCAAGGCAACGCCTATCTAGATACACTATGGAGAGAGGCTTGCTTTATTACGGAAGTCCCTTTATTAGGGGCTTTATTATGGAAAATGTGCGCAATTTTTTTTAAAGCGAAGCTTTCTATATCTCGCTGATTCGTCCGTGAGCGCCGAATACGCACCGCAGGAGACCAAACTTACACAATGCTATCTGTGCACACAATAGAGTAACCGCGCACGACATACGTATCGTACTACAGTTTGCATTCGCAATTGTACCGATAAGAACTACGGAAACTGCAACGCCACGCTACCCCGACGAACTGCATATATCTGCATTGCATTACGCGCGTCACGCAATGCTATTTCCGGCCGTAACCATGGGTAGGCCGCGGTTGCAGCGCGCGGCCGAAGAAGAGGCTGCCGCACGCCAACGTAAGCGCGAACGCGATGGTGCCCTTAGCTAGACCATGCTGGATCACTACTCATGCTAGATCATGCTAGGTCATGCTAGATCGCTACTCGTTGAAACCGAAGACGCTCGGAGACCCACGATGCAGCATCGTTCGTGCATTGACCTCACGTTTGCAAGCAGGCTGTGTCAGGTTACGATGGCAGAGCACCAGACCGTCTACCACAACGATCACGGTGCAGCACTGTGCAAGCGTAGAGTTGTCCGTGAAAGTGCGAGTGTGTGCGTGTAATTTCCCTTTGTGGCTCGAGGCAGTGCCGCTCACAGCGCTCGTGTGACACAACTTAAAGCCAGTGCATGCAGCAGCAGCGTCGCAGTGACGCGTCCCCGTTGGTAGCCCGCATAGCGCCACGAACGCAGAAGCGCCATGTTAAAACACCGCGTCACTTTGCGAGACAGCATGACAGTCGATATAGTGACCGTGAACAGCGTTACTGTATATGGCTTCTCTAGGTGCTACCTGCGGTAGCATATACAGTGATTCTAACCATGAGGAGAGAGGAGAGGGTGGTGAACACGGACACCGGACGATACCTTTACTAAAGCGTGCTAAAGTGTATTACTAATTACGTCTATACAGTTATAATTAAAAATAATTAAGTGTTGCGAACAGTAATAGACTACTGAATACCAAGATTCTGTGATAAGACTGGTCACGCCAAATTAAGACTAATTAAGAGTTCATTTAAGTTCATCAATTAATGAGAGTTAATTGAAAGTTCATGACTGAGAGTTAAATAAGGTCGCGCCACAAGGATTACGCGTGCGTTTATAGATTGCGCTGCTTAGAGCGCGATCACGCTGTAGCCTACAGGCCCCGATCCCCCCGGATGTGTTGTTGCAGCGATAAGAGGAACAAACAGCACGGTCTTTAACGCAAGGCAACGCCTATCTAGATACACTATGGAGAGAGGCTTGCTTTATTACGGAAGTCCCTTTATTAGGGGCTTTATTATGGAAAATGTGCGCAATTTTTTTTAAAGCGAAGCTTTCTATATCTCGCTGATTCGTCCGTGAGCGCCGAATACGCACCGCAGGAGACCAAACTTACACAATGCTATCTGTGCACACAATAGAGTAACCGCGCACGACATACGTATCGTACTACAGTTTGCATTCGCAATTGTACCGATAAGAACTACGGAAACTGCAACGCCACGCTACCCCGACGAACTGCATATATCTGCATTGCATTACGCGCGTCACGCAATGCTATTTCCGGCCGTAACCATGGGTAGGCCGCGGTTGCAGCGCGCGGCCGAAGAAGAGGCTGCCGCACGCCAACGTAAGCGCGAACGCGATGGTGCCCTTAGCTAGACCATGCTGGATCACTACTCATGCTAGATCATGCTAGGTCATGCTAGATCGCTACTCGTTGAAACCGAAGACGCTCGGAGACCCACGATGCAGCATCGTTCGTGCATTGACCTCACGTTTGCAAGCAGGCTGTGTCAGGTTACGATGGCAGAGCACCAGACCGTCTACCACAACGATCACGGTGCAGCACTGTGCAAGCGTAGAGTTGTCCGTGAAAGTGCGAGTGTGTGCGTGTAATAAACGACTACTAGATCTGAAATAGTCTCTCCAACTTAACGTAGTCTTTATTCAACTTCGGCGTCAAAAAAATACAACCCTAAACAAGCAATCACATCGCATATGCATCGCATCGGGTTCGTTGAGTGTTCGTTGGCTTTGGACTTTGACTTTGATTCAATTTCCATGGGAGAAAGCTTCGCGCTCGACCAACTTTCTTTAAGAAAGGGGCTTTGATTTTATTTTTCCAATTGGGTTTTTCACAAAACAACATATGAGTGCTTTAATACCACTGTTTTTTTATATTAACTTGGTTTAAGTCAGTCAAACTTGCTTTGTTCGGGCATTCCTTAGTATTGTTTCGTTTTTATTTTACTATTGCAGGGAGGAGAAAAAGGGGAAGTGTGCTCTTGAGCACATACATTTCTTTCGTTCTGTTTAGCACTTCTTGTTTCTTACTTTGCTGTGCAGTTGTGGTGAGAACGGAGTCTTGGCTTGCCTTGAGCGTAAAGACGGTTGACTGACACGACGGCATTTGCCCCTCGCAGGTTACACAGCGAGTCTGCGCTTCTTGCGATCTATGTGATGGGTGCCACTGAGCGACTGAACCGTCCAAGAGCTCACTGCCCGGCAAGACGTTCGAGAAGGACCAGGTGAGCCGGATTTTCAGCTGTGCTATCGCGAAACAAATTGAACGGTTTGGTCTTAGGTTCATGCCGACACTTCGGTACAATGAACTATATAATAATAATATCTGGGGTTTAACGTCCCGAAACCATGATTATGAGAGACGCCGTAGTGGAGGGCTCCGGAAATTTCGACCACCTGGTGTTCTTTAACGTGAACCTAAATCTAAGTACACGGGCCTCAAACATTTTCGCTTCGATCGAAAATGCAGCCGCCGCGGGATGAACTAATCAAGAACGTAATAGGGGGAGCACGCTGTTCATGGGTATGCGGTAGTATTTAGAGTGGCTCTATTGCAGGGGCGTGGGGGGCGGGTGGGGGGGTTGAAGCCCCCCCCCCCCCGAAAATTTTTGATTTTGCACGTGTATGTATACACGCACACATACAAACGTACGCACGAACATAAGAAAAGGAAGGTTGAACCCCCCCCCCCTTCCCCTCCGAAGAAAACTTCTGGCTACGCTTCTGCTCTATTGCTACGATCGACCCTCCCGAGCCTTTGCCACGCGTTCTTCGGCTTACTCACCCGACCGTCCTCGCGTTTTAGCGCTTAAAAATTACCGCTTGCACATCACGTGACTGGGACCTATGAACACGAACCTCTCCTTATGTTGTTTTTTTGTGATTAGGCTGCGATACTGCCGTGACGTTTCCTAAATTATTTTGTCTTAATGTTAGGCGACATCAATAAATGAGATACACGGGAAGTACATGTCTGTGGACGTCGTAGGTTGCCGAACGTTGCTATTGGTGGATCTACACCACTTCGGTTACGGCGCTTAGTTTTATACACGCAGAGCGCATTGAATGTGCAAACCGACAGGAAATTAGAAAATTATCAGCGCCTATATTGGTGTCAGAAAATTCGGGAAAGCAAAACACTTGCTTAAAAGCCGTGTTGAACGAGACGGATCTTTCCCGTAGGAAGATCTTGTTTATATCTGTACATGGAAAGAGGATCGCGTTAGGCACGCCGAGTGACGATGAGTCTGGCGAGAATTTCAGAAAATCAGAAATGAAACGGGCAGATCAGCACAGTTTGCAGATTATGTGCGAAGGGAATGGAAAATTTTAAAAGGCAGCGAAAAAGCATAGCCCTCGCACTAAGCGACGTTAAAGCTGCTTGATTTGAGTCATGCAGTAAAACAGTACATTTATGAACTGATCAACCAGGCAAGCACTTTTGTCGTTTTCCTATCCGTTTGTCTTCATAAGCCGATAATATTCCGTGACCGATATTACAGTGGCCCACTTGCTGAAAACCTTGAATATTTGAGAAAAACACCTATTTTTATTATTTATTTTTGGTAAAAACATCTACTTTACCAAAATTTCGGGGGGGGGGGGCTGCGCCCCCCCCCCCCTGGCTACGGGCCTGCACGAGTCTCTAACCTCGCTTTCTTCCTCCGTCACGCGCGCTGGCCCCTCGGTCGGAGCTCGTGCGTATGCAGGGCTGGAACGTGCACTGCGGCTGGCTTCGCTTGTCCTAACGGGGCTGTCGGCGTTTCGCTTGGTTCGCGACGCCTGCATTGCACCGAGTGGTGTGCGTAGCACTCGAGCGCTGGAAGTTTCTGTGGCAATATGTAACGAATTGCTACAACTGCGGATAGCCAAAACTTCAAACAGAGTTGTCGTTACCCCAACACGAAGCTGCGCTCAACATTCGCATTAAGCACTATCGCAAAAGTCGATGAATTTTGAACAGCGAAGCTGTTCAGCAAATCGTTCCTCGTGCGACAAACCAAAAAAACTGTCATCGTCATATACGGGTATGTGCCACAGAAATTCGGTAAATCCCGCTACTCACCACTGCTCCACTAAAAAGCAAGACGGCAAAAAGTGTCATCATGAACGGGTATGTGCCACTACTCACCACTGGTCCACTAAAAATAAAGAAGGTAGCAGTCAGCCCAACAGCAAATGGCTGCGAAGCGACGACGGTGATCCGAAGACCCGGAATACGCACAACGAGAGAATACTAGGGAACGGGAAGGCAACGGCAGCTGCAAGAAGACCCCGAAGCGATGGAAGGCCCTACGCCAACGACGACGTGCTCGTAGATCTCTGAGAGGTGCGAACGCTTGGTTTCAGCGCGAGTTTCTTTCTCTGGAGTTTGGACATCTGTGTCGTGTCTGGGACTGTGGTTTAACTCGAACCTCTCTGCGCTGCGAATCAACGTAGAGACAACCTAGCATCACCTAGCTAAAGTCTATTAACGACCTAGAAGTAACCTAGAAACAACCCTCATCACTTAGCTAAGGCCAAGAAACAACCTAGAAGCAACCAGATGAGTCTTCAGAATGGTCTAGTTTCGCTGTTTCAAGCCTTGCGCGGCTTAGTGCGAGCTTCGCCAATTTTTTCTGTGAGCACCTGTGCTCGTGGTTGTGTTCCTTTCGCGCTATGAAAATTAGAGGAACCAGCGAACTAGCCCAATTGATTTAATCTGACATTCACGAAAAGTTACATTAACGGATGACTCCAGCACATTGCGCATCCCTATAATGACGAACGCCAAACACTTGTGCGTTCAATGTTACCATAATGGTGCAAACGGTGACGTAAATTATCGTGTCTGTGGACATGGGTGTGTTTATTCAACGGCTCGTGGAGAACAACGTACCCGCTCGCGATTCAAACCAGCAGTGTTACGTTTTCCTATCGCATCTCTCCACAGTGTGTAAGCAATCCTGCGGCCTGTAACGTTCGCTGCTGTGAATCGGTTTTAGCGAAATAACGAGAGAAACACTCAACCATCGATAACTACCTATGCATTCAAATTACTGCGTTAATTTTTTGCAGGCAATATTGCAACTGTGAAACTGTGTTCCGCAGAATTTCGCGCTTTACCATTGCCTTTTTTTTTAACGATAGAATAGAGCCGCGTTTAATATTGCCTATTAAAAACACTCACCCGTTCCCGTTTTGTGCGTGATCTCCTTTGTGCGTGAGATGCAGGTGCAATCTATTTTCGCTGCATGCATATGTGTTTACAGCCTTTCTGCTCAAGCGTGTGCACGAAATGGCGTTGCACATCTGTTTTCCAACTCGCTCCTGCTGGAGGCGTTATTTGTTCCCGTGGTTCTTGATCGATCACATAGTAGAGTAGTGACATATCTCTGCGGGATAGTGAACGTAGTTCCTGCGAAGTGTCATTGCTCTCCGCCCTAAGCTTACTTAGGAGCATACCTGTTGGTACCTCGCCGCACCGATGGTGACACCAGTTCATGGGTGGAAGTGCTCTAAAACACATTGCTGCGCCGAAACTGCTCCCAAGAGGTCTTTGGTGCCTTCGTATGCCGCTGTCATCCGCGACGTGGCGCGCCCGAGCGAGTTCTGCCATGATGTTCAACCTGGCGCGCTCTCCGTGACGTTGGTGACGGCGCGAAAAAGTTAGCGAGCGGGAAAGGGCAGGAGAGAGCTAGCTACTGGAAAGTGGTTGTTCAACAATTTTTTCTGTTGTTATGCCATAACGTCGCTTCAAACTTTCGCCAAACTTTCGGGGGGGGGGGGGGGGTTGAAACACAAACCCCCCTACCCCCAACCCTGGCTACGCCAGTGATGTACGGAACCCTTTTAGCGTTCAATATATGCATATTGCGCAAAATAGCTTACGTATGTAAGAGCTCCGCCTGGATTTACGTTCTGCGCATGCGCAGCGTGGAGGACGCATCGGTAGCGCTAAAACGTTGCGTTTGCTCGTTACCGCTCTGCTAAAACTCTATTATTCGCGAAACCAGTATGTTTAGTTATCGTGACATCGGGAACAGTGGCGGCGTTTCTGAACAAAGGGAAACTCGCGCACGATGATTCTGGTGTGAGGACGCACGCGCAGTGACTCCAAATGTTTTGTAGCGTTAGCTACACTGGCCTAGACGAGCCAGTTTCGCGTGGCTCCTCAAGAGCCGTGCTGTGCATGCGCGAGGATCAGTGATGTCACACAGCTGGCTCGTCGGAGCCGGCACCTCCCGCGCACTCCGCCGCTGGTCTGCGCTTTCCAGAGGAGTGACGTCGTAGCCGAGGTAGACGTACCGGCGCCAGCGCGCGCGCAGCTATTCGCCTTCGCTGTACAGTCGCCGTCTGACACTGCGCTTGAGCCGCTTGATAGCGCCTCTGACTGGCGTTTGCCAAAGTGGTTTAGCCATGGAGAAGGTGAGCGCAAATGCTGCTCAACGGCGCAGAAGAGCGGAGAAGCTTAACTCATCAGATCCCGAAGTAGTTGCCTGGCAAAATAAATATGCATGTGCCACATAATATGTATACCATGTGTGTTTCATTGGAGCATCTGTAAGCATGATAATCAAGGTAATATTACACAATCCGGAAAGCTAAGAACAATCAGCTGAACCTTTGCTAACGCTACGTTATCTTGGCATAGCCGAGCTAAGCCACTGCAACATTTTTAGACGGCGCCCTTGCAGGAAATCTCGGCGACAGGAAGCCCCTCCACAGTGAGTTAAGGCGAACAATTAAAGTGCGCGCTTACTTGCGCGCACAGACTTACGTAACACCGGTCCATGGCATGGCTGCCTGTACATATTCCATTTGCAATTTACATTTTGTCAACACTACCTCAGATTCTAGCAGGGCGGAACCTCTGAATCCTCGTCAATGTTGGTGGGTGGCCTGAGACCCCACACACAGACCTCTAAGCGTGAGATATCTAATATGATATGACGTGTGTATGCCATCTAGAAAAGCATTTTTCTGGATTTTGTTTCGCTTAAGCCATCGCCGCAGAAGGATTCCTTTTTTTTTTCATGCCTTGACGTGTTGATGGTTTATGGGGAGGGATCTCATGGGGATCTATGGGGATCTCATGAAAATTTTTAAGGTGAATGGATGTCAATGAAATTCGCTTGGAACGTTCCTTTGCACATTTACGTCATTCATGCAAAATTATCGTCTTGGTAGATGGGAACATTGGTTACAAATGAACTTTATTGAATAACTCGAACTGCGCACTTTATCGTCATCATCATCAGCCTGGCTACGCCCACTGCAGGGCAAAGGCCTCTCTCATGTTTCGCCAATCAACGCGGTGTGCTTGCTGCTCCGACGTGGTCTCCGCAGGCTACTCAATCTCGCCTGCCCACCTAACTTTCAGCCTCCCCCTCGCGCGCTTGCCTTCTCTTGGAATCTAGTCTGTTATGCATAATTATCGGCGGTTATCTTGGCTGCGCGTTACGTGTCCTGCCCGTGCCCTTTTTTTTTTTTTTGGCTTGATTTTGACTGAGATATCCTTATTTCCTGTTTGTTGCCTGACCCACTCTTCTGTCTGCGACTTCTTCCGTTTAAGTTGAACCCTTTTCGTAAGCCTCGAGGTTTCTGCTCCGTAGGTAAGTACCGGTACGATGCAGCTGTTTTATACCTTCCTCTTGGGGAATAGTTGGAAACTACCATTCATGATCTGTGAACGCCTTCCAAGAGCGCTCCACATGATTTTTATTCTTCGAGTTACTTAATTCTCATGGTTCGGATCTGCGTTCAGTACCTGCCCTAAGAAGACTTATTCCTCTGCCGCTTCCAGTGCTAGAGTAACCTAGTGCAAAGTGCTGTTCTCTTCCGAGACCGTTGAACGTGGCTTTAGTTCTGTGAATATTAATTTTCAGGCCCACCATTCTGATTTGCCTTTCCAATTCACGAACCGCCCACATGGCTTTCCACAAATACGGGACACAATGTAGGTATCTCCTGCATAGGCGTGCGCAGGGTTTCCCATTAGGGGGGTCGTACTTCTCAAAAATTTTTACAAGTTTTCTTTACAATTTTTGGGTCAAACTTTCATCGCAGCACGCCCCCTTCCCCTTTGGTCGGGTCCAAAAGACAACATGCTTAACAATTGATGAAAAAAAAAAGGTGAAAATGGGGCGATGACGTGCTTCACACAATGGCCTGACTTTGGTCCCTGGATTGCTGAAGTAAATTCGGGAAGTAAACAGTTCTTGAAATGCAAGTTGCTTCGGCCGCCATTGTCGTGAACAACTTGCGTAGCCATAACAGAGTAAACTTCTCAATGGCGGTAAATCGGGCTAGTTTAGTTTATTTTTTCCGTTCAATAGGAGGAGTACAGGACTAAAAGCTCGAGAGCTTGACGAGGTCCCGACCCCGTTACAAGTTGGCAATGCAGCAGGATGGCGGACAATCATGCATGCAAAATACAGAATACACTTTACAAGTTTAACATGGCGTCAAGTAATACAAAAGTTATGATACAAAGCACTGAAAACAGAGAGAATAGTTCATATGTATAGTCATGAAGTGGGATGAACATGAAAAGCAACAATCAATAATAACAATGGCCAAAATTCCGAGAGATATGTTATCCCGAAAAATGAATACGATGGGCGAAGTGTTTAATGTGGCAGTTTTGATTAGACGAAGGATCAAAATCTTCGTGCTTTAAGAAGTTTAGTAGGGAAGGCAGCCTGTAGGGCAATGATTGTTCATCATAAACAGTTCTAGGGGTGGGTACAGTCCACATTTCTTTGTGCCTGGTCAGTCGAACACTCGTGTTTACGTTTGGCTTGGCAAGAATAATTGTGGTATTGGTACCATGCTTAATAAAATCCTTATAACACAACATCAGCCTGTAATTATACAAAGCGAACACTGGAAGAATTTCATATTTAGGAAAAAGAAGTTTTGTAGAGGACGGATAGTGTACAGCAGCAATATGTCGTATGGCTCTTTTCTGTAGTAAATACAACTTGCATAAATTTGTCACTCCGGTAGGACACGACACTATGCTACAATACTGTAACAAATATGATACCAGCGCATTGTATATCATAACTTTCACCTTAGTAGGAAGAATGCATCGCATACGTGCAAGGACACCAATGGCAGATGACATCTTTGAGTGCAGGCTATCAATATGCACATTCCATGTTAAGTGCTTTGAAAAATATACTCCAAGGGTACTAACGAAATCTGCCATATCTAACTGCTGAGAGCCCAGAAATAAATTAATCTTATTTGTCAAGGTTTTTCCTTTAGGCCTATATAAAATTACTTGTGTTTTTGAGGGATTTATTTTTAATAAGTTCACCGAGGCCCAGTAGTCTTATGTCAGACAGCGTTTTATTAGCCATTACCTCTATCTCTGTTTCCAAGCTCCCTGTAATAAAAACTGTCGTGTCATCGGCGTACGAGACAAATGTTGCGTTGTCTGTGCAGTGTACAATGTCATTTATGTAAATCAAAAATAAAAGTGGCCCTCGAATACTTCTTTGTGGCACACCAACAACGACCGGCTTCCTTGGAGATATTTCATTGTTGGCATCTACGAATTGTGTCCTGTTTGAAAGATAAGATTTTAGAAGCACATGCGCTGTTCCACGCACACCATAGTTTTCTAGTTTGCTGAGTAGGATGGAATGATCAATTAAGTCAAATGCCTTGGAAAAAGCGACGTATATGCCTAATGCCATTTGATTACGACTAAATGCGTTTATAATTATTTCTTTTTGAGTCAAGAGGGCTGTTTCGGTAGAGCGATGCTTCCTGAACCCATGTTGAAAATCTTGAAACAAGTTGTGGTGATTAAAAAATGATAGCAATCTGATATGCATTAATTTTTCGATACCTTTCGAAAACATTGGAATTATTGAAATAGGTCGATAGTTGTTTATTGTCCCTTTATCACCATGCTTGTAAACTAGAACAACGCGTGAAGTCTGCATTTGTTTTGGAAATATACCTGTAGATAATATTAGATTATAAATGTGGGTAAGAACATGGCATATAGTATCGGGCACATGCTTTATGGCGCGAATCTGGATACCATAGGCGTCCAAAGCCCGGGTGTTACCAATATCGCTGAAGCAAGAAAAGACTTCTAGCGGGGTAGTTGGGGCAAGAAATAGAGCGTTACTGAACGTTTACACGCAGGAACTGAGCATAGCTGTTAAGGCCATCAACATCTTTTAATTGAGGTTTCAATGAAAATATATCATTAAACGCACTCGGTATAGCATTTTCGGAACTTTTTTGTCCGTTATGGCTCGAAACATCTAACAGAACGTGAAGTAGGCCTTAACAAAGCATTCAATTTGCGCCAGACTACATCACTTCTCTGGTTGCCTAGGTCACTAAACATTTCCACAAAATAAGCATCCTTTGCAGCCCTAAGCTGATTCGTTAGACTATTTCGATATTTCTTGAATTCACTTTGTGGGGCTGGATCTCTTGATTTCCAAATTGAGCGTACAGGGCATGTTTGCGTTCAGGTGTTAGCCAAGGTTTTCGTGCTTTGGATGCCCGTGCCATTTTTTTCTTTGAGAAGTGTTCATGGTAAAAATTTTGAAAGTGCTCATAAAAGCAGTGTACGCAGAGTCACTATCTTCCGCTTGGTAAACGCCATGTCAAGCCTCTTGGGCAATAGCTTGGCGAAACGCGTCAAGATTTGATGAAGTGATAGATTGAATAAAAACTGGTTTTTTAGTCTTACTAGCCATACAGTGGATGCGATTTACTAGTAATATAATTCCTAGATGATCACTAATGTCAGTGTACACAACGTCGGCCTCTAATAAATCAATATTAATGTTTGAGATGAATACATCTAATAGGGATGCGATAGTCAAAGTTGCTTGTTCATGGTCGCAAAATAACCGCAAACAACGTTGCCTGTTGGGCGAGTTGGAACAAGTCAGTCATAATGGTATTTAGCGCAAACAGTAGACAAAGGACAAAGGAGAGGACGTGTCTGAATGATAGACTCCGTGAGCACCGCTACAGCGTCCAAACCACGGTATCGGGGCACCTTGGCATCCATGTGCGGGATTGCGAATGTAGCCCTATCTTCGAAGGCACTGTGGTTCTTGCACGCAGCCAGGATCAAAGGGTGAGGGTGTTTATCGAGGCTGAGGAAATCACACGGTCCGGCGACGCATGCGTGAGCATGCCATCGCTGCACCTTTCCGATAAAGAACTTTTGTTTCTGGCGCGACGTAGGGACGGGGGCGGTACCACGGCATAGCGCTGACATGTTATTCTTTTCCAAGCGGGCATATTTTTTGCTTGTATATACTTCTCCTTTTACTCTCAGGTTTTTTCTTCAGTTCTTTTTTTTCTCTTTTTTTGATCACCTGGTCTGTATATATATATATATATATATATATGTGTGTGTTTTCTTCTCGAATAAATTTTAGTTGGAGGAATGCGCTGCGTCCACGTCCTCTCCTTTGTCCTTTGTGTACTGTTTGCGCTAAATACCATTATGACTAACCGCAAACAACGAACAGTTTGTCTCTGTGTGTTCGTCGCTCATTCTTTGCGCTGTTATTTCGCGATCGTGAGTAAACTTATGGGGTGTCCCCTCGACTAGGTGAACAAGGGGGCGGCCGCCTCCCCCCCCCCCCCCCACCTCGTGCGCACGCCTACGGTCTCCTGTGACGGCGGCGTGCAGAGACGGAAGTGAGTGAAGCGCCGGTGCAGGTGTTTATGGATGCAGCGTTGAGAAGACAAGATCGTATGCGTTTTTACCAGCGCCTCGCTGGTGTCCTTGACATTAAAAAGCTTTAATGCCGACTCGTTGGTAATTACGCCGCTGCCAAAAATTTACGCCACCAGTGAAGCAGAATACAATATTTTACGCTATATAAGCAGAAAAAGAAATGTTGTTAAAATAAGCGCATTTGTTTTGTTTTGAAGTATATTGACCGCGGAGCTGTTTAAACTTGGCAAAACTCCGTTGTCGTCCCACGTTAACTAGTTGCGCGAGGAGGAGCCACGTTAAGAGAGGGGGAGTCCAGCCTAGCTGTGCCAAGGCGGGCAAATCCAAGGAGCATATAGTGCAAGGCGGTGGGAAAGGGAAGTGAGGGTGAGGAGGGAAAGGAGGAGAGACATTAAAGCAATCGCATAGCCTTGTATAGTATAGCAAGTAGGTGGGAAAGGGAATTGAGTGCGAGGAGGAGGGAAAACGGGGTAGATGGTGAAACATAGAATAGCCATGCTAAGTATGGTATAGCTTTGGTGATTTTGTAAATCACCAAAGGACACTATTGCACCATCTATGCACCAGCTATGCACCATCTCGCCGAATTTCAAGTTTTGTTAAACACCAAATGATTTTTTTGAATAATTGAAAGCTGTTCATCATTTGCGTTTAGCAAATATTCGAGTTAGGAAAAAACTAGCATTTGTTGCTTCATAACTAAAATGGCAATCTTTTTCTTGCCAGTCTTCAGATCTGCGCGTATTGTATTTCGTTTTGTTAGCTTAAGTCCGGCTAGTGTTTCTTGCACGTAATTATTATAATAAACCAGTTCAAGTATCTATTTAATCCAAAATTGTAAGTGCGCATACGTAAACGACTCGTTAACATGAATAACGCTGTTTCGTAATTAAATTGTAGCTCAAAAAGGTATGGCACTTTACATATTAACAGCGCATAATTGTTGATATTTTAACTGATGCTTCTTGCCCCCCGAAAGGGCACTCCGTAATTTATAATCCGTAACAAAGTGCGTCAACAGTAATGTTTATAGACGTAGGATGTTGTTAGAAACATTTGGTAAAATACTGATCGATTTAGGGGCATACCTGGTCATCTCATGCCAGGCGTTCTTCAACGTTCTTCAGTGTACTTTCCCAGTGTCCTGATTAAAGGGAGCAGCTATATTTAACATCAGTTAACTTGTTAGCCCGATCTCATCAGGGTTATTTCTTGGTCACAGCAATAGCGCCCTGGCTTCATAAGAGTTAACTTTAAAGGGCCCCTCACCAGGTTTGACAGTTTTGAGCTAACGAGCGCAATGCACACACTGGGCGTTCACGATCACGTCTGCCAAAATTTGCAACGCTACGCGCCGCGGAAATTGGTCAAATTTCAAGCTGAACGCTGCTTGCCCTTCCTCTCGCGGGCGCGCGCTTTAGAGAATGAGGGGATGACGTACATGAGAAAATGGCCCTACGTAGATGGTAGTGCTGTGACGTCGCTCCTCTACGTAGACGACTATGCTCTGACGTTGCCAACTGTAACACTGCGATAATTATTTGACACGACATGTGTAGTATGTGTAATTTGTTGCTTCAATAGATTAATAAAACTTGAGAGAAATAATGAGACACACAAAGGGAATGTGTGCGTCTGTTTCATTTTTTTTTTCGTGAATTGCAGCGAGATGCGGGGCTAATGGGCCTCCCATTCCCATGCGTTCGTGTCCCCGCGGTTAGCGCATCGAGCAGACGCCAGCCCTGGAAACGAAAGTAATGTTCTGGCGCGTTCGAGCATTCATTATGCTCATTTATTCTACCGCGTCCAAGTAAACGTTAATGCGGCACTGGCTCATGATACCGCCACTGTCGTGCCCGTACAAATGTCTCAACTTTCATGCCCGTCCCGCAAAAACAGGCAGTACACCACAGAGAACGCCGACAAAACGCCCACGGCCGCTACATAAAAACAAAGGTAGCGGCCGTGCAACGCCGCTCGCGTGCTCGGGCTGGCTCGGGCACGTCATGCGCACGTGACCATGCATGCGCATGACGTGTTCATGCGTATGTGTCAAGTGAAGAGGGCAGGGAAGGGATTTGGCTTGCTAAGGCTACACGGGGCGAGTGGCAAGGGTTTGAAACTCGCCTCCTCGCATCATGGTTTCGCGCCGCTACATATTATTGTTTTTCTCAGCTCGTAATGAACCGATTTGAAAAATTCTTGCGGCATACTGCTCTTCATTCGGCACACAACTTCCAGCGTCTAACTAAAATTTGCTATGTGGCCTGGTGAGGGGCCCTTTAACGTGCACCTAAATCTAAGTACACGGGCCTCAAACATTTTGGCCTCCATCGAAAATGCAGCCGCCGCGGCCGGGATTCGACCCCGCGACCTTCGGGTCAGCAGTCGAGTGCCATAACCACTAGACCACCGTGGCGGGGCGGGAGGGTAAAGCATGGCATAGTCTTCTACAGTATAGTACAGCAAGGGGTGGGAAGGGGAAGTGAGGGTGAGGAGGGAAAGGAGGAGAGACAGTAAAGCATAGCATAGCCTTGTATAGTATAGCAAGTTGGTGGGAAAGGGAATTGAGGGCGAGGAGGAGGGAAAACGGGGTAGAGGGTGAAACATAGAATAGTCATGCTTAGTATGGTATAGCAAGGGTTTGGAAAGGGAAGGGAGGGTAAATCATGGCATAGTCTTCTACAGTATAGTACAGCAAGGGGTGGGAAGGGGAAGTGAGGGTGAGGAGGGAAAGGAGGAGAGACAGTAAAGCATAGCATAGCCTTGTATAGTATAGCAAGTTGGTGGGAAAGGGAATTGAGGGCGAGGAGGGAAAACGGGGTAGAGGGTGAAACATAGAATAGCCATGCTTAGTATGGTATAGCAAGGGTTTGGCAAGGGAAGGGAGGGTAAAGCATGGCATAGTCTTCTACAGTATAGTACAGCAAGGGGTGGGAAGGGGAAGTGAGGGTGAGGAGGGAAAGGAGGAGAGACAGTAAAGCATAGCATAGCCTTGTATAGTATAGCAAGTTGGTGGGAAAGGGAATTGAGGGCGAGGAGGAGGAAAAACGGAGTAGAGGGTGAAACATAGAATAGCCATGCTTAGTATAGTATAGCAAGGGTTTGGAAAGGGAAGGGAGGGTAAATCATGGCATAGTCTTCTACAGTATAGTACAGCAAGGGGTGGGAAGGGGAAGTGAGGGTGAGGAGGGAAAGGAGGAGAGACAGTAAAGCATAGCATAGCCTTGTATAGTATAGCAAGTTGGTGGGAAAGGGAATTGAGGGCGAGGAGGGAAAACGGGGTAGAGGGTGAAACATAGAATAGCCATGCTTAGTATGGTATAGCAAGGGTTTGGAAAGGTAAGGGAGGGTAAATCATGGCATAGTCTTCTACAGTATAGTACAGCAAGGGGTGGGAAGGGGCAGTGAGGGTGAGGAGGGAAAGGAGGAGAGACAGTAAAGCATAGCATAGCCTTGTATAGTATAGCAAGTTGGTGGGAAAGGGAATTGAGGGCGAGGAGGGAAAACGGGGTAGAGGGTGAAACATAGAATAGCCATGCTTAGTATGGTATAGCAAGGGTTTGGAAAGGGAAGGGAGGGTAAAGCATGGCATAGTCTTCTACAGTATAGTACAGCAATGGGTGGGAAGGGGAAGTGAGGGTGAGGAGAGACAGTAAAGCATAGCATAGCCTTGTATAGTATAGCAAGTTGGTGGGAAAGGGAATTGAGGGCGAGGAGGAGGGAAAACGGGGTAGAGGGTGAAACATAGAATAGTCATGCTTAGTATGGTATAGCAAGGGTTTGGAAAGGGAAGGGAGGGTAAATCATGGCATAGTCTTCTACAGTATAGTACAGCAAGGGGTGGGAAGGGGAAGTGAGGGTGAGGAGGGAAAGGAGGAGAGACAGTAAAGCATAGCATAGCCTTGTATAGTATAGCAAGTTGGTGGGAAAGGGAATTGAGGGCGAGGAGGAGGAAAAACGGGGTAGAGGGTGAAACATAGAATAGCCATGCTTAGTATGGTATAGCAAGGGTTTGGCAAGGGAAGGGAGGGTAAAGCATAGCATAGTCTTCTACAGTATAGTACAGCAAGGGGTGGGAAGGGGAAGTGAGGGTGAGGAGGGAAAGGAGGAGAGACAGTAAAGCATAGCATAGCCTTGTATAGTATAGCAAGTTGGTGGGAAAGGGAATTGAGGGCGAGGAGGAGGGAAAACGGGGTAGAGGGTGAAACATAGAATAGTCATGCTTAGATGGTATAGCAAGGGTTTGGAAAGGGAAGGGAGGGTAAAGCATGGCATATTCTTCTACAGTATAGTACAGCAAGGGGTGGGAAGGGGATGTGAGGGTGAGGAGGGAAAGGAGGAGAGACAATAAAGCATAGCATAGCCTTGTATAGTATAGCAAGTTGGTGGGAAAGGGAATTGAGGGCGAGGAGGAGGGAAAACGGGGTAGAGGGTGAAACATAGAATAGTCATGCTTAGTATGGTATAGCAAGGGTTTGGAAAGAGAAGGGAGAGTAAAGCATGGCATATTCTTCTACAGTATAGTACAGCAAGGGGTGGGAAGGGGAAGTGAGGGTGAGGAGGGAAAGGAGGAAAGACAGTAAAGCATAGCATAGCCTTGTATAGTATAGCAAGTTGGTGGGAAAGGGAATTGAGGGCGAGGAGGGAAAACGGGGTAGAGGGTGAAACATAGAATAGCCATGCTTAGTATGGTATAGCAAGGGTTTGGAAAGGGAAGGGAGGGTAAAGCATGGCATAGTCTTCTACAGTATAGTACAGCAAGGGGTGAGAAGGGGAAGTGAGGGTGAGGAGGGAAAGGAGGAGGGGAAGGCACCTGAGTCTTAGCACCACTAGTGCGTAGCTGCCTCAGTTTTTTCATCAACAAACACATCGACTGCCCGTTTGTTTTTCGTTCTATATTCGCATTACTTCTTTAAAACGCGCCAATTCTAGCTTCATTAACTTTGGGCGCCGTGGAATGGGCGCTTAACTGCAGATTATGACGGCTGTACTTCTTTTCGTTACCTCTCTTGCTGATCGCTTCATCTCGTATAAACGACAGAAGTTCTTTATATAATGCAGGCGGCGCGACTGAAGCATTGCTGCTTATCTATAGCGATATGCATACCACCCAGACGGGAACACTAAGTGCTAATTTCGCGCAAGCTTATACGCGGCAACCATCGCCATGGATACATTGCTTCTCGAAGCGAGGCTCACTAACAACGGCGTCATTGCCGTGGAGGCAGAACGTAAGGACTTTTAGATGCGAAGCAGCTTTTGCGCTGGGCTTTGTCCGTAGTTCCATTGACGGACCGTCCGCCTTTTAAAACCTACGACAGCCATCACGGACGATGGGTCCGACCACCAGCCGCAGCAACAGCTAATGCAGACGACGTCAATTGGCTCCTCGCCAACAAGTGTAGACGTTATCAGTAATAGCACCAGCAGCGGCAGCGGCGCGTCAGCTCTGACAGCACGATCGACGTCCTACGATCTGAGCATCTCGGAGCAGCTCGTCGTACAGCTCTTCATGGACGAAGTGCACAGCAAGGAAAAGGAGATGGCTGCAGCCATCGCTGCGGAAGCGGCCAGGGAGCCAGAGGAAGGACACGGCGACGTCTTGGCAACCATGACTGAGGACGACTCACAATGGCCCACCTACAGCAGCTCTGCTGCCGGGCGCCGTGGTGCGAGGAGGATTGGATGCGAGGAGCTGGCCGCGCCGTCGACGATGGCCTTCCTACTCTTGGCTGCCGTTCTCGTGTTCAACGTGCTGCTCGCCGTGGTCTACTACGAAGAACGGACGTGGCTGTGCGTGGCGACGGCAGGCCTGATGCATGCACCATCACTGTTGTTCTTCGTGGCCCGCTTCTACACGGTGACCGTCCTGGCAAGCGTCAAGGAAACCTTCATGAGGGCTCTGGTGCTCATCTGGTACTCGGTCACGCTGCCACTACTCCATCTCATGCCACTTTTCACGCTGTCGTCCGTGCTGTTCGACAAGGTGATGATGATGGTGGGCGACCCTTCGGACATGCGCCTGTTCATCGGCCGCCAGGAAGACGTGGCCTTCAGCGACCTGGTCTGGGTGGCCGTGCTGCGCGCCTTCCCGCAGGCGGTGCTGCAACTGTACCTGCTGCTCTTCCCTGGAGGTGCGGCCCTGCTGCGAGGCGACTGGCCCGACTACACCGCCTTTCTGCAAATAGGATCCGTGCTGTCCTGCGCGCTGCTGATCGCATGTGCGGCCACCTTCTACAGCAAGTACATGGTTCGCGGCCGCGGCACCGACGAGGAAACCACGGATGGATCCGCCACCTACGAGACCACCACGACCGCCACCCCGCTACAGGACTGCGACGAAGAAGACACCGGCACGGGCTACCTGCTCAAGTTCGCCGCCTGGCTGCTCATCGCGGTGGCGCGCATCGTGGCCGGCAGCTCGCTGCTGGCCGCCTACTTCGGGCCGGCCGTACTGGCCCTGGCGCTGGCGCACGTGCCCGTAGTCCTGCTATGGTCGCTGGTGTGTCGCACGCGCTACAGCGCAACCAAGTTTTTCGGCGACCTAGCATTGGGACTCATCACGCTCGTGTTTGTGCTCGACTACCGAGCCCTAAACCGCGAAGGGTTGGCCAGCACCATGTCCGCTGTGGTCTATTACTCGCCCCGAACAAGAGTTCGGGGCGAGTAATAGCAACTACAGTGAATTCATGGTGTGCTCCACATGCGAGGACGCGTTAACATCTGGCAAGGTGCCCATGATGAACAGAACTTTGTTTACCCATGCGCTCCTTCGCATCCCCACATGGTTCGCTTTAGTGGGAGGTGGTGAAATTTTTTCTGACATATCTCTGGCCGCCGCATTAGCGCTGGTGTCTTGGTAGCATTATTTGTGCTGCTGTGATGTGTTACTGTGGCACTGTTACATTTCTGTACTGCCATGCTGTTTAATGTCAACTTCTGACCCACCTTTTGGGATTCGGCTTGGTATAAATGGAAACAACTGGCTCCTTCTGCGAGGCGTAACGCCTTACCTCAAAGGTGGTAAAGCGGTGTAATGGGATCGTATAGCTACCGTCACCGTGGCTGCTTTTTAGGAGCTTGCTCGCCAAGCTTCTTATGCTCGCGCCTTGTCCTCGCCTGTGTGACCGTCGGCGCGGCGGCACACACCACGCTCGGCGCAGCTGCGCTCTCTCTGGTGATTTCAAAAATGCTCACAAGATGGCGCCGCCGCTCAAGGCGGCACACACCACGCTCGGCGCAAGCGCGACTGCTCGAGGGCCGCACCTCTCGTTTCGCTGCCTTCCTTTCTCTTCGCCGGGAGCTCACTAAGTGAACACTCTTCTTTGCCGCTCCGCAGCATGAACGGCAGCAGCGCGACGGGCTCGCAACGAAGCAGCATCTCGGGAAGATCTTGCGTTGACAATACCCAGCCAACACATGATGTCACGTTACGCTCTCCGATGCGTATCGTACGACTACAAACGTCCCACCACTATCAGGGGCACCTGTATCGATGTTGCCTTCTCGAACTTTCCATTGCGCCCCATCATCGATGATCCCTTGGCAACATACTTTACTGATCATAAAGCAATCATCTTTAAAGGGAAACGAGTCCCCAAGCTTATCGAGGGACGCCCCTTCTTGTACTTTGTAAAAGAACATCTCTTGTGTATATGTAATGCATATAGTTTATCCATCATAAAGCAATCATCTTTAAAGGGAAACCAGTCCCCGAACTCATCGAGGGACGCCCTTCTTGAACTTGGGAAAACATCTCTTGTGTATATATAATGTTTATAGTTCATCGAAATGTATATATACTTCATCAAAATGAATATAGAGCATCCAGCCTTACATTAATAAACATTGTTTATGTAATCCACATATAACAACGTTGTCACGTTTATATACGATGGTAGAGGAATGTGTTTGAACTTGGTAAAACATCTTTTGTGTATATATTGCCGCAAGTCTTATATTTCATGAGTTGAAGCTTCACCCACAAAGACTGTGGGCAACGCGCTGCGCAGGCCTCGCCGTGATGTGTAGGAAGCTTCGCGATTGTTTTGGAACAATCCGTTAAGATTGCGCGCCGCACGAGAATGTTCCAGCTTTGTCGAGAGATAACGCCTCCAACAGCGATATCGCTGGAAAGTTCGATAGCACCTGTATAAAAGCCGACGCACTTCGCCGCTTGTCAGTTGATCGACGGACGACGCCCTGTTCGCCGCTATCATTGTACAGCGTGTATTGCTGTAGTTCTAGTTCTCATTTTCCCGGCCACAAGTTCGGCCAAATAAACAGTTTCATTCTGCAAACGCCGACTGCTTTCTTCGTCGACGTCACGACCACGTGACAATATAATGTTTATAGTTCATCCAAATGTATATATACTTCATCAAAATGTATATAGTGCATCCAACCGTAAATAATAAACATTGTAGATGTAATGTATGTATAACAACATTGTCGCGTCTATATATGATGGTAGAGGAATGTGCGCGGAGCATTCGCGGGTTACCCGATCATCTCCGAGTAAGCTCCTCTAACATCATTCACTTCGTGGATATGGCGGTGGATTTTTTTTCCACCAACGCTTTGAACGAAGCTACAAATATAACGCCGTTGATGCGGCTCTGGCGTAATGAAATGTTCACAATATTTCGCTCCTGTTCTTGGTTCACCTTTCGACTTCTCCCAAACCCGCCACGGTGGTGTAGTAGTTATGGTGCTCGAATGCTGACCTGAAGGTCGCGGAAGCGAACCCCGGCCGCGGCGGCCGCATTCTTGATGGAGGCGAAAATGCTTGAGGCCCGTGTTCTTGGATTTTGGTGCACGTTAAGAACCCCAGGTGGCCGAAATGTCCGGAGCTCTACTCTACGGCGTCCCTCGTGATCATATCTTAGTTCGGACGTTAAACCCCAACAATTATTATATGATTGTTTTACTTCGCCCATCTGTTTCTCAAAGTATGTCGTCAGCCTCCTTGTACATTCTCCCCATGTTAAAGCATGAAGCAACATTCTGTGTGCGTGACTGCTCTGTTCAACTTTTCTTTCCCTTGTGCTTTCAGTCCAAAAATCCCAAAAAGTTGCAAGCGCGAGCGTAAGGCCATTCGCCGCGCTGATGGAGCTGAACGTCAAAAAGGACCTGGCAGTGCTGAAGGACATAAAAGAGAAACCGAAGGTTACAAAGGCGAACAGCCAGAAACTGATACAAAAAAGGACCCCGCAGGTTGTAACCGCAATATGCCCGCAACGGAAGGTCATGATTGCTACAAAAGCAAGCAGCAAAGCGACCAGGATATTGCCAAGGACCCCCGGGACGTAACGCACGTCAGAAAGAGCGCCCAGAGCACTAAAGCAGCCGAGCGTGACCACGACGCTGCGACAGAAGGCATGCACGACCACGGCTCCACCCTGCAAGACATTGACGACCACGGCACCACAAAGGAAACTGAGCGCCACGAGGGTGCTACGAAGGAAGCCGAGCCTGTCCACAGCACTGCAGCACCAAGTGAGCGCTTCACACCGCCTACGAAGAAACTGAGTGTGACCACCGCCTTGCGGCATGAGACTACAGCGTCCACAGCGCCTCAGAAGAATCCCAGTGCGACTATGGTGCCTGCGAAGATTGCAAGATGGACCACGGCACCTCCGAAGAATCCAAGCACGACCACAGCCCTGCTGCCTGACGCGAGTGCGTATACGGCACTTCATGTGATTCCAAGCGCGACCATGGCGCCTGCGAAGGCCGCGAGTGCGACCACGGCACCTCCGAAGCTTGCAAGCGTGACCACGAAGCCGCCGCCCCACACGAGAACGTGTACAGCACCTCCGAAAAATCCAACCGTGACGATGGCCCTGCCGCCTGAGGCAAGCGCGTCTGCGGTACCTCAGAGGAATCGAAGCGCGACCACGGCACCTGCGCAGCTTGCCAGTGTGACGGCGGCACCTGCAAAGAACTCAAGCGTGACCCCGGCGCTCCCGCACGAGGCGAGTGCCTCTACGGCACCTCAGTGGAATCCAAGCGCGACCACGGCGCCTGCGCAGCTTGCAAATGTGACGGCGGTACCTGCAAAGAATTCAAGCGTGACCTCGGCGCTCCCGCCCGAGGCGAGCGCATCCGCGGCACCTCAGTGGAATCCAAGCGCGACCACGACGCCTGCGCAGCTTGCAAATGTGACGGCGGCACCTGCAAAGAATTCAAGCGTGACCTCGGCGCTCCCACCCGAGGCGAGCGCATCCGCGGCACCTCAGTGGAATCCAAGCGCGACCACGGCGCCTGCGCAGCTTGCAAATGTGACGGCGGCACCTGCAAAGAATTCAAGCGTGACCCCGACGCTCCCGCCCGAGGCGAGCGCCTCCACGGCACAACAGAAGAATCCAAGCGCAACCACGGCGTCTGCGAAGATTGCGAATGCGACCACGGCACCTCCGCAGAACGCAAGCATGACCGTGGCCCTGCCGCCTGAGGCTAGCGCATCCGCGGCACCTAGGAGAAATCCAAGCGTGACCACGGCGCCTGCGCAGCTTGCGAGTGTGACGGCGGCACCTGCAAAGAACTCAAGCGTGACCCCGGCGCTCCTGCCTATGGCGAGCGCCTCTACGGCACCTCAGAAGAATCCAAGCGCAACCACGGCGTCTGCGAAGATTGCGAGTGCGACCATGGTACCTCCGAAGAATGCAAGCATGACCACGACCCTGCCGCCTGAGGCGAGCGCATCTGCGGCACCTGAGAGGAATCCAAGCACGACCACGGCGCCTGCGCAGCTTGCGAATGTGACGGCGGCACCTGCAAAGAACTCAAGCGTGTCCCCGGCCCTGCTGCCTGAGGCGAGCGCATCCGCGGTACCTCAGAGGAATCCAAGCGCGACCACGGCGCCTGCGCGGCTTGCAAATGTGACGGCGGCACGTGGAAAAAACTCAAGCCTGACCCCGGCGCTGCCGCCCGAGGCGAGTGCTTCTACGGCACCTCAAAAGAATCCAAGCGGGACCACGGCGTCAGCGAAAATTGCGAGTGCGACCACGGCACCTCCCAAGAATGCAAGCATGACCACGGCCCTGCCGCCTGAGGCGAGCACATCTGCGGCACCTCAGAGAAATCCAAGCGCGACCACGGCGTCTGCGCAGCTTCCGAGTGCGACCACAGCATCTCCGAAGAATGCAAGCGCGACTACGGCGCTGCCGCCTGAAGCGACTGCGTCTACGGCACCTCACAGGATTCCAAGCGCGATTACGGAACCTGTGCAGCTTGCGAGTGCGACCACGGCACCTCCGAAGAAACCAAACGTGACCATGGCCCTGCTGCCTGAGGCTAGCGCATCCGCGGCACTTCAGAGGAACCCAAGCGCGACCACGGCGCCTGCGAAGATTGCGAGTGAGACCACAGCAGCTCCGCAGAATGCAAGCGCGACTACGGCGCTGCCGCCTGAAGAGACTGCGTCTACGGCACCTCAGAAGAATCCAAGTGCGATTACGGAACCTGCGAAGCTTGCCAGTGCGACAACGGCACCTTCGAAGAAACCAAGCGTGACCACGGCCCTGCTGCCTGACGCGAGTGCATCCACGGCACCTCAAAGGAACCCAAGCGCGTCCACGGCGCCTGCGAAGATTGCGAGTGTGACCACGGCACCTCTAAAGAACCCAAGCGTGACCATGGTCCTGACTCCCGAGGCGATCACATCCACGGCACCTCAGGGGAATCGAAGCGTGACCACGGTGCATACGAACCTCGCGAGTGCGACCATGGCACCTTCGAAGAATCCAGTCGTGACCACGGTTCTTCTGCCTGAGGCAAGTGCGTCGACGGCGACGGCACCTCAGAAGAATCCAAGTGCGACCATGGCCCTGCCACCTCAGGCGAGCGCGTCTGCAGTACCTCAGAGGAATCCAAGCGCCACCACGGCGCCTGCGCAGCTTGCGAGTGTGACGGTGGCACCTGCAAAGAAGTCAAGCGTGACCCCGGCGCCCCTGCCTGAGGCCAGGTCCTCTATGACACCTCAGAAGAATCCAAGCGCGACCACGGCGTCTGCGAAGATTGCGAGTGAGACCACGGCACCTCCGAAGAATGCAAGCATGACCACGACCCTGCCGCCTGAGGCGAGCGCATCTGCGGCACCTGAGAGGAATCCAAGCACGACCACGGCGCCCGCGCAGCTTGCGAGTGTGACGGCGGCACCTGCAAAGAACTCAAGCGTGACCCCTGCGCTCCTGCCCGATTCGAGTGCCACTACGGCACCTCAGAAGAATCCAAGCGCGACCACGGCGTCTGCGAAGATTGCGAGTGCGACCATGGCACCTCCGAAGAATGCAATCATGACCATGGCCCTGCCGCCTGAGGCGAGCGCCTCTACGGCATCTCAGAAGAATCCAAGCGCGACCACGGCGTCTGCGAAGATTACAAGTGCGACTACGGCACCTCCGAAGAATGCAAGCAAGACCACGAACCTGCCGCCTGAAGCGAGCGCATCCGCGGCACCTCAGAGGAACCCAAGCGCGACCACGACGCCAACGCAGCATGCAAGTGTGTCGGCCTCACCTGGAAAAAACTCAAGCCTGACCCCGGCGCTCCCGCCCGAGGCGAGTGCTTCTACGGCACCTCAGGAGAATCGAAGCGGGACCACGGCTTCTGCGAAGATTGCGAGTGCGACCACGGCACCTCCGAATAATGCAAGCATGACCACGGCCCTGCCGCCTGAGGTAAGCGCGTCTGCGGCACCTCAGAGAAATCCAAGCGCGACCACAGCGTCTGTGCAGCTTCCGAGTGTGACCACAGCATCTCCGCAGAATGCAAGCGCGACTACGGCGCTGCCGCCTGAAGGGACTGCGTCTACGGCACCTCAGAAGAATCCAAGTGCGATTACGGAACCTGCGAAGCTTGCGAGTGCGACCACGGCGCCTTCGAAGAACCCAAGCATGACCACGACCCTGCTGCCTGACGCGAGCGCATCCACGGCACCTCAGACGAATCGAAGCGTGACCACGGTGCCTGCGAACATCGCGAGTGCGACCATGGCACCTTCGAACAATCCAGTCGTGACCACGGCCCTTCTGCCTGAGGCGAGCGCCTCTACGGCACCTCAGCAGAATCCCAGCGCGACCACGCCGTCTGCGAAGATTGCGAGTGAGACCACGGCACCTCCGAAGAATGCAAGCATGACCACGACCCTGCCTACTGAGGCGAGCGCATCTGCGGCACCTGAGAGGAATCCAAGCACAACCACGGCGTCTGCGCAGCTTGCAAGTGTGACGGCGGCACCTGCAAAGAACTCAAGCGGGACCCCGGCGCTCCTGCCCGATTCGAGTGCCACTACGGCACCTCAGAAGAATCCAAGCGCGACCACGCCGTCTGCGAAGATTGCGAGTGAGACCACGGCACCTCCGAAGAATGCAAGCATGACCACGACCCTGCCTACTGAGGCGAGCGCATCTGCGGCACCTGAGAGAAATCCAAGCACAACCACGGCGTCTGCGCAGCTTGCGGGTGTGACGGCGGCACCTGCAAAGAACTCAAGCGGGACTCCGGCGCTCCTGCCCGATTCGAGTGCCACTGCGGCACCTCAGAAGAATCCAAGCGCGACCACGCCGTCTGCGAAGATTGCGAGTGAGACCACGGCACCTCCGAAGAATGCAAGCATGACCACGACCCTGCTGCCTGAGGCGAGCGCATCTGCGGCACCTGAGAGGAATCCAAGCGCAACCACGGCGTCTGCGCAGCTTGCGAGTGTGACGGCGGCACCTGCAAAGAACTCAAGCGGGACCCCGGCGCTCCTGCCTGAGGCGAGCGCCTCTACGGCACCTCAGCAGAATCCCAGCGCGACCACGCCGTCTGCGAAGATTGCGAGTGAGACCACGGCACCTCCGAAGAATGCAAGCATGACCACGACCCTGCCTACTGAGGCGAGCGCATCTGCGGCACCTGAGAGGAATCCAAGCACAACCACGGCGTCTGCGCAGCTTGCAAGTGTGACGGCGGCACCTGCAAAGAACTCAAGCAGGACCACGGCGCTCCTGCCTGAGGCGAGCGCCTCTACGGCACCTCAGAAGAATCTAAGTGCGACCACGGCGTCTGCGAAGATTGCGAGTGCGACCACGGCACCTCCAAAGAATGCAAGCATGACCACGACCCTGCCGCCTGAGGCGAGCGCGTCTGCAGCACCTCAGAGGAATCCAAGCGCGACCACGGCGCCTGCGCAGCTTGCGAGTGTGCTGGCGGCACCGGCAAAGAACTCAAGCGTGTCCACGGCCCTTCTGCCTGAGGCGAGCGCATCCGCGGCACCTCAGAGGAATCCAAGCACGACGACGGTGCCTGCGCAGCTTGAAAGTGTGACGGCGGCACCTGGAAAAAACTTAAGCGCGACCCCGGTGCTCCCGCCCGAGGCGAGTGCTTCTACGGCACCTCAGAAGAATCGAAGCGGGACCACGGCGTGTGCAAAGATTGCGAGTGCGACCACGGCGCCTCCGAAGAATGCAAGCATGACCACGACCCTGCCGCCTGAGGCGAGCGCATCTGCGGCACCTGAGAGGAATCCAAGCACGACCACGGCGCCTGCGCAGCTTGCGAATGTGACGGCGGCACCTGTAAAGAACTCAAGCGTGTCCCCGGAACTGCTGCCTGAGGCGAGCGCATCCGCGGTACCTCAGAGGAACCCAAGCGCGACCACGGCGCCTGCGCGGCTTGCAAATGTGACGGCGGCACGTGGAAAAAACTCAAGCCTGACCCCGGCGCTGCCGCCCGAGGCGAGTGCTTCTACGGCACCTCAAAAGAATCCAAGCGGGACCACGGCGTCAGCGAAAATTGCGAGTGCGACCACGGCACCTCCCAAGAATGCAAGCATGACCACGGTCCTGCCGCCTGAGGCGAGCACATCTGCGGCACCTCAGAGAAATCCAAGCGCGACCACCGCGTCTGCGCAGCTTCCGAGTGCGACCACAGCATCTCCGAAGAATGCAAGCGCGACTACGGCGCTGCCGCCTGAAGCGACTGCGTCTACGGCACCTCACAGGATTCCAAGCGCGATTACGGAACCTGTGCAGCTTGCGAATGCCACCACGGCACCTCCGAAGAAACCAAACGTGACCATGGCCCTGCTGCCTGAGGCTAGCGCATCCGCGGCACTTCAGAGGAACCCAAGCGCGACCACGGCGCCTGCGAAGATTGCGAGTGAGACCGCAGCAGCTCCGCAGAATGCAAGCGCGACTACGGCGCTGCCGCCTGAAGAGACTGCGTCTACGGCACCTCACAGGATTCCAAGCGCGATTACGGAACCTGTGCAGCTTGCGAGTGCGACCACGGCACCTCCGAAGAAACCAAACGTGACCATGGCCCTGCTGCCTGAGGCTAGCGCATCCGCGGCACTTCAGAGGAACCCAAGCGCGACCACGGCGCCTGCGAAGATTGCGAGTGAGACCGCAGCAGCTCCGCAGAATGCAAGCGCGACTACGGCGCTGCCGCCTGAAGAGACTGCGTCTACGGCACCTCAGAAGAATTCAAGTGCGATTACGGAACCTGCGAAGCTTGCCAGTGCGACAACGGCACCTTCGAAGAAACCAAGCGTGACCACGGCCCTGCTGCCTGACGCGAGTGCATCCACGGCACCTCAAAGGAACCCAAACGCGTCCACGGCGCCTGCGAAGATTGCCAGTGTGACCACGGCACCTCTAAAGAACCCAAGCGTGACCATGGTCCTGACTCCCGAGGCGATCACATCCACGGCACCTCAGGGGAATCGAAGCGTGACCACGGTGCATACGAACCTCGCGAGTGCTACCATGGCACCTTCGAAGAATCCAGTCGTGACCACGGTTCTTCTGCCTGAGGCAAGTGCGTCGACGGCGACGGCACCTCAGAAGAATCCAAGTGCGACCATGGCCCTGCCACCTCAGGCGAGCGCGTCTGCAGTACCTCAGAGGAATCGAAGCGCCACCACGGCGCCTGCGCAGCTTGCGAGTGTGACGGCGGCACCTGCAAAGAACTCAAGCGTGACCCCGGCGCCCCTGCCTGAGGCCAGCTCCTCTATGACACCTCAGAAGAATCCAAGCGCGACCACGGTGTCTGCGAAGATTGCGAGTGAGACCACGGCACCTCCGAAGAATGCAAGCATGACCACGACCCTGCCGCCTGAGGCGAGCGCATCTGCGGCACCTGAGAGGAATCCAAGCACGACCACGGCGCCCGCGCAGCTTGCGAGTGTGACGGCGGCACCTGCAAAGAACTCAAGCGTGACCCCTGCGCTCCTGCCCGATTCGAGTGCCACTACGGCACCTCAGAACAATCCAAGCGCGACCACGGCGTCTGCGAAGATTGCGAGTGCGACCATGGCACCTCCGAAGAATGCAATCATGACCATGGCCCTGCCGCCTGAGGAGAGCGCCTCTACGGCATCTCAGAAGAATCCAAGCGCGACCACGGCGTCTGCGAAGATTACAAATGCGACTACGGCACCTCCGAAGAATGCAAGCAAGACCACGACCCTGCCGCCTGAAGCGAGCGCATCCGCGGCACCTCAGAGGAATCCAAGCGCGATCACGACGCCAGCGCAGCTTGCAAGTGTGTCGGCCTCACCTGGAAAAAACTCAAGCCTGACCCCGGCGCTCCCGCCCGAGGCGAGTGCTTCTACGGCACCTCAGGAGAATCGAAGCGGGACCACGGCTTCTGCGAAGATTGCGAGTGCGACCACGGCACCTCCGAATAATGCAAGCATGACCACGGCCCTGCCGCCTGAGGTAAGCGCGTCTGCGGCACCTCAGAGAAATCCAAGCGCGACCACAGCGTCTGTGCAGCTTCCGAGTGTGACCACAGCAGCTCCGAAGAATGGAAGCGCGACTACTGCGCTGCCGTGTGAAGCGACTGCGTCTACGGCACCTCAGAGGAATCCAAGCGCGATTACGGAACCTGTGCAGCTTGTGAGTGCGACCACGGCACCTCCGAAGAAACCAAGCGTGACTACGGCCCTGCTGCCTGAGGCGAGTGCATCCGTGGCACTTCGGAGAATCCCAAGCGCGACCACGGCGCCTGTGAAGTTTGCGAGTGTGACAACAGCATCTCCGCAGAATGCAAGCGCGACTACGGCGCTGCCGCCTGAAGGGACTGCGTCTACGGCACCTCAGAAGAATCCAAGTGCGATTACGGAACCTGCGAAGCTTGCGAGTGCGACCACGGCGCCTTCGAAGAACCCAAGCATGACCACGACCCTGCTGCCTGACGCGAGCGCGTTCACGGCACCTCAGACGAATCGAGGCGTGACCACGGTGCCTGCGAACATCGCGAGTGCGACCATGGCACCTTCGAACAATCCAGTCGTGACCACTGCCCTTCTGCCTGAGGCGAGCGCCTCTACGGCACCTCAGCAGAATCCCAGCGCGACCACGCCGTCTGCGAAGATTGCGAGTGAGACCACGGCACCTCCGAAGAATGCAAGCATGACCACGACCCTGCCGACTGAGGCGAGCGCATCTGCGGCACCTGAGAGGAATCCAAGCACAACCACGGCGTCTGCGCAGCTTGCAAGTGTGACGGCGGCACCTGCAAAGAACTCAAGCGGGACCCCGGCGCTCCTGCCCGATTCGAGTGCCACTACGGCACCTCAGAAGAATCCAAGCGCGACCACGGCGTCTGCGAAGATTGCGAGTGCGACCATGGCACCTCCGAAGAATGCAATCATGACCATGGCCCTGCCGCCTGAGGCGAGCGCCTCTACGGCATCTCAGAAGAATCCAAGCGCGACCACGGCGTCTGCGAAGATTACAAGTGCGACTACGGCACCTCCGAAGAATGCAAGCAAGACCACGAACCTGCCGCCTGAAGCGAGCGCATCCGCGGCACCTCAGAGGAATCCAAGCGCGACCACGACGCCAACGCAGCATGCAAGTGTGTCGGCCTCACCTGGAAAAAACTCAAGCCTGACCCCGGCGCTCCCGCCCGAGGCGAGTGCTTCTACGGCACCTCAGGAGAATCGAAGCGGGACCACGGCTTCTGCGAAGATTGCGAGTGCGACCACGGCACCTCCGAATAATGCAAGCATGACCACGGCCCTGCCGCCTGAGGTAAGCGCGTCTGCGGCACCTCAGAGAAATCCAAGCGCGACCACAGCGTCTGTGCAGCTTCCGAGTGTGACCACAGCATCTCCGCAGAATGCAAGCGCGACTACGGCGCTGCCGCCTGAAGGGACTGCGTCTACGGCACCTCAGAAGAATCCAAGTGCGATTACGGAACCTGCGAAGCTTGCGAGTGCGACCACGGCGCCTTCGAAGAACCCAAGCATGACCACGACCCTGCTGCCTGACGCGAGCGCATCCACGGCACATCAGACGAATCGAAGCGTGACCACGGTGCCTGCGAACATCGCGAGTGCGACCATGGCACCTTCGAACAATCCAGTCGTGACCACGGCCCTTCTGCCTGAGGCGAGCGCCTCTACGGCACCTCAGCAGAATCCCAGCGCGACCACGCCGTCTGCGAAGATTGCGAGTGAGACCACGGCACCTCCGAAGAATGCAAGCATGACCACGACCCTGCCTACTGAGGCGAGCGCATCTGCGGCACCTGAGAGGAATCCAAGCACAACCACGGCGTCTGCGCAGCTTGCAAGTGTGACGGCGGCACCTGCAAAGAACTCAAGCGGGACCCCGGCGCTCCTGCCCGATTCGAGTGCCACTACGGCACCTCAGAAGAATCCAAGCGCGACCACGCCGTCTGCGAAGATTGCGAGTGAGACCACGGCACCTCCGAAGAATGCAAGCATGACCACGACCCTGCCTACTGAGGCGAGCGCATCTGCGGCACCTGAGAGAAATCCAAGCACAACCACGGCGTCTGCGCAGCTTGCGGGTGTGACGGCGGCACCTGCAAAGAACTCAAGCGGGACTCCGGCGCTCCTGCCCGATTCGAGTGCCACTGCGGCACCTCAGAAGAATCCAAGCGCGACCACGCCGTCTGCGAAGATTGCGAGTGAGACCACGGCACCTCCGAAGAATGCAAGCATGACCACGACCCTGCTGCCTGAGGCGAGCGCATCTGCGGCACCTGAGAGGAATCCAAGCACAACCACGGCGTCTGCGCAGCTTGCGGGTGTGACGGCGGCACCTGCAAAGAACTCAAGCGGGACTCCGGCGCTCCTGCCCGATTCGAGTGCCACTGCGGCACCTCAAAAGAATCCAAGCGGGACCACGGCGTCAGCGAAAATTGCGAGTGCGACCACGGCACCTCCCAAGAATGCAAGCATGACCACGGTCCTGCCGCCTGAGGCGAGCACATCTGCGGCACCTCAGAGAAATCCAAGCGCGACCACCGCGTCTGCGCAGCTTCCGAGTGCGACCACAGCATCTCCGAAGAATGCAAGCGCGACTACGGCGCTGCCGCCTGAAGCGACTGCGTCTACGGCACCTCACAGGATTCCAAGCGCGATTACGGAACCTGTGCAGCTTGCGAGTGCCACCACGGCACCTCCGAAGAAACCAAACGTGACCATGGCCCTGCTGCCTGAGGCTAGCGCATCCGCGGCACTTCAGAGGAACCCAAGCGCGACCACGGCGCCTGCGAAGATTGCGAGTGAGACCACAGCAGCTCCGCAGAATGCAAGCGCGACTACGGCGCTGCCGCCTGAAGAGACTGCGTCTACGGCACCTCACAGGATTCCAAGCGCGATTACGGAACCTGTGCAGCTTGCGAGTGCGACCACGGCACCTCCGAAGAAACCAAACGTGACCATGGCCCTGCTGCCTGAGGCTAGCGCATCCGCGGCACTTCAGAGGAACCCAAGCGCGACCACGGCGCCTGCGAAGATTGCGAGTGAGACCACAGCAGCTCCGCAGAATGCAAGCGCGACTACGGCGCTGCCGCCTGAAGAGACTGCGTCTACGGCACCTCAGAAGAATCCAAGTGCGATTACGGAACCTGCGAAGCTTGCCAGTGCGACAACGGCACCTTCGAAGAAACCAAGCGTGACCACGGCCCTGCTGCCTGACGCGAGTGCATCCACGGCACCTCAAAGGAACCCAAACGCGTCCACGGCGCCTGCGAAGATTGCCAGTGTGACCACGGCACCTCTAAAGAACCCAAGCGTGACCATGGTCCTGACTCCCGAGGCGATCACATCCACGGCACCTCAGGGGAATCGAAGCGTGACCACGGTGCATACGAACCTCGCGAGTGCTACCATGGCACCTTCGAAGAATCCAGTCGTGACCACGGTTCTTCTGCCTGAGGCAAGTGCGTCCACGGCGACGGCACCTCAGAAGAATCCAAGTGCGACCATGGCCCTGCCACCTCAGGCGAGCGCGTCTGCAGTACCTCAGAGGAATCCAAGCGCCACCACGGCGCCTGCGCAGCTTGCGAGTGTGACGGCGGCACCTGCAAAGAACTCAAGCGTGACCCCGGCGCCCCTGCCTGAGGCCAGCTCCTCTATGACACCTCAGAAGAATCCAAGCGCGACCACGGTGTCTGCGAAGATTGCGAGTGAGACCACGGCACCTCCGAAGAATGCAAGCATGACCACGACCCTGCCGCCTGAGGCGAGCGCATCTGCGGCACCTGAGAGGAATCCAAGCACGACCACGGCGCCCGCGCAGCTTGCGAGTGTGACGGCGGCACCTGCAAAGAACTCAAGCGTGACCCCTGCGCTCCTGCCCGATTCGAGTGCCACTACGGCACCTCAGAACAATCCAAGCGCGACCACGGCGTCTGCGAAGATTGCGAGTGCGACCATGGCACCTCCGAAGAATGCAATCATGACCATGGCCCTGCCGCCTGAGGCGAGCGCCTCTACGGCATCTCAGAAGAATCCAAGCGCGACCACGGCGTCTGCGAAGATTACAAGTGCGACTACGGCACCTCCGAAAAATGCAAGCAAGACCACGACCCTGCCGCCTGAAGCGAGCGCATCCGCGGCACCTCAGAGGAATCCAAGCGCGATCACGACGCCAGCGCAGCTTGCAAGTGTGTCGGCCTCACCTGGAAAAAACTCAAGCCTGACCCCGGCGCTCCCGCCCGAGGCGAGTGCTTCTACGGCACCTCAGGAGAATCGAAGCGGGACCACGGCTTCTGCGAAGATTGCGAGTGCGACCACGGCACCTCCGAATAATGCAAGCATGACCACGGCCCTGCCGCCTGAGGTAAGCGCGTCTGCGGCACCTCAGAGAAATCCAAGCGCGACCACAGCGTCTGTGCAGCTTCCGAGTGTGACCACAGCAGCTCCGAAGAATGGAAGCGCGACTACTGCGCTGCCGTGTGAAGCGACTGCGTCTACGGCACCTCAGAGGAATCCAAGCGCGATTACGGAACCTGTGCAGCTTGTGAGTGCGACCACGGCACCTCCGAAGAAACCAAGCGTGACTACGGCCCTGCTGCCTGAGGCGAGTGCATCCGTGGCACTTCGGAGAATCCCAAGCGCGACCACGGCGCCTGTGAAGTTTGCGAGTGTGACAACAGCATCTCCGCAGAATGCAAGCGCGACTACGGCGCTGCCGCCTGAAGGGACTGCGTCTACGGCACCTCAGAAGAATCCAAGTGCGATTACGGAACCTGCGAAGCTTGCGAGTGCGACCACGGCGCCTTCGAAGAACCCAAGCATGACCACGACCCTGCTGCCTGACGCGAGCGCGTCCACGGCACCTCAGACGAATCGAGGCGTGACCACGGTGCCTGCGAACATCGCGAGTGCGACCATGGCACCTTCGAACAATCCAGTCGTGACCACTGCCCTTCTGCCTGAGGCGAGCGCCTCTACGGCACCTCAGCAGAATCCCAGCGCGACCACGCCGTCTGCGAAGATTGCGAGTGAGACCACGGCACCTCCGAAGAATGCAAGCATGACCACGACCCTGCCGACTGAGGCGAGCGCATCTGCGGCACCTGAGAGGAATCCAAGCACAACCACGGCGTCTGCGCAGCTTGCAAGTGTGACGGCGGCACCTGCAAAGAACTCAAGCGGGACCCCGGCGCTCCTGCCCGATTCGAGTGCCACTACGGCACCTCAGAAGAATCCAAGCGCGACCACGCCGTCTGCGAAGAGTGCGAGTGAGACCACGGCACCTCCGAAGAATGCAAGCATGACCACGACCCTGCCGCGTGAGGCGAGCGCATCTGCGGCACCTGAGAGGAATCCAAGCACAACCACGGCGTCTGCGCAGCTTGCGAGTGTGACGGCGGCACCTGCAAAGAACTCAAGCGGGACCCCGGCGCTCCTGCCTGAGGCGAGCGCCTCTACGGCACCTCAGCAGAATCCCAGCGCGACCACGCCGTCTGCGAAGATTGCGAGTGAGACCACGGCACCTCCGAAGAATGCAAGCATGACCACGACCCTGCCTACTGAGGCGAGCGCATCTGCGGCACCTGAGAGGAATCCAAGCACAACCACGGCGTCTGCGCAGCTTGCAAGTGTGGCGGCGGCACCGGCAAATAACTCAAGCGTGTCCACGGCCCTTCTGCCTGAGGCGAGCGCATCCGCGGCACCTCAGAGGAATCCAAGCACGACGACGGTGCCTGCGCAACTTGAAAGTGTGACGGCGGCACCTGGAAAAAACTTAAGCGTGACCCCGGTGCTCCCCCCCGAGGCGAGTGCTTCTACGGCACCTCAGAAGAATCCAAGCGGGACCACGGCGTGTGCGAAGATTGCGAGTGCGACCACGGCGCCTCCGAAGAATGCAAGCATGACCACGGCCCTGCCGCCTGAGGCGAGCGCGTCTGCGGCACCTCAGAAGAATTCAAGTGCGATTACGGAACCTGCGAAGCTTGCGAGTGCGACCACGGTGCCTTCGAAGAATCCAAGCGTGACTACGACCCTGCTGCCTGACGCGAGCGCATCCACGGCACCTCAGACGAATCGAAGCGTGACCACGGCGCCTGCGAACATCGCGAGTGCGACCATGGCACCTTCGAAGAATCCAGTCGTGACCACGGCCCTTCTGCCTGAGGCGAGTGCGTCGACGGCACCTCAGAAGAATCCAAGTGCGACCACGGCGTCTGCGAAGATTGCGAATGTGACCACGGCACCTCCGAAGAATACAAACATGACCACGGCCCTGCCACCTCAGGCGAGCGCGTCTGCAGCACCTCAGAGGAATCCAAGCGCCGCCGCGGCACCCGCTCAGCTTGCGAGTGTGACGGCGGCACCTGCAAAGAACTCAAGCGTGACCCCGGCGTTCCTGCCTGAGGCGAGCGCCTCTACGGCACCTCAGAAGAATCCCAGCGCGACCACGCCGTCTGCGAAGATCGCGAGTGAGACCACGGCACCTCCGAAGAATGCAAGCATGACCACGACCCTGCCGCCTGAGGCGAGCGCGTCTGCAGCACCTCAGAGGAATCCAAGCGCCGCCACGGCACCCGCGCAGCTTGTGAGTGTGACGGCGGCACCTGCAAAGAACTCAAGCGCGACCCCGGCGCTCCTGCCTGAGGGGAGCGCCTCTACGGCACCTCAGAAGAATCCCAGCGCGACCACGCCGTCTGCGAAGATCGCGAGTGAGACCACGGCACCTCCGAAGAATGCAAGCATGACCACGACCCTGCCGCCTGAGGCGAGCGCATCTGCGGCACCTGAGAGGAATCCAAGCATAACCACGGCGTCTGCGCAGCTTGCGAGTGTGACGGCGGTACCTGCAAAGAACTCAAGCGCGACCCCGGCGCTCCTGCCTGAGGCGAGCGCCTCTACGGTACCTCAGAAGAATCCCAGCGCGACCACGCCGTCTGCGAAGATCGCCAGTGAGACCACGGCACCTCCGAAGAATGCAAGCATGACCACGACCCTGCCGCCTGAGGCGAGCGCATCTGCGGCACCTGAGAGGAATCCAAGCGCGACCACGGCGCCTGCGCAGCTTGCGAGTGTGATGACGGCACCTGCAAAGAACTCAAGCGTGTCGACGGCCCTTCTGCCTGAGGCGAGCGCATCCGCGGCACCTCAGATGAATCCAAGCACGACGACGGTGCCTGCGCAGCTTGAAAGTGTGACGGCTGCACCTGGAAAAAACTCAAGCGTGACCCCGGCGCTCCCGCACGAGGCGAGGGCTTCTACGGCACCTCAGAAGAATCCAAGTGGGACCACGGCGTCTGCGAAGATTGCGAGTGCGACCACGGCGCCTCCGAAGAATGCAAGCATGACCACGGCCCTGCCGCCTGAGGCGAGCGCGTCTGCGGCACCTCGGAGAAATCCAAGCGCGACCACAGCGTCTGCACAGCTTCCGAGTGCGACCACAGCAGCTCCGCAGAATGCAAGCGCGACGACGGTGCTGCCGCCTGAAGCGATTGCGTCTACGGCACTTCAGAGGAATCCAAGTCCGAGTACGGAACCTGCGAAGGTTAAGAGTGCGACCACGGCACCTTCGAAGAACCCAAGCGTGACCACGACCCTGCTGCCTGACGCGAGCGGATCCGCGGCACCTCAGAGGAACCCAATCGCGACCACGGCGCCTGCGAAGATTGAATGTGTGACCACGGCACCTGTAAAGAACCCAAGCGTGACGATGGTCCTGACTCCCGAGGCAATTACATCCACGGCACCTCAGAGGATTCGAAGCGTGACCACGGCGCCTGCAAACCTCGCGAGTGCGACCATGGCACCTTCGAAGAATCCAGTCGCGACCATGGCCCTGCTGCCTGAGACGAGTGCGTCGACGGCACTTCAGGGGAATTTAAGCGCGACCACGGCGCCTGCGAAGTGTGGGAGTGCGACCACGGCACCTTCGCAGAATGGAAGCGCGACCCTGGCGCTGCCGCCTGAAGCGACTGCGTCTGCGGGACCTGCAAGGAATCTAAGCGCGATTACGGAACCTGCGAAGCTTGCGAGTGCGACCACGGCGCCTCCGAAGAACCCTAGCGTGACCGCGGCCCTGCTGCCTGCGGCGAGTGCATCCGCGGCCCCTCAGATGAACCCAAGCGCAACCACGGCGCCTGCGAAGAACACAGGCGTTATGACGGCGCTGATGCCTAAGGCGAATGCGTCTGTGTTACGTCAGAAGGTTCTAACCGCGAACATGGCGTCTGGGAACCTTGGGAGTGTAATCACGACACCTCCGAAGAATGCAAGCGCGACCACTGCTCTGCCGCCCGGGGCGAGTGCGTCTACGGCGCCTCAGAAGATTGGAAGTGCGACCACAGCGCCTGCGAAGCTTGCGAGTGCGACCACGGCACCTCCGAAGAATGCAAGCTTGGCCACGGCCCTGCTGCCCGAGGCGAGCGCGTCTACGGCACCTCAGAGGAATCCAAACGCGACCACGGCGCCTGCGCAGCTTGCGATTGCGACAGCGGCACCTCCGAAAAATCCAATCATGACCACGGCCCTGCTGCCCGAGGCGAGCGCGTCTATGGCACCTCAGAGGAATCCAAACGCGACCACGGCGCCTTCGATGATGGCGAGTGCGACCACGGCGATGCCGCCCGAGGCGAGCGCGTCCACGGCACCTCCGGTCAATCTATCCACATCTACGGCGCTGCTGCACGGAGCTATTGCGTCCACTTCGTCTCCGAAGATACCAACCATAACTGCGGCACGAGGCGAGCGCGGCGATGGAGCTGCGGCCCGAGGCGGGCCACGAGGGCTTTGTTGTGGCCCGGGCGCTCGTGGCGGATATGAAGGCCGAGCACAGGGAGATGCCGTAGACATGCAACGAAAGCCTAATTTGCGCAGGGTAGGAACGTACATCGACTGGCGTGTGCACGTAGTCTTTGTCTTAGTAATTATAGTAATCGCCGCCTTGTCACGAAGGTACTTCTCTTTTATTAATTATCCTGAAGAGAATGTTTTGCCAAGATATCGTAAATCAAGAATTCTTCCCGAATCGTACCCTCTGCCGTTTCGAAAGCGTAAATATGACCATGGGCTTCCTCGCATTCTGCTCTATAACCGAACTGGACATGGCTGGCGCCCAGAGCGGTTACTTTCCTGTCCAAACAAATACAACTCCTGGGACGCGTGTGAAGTTACCACATTCGAGGGCGATTTTAGTCGTAGCGACGCTGTGGTCGTTATAGCGGACCGCTCTACAAATCTTCTCTTGCCTGAACTGCGCTTCAGCTTTCAATTCTGGGTATTTTGGACCAAACAGGCCGGGCCTCCACAGAATGAGGACGTTGTGGATAATAACTCACCCTTATTGAGGCTCCGGTCTGACCTGTTCACCTGGACCATGGCCTACAGAGACGACGCCGACATTGTCGTTCCGTACAAGACGTGGCGCTGTGGCTTACCAACAGACACTCCTCTCACTTCGATCGTCAAGCGGAACCGCGAAATCCTGAAGACTAAGCCGAGAAAAGACGCCGCTTGGATCGTCGGCAGCTGTGAGCACTACCGCTTCGCAATGGAAATGCAGACACTCGGCACAGTTGTCGACCAAGCTAAAGTCACTGCGGCCAGTGGCACTGGCACGGGCGGCACGGTTAGCGTTCGTCTGTTTCACGATTGCGGAGTTGAGGAATGTTTATCGCGAGGCGCGTGCATACGTCATATCGCCGAGAACTACAATTTCGTAGTCGTCTCTTTAGAACCAGAGTGTTTCCAAAGCGCCTACGAGTTAATCTACGATGCGTTTGAATACGACGTAGTTCCCGTTGTACTAGCGCCACCAAATTCCACTCTAAATGTTCCCGACCACTCTGTGATCACCTCGGCAGACATGCGGAAACCGGGAGAACTTGCTGCCCTGCTGCGGGACCTCCTGAACGACCCCGCGAGGTACGAGAGCTATTTTGCCTGGAAACAAAACTGTTCATGGGCGCAGCCCGAAGCGGAACTGTGTCCATTGTGCCGTGCATTGCGGAATACTCCCGAGGAGTCTGCCAAGCATGTTCGCTACGTCCACGAGTGGTGGAACCGACGCTCACTCTGTCGGCGTGAGTACTTGCATGGTATTGACTCAGCGTTCGTACCGGAACAGTGAATGGAATGATAGAAAGTAAAAGCTCACATGACGAGGACAGAGAAGAGGCTTGAAAAGAGGCACTTCTCGGTCCTCGTCTTGTGCGCGTTTAGTTTCCGTCACTTCTTACAAGAGTGCCCGAACAGTCACTTCATTGAATGAAGACCTCCTATGTGCTATCCGAGATAATAGAATGGTTAGTGCCATATCGCTCTGCAACGATTTCTCACTCCCAAGGGCTCATCCGGAGTGGTGTTCGTCTAGCGATATAGTTAATCTTTTAAATCGTCCTGAATTCCAGCGTCTGTATTCCTAGCTTGCTTGATCAGGAACTTACGTCGATCGATATCTTGCTTGAAATATGTGGCTGCGGTCCCCTTCGTTGCGACTCATTCCTTTCTCGTTATTCGAAGACCTGCGTACGACGGTGAAGCGTTCGCTGTTGAGTACTCCACGAGGCATTGTGCAGCACGTATACAGACCGCTGCAATTTTGTCCATGTGGGCCCTGGCATCTGTTCGACGTTGGCCTTTACTATAGTTCAGTGCGACGATCGCCTCTCGTTTGGTCACGTACTGTCGGCCGCAAAAGCTTGCGGGATGTGCAGCGCGTGGCGGAGCGACGGAAAACTGCATTGCTGCGTCACCTACCGTGATGCGGCGGGTGTTGAGGCTATCGGCCGCAGCCTCCGCGATTGAATCCGGCAACGGCACGTTGTCTAAACGCGACGTCGCTAATCGTCCCGGCTGATAGTCTCAACACCCGCCGCATCACGGTAGGTGACGCACCAATGCAGTTTTCCGTCGCCCCGCCACGCGCTGCACATCCCGCAAACTTTTGCGGTCTACAGCTCCGTCCACGTCTGTGCAGCACGCGAGCAGTCGGCCTTACTCTGGGGGGCGACACCTTGCGGTGGTTGCGGAGTCTGGCGTGCTGTGCCCAGGAGCATGCGCGGCCTAATGAACATGCAGACTTGTTATGCACGAGTGACAACGTTGAAGAGTGCCCTTGTTTAAGCGAATACGCACTCGGCATCAGGGCGCTTGCGGCACCTCGATGCCTAAGAATGACGCCTATGGGCTGATAACACACGCCCGGTTTTTTCAGAAAAAACGATGCGCGCTTCGTTGCTGTTGCGAGATACGCGGTCACATGAAAAAGTGATAACCTCGGGTAAAAGCGCACAGCCGGCAAAACAAAGGCGCTTACGAACATAATGTTTGGTTTAAGGACATGTGTGCAGATCTGCATGTCTACTAGGCCGCGCATGCTCCTAGGTACAACGTGTGAGAGCCCGCAACTGCCGCAAGATGCCGGCTCGCAGAGCGGAGCGCGCTTTTCACAGATGTGGACGCGGCTGCACTTTTAAGTAGAATGCGGAATTTATAGCAGATTATTCTTAAGCGTAGACTTCATAGTATGCCCAATGGTCCACTGTTTGCCCGCTTTCTCAAGACACAATTTTTTTTACAAAAGGAATGGGTGGTATCTGTAGATGAAGTGTTTTTAAGAATGTGAGCTATAGCAATGAAAGGAACGTTCGAGCCCACATTTGGCGTTAAGAAAAATTTCTATTACTACTACAATCGCACGTGCCTGCAGCGATGCAAAAATAGTTCCCGTCATCAGTCGTCGGGCAGCGCCAGAGTTTCACAACTGGTTAAAAACTGCAGGGCGCTACGATCTCTTAACCGCCATGGCAATGATGGGAAGTACAGAAATAGGGCCTTGATCCGAGCTCTTTGGCATGGTAACATACTAAAGCAGGTGAAGCACAAAATACACGGACGGTGAATAGACTGAGACTGGCAAAGCGCTTCTTCCAACTGTCATTATTGTGCAATAAAACACTTATATAAGCATATTGTAATGCGTGGAACTGAAATGACGAGGACTTGACAGGGAGTAGAACACACACACAAGCGCTAACTTTCAACAATGATTTATTGGAAGCCGGATCAAACATACGTACGTACATGAAAACTTGTGATCACTCAGGCTTGCGCAAATGTGGAGGCATCAAGGAATGATAATTCTTTTCTGGACAATTGACAATGATGGTGCGCTGAGGCAATCTTGCCCTTACCTACGTATGGTAGCCGATTCAACAATCAACCGCGTAGTTTCATCTTGGTGCATGCGTACAAGCGAGCACTCATCAAAAACAGGGAAACACCCACACATGCTGCAAATGCGCGGAAAGCAAACCATCGCCACCTTTCATTACATTGTTTTGATGCTGTCTAAGCCTGTCGTTGAGGCACCGCCCCGTTTGCGCTACGTAGTATTTTTCACACGCTAGCGGGAGCTGGTACAAAACACCTTTTTTGCATGGCACGTGACATTGCTCTGTGCTTTTTATCACAGCCGCGAGCTTTGCGCGCAGTTGGTTTCCTGCGCGTGCACAGTTTTGCCTGCTTGTTTGGCGCCGTGAAAGCCACGCTAATTTTTGCCCGAGAGCCCACCTTTTTTATGTTACGGGAAGTCTTTTGTAGCTAGGGCATCTTAGTGAACTTCTTTTGGACATTCATAATGGTGGCGGCGTTCTGCTGGCAACCTGATGGCTTTTGAGCAGGGATTCTGCGACTGACACCAGAAGGTGGTCAGGGTTGCCTGCTTGTGCGAGGCGTGCCTTTTGGCAGTCAAGGCTGGTCCCCATTAAATGGCACAATTGGCTTGTGCGAGGGTCCCCTCGCACAAGCAGGCTACCCTGACCACCTTCTGGTGTCAGTCGCAGAATCCCTGCTCAAAAGCCATCAGGTTCCCAGCACAATGCCGCCACCATTATGAATGTCCAAAATAAGTTCACTACGATGCCCTACCAACAAAAGATTTCTCGTACCATAAAAAAGGTGGGCTCTCGGGCAAAAATTAGGGTGGCTTTCACGGCGCCAAACAAGCTGACAAAACTGTGCAGGCGCAGGAAACCAACTGCGCGCAAAGCTCGCGGCTGTGATAAAAAGCACAGAACACGTCACGTGCCATGCAAAGAAGGTGTTGTGTACCAGCTCCCGCTAGCGTGTGGAAAATACTACGTAGGGCAAACGGGGCGGTGCCTCAACGACAGGCTTAGAGAGCGTCAAAACAATGTAATGAAAGATGGCGATGGTTTGCTTGCCGCGCATTGCAGCACGTGTGGGTGTTTGCCTGTTTTTTATGAGCGCTCGGTTGTACGCATGCACCAAGAAGTAAACTACGCGGTTGATTGTTGAATCGGCTACCATACGTAGGCTAGAGCAAGATTGACTCAGCACACCATCATTGTCATTGTCCAGAAAAGAATTATCATTCCTTGATGCCTCCACATTTGCGCAAGCCTGAGTGATCACAAGTTTTCATGTACGTATGCTTGATCCGGCTTCCAATAAATCATTGAAAGTTAGCGCTTGTGTGTGTGTTCTACTCTCTGTCAAGTCCTCGTCCTTTCAGTTCCGCGCTTTACAATATGAATATGTCACACCAACAAGGCCAAATGTCTACCCTTGACTCATATAAGCATTCACAGTTCAAGCCAAGGTGCACGCGTGACAAAAGGTGCGCAATCTCGACCACTGACTAACACCAAGGTCACTTGTGGGGACTACGCAGCCACATCTCATACAAGCACTCCCACTTGGGCAGCGAAAATTTGACATCGATGTAATGCAAAACTTTTGACTACAACAAAACGATAAACTACGATGATGATTATGGCTTAAGAAAGGGCGATCGTCAAAGGACGGAATAAATGTTGCGTAAAACCGATAAGAATTTGTGAACCACAAGCCACTTAGTCCGCATAGCAGAGCAGTCGCGTTTCCTGCGCGCCGGGCGCGGTCAGGTTCGATATCGGCCTTAAAGTTCGACTATGAATGTCTCAAATTAGGTGGCACTTTTGTGATTTTTAAAAAAAAGGACATGTAAGTTATGGCGGCCTGCAACTTTTTCATATAAAGAACTGCCCTGAGGTGACTAAATAAGTAAGTTACATGACGAGTTCTTTATTAGTCATATCAGTTTCACTTAGCTGCTGCAAAGTGTTCCCCCTCGACGTACAGGAGCCTCACTGTCATAGGCTTTTGATAAAAACCTGTATTCTTTAAAAAAACATCCTGTATAGAAAACAGTCTCCAAGTAAATGCGTAGGGGGTTCTTGATTAAAGACATTGTATTACCTCCAATATGTTTCTGTTCTATTTGCCTGCGTTATATCTCAAGTGTCTTTACTTTGTAAGTACTATATCCTGTTACCATTTCTAAACATGTCCTTTTTGCTCAAGCATACGTTGTGCATATTTGTTTGTTTTGCTTTATCTATCTGCGATGAGCACTCATCTGATGTTTTATTAATATGTTTCATGTTACAAGCGCGGTATTGTGTATGTATTTCTGTGTCTAGTAATGTTTTAATATTATTCGCGTTATATTAATATTGTACATGTACTTATTTTTCCTTGTTTACAAAGTGTGCATGACGGCCTGCGTGCCGCACTGTTTTTTTTTTTTTTTGATCAAGGGCTTTTGTCAGGCTTCTAAGCCTTTTTGCTTTTTATTAATTTTGTGTTCCTTTACTGAAAGAAATAAAGAATGAACGAATGCTTTGAATAAAATAATAGAAATACGCTTTCAGTAGCGCAGCTGTATCGTAGGGAAGTCAGTCTTATTTTCTGTAAAGCATGCAAAAGGGTCAGTTACGTCAGTTAACTTTTCCGTCACGGGAAAAAAAAGAAAAATTTCACCTCTCTCGTTACTTACAGCTTTCCACAAAAAGATTTAACCCCTTTCCCCGAAGAGAGTGCAGTTTGTCGGATTAAAATCTGTTCATTTGTCTATGGGTGGTGCACCCACCAGCTGTTTACATGCCAATGCAAAGATTGCTTCATCGCTGCGACTCTGCTCGTGAAACAATGTATCGAGTGCAGCTATATTCTGTTAATTCAGCTTTGGCGCACATGAAACAGCATTTTGCTCATCGCTGTACGAGTGGTAGACGCTTGACCTTGTGACGTTATTGTGTCTAATCAGTGACTGCACACTCATCAACAGCGCCAGGGCACGGCAGCAGTATAATACCGCTTTCCGCATTGGTGTACTGCTGCGTTTCTTTCTGCAAGTCGAGCAGGCGGCGGTCAACTGGGATGTCGTTCCACGAGTTTCCCGTCGCCCACATTCCACGCACTTTGAAGGATCTCTTCTCGACAGGGTAGAATCTTGTAAATATATTTTTGTACTCTCATGTTTTCGTTGTCTACACATATTCAACATGTGTCATGATAATTAATAATCTCGTACTTATGCGCCTGCGTGCGTTGCGTGGTTTTTCCTATATATTCATGTGTCTGCTTTGTAAATAAAACATCCGTTGGAAGTTAGCGCTGCGTCCACGTCGTTTCTTTGTGTTTCTGTCCCTTCGGTGCGCTATAGGTGTTAAGATGCATCACCAACATGCCCAAGCTCACGTTCTTTCAAGAATGAGAAAGCTTGTTAATTCATTGGTGAAGGTTGGACATCTACTGGCAGGCCACTGCCGGAGGTCTTGCATTCCCGACACCCGTACCCTGCGAAGCTTTGCTACGTAGCAAGCTAGGGAAATCTTTGAGGCCTTCTGTATCAGTTTTTAATACGATAAATGTGGCCTGACACGGCAATGAAAAAAAAAAAAAGCGCATCTCGAACGGCAAAGGAGTTTTCTGTGTTAACTGCGCTGACTGCTTCTTTTTGCGGGGTTCTGCGTATGTGTAATAATAATAATATCTGGGGTTTAACGTCTGCGTATGTGTACATGTGCGTTGCCGCTATTTTCGTCAGTAAGCCATTCACTTGATGTCTAGCGCCCGTCTTGTCTCTGTGCCCCTCGCTTGTTAAGCTTGTGAAGATATCCATAGTGAAACGCGCAGCGCGAAACTACGACGAGGACACAGGAAGGAAACACACACAGCGCGGACTTACAACCTTCCTGTGTACCCGTTGTAGTTTCGCGTTGTGCGTTTCACTATGCTACACCAACATGCCCAAATTCGCTCTATTGCAAAAGATATCCATGTCAGTTGGGCCATCGAACGCAAGAGCTTACCGACGTTCAGTTGTCACTTGGCAGAGCCATCTGTATTATACCCTTTCGAAATGACCTGTTTGGTCTGGTGCCACCTTGATCGACCACATCTCTCAGGAACTGATGTTCTGGACGATAACAGCGCTTTTTTTTCGTCTTTATAAAGTTATCCCTGCGTGCTCGGCCATGTGTAGCAGCCTCGTGAGGGCTTCTACACTAAGAACAAAAAAGAGTATGTGTGACTCCTTCCGGGGAGTCTTGACTTGCCCCGCATATGACTCTCTTAAAGAGACGTTAACTCTCTTGTGGGTCACGTGACTCTCCGAAGAGAGTCTAATGATCTCCAAAGAGAGTTGACGTGCCTCTTTAAAGAGTCATATACGTGGAAAGTCAAGACTCTCTGTAAGAAGTCCAAAGACTTTTTTTTTTCTTAGCGTATACTTTGACGACCGCTGATGATGTGTTGTCCTCATTTACTGTTCCGTTCCGAAGGCCTTCGAAAATCTCATTTAATGTTAAATGGAACATGTGCCAGGCAGACATTATGCCAAACAGTAGCCGCAAAAATGGATAGCGGCTTGACAGTTTCCCGAAAGCGCAAATATGCAGCGTTTCGTCATCGAGAGGAATTTGATAGATCCCAAAGTTTGTGCTTATAGGTGCGTGAGTACATTGTACCAGCTAAATCTGCCTCTACGTCGGCCTCTCGGCACATAGCATATACTGTTGCCTTTTGTCTGGTTGATGTCGCTCGGGTCAATGCATAATTTTCCGAAGAAGCGCAGCAGTGCCCACCCGTTCGTTAAGTTTCGTGACCTTCTTGATGTTTGTTGCCCACTCCATGCACTGATGTACTTATATTTAAGCAATGGCGCAAATCGCAAATGGGACATCTTTTTGTTTCCTTGGCATGTAGTGTTTTAGGTGCCATGACACCCTATTTTAGATCATAATGTGTGTTATGTGGGTTAACCCTCGTGCGTTCACAAGCAAGCTGGCGAAATTTTAGCGTATTTGGTCGAACACTTAATTTATAATAGAATATTTTTATAAACACGTGAGCGGCCCGAGAGTCGTGCAACAATCGCGCACTCGCGAGCCGTGTCGCCAGAAACTGCTTGCTTTGCGAGCGTCTGCATTCCGGCCAACGATTTTGTTCCGTGGTCAGCTGCGCGTGCAATCGAGCTATTTTAACTTTCTTCGTCTTGGCATTGAAATTGAACGATTTGCGGTGGCTGAAGCTTTGGTAGAAGACGACGGCTCCGCTCAGTGTCGCACACATGACGTCACACGCGCCATGGCAAAATGGCGGTCGCCGGCGGTGGGCGGGGTTTATGACCGGCGACTTTTAGGGCTTGTTTTGTACTGAAATATTATTTTGTAATGCAATTTTCGTGTGTGTACAGGCACGACAGACCCTTTACTTCTATTTGCCGCTGAAAACCGCAATTTCTTGGGTGACGGCGTCATGGCCCCTTTAAAGGGACCGACAACTGATTTTTCTGGACCCAGTTTTTTTACGGCGCGACATGAAGCTCGCCCTCCGTAGCGTTTGTAGATGCAATGGTTTATCCGAAAAGCGCGTAGTTATTTTATAAGAAGTATTTTTCGATCTGAAAGGCTCCAAACACGTATGGAGGCTTGCTCCAGCAACGCTTAGAATTGATAGCGATGCCGCTAGCCCTTGTGAAAGCTGTCGTTGTTCTGCTTTCGCAGGAGTTACTGCAACTATGCTTAACCACCTTTATTTTGAGCTTTCCAACCATTTTTGAAAATAGCAAGCTGTTACAATGGGATGTGTGGCTTTATACACCTTCCCGGTATTTGTACAGCGTTGTGTGCGCCTGTGTCTTGGATGGCTTGTCCCGGCGTCTTTACTCTCTCGATACACGAGCCAAGCCAAGTAATCGAAAACGTAACTGTGCATATGCACGGCCGCACCGAGTAGCAGCGCGCGTCATTTCTGAGACGAAGTCTAGGTAGCAAAACTATGTCGCTCCATCTTAGCGACCTGGAAACTGCGTGCACGGTTCCATGAGCACGCTGAAAAGTTGCTCAAGACGCACTGACGAGCATGGGATCATTACGTCACGCGAAGGCAGCGCCACTTTAATGCATACTACTAAAGCAGGCCTATATGTACATTATTATGGAGTAATACCTTTTAATATAAAGAAACGAACAATATTTCAATACTAACAAAAAAATCGTCGACCGCGTCCGTACAGCAATCAACGCTCACGTGGCCGTCTTTATCGGATCATTCATGTTTTTGCCGCCAGAGGCGCCACAGGTCATTTTTCGCGACTTTCAATTAAGAAATAAAAATGAATCCATCTCTCACGAAAGAAACAGGGTTGGTTTGAGTCAGTGCACCGGAAATCTTTACATCAGTGGAGTCAACTCATTTCATATTCTGGGCAGTTGTCGGTCCCTTTAACGCTCTCCACACACCGGAGCCAGGAAACATATTTATTTTATATATCGGGTGTCGAAGTTATCTATATCGTTAGAAGTTATATATTGAAGTTATCACTTCGTTTGTTTGTGTGTACGTGTGTTTGTTAGAACTTTGTCGGGTATTAAATTGCCTTTTTGCCAACCCTGCCCACTTAATCTACATGTATGATCAGTGTACAGTACACTGTAACTGAATGGCTGATTGATTGATTGATTGATTGATTGATTGATTGATTGATTGATTGATTGATTGATTGAATAGACAATTAACTCATCGTTGTTTACGTGCACCACGTGCAGCTGACAGCAGACGACAGAGCTGCAGCCAGTACTCCACGAGTTGCCATCCCCACGGGCCTGAGACCTGCGTCAGACTGAACTGACACACTGTAAACCATTTTTCAACGTCAAAGTAATTTCAAGCAAGTAAAGCACTCTTTTGCCTAGAGAGAATTTGCAAAAATGGGGGTGCGCTTCCCCAAAAGCCTTTCCGTTAGCGTAACTGGTAATGTTTTGCCTAAGCAACTGTGGCCCGTACGACAGAAGGGCCAGCTGATAATTGAAACTCGCTTAATAAAAACAGCGTTGACTACTGACCCGCAGGTCGCGGGATCGCATTGGCGATGGAGGCCAAAATGCTTGTGGCCCGTGTGGTTAGATTTAGGGGCACGTTAAAGAACCCCAGGTGGTCGAAATTTCCGGAGCCCTCCACTACGGCGTCTCCAATATTCATGATGTGGTTTGGGACGTTAAGCCCCAGCAATTATATTAAAAAGCGTTGAATATTAGAGGGGTTTAAAATAACGGATTTGTCTGTTTATGGGCTGTCTACAAGCCCACCATACACTTACGCAAATCCTGTGAATGATTATTCTTTAATTACGCAGAACAAGAATATTCCCACCCGCGCTGGACGATTGCTCAAGACATTATGACTATATATACCAGACGGTCGATGTATGGTTGTGTAGCGCATGCCTTCTGTCCACTTGCTGTTTTACGATGCTATCTTCGTGTGTAAGGATGGACGTGTATGCGCGGTTTACTATCCTCTAAGGTCGTGCTCATTTTCCCTGACTGGTAGCCCTCATTTTTTTCGTTTTTCAGTAATAAGGGTGTTTAGACGATTGGTACCCCACCTCCCCCAATGCCTGAAACCCCTTTAAAGGACCGCTCACCAGGCCGCATGGAACATTTTAGTTATGCACCGGCAGTTGTTACGTGCCCAATAGAAAGCATTCTACCGCAGGAATTTTTCAAATTGGTTCATTACAAGCAGAGATAAAAAATACTTTGAAATTGCGCGCAACCGCGGGGCGAGCTTCGCACCCTCACCACTTGCCCTGTCTAGCCTTTGCAAGCCAAACGCCTTCCCTGCATTCTCCGTACCGGAGTCGGAGGATCCCGCGACGCACCCTCCTTCTTTCTCTGCTGTTTATGCTGCGCTAGACTGCGTCAACGTCCTCCTCGCACGCCGCTCCGTGCAGCGGGCGAGGAGGACGTGGAGGCTCTCCTTGGTTCGAGGCGCAGCACCTTTACCTACGTAACGCGACCTTTACTTACGTCATTGCCCCACCTTGAAGCGCGGCGCTCGCGAGGAGAAGGCAGACAACGTTCACTTAGAAATTTGAGCTTTTTTTCGGGGTAACTTTTGGTCCCAACGTGGGAGCGGCCCGCTTCGGGCTAGGAAACTAGCGCGACCTATTGGAGCTCAATAAAGTTCTTTCATCCATCATCCATCTTGGCAGACACGACCGTGAGCGCGCAACGTAAGCATTGCGTTGACAGCTCAAAATGGCGAGACCTGGTAAGGGGTAAAAAAGGGACCGACGACTGGTCACAATGTGTGACTGGCAAAAATGATACGACACTGAAATATAGTGACAGATTCCAGCATCCTTTTCGCCTCGTGAGTAGGATTTATATGTTTAAATCTTGTTTAAAAGTAACAAAAACCGGCACGTGGCGCAGCCTAGCGGAAGAGTCTTGAGGCTAATATGGAGTTGATCAGTTTTTGCTGTACACAGTCTGGTGCTGACATGCGTGCCATAATTAGTCCTGAATATTAGAGTATGTATATTATTATCTATCCCCGCTCTATCTTGTGCTGCTTACGAGGTAATAGGAGTTGCACGGTGAGAAGCGGCGCTGCCTTCGCGGTAGCCAGTGAAACATGTCGAGCCGCGGCGCATGCGCGGCAGACCGCCACGCTCGAACATGAACCGCTCTCGCTCTCACTGTTCGCAGCATGGGTTGTCACTTGTGTTTACGACTTCATGTTCGCCGCAGATTGAAAAATTCTTATTGCGAATGTTTTCACAGCGTTTTCCACGTTACCGTTCCGTGATTAGACACCCTCACCGGTAAGCTTTGCGTTGCGCTAAAGAAAATGGACACCATAAAAATTTGTTGTCGGTCCCTTTAAGGGTGAAAGTGGTTTACTGTACACGTAACTGCGAAACCGCCCCCTCGATATTTAAAGTAGCGGTATTCAAAATATGTTCAGTGCGTTCCAAGGCACCACGATGCTTTTTAACGCGAAAGTGTTTTATGCCGAGGTCCACCAAGACTTCAGTGACGCATTTCCGTCACGGAAATGACGTCGAAAAAATATACACGATCAGATGGCAAAGAAAAAAAGCTACCGTCAACGGGCATCGAACCCACGACCGCTCGATCCGCAACAACAGATGCCGGGCATGCTATCCACTGCGCCACGGTCACAGACTCTGGAGGCTTTACAAACGCGCCTTTTATATCTACCACTCTCCCGGTTGGCTGGGTGGTGTTTACCTTTGGGAGTGGTAGGGTAAAGTAATTCGTCATTGCTGCGGCCTCCGCGACTAGCACCTGCAACGCGTTACGCGTCCGTCCCGTTCGGCGCATTTTCAATACAAGTTGAATTTTGTCAATGCCTTAACACACCACGAGGTGGCGACCTTTGCCCAAGCGTAGTAAAAGCGTCGGCCTCGCTCACAGCATCACGCTAATATAAACCAAAAATAGCTCTGCGACGCGCGCCTGCCTCACCTGGCTGTAACACCGCGTTCCACGCTCACGCGCTCGCCCCGAGAAAAATCGAAGCCGGGCTACCGAGAAGGCACGACGCGCTTTGCGTTTCCCTCTAGTCCGGCTGTGGTGCTCAATCACATTTTAACATGCCGCGGGATGGCGACCAAGTTCTGCGTCCAATATGCGACGCTGTTCTGGCTATCACACCTCGTTCTCTGATTACGCTTTCACCGTTAACTACTACAGCTACCACAAGGGCTTGTCTAATCATTTAACATGGACGTTAGTCGTCGGGATGGAGATCTACCACCAATCATCAAAGTGGGTGCATACACGTTAAACGGTGCCATTAGCTGCCAGACATCAATATACATTGTGCAAACTCTCTTATATCAATGTACAGTAAGCATTCAGTTACTTCTGTAAGGGCATGCTTTACTTTCGTGTTATTCCGATTCTTATTACGGGGGGATCAACCATGTTTTTTCGGGTTCTCGACACGAGAGTTCTCTTTAGGACAACAACACCAAAAGTTATCAAATTCGTGTCAATGCTACTTTTATAACCCTCGAAAACCCTCACCCCCTTGATGCGCCACTGGCAAGATGCAGAAAAGGGCGTAATACCCGTCACACGAGAAGGTTGAATGTCATTTTTATGTAATGATATTCGACAGATCGAATGACATTAGGTGCCGTGTGTTGCTACAAGGCAAGATATAATGTCATTTGCAGATGATGGCAATCGCGATGCAGCGAAGATGGGAATGAACAAAAACAAAAGTCGCAGCGTGTGTAAAAAATGTATTATATATAGAGTGTTATAAAAATTGTTTTCACCAGGATAGCATCGCTGCTGAAATGTTAATATGAGGTTTTCTAAACATCCAAGAAAAGCTCGTGCATACGAAGTCGAGGCAAGATTGGAGCCACTGTTTTGGTCAGCGTGCACTATGGACGACATGACGAAGTGCGAGGAAGCCGCTGCAACTTCTCCCGCCGATCGGATAAGAAGCGTTGCCGCAGGATATTTCTCCTTTTGTGCAAGGCGTAATAACTAAGAAAGATTGCTTGACATTGAAATGTAAGAGCAAGCAAGTCAGTTGCGAGATATCGGCGGCTGCGATTAATAATTAATATCTGGGGTTTAACGTCCCAAAACCACGATGTGATTATGAGAGACGCCGTAGTGGAGGGCTCCGAAAATTTCGACCACCTGTGGTTCTTTAACGTGCACCTAAATCTAAGTACACGGGCCTCAAACATTTTCGCCTCCATCGAAAATGCAGCCGCCACGGCCGGGATTCGATCCCGCAACCCTATAGGGTCATCAGTCGAGCGCCATAACCACTAGACCACCGTGGCGGGGCTGCAGAGAGGCTGCGAGCAAGTGCTTTTACGGTTGCCGCGATAATGACAGCGGCGTCCAGCATTTATAGAGAACGTTGGAGCTTCCAGTGCATATAGCGTTGGTTTGAGGACACTTTGCCACACCTGGGGGCACAACACTTCCGACAAGCCTTCCGCGTGTCGCCGACGACGTTCCGATACCTCGCAGAATCATGCAGGCCTTCAATGGAGCGCCGCCTTTAATGCGGTAATATGTTGCCTATAATGCGCGCACTCATTTACAGTACCGCAATATAATTCAAATCTCTGCTCCCATGTTTTCTGCTATCCGGTTAGGAGACGAGCAGTCTCGCTCTTTGACAATGTTTCTTGACTTAGCTGGAAACGTTACTTTACAATGCCCAAAGATGAGCAAGTTCGATAATGTCACGCGGTCGTGACGTCGACGAAGGCAGCATGTCGGCGTGTCGAAGATGAAACTCTTTATTTCGCCGAACTTGTGGCCGGGAAACGGAAAGTCAAACTACAGCAATACACACTGCATACTGATAGCGGCGAACCGAGCGTCGGCCGTCGATAAACTGCTCATCGCTGGGACGCGCCGTCTTTTATACATCACGCATCGAACTTTTCAGCCTTATCACTGGTGGTCGCGCAAGTTCTGGAATAATCTTGCCTATTCGCGTCATGTGCGCGATCTTAACACAATCTGGAATGTTCCCAGACATTCTGGCCCGGCTTGCGCAAGGCAATAGTAACACGTGTAAGGGGGCGGTAACATAAAACACAGAAATAAATGAGAGCGTGTGGCAATATTGTATGCTGTCCTTCTGTCATGCATTTATCGGGCATCATTTTCAGCTGATTTTCAAAATTATTAACATATTCCCTCGTTCTAGGTATCCTTAAGTCAGCTTATTTAGCCCATTTCGTTCACATCGTAAATAAAGCCAAATGCCGAAGGTTCGAAAGATGACGACGTTGGCTTCCAACCGCTCTAATTTACAGTGGGTGCCACGAATGAATTTGTGAATGTTTTGCATTGTAATGAGCAGAGCAATCACACAAGAATTTGTGCCATCCCCGCAGTATACTAGCCGCATGGAAGCAGCAAGTAGGAAAGTTGCGAAAGTTGAATGGCGCCGCCGAGCTTTTCTACGATAGAACGGCAGTGCTGCCGGTGAATATTCTACATTACTTGGTACTCTATTATCAATTGTTTTCCGCTTAATGTGTCAGTTTGCAGGTTTGAATACGTGTACGATAAACGTGCGTCGCAAGAGACAAATGTGAACAAAATAATAATAATAATAATAATAATAATAATAATAATAATAATAATAATAACGTGTTATAGAACATATACCCTTGCAGTTGTGTTATTTATTACATCTCCTTGGCATTAAATGCGTCACCCAGATTACAGTAAAACACACAAATATTTGAATAAACGTCTCAAAAAGCAGAGCATGCCAGCTTCGCTTTCATGTACCCAATAAGCACTGAACTGCGTTGCACGATAGCTGCCTAACAAATTTCTCGTCTCCGAGGTTTCTACGCATTGGTTCACACTTGGAACGCAAGGTATTCAGTGCCGTTCACTGTGATATTCGATGAAATTGTTCCCTTCGCCTCGTCGTAGTCATTGTCAGCAGCTGCGAAGAATGCACTTTCGTTGAACGCCGTTCCACTATTCTGGCTTTCGTGCCAGAATGTCAAAACGAAGCTCCAGTTGCGAATCGGAGAAAGTTCGTCGTGTGTAGCTCTGGCCGTCCTTACTTCGGAAAGATTTGCGGAGGATCGGTGTCGTCCATTGTTCGTTTGGTCTCCGAATGAGCCGAAGCCGAAAATAAAGATGACGACGACGAGAACGGCAGCAGTGGCTACGACGCAGCGCTCGACCATTCCTACCCAACGGTCCGCCGAGATCCTGCATGCAGTGACAAAGCGTTGCTAGGGCACAGGGCCTCGTAAATAAACTATACAACAACTACACTCTAGCCTCATCAACACGTGTTACTGCAGCAGCTGCGCTAAGAAAACGTTTCAGTAAATGGCGTTTTGTGAAATCAATACAAATTGCTGACCGCTTATGGCGACTGATACCTTCTGTAATGAATACGCTCATGGGTCTTCTGGAAAATAAAGTGAAAAAAAAAATGCCTTCACATTTTACCATCTTGACCGCTTCACAAACCTGTAATAAATCGGTCTCCTTGTTTTGCTGCGCCACGTCTATGTAGCCCCATGAAACAAAATGGCAAGTGTCGAGCCACCCCGACTATAGACATGATAACGCGCGAAGTTGCAAAATGTTCAATTGCTTGTCAGCGGTGTTATTGTTCTTCACTTTATATCAAAAGATGACTTCGCAGAAACAGTTTTACATCCGCCTTGCCATAAGGTCAAAGTAATAAACATTACTGCTCGCAAACGAATTTATCGATAGTCTGACTACTAATAAAGACGGCTACCAAAAGTAAATTTGCCCTGCGGAATAAGAAACTTATTCATTCAGCCTTATAGTACAAAATTTTTGCCATATTTCCAGATATACAAGCAATGCTGATCGTGCCTTAATAAGCAACTCTTAAATGCGAAGAACGGTGCAGGTCTAAGCACCTCTCTCAATGCACCTCTTTAAAAAATCTGATTGGCAGAGAAGCGAAAACTGATGATCGCTTTGCTATATTTTCACCTATACAATCAGAACATGAAGCTATGCCCATGCAGTCCCCGAACACTAGAATAATATTTCCTTTTCCTTGTAAAGGTTAGTGAGTACTGGGATGCTGATTTTATACATAAGCGTTTCCTCATGTGCGCAAAAAGCTTTTTTAAAACATAGATTTGTAGCAAAAATAAACAGGCAAACCATGTTAATTGCGTCTTATTGACTACTACAAAAACATCACTGAGCTGTGGTACAAACATAACAAAACTTTTTGATCCTACTTTCGGGAAAATAAAACCCGAACCGCGACCGTGGTCGACTATGGCCCCCAATACCGACGTTGCCAATGTCATCACTCAGGCGTCTTACTACAAGTGGCAATTTAGACAATGTGAGGCGCTTGAATATATATATATATATATATATAAGTGGTGGGATATGACGTGCGTACCGGGGGTGTGTTTTTATAAATTATATGCTGCTATCACGCACTCACGCAATTGATGTACACGAAGCTTTCACAAACCAGAAATGCAAATAGACGCATTAGGGCAAGCGACGCGCTGAATATTTTTTTTTTCGAAGTAACGGACGCGGCTTTCAGCCAGCCACCGTGGTTGCAAGTGCCGCAAGTTGAGCATGTTAGCAGCGAAGTAAGGTAACTAGCTAATAAAAGCCAGGGACAACAGCATATCTCGTAGATGAGGCAAGCACTTAACTTTCAAGCCAAGTTTATTTGAAAGCATACGGCGGTGTAAGTATAATTATAGCGATGTCACGCAAGCGAAAAAAAAAAAACAAAAGAAGGAGTACTAAAGTCCGAATACAGTCACGACAACATGACATCAAAGACTAAGGCTTTGTATTGCAGGTGCGACTTGTTTTACAGCACTAAGTTTGGACTAGCGCGTTAGGAAAGTCAACTCGTTATTAGGCAGGTACGTGGAAGGCTGGCTCATGCACAGAAGGCCCGTTATCTGAATAAATAAAGCTTTAAATATTCCTCGAGCTAATTGTTCTTTGGTGAGGAATACAACAGGCACATGTTCCAGCAGAAGACTGCAGACACGTTATGGCAATGCAACGCTGAATTTGCAGAAGTAACACCTTTTATTTCACTCTGGTGCTCGCGTGGCCGCATGTTTACACACCGGCGCAGGCATTGCGCAAAGCCATCGTTTATGGTGTCTTATTATTATAACTGTACTTCGATTTCTATATATATTTCTTTACTTTGCAATAGTGAGATCGCTATAATTCGACATTCATATATTGAGATAGGCTCCCAAGTAAACTTGATTTGAACTTCAGCGCTTCTCCCGCATACATCGTCTTCTTTTGTCCACATATTTTATGCGCTAGTCTGTACTGGACTCTTAATAAAGTTGTACTCTCTCTCATGCGCCGCAAGTGCAAGCTTATGTCCCGTCCGTGTCAAGGTGGCGATGGTAATTGCAGAGGTAGAGCTGCGAGGCTAATATTTGCTCATAGAATTTCTGCGCAAGGAAAACTCGCTCGCGCGTGCCGTTTCGCCCACCACTGCTAAATAATGTCACACACAGAGCGACTACATTGAAGAGTCGGCGTTGACGTGATAGACGTGTGCGTGCAATTACGGCCTAGTGATATTAGGGCATCGGTGTGCTGTGCTGCAGACCGGAGTTTCGATATCACCATCGGGTGCATAATTGATGATCTCTACTTGTGCTACCCAGCAAGAGCAGTAGCACCTCACACAACAGCCACGGTCATTAAAGTCTAGAAGCTCTTGCAAAACGGTATCGCTTTAGGCGACATCAGCGTTCCACGCCTAACGTAGGGTTTTTCGCTGTGTGCCCACTGCGCAATAATTAACCTTGGAGATATTAAATTCTGAATTCTTACGTGCCAAAATGTTGTAGTTGAAGACTCAGCATTACTTGTGACCACCTGAGTTCCTCAGCATGCACCTAAATCTAAGTGCGTGGGTGTGTTCGTTTGCATTTAGCCGCCATCTAAGTATGGCTGCTTCGTCTGGCAACCGAACCCGCGTTCTCGAGCTTAGCAGCACAGCACCTTAGCCGCAAATCTATTATGGCGGGTATTGAAATTTTCTAACTTCGTCGGATGGTCGTAAACTACGTCTGTTTCCGCGTCATCAAGAAGTCCCTAGATATATACGAAGTATGTGCAGAGCAAAGAAACAAAGTGAAGACACATAAACGACATAGACTGGCGCTTGTGTGTCTTCCCTTTGCGTTCGTTTCTATGCACTGCACATACTTCGTATATATCGAGACATGTACCAACTAGCCCACCAGCTGACTATTCAAGAAGTTTCTAATTTTACCCTAACGGTGTGCCGTGCCTGCTACGGTGAAACGAACTGTGCACCAGCATCACGAATCCCGTTCCACAAAGAGTAATTAAATTTCGTCCAAGTGCTATACTGGAAGCCGCTCATGGTCACACAAAAACGTGATTCAAGGATTTGGACAGGGTGCTATGATTTCACGACGGCCACACAAAGCAACCATTTCAACCATTTGTTTTAACTGAACCTACATTTTTATAACTCCGTTGTGGCGGGACGTTTCCTCGTGTATATTTTTTACTGATTTTATAGGTCATTTTGATTCCACAATATCTACGAGTGCCCATTTAAGTATAATAATAATATCTGGGGTTTAACGTCCCAAAACTACGATATGATTATGAGAGACGCCGTAGTGGAGGGCTCCGGAAATTTCGACCACCTGGGGTTCTTTAACGTGCACCTAAATCTTAAGTACACGGGCCTCCAACATTTTCGCCTCCATCGAAAATGCAGCCGCCGCGGCCGGGATTCGATCCCGCGACCTTCGGGTCAGCAGTCGAGCGCCATAACCACTAGACCACCGTGGCGGGGCGCCCATTTAAGTATACGTGCCTAGAATGCGTGGATGGAGTCACTGGCAGTGAAGTAGCAGAGCTGTCTTGACCGGTGTCACCCGATGCTTGCTGTTGTGGCACGGATTCGACGATGGACGAATGTTCAGAACAGCGAGGACCTTCACGCTTTCCGGGCATGACGCTGATAGAGGGCACGTTAGTGGACATCGAGGTCGGCACTAAGTTGCTATTTTTCTGCTGCTGAAGTTTCGTCGTTTGTTGCCCCTACACAGTTTCGTCTTAGGCTGTTCTTCTTCTTTACCTGAGAAGATGGCTCATACCCAATACAGGTAATTGATCAAGTAGTGGGTGGACGTTTCGAGTAAGTTCTAACACTGCTAGGTGATTTTATTAATTTGAATTGCAAGTTGGCAGCGAGGAGAATCTTAACCATTCTGGATCTCAATCCAGTCCTGAAGAGAGGAGTCGTCGAATGACCGAGAAGCAAAGGGAAAACTTTCTTGCTGCGCGGATCCCTCACAATATGCACCCGTTGCACTATCAGGGAAGGCGTAGAGCAAGACCGATTGCAATCCTGAAGACGATCTAGCATGAACCCTAATCTGTTTGCTTCGTAGATGCGGCCCAATTTGCCGTACCGGCGAAGGACCACAGGGGTAACATCATCTCGTCGGCCTCCGTGACTGGGACCAGCTCTTCGAAACCGAAGCAGGTTGCCATGGACCTCTCCGTGTTTGCAAACAGTGTGACGTCACTGGCAGTGCCACACCCGCACGTCCCGCCCTCGGAGCAGGCGCTGGCTGGCAAGAAAGTTCCGCCGGCGGGATCTCTCTGCATAGCAGCGATGCGTGTGTATGCGTTCCTTCGGTAGAAGTTTCTGCAAATTGCCATTTTCTCAACTCACAACTGTAAAAGAGTCACTGCCTATAATACACGATTCTGTTAGTGTAACGAGCGTGTGGCGCCCTGCCTAGCCTAGTTTCATGACCTCGCCAGGTTCGGCAGGCAACCTTGGTCGTGCGTGAAGAATAAACACTGACGAGCGCGGCTCGGCAGTGAGTAGCTGTTACCCCGCCATGCGTTTGGGTCGTCCTTGTTAGAGCGCGGGCGCCTCGGCCCCCCTCGTCCGCGGTCCCGGGGCGGATCGTGACACTGGCGACGAGTACAGTCAACGTGTCGACCCAGGCCATCGAGAGCGGCAAAACAACGCCCCCCGCATCTGCCGCCATGCCGCTGTACGGAAGGCTCGAGCCGTTCGAGGGAGACGGGTCCGCCTGGCCCATCTATGAGGAGCAAGTTCACGTGTTTTTCCGCGCTAACGACACGCCCGAGGAGAAACAGCGGGACATTTTCCTGGCAAGTTGCGGAACCCAAGTCTTCAGTCTCCTGCTCGACCTCCTAAAGCCGGCTACACCGCATACCAAGACGCTCAGCGAGCTGCTCACTACCCTGCGCTCGCACTTCAGTCCGGCGTCGTCCACGCTAATGGAGCGTTTCCGCTTCAACAACCGGAGCCGCCGGGAAGGGGAGAGCCTCGGGCAGTTCGTCGCCGCGCTACGAGGTTTGGCGAGTACCTGCGCTTTCGGGGACCAGCTGGACTCGCTGCTACGGGACCGTTTCGTCTGCGGCATAAACAGCCCCGCCATGCAGACACGTCTCCTGGAACTTCCCGACCCCTCGCTGGACGACGTGGTGAAAGCAGCGCTGGCGATGGACGCGGCGACAAAAGACGCCGGCGAGATTGCGCGTGCGGCGTCAACAGAAGCGGCGGTCAACAAGATGGTGGCAAGGGACGGTATATGCAGTCGCTGCGGTGACGCCCATTCCCCCTCACAGTGCCAGTTCGTACATTCGCAGTGCTTCACGTGCGGAAAAACGGGGCACCTTGCACGAGTATGCCGAACGGGGAAGCAGAACAGCGCACCACAGCAGCAGCCTGGATCAAGCCCAGGTTCCACAACAGCCCGCGGTCAGGGTAGGCGTCGCAAGTGGCGGCGGGGACGTGCGGCAGCAGGCTCGGGTTCCTCCGCGGCCAGGCTCAACGTCGTGTCCGAGAACCCGCCGATTTTCGACATGTGGCACACAGGCCTTGTCCCGTCGTCTGTGCCGCCGTACGTGCTGACCGTCGAAGTTTGCGGGCGCCCCATTTCCATGGAACTGGACACGGGGGCCAGTGTGTCGGTCATGGCTGGCAAACTTTTCAAAAGGACCTTCCCCGGAGTGGCCGTCGAGGCTTCAGGCGTCATGCTGCGGAGTTACTCTGGAGAGCTTTCCCAGGTCGAAGGCCAGGCCCAGGTCAGCGTTCGTTTTGGCAACAGGGAAGCAACCCTTCCTCTGTATTTGACCAAGGGGTCATCACCGACGCTGCTCGGCAGAAATTGGATTTGCGCACTGGGTGTTCGGCTGCCAGAAGGCCAGGAAGCAGCCCTACATGGCTTACAAGACATCCCGAGCCTCCTAACAGATTTCCAGTCACTGTTCCAGCCAGGGGTGGGCACATTCGCCGGTACGACTGCTGGCATCCATGTACCCGAGGGAGTCCGGCCTCGGTTTTTCAAGCCTCGCCCGCTGCCGTTCGCACTGAAGGACGGGGTAACCCAGGAGCTGCAACGGTTACAGCGAGAAGGCATCCTGGTACCAGTTAAGACTGCGGAGTGGGCCGCTCCCATCGTTCCAGTCCCCAAGCGAGATGGTAGTGTCAGAATCTGTGGGGATTTCAAGGTTACGATCAACCCCGTCGCTACCGTCGAAAAGTACCCCCTGCCTCGGATTGAAGATCTCTGGTCGGCTTTGTCTGGTGGCCAGAAGTTCACGAAGCTCGACCTCAGAGACGCGTACCAGCAGTTGGTGCTCCAGGAGGCCTCACGGAAGTATGTCACGATATCGACAACTATGGGGCTTTTCCAGTATACGCGTTTACCATTTGGAGTGACCTCGGCACCAGCCATCTTTCAGAGAGAGATGGACAACCTCTTCAGGGGCATGAAGCACGTGGCAGTGTACTTGGACGACATCCTCGTCACCGGTATTGACGATGGAGACCACATGCAGAATCTGCACAACGTGCTGGCCCGACTTCAGGATGCTGGTCTCAAGCTCAAGCGGGAAAAGTGCGTGTTCATGGTTCCCAGTGTAGAATACCTCGGACACGTCATCTCCCAAGCCGGCCTGACTCCGGCCCCCCGCAAAGTTGAGGCTGTTCTGAAGGCGCCGAAGCCCCGAAACAAGAAAGAGCTGCAAAGCTACCTTGGTCTCATCAATTTCTACAGGAGGTTCCTGCCCAACCTGTCTGCGCATCTACAGCCACTGCACATTCTGCTTCGAGATGGCCAGCATTGGGTGTGGAAGAAGGAGCAGGACGTGGCCTTTGAGCACAGTAAACAGCTAATCACCAAGGCACCGGTGCTGGTGCACTTCGATCCAGCCAAGCCTGTTGTCCTTACTGTAGATGCATCACCCTATGGTGTAGGAGCCGTCCTAGCGCACAGAGACAAGGATGGCCAAGAACGCCCGGTGTCGTTTGCTTCTCGACGTCTTCACACAGCAGAGCAGCGTTACAGCCACCTGGACAAGGAAGGCCTCGCCCTCATGTTTGGCGTCGAGCGTTTTCACCAGTACCTGTGGGGCCGAAAGTTCGAGGCAGTGACGGACCACAAACCACTGCTGGGGCTACTGGGGCCAGACAAGGCGGTCCCCGTGCAGGCATCACCTCGAGTGGTACGATGGGCCTTGAAGCTGGCGGCCTACAGCTACCAGTTGGTGTACCGTCCGGGAAAAGACCTGGGACCTGCCGATGCCCTGAGCCGGTTGCCGCTGCCAGAGGTGCCTGCTGCTGTTCCAGAGCCAGCTGAAGTGCTCATGCTGGAGCATGCGTACCCAGAGGTACTCTCCAGGTCTGCTGTGTCGCAGGCGACCAGTCGGGACCCGGTCCTGTCCCAGGTGGTGAAGGCAGTATCCCGAGGGGAGGAGTTGGTGCAGCAGCCCTACAGCCACAAGGCCGCTGAGCTGAGCCTGGAGCAGGGCTGCCTACTTTGGGGTTCCAGGGTGGTGATCCCACAAAGTCTCCGGTCCAGGGTCCTGCAGTTGCTGCACGCGGGGCATCCTGGCGTGGAAAAGACAAAGATGGTGGCCCGGTCCCACGTTTGGTGGCCTGGACTGGACCAGGACATCGCTCACATGGTGCAGAGCTGCCAAGTCTGCCAGGAACATCAACGGGCCTCGCGTCATGTGGAGATCACCCCATGGCCATTCCCACAGAGGCCCTGGTCCCGCCTTCACGTGGATTTTGGGGGCCCCTTCAAAGGCCACTACTTCCTGGTGGTAGTCGACGCATTTTCAAAGTGGGTAGAAGTCCTACCTGTCACCACTCCGTCAGCAGGTGCGACCATTGCAGCACTTCGGCAGGTTTTTGCAGCCCAGGGGCTGCCGGACATCATAGTCTCCGATAATGGGCCCGCTTTCGCCAGCGCAGAGTACCTGGCCTGGCTGACAAAGAACGGAATCCGCCGAATGATGGTTCCTCCGTACCACCCTGCTTCAAACGGTGCAGCTGAGCGGGTGGTGCAGACTATTAAGGACAAACTTAAGAAGAGCCAGGCTGGGGATTTCCGTACGCAGGTCGCCCGCATACTCTTCCAGTACCGGACTACACCTCATGATGTCACCGGCCGTGCCCCCTGTGAGCTTCTGCTGGGACGGATGGTGAAGACACCGTTGGACATTCTGCATCCAGACCTCCGGTCTACGGCGCTCCTCAAACAGCTGAAGCAGAAGCTGGCTGCTGACAAAGGGTGCCGTCCTTGGCCATTGCCGGAGCCTGGAGTGCCAGTATTCGCCAGGAATTTCCGTTCTGGCCCACCTTGGTCTGCTGGACAAGTGGTCTCGCCTGCAAGCTCCTCCTCTCTGCTCGTACGAATGCAGGATGGAACCACATGGCACCGGCATGCTGACCATGTGAGGGCTAACCGCGGGACCTGGCTTGCATCCACGGCAACACCAGTTGCGGCCAGTGAGACAGCCATTTCGCAAGGGACAGGCGCCTCCAATGGTGCGCCACTAGTTGGGCCACCGGCAAGTTCAGTGCCATCTCTGCCAACCACAGCAGTGTCTCAGGAGGAATCAAGCGTGGCACAGGCAGCACCTGGTGCTACAGCACCTAGTCCCTCAACACCTGTACCCAGGCGGAGCAATCGACGACGAAGGGCACCAGACCGCTTTTCGCCTACCTAAATGAACGTCGAACCGGCTGGGACTTGTATTTTTTTATGTTGTGTACAATAACTGGGGGTGAGGGGTGTAACGAGCGTGTGGCGCCCTGCCTAGCCTAGTTTCATGACCTCGCCAGGTTCGGCAGGCAACCTTGGTCGTGCGTGAAGAATAAACACTGACGAGCGCGGCTCGGCAGTCAGTAGCTGTTACCCCGCCATGCGTTTGGGTCGTCCTTGTTAGAGCGCGGGCGCCTCGGCCCCCCTCGTCCGCGGTCCCGGGGCGGATCGTGACAGTTAGGTCAACATATAATGATTTGCTCGTCGTGGATGACAGCCATAAAAAAAAAAATCTTATGCTCTTCGAAAGCGAACGAACTCGAAAGCGAATTTTCACGACGACTGGTGTTTGGAGAAATATTAGTATAGCATGGATGTGAACGTATTCAATTCCCGTCGCGAAATTTGCACTGCATTTTTGAACGATGTACAGCATTGGCGGCAACATGGTCTTGAACGAATGTGCGCGAGCTCACGGATTAGATTCTCACTCACGCCGCAAAATTCTGATCCGAGATTAATGAAAAAAGAAAGAAGAAGAAGGAAACACTCGTTGGCGCGCGTTCGGTTGAGGTAAACGAATCCCCGTGAAAATTAAACCGAAGTTCTCCCCTACCACGTTCCACGTAATCCACTCAGCAGTTTTGCGATGTTAAACGGATAATCTAATTATATAGATAATCTCTTGCGTGGTTACTACGCTGTATCCGATGCGTACAACGTGTTTGCATACTTACGTCGCTGCTTTAGACGATACACAAACTCGGAATGTGCATTGACACTTCATAAAGATCGAGCCGTAAAGGTAGGCTAACAAGAATATGACAAACAAGAACCTCCGCTGTTTCCATTGAGACGTACTAGATCTCCAGTAAAAGGCGATACGCGTATGGGTTTGCGTATTCGCCGTGGAAAAACATACATGCAGCTTCGACAATGTCAAAACACGTTCTCAGCTCATGAGTAGTCTCACCTTTCAGACTGGACATTATGCACATTTTATCTATGCTCATTTTATCCATTATGCACGTTTTATAACGCAGCACAAACACTGAGATGCACGCACTCGCAGATCGTCGCGTGAAATTGAATTTCACCCTAACATTTAAAATGTCCAATACTGATGTTCTGTCGACAACCGGTCACTGCAACTGGCCCTGTTAGACACAGCGCGCACCAATGTTTTCGCAAACAAGACGCATCATTATTCACACAGAGCACAGCACACAATATTGTCAGTTTCAACGTCCGCGAAGGTGAGCCGATATCGTCGCTGCCTTTCAACGCACACTACACGCCACAGTTAACGCGGCACATTTTCGAAGACCATGCCGTTGTTCCTCGCACAGACCACCATGTGGATTCACTTCTTCAATTTAAACGAACAGGCGTAGGTTACCCTATTAATCGGGAGCACATACCGTGCCTTTTCTCTCTTTAAATGACGACGATTTAAAGAAATGCATATCGAGTACCAGTGTTTATTATGTGCTCGTTTATGTCATTTTTGCGCGGGATTCGCGATACGCTGTATCAAGGTATACGTTAAGAACGTCAGCTACCACAAAGGTTAAATCATGATCATGGGTGTTTGTTGTCGCGATGGGGATATGCCACTAAGCGTCAACGTGGGTGCATCCACGTCAAACGGTGCTATAGCTGCCAAACACGACTAGACATTGTACAAGCTCTCATAGATCACTACACAATAAGCACTAGTTATGTGAAGACACTGTTCACTTTCGTGTCCTTCCGAATCCTATAACGGAGGGATTAGCCAGGTTTTTTTTTTTTTTTTTTTGTCTTCTTCACTTCTCGAGCATTCCCAACCTACCCATCGCAAGAAATATCAAAAGCTATGCTTCACTGCCATGCCAACGCCTTGGAACTGAGTAATGGGTTGCGCTCTCCAGCAAAACAAAGCCGGGCAGGGTCTCCTGCTGCGCCGATGCGCCCGAGGCCACGTCGGTGGAGCCGCCACCAGCAGCCACCGCCGACGCCAACGCGTTGATTTTGTCGAAGGAAAAGTTGGCAAGGGCTAGCCGAGCCATGGCCGGGAGCTGTAGGCCGAGGTCCACCTGCCGTTCCGGACGAGACCTCAGGGCGACTCCCAGCGCGACCGAGATACCACCAGGACCAGAAGGTCGGCCGCCACCATCGTGGTTATCCTTGACTTCCAGAGGTTGTGTACCGGAGATGATCGGTGCTGGCTGCGTAGGAGCAGCTCGGTCCCCGAGGAAGTGCTGTGCAACATCGTGGCCGTCGCACGTCTGGCGCGACGACGCGGCGACGGCGCAACTCAGTTTCCAAAGGGATCCTCGGGCTCCTCCTCAGCCGGGCGTCGAGAGGGGCGCCCTTTCGCAGAGGCTGGACTCAACGACAGGCTGGAACCCCAGCTCTTCTCACAAGGGATACTTCTTTTGGAATATTTAGTGTAAATTTGGGAATACTTATGTAAATTGTAGGAGCGTGATTGACAAGCGTACATAATTACAGGGAATACTTTTGTTTTATAACCCAGATATCGTTATCTTGACGGAGACATGGTTAAGTGACGAAATATATGATAGCGGGTTCATTCCACTTGGATATAGCGGATTCAGAAAGGACACGGGTAGCAGGGGTGGCGGTGTCGCCATCCTTTTCAAGGACAACGTCGAGCTCGTAAAAATGTGATTTATTAGATGTTGAATGTACTTTTTGCAAGGCCTACCATGAACATGTTAGATATCTTATAGCTGCTCTGTACTGACCACCTAGTTCTGGTGTTGATGTTTTGGATTCTTTGAAGCTATACATGAGCGAGCATGCGAAACCCGGTGATCGCATTATTCTCTCGGGAGACTTTAAGTTGCCAAACATGGATTGGGTAACGATGTCGCTCAAAAGTGATAACGATAGTTTGGGAGAGGCCATGCTAGACATTGCCTTTTCTTTTAATTTGTCACAATTAATCGATACGTATACCAAAATAGAGGGTAATTCTGCAACAATTCTGGACCTCTTCTTTGTAAGTGCGAGCATCAGTGGTCAATTTACGTGCGATGTCTTTCCCGGTATATCGGATCACGAGGCTGTATTATTAACAATACATAATATGAATTGGAAAGACAACTCTAGCGCTGTCCGTTTCCGCAACTTCTCCCGTGCTGATGATGTCTCAATTATAGACATGCTTTCGTTTAACTTGCATTCGTTTTCACAAAATGTTATAGACGTGCATGAACTATGGGAACGCTTTAAATATATTGTTAAGGAGTGCATTGGAAAATATGTACCAACCATTGTTAAGAAAGGAAAAAGAATCCTTGGATTTTTCGTGCGATGCTGAGACTGAAGAGGTGGAAGAGGGTAAAAAATCGAATGAAAAAAAAATCAGCCATTGCTTCACCAGATCAACGAGAGAAATTTCTCTGTCTTTCATCTAAGTTTCGTATCCAACTATCTACCTATAAACAACGTTACTATGGGGAGTCATTGCCTTAATTCATCACGGCGTCTCCACAGAAATTTTGGAGGGAGGTGTCGCCGAAACAATACCAATGTGACGCATTGTTGTAGTTTGTTTCATTTAAAGGCCATCAGTCTACCCAACTACCAGTGCAATCAGGTTTCCCGCAGGGCTCCGTCCTAGGGCCTCTCCTTTTTCTTATTTATATAAACGACATAGTAAAAGAGATCTCCGTCAAAATAAAACTGTACGCAGACGACTGTATTCTCTACACGGAGGTTAATAATCAATCGGATCAGCTGTTGTTAAACAATTATTTTCAGCGTGTTGCTTCACGGTGTCAGCGGTGGCAGATGTGTAATAACTTCGACAAGACTTTTTTAGGAGGATAACTCGAAAGAAAAAGCCCTTAATGTTTACGTATAATTATAACAATGTTCTTTTGTCTGAGGTGTCCGAATATAAATATCTTAGGTTATGGATATCAAACAGTCTTAGATGGCATAAACATATGCGTTACGTTACATCTAATGCTTACAGAAAATTATTCTGTTTAAGGAGAACGCTAACTTTGGCTACCCCTGCTGTAAGAAAACTAGTATACAAATCGACTGTCCTACCAGTCTTAGACTGTGCTTCTATAATATGGGACCCCTATGCAAAAGCTAATATTCTTAAGCTATAAAATGTCCAGAAGAGAGCCATACAGTTTATTTATAACGATTTTAGACGCAGCTCAGTGATTGAATGACAAGCTCGCGCTAAGCTAACCCCTTTACGCGTAAGAAATCGCTCATCACGTCTAAAATTCTTATATCAGTTAGTTAAGGGACACTATAACGTGGATGTTAGCGAATAGATTTCATTTTCTTCCGGTTATTCAACGCGTCATAGGCATGGACTAACAACACCTTTTCGATCTCATAATGATTCTTTCAAGTATTCTTTTTTTCCGCGAACCGTCAGAGACTGGAACAACCTTACACTCTAAGAAAAAAGAGAGTCAAAAGAGGGTCATGGAACCGTGACTCTCTTCGGGTGTCCATCTGACCCCTTTTGGAAGGTACAGGTAGAGTGACCTAGAATAGGGGGAGTGTCCAAAGCGCCGCGCGAATACATGGGAGAAGCGAGGGCCTTTTGCGGTGAACTCCCGCGCCGCGGCGCTGCCGTGCCGGACCCGTGGGCTTTCTCCGCTGCGGAAGCCGCGTCAAAGCGGCGAGCGTCTGCTACGCGCCTGGTATTTTGGGCGCTATCAGCCAAAATTGCAGGAATTCGGGCGAGATTTATTACTGCGTCACTGGAACATAATACTGCAGCGACTCATCACACAGACAGCGCGTTTGTATGTTGTGAAACGGGGATTTTGTATATTTCCTTCCAGCCGGTTTGTCACCGCAATGGTCCACACTTACGCGGCTCTTTGAGCAACGCATTCTGCGCGCACTTCATCGTGAGAGAAGGCGCTCAATTTACTTTCGTATGGAATGACGAACGTAAACTTGCTGCAGGGGAGAATAAAGTGGAGATAACCAGGAGAACGTAGAAGATATGCACGTAGTAAATGGCTAGCTTATGCTAACGCGTTTGCACCCTTCATATATAACAGCCATACTTTATAGCCACTGTATTAGTGTATTATACAAAGTGTGTTATGTGCTTTACCGTACGTAGCCATACTGTACTAAAAGGGGTGAGGTTTCCCTCAAGCCGCGTTTGTGCGGCTTTTTCCCTCATCCACTTCCATTTAGCGCTATGTTGTACATGTGTGTGTAAATGTAAATCAATAATCAATCAAATATCATTCCTTTTATTTCGTACGTTCGATTTGTTTTACAAGGCTGCCTCCCGCGTTCTGCTGTTTCAAGCCTTTTCATGCGAAGCCGAATGTGTCCGTCGGCGTGGCCGCAGTACCGAAAGTAAAAAATTACTCGCGTAACTCGCGTCTCGTTTTCACTTGGTATACATGAAAATTGGTATGGAGGGGCACGAATGTATGCCTAACATGACCGATAGGTCATGGCATCACTGACTTGACATCTTGCCATTTGTGTAACGACTAACAATTATAATATGGCGTGTGGCGCGCAAACCCGCTTTCTTCAGCCAGAAATAATTCTGACGATGTGTGGTCTGACGATTTGTCTCTGTCAGGTGATAAAAACGTGCTGGTCACCAATATCGGTGTCAACATGTAAGACTTAGGCATACATTTTGAAGAACTGACCGGATAGGTGAAATATATGCGAAAAAATTACATTAGAAAATATATAAAAAACACGGTCTTTTATGCATTCGCCCGAGACGACTCGAAAACTTCTTATTTTTCGTCAGTCGATGCATTGATTCTCCCCCGTCCCTCTCCGAAAGCTTTCTGCAGATAACGTGGTTTCGGACTGCCCACAGGATCGAAGGCATTGCGAGCTTTTTGCACCTCACATCCTTTTACACCTTTTTTTGCACCTCACCTCCGTGATCGGCCCCAGATAAGCGATCATATGTCATGTGATAGCGTCGTCATATCACGTCACGTTGAATGACATTACGATGACGTCATAGTGACGTCACAAGTTTTGCCGATCTGTGATGTCATGGTGACGTCATCACGTGATGATTGTTGTGCATCACTCCTGTTGGCGACGCGGGACGCCGACGGTCAACTTCTGTGTTTGCATGATGAGGCGCACCTAAGGTTTTAACCTAAAAAAAAAAAAAACAAGACAACCCAACTAAATGAAACGATAACAGTGCAGCATCGTGTAGGCCTCACTTCATGTTACGAGCGATCGCCCGAAAACAAACGTGTTGATCAGCTCAGAGCAGCTGATTACACGCGTCTCGTCATCTCTTTATATTTATTTAAAAAATGACCAGACACGCTGTTTAAGTACCCCGGTGCTTTAACACGAAAGCATGGTGGACGATATATTGAGCTCATCAGGGAAAAAAAAGGGGGGGGGGGGAATCGCGGTCGGGTGCCCTGTTGACGCGCACTCGTCCGCATCTTTTTGTAATGTCTCTGAACAGCGCGAATGTTCACCTCCGAGAACCGTGAAAGCATATGAAGTTGAGAATGAGCTGTTTGAAGCTGTTTTCATTTCGTTTGGCGAAGGCTTGAAGCAATGCACGTACCTCGCGCGAACTATTCATACTGACGTTCAGCGAACCGTGTAGCTAGAAACAAGACCGACGCATATGAGTGACCACTGTTGGCTCCGAAACATCTAATATATATATATATATATATATATATAATGTGTATACATGTATGTATTATCGCATGTTGTATTTTTTTTCAGGCTATGTACATAACAGATCTCTGTATTTGAACCATTTTTCTAATGTGATTGAGATATAACACTTTCATATTTTGTCAATTTCTTACCGTATTTTTCGTTAAGGCAGCTATTTAACTTGTACAGCAAGAATGGGGATATTTGTAAATATATTTTCATGATATCTGGTTATTTGTAAAGCATTTCTTATATTAAACCTTTCATGCAAAAACTTGTGGAATAAGGTTAGTTTACCTGACATTGCTTTTCTTTTAAATGTTTGCGCACGGTTACAGAGACGGCCATACGACCGCAGTGCACGGCAATAAGCCAACAGCACTGCGGTCGTATGGCCATCTCTACTCTTTCTTTTGTTTGCCTTACGTCTTCCCGGTGTGCTCCGTCCATAATAAAGTGCGAGTGGAGGCTAACAAATTGTCGAATAAAGCGGTGTGCATATGGCTAGCAAACCACTGGCGACCATGAGTAAAAAGCTTGTAGTGTGAAGCGGTCACTACGCGTAAGCATTTCAGATGACTGCGCGTGCAATTTATTTTTTTTTGTTACTCTTAATTCTTGCATGCGTGATGCTATTGCCCGATTAACTATGCGAATAAGCTTTTTTCGTTTTTTCCTTGTGCGTGTTCGTTTTGCACGTTTTTACGCACGCACCATCGTTCTCGAACTTTATCACCGGAACTAGGCCACGCTGATGCCACTTGACAAATGATTTTTTGCATTCTCTTGTTGCCCCAGCACCAACACAACGCCTAAATATGGATAAGCTCCATTCCGGACCGCTATATAGAAGTTAAGGTGACTTCAAGTGCCATGTGTGGAAACTCAGCGCAAAAAACTACAGCGCGTAGCAGACGCCTCTCGCTTTCCGCGCGCTTCCCGAGCGCGCAACGCCCACGGGTCCGGCGCAGCAGCGGCGCGGCGCGGGAGTTCACCGCAAAAGGCCCACGCTGGAGCCGGCGCTTTGGGCACTCCCCCTATTCTAGGTCACTCTAGTACAGGCAGAGAAAAAGAGTTAGCATATTGAAAGGAGTCACAGGACCCTCCTGAAGCGCGTTTCGATTGGCTTCGGTATTGGCTTCGAGGCCCACCACTGGAAACGCCGGCGCCACCGTCGGCGTGACGTACTTGGCAGGATCACGTGGTCTCCGCGGCCGCGTCGGCTGCTTGTGGCGCACTGCCGCGTGCTTTGAAAACGAGTTTCAAATCCCACATGCGCTGCGGTCTGCTCAAATTCGGAAGTTTTCTCTCATTTTCTACTCAATTGAAACCATTGTAATAGAGTGACTGCCTCCGAAGGCGACGAACATGGGGCTCTACCGCTCGGTGCCGCAACGCCGCGCTTACGCAAAGGAGCCCAGTGTCAGCCTGCACTGGTAACCGTGGGCAGGGGCGTAGCCAAGGGGGGGGGGGGTGGGGGGGTTCAAACCCCCCCCGAAATTTTTCAGTTTTGCTTGCGTATATATACACGCGCACATACAAACGCACGCACGAACATACATAAAGTATGGTTGAACCCCCCCCCCCCCGAAAAAAATTTCTGGCTACGCCCCTGACCGTGGGACAAGAAACAGCGTGAAGCATGGGTTGTAAAGCTAAGAACCGGCAAGTAGCCATCCGCTATGAGTCTTGTGTGCAACAAGCACTCCCGCGACGAAGACTTTTGTTACTGCGTCGAGCCTGCGATGTTCGGTGAGTAGCAGACAGCGCGCACTGAGACGATGGCTCGCGCGCGCTTCCCGCCGGCAAATGATGCTTATCTGCCACAGGATGGTAAAAGCGCTACATTTTACCACGTGCGATGCCATCTCAGAACCCTCCAATGCGACCTCTTGATCGTCGGCCCCGTTCTCAGCGTCCACAAAATCGGCTGCAGATGCGCAAGTCATTGTTTAGATACATTGAATTAAAAAACGCACAGGGTTCCTTATGCATTCGTTAAAGATGACTAGAAGGCGAAAGCCATCTTCTTCTTGTCAGTCGATGTACTGATTCTCCCGCGTTACTGTATTTTCTTTCTTTTCCTAGGCGTCGCATGCTACTACATGCTCGGTCTCGTAGACTGGTTCTCCTTCCACCAGCAATCTCGAAGTGGTGAAGCTTTGGTCTATGAATTTGTTGATCACAGAGAGCGGCAAGTTCACTGGAATGCAAACGGAACGATAATAAGGAGCATTAAAAAAAGGCGTCGCATTTGCTCACGTTTTGTGTGAGCACCAAACGAAACGAATACGCTGAATAAAGAAACAGAAGCAGCGGCATTTGCCCGCTGAGAAGACCGATCAATACGCAGTACAAGACAACTTGTCAAATGACATTGAAACGTACCCGAATTTAGACCGAAAAAGAAAAAAAAACACTGAATCGTCGGGACGGCAGATCACAAACAGGGGCGTAGCCAAGGGGGGGGTTGGGGGGGTTCAAACCCCCCCCGAAATTTTTCAGTTTTGCTTGCGTATATAGGCACGCACACATACAAACGCACGCACGAACATACATAAAGTATGGTTGAACCCCCCCCGAAAAAAATTTCTGGCTACGCCCCTGATCACAAAGTTGTCATGCGCACCGAAGTCGCAGTTGTAAGGAAATTGTTTTTGAACTGCTCTGATAGCGTCCGCGCAACAGTAGTTGTATGTTTACTCACAAATTCTCATGTTTTGCGGCCTAAAGTTCACAGCGCGGTGCCAAAACGCGCTCGTAGCAAAAGCGAAACCATCAGTACGAACATACATGCAGACGCTCATACATGTAGAGGCACCGTCAGTCGTCGCGAACCCGTGCGATCGCTGGCTCGAGGCTTCTTTCTGTTATGCTCCATTTGATTATACAGGCAGTCTACTCTAACGAGATATTTCACATAGTTTGCACTCAGCGAGTGACTACCTTTCACGCAAGAAGCCGGTTCAGGGGTCTCCAACGCGGTGACAGCGTGAAGCGGGTGCTCGGTTTTCTGCAAAGAGACAGCGACTGTAGACTATCTTGTGCTTTCAGTTCGTCTAAAATGATTATCTTGACAGTAAAGAACACAGTTCATTTCGAAAGTATTTACAGAAATGCCCTGGAGGGCTTCCGCGAGGTGTTTTTGTAGAGCGCCGACAGCAAAACCTATGACGAGCGCGCCGGCGGCATCCTGCCTAGCACGCAATCGTGGCGCGTCCGATAGAGGGCGACTCCGTAACTCCTCGAGGCCAATACGGAAGAGCCGCCGTATACGCCATACATATCGCGCGCTTGCCCTTTGGCGCCTTTGTGTCGCTTTGCTCGCCGACGCAGACGGGGTTGGCGCCGAGGTGGCGCGCCGCTCTCCTCTCTCGGTCGTCTCAATCTCTCAGTCTCATCGTCTATTCGCAATGCCCATAGACTGTCACGCCACCGAGCGGAATTCAGGAGCGTCCTCTCGAGGAGGGTTAGTAGACGACAAAATGGCGGCACTATGCAATCGCTCCCTTGTTCGGCTGTGCTAGCCTCAGTGTTAACGCGTTGGCAAGAAAGGAACACTACGACTTTGCATGTTCCCTGCATCAGTGAACAAACCGGGCCCTCCGTGACACGAGAAATCTGATTCGTTCTTGCGAGACGCGAAGTTTTCGTGAAAATGCGTGGCAACTCGCGCTTTCAATGCTAGCCCACAGTGTACACATACTATCAGCTTCGCGCAGGGGCGTAGCCAGAAATTTTTTTCGGGGGGGGGGTTCAACCATACTTTATGTATGTTCGTGCGTGCGTTTGTATGTGTGCGTGTATATATGCGCAAGCAAAACTGAAAAATTTCGGGGGGGGGGGGGTTTGAACCCCCCCAACCCCCCCCTTGGCTACGCCCCTGGCTTCGCGAGACTTTCTGTAGCCACGTAGGTAAGTTAAATATTATCGTCTGACATATTCAGTTGAAGCTCACACTGTTTTTTTTGCATATATAATTGGTCAGTGTTTCTTGTAGTACATGAGTCCCATAACACTGTACGCGGGAGGGAGATCGCGCGGGCTCGCGATGTGCTCATGTATAACTGAGCGATCTCAAGTTGGCGATACATTAAAATAGGGCCTCTATCCTTTGTCAGCAAAGCGCTGTTACGAATCGTGCGAGCGACGTTTCAATCATTCGAGGACGCGTCTGCTCGACGCCTTTCGTGGAGCGAACGCTTTCCATCCGCGCCGTCCTTCGCCAGTGTGTTGGGTTTCATAGCCACCGCTGCGCCGCTTGTTTTTGTACGTTTGTTGATAGGTGGCAGCACACTGCAAGCGATTTGCTTGTTGACCGGTCTGAGAGCAAAATGGCAAAACGTTCTCCGCGCCCAGACGTCTGTCTAATTGTAAACGTGGTGACGCGGAGTGGTCGAAGTCGTTCGGCGGAGGAAATTCTTCAGATTGCTTTCAGCAGTGATGTTGAAAGAAACCATCTTGACGACGAGGATTTTTCACTGGACGTAGAAGACTGTGAAAGCACCGAGAGTGACAGCTACGAACCTACGATGAACCACCAGCTGCTAACTCACGAGGAGCGAGTTGCACTTCACGTCCCCTCGTGCGTTAATGTTCTTTCACGCTCGTAAGTCACTTTGATTGTATTTAATGTATAATATCCTTGAGCGAGATCAAAATAAAAGCATAGTTCCTCTTGTGCACTGCATGTATCACAATTATTGTGGATATTATTATGGAGCGCCGCATGCCGCCAACACTCTCGAGCTCGACCAACGAAGCGAAATGGTTAGAGCGATGGAACGTGCAGTCAAGGCCACAATCCACGCCTCTCGGCGAACTTCTTCGACGTTGCGAAAGACATACGTGTTTATTCTTTTCGATATTCATGTTTCGATCGTGCTGATCGAACCTGCAACATGCGAGTGAAGTACACACGGCTAGAGTCTCAGCATGGCTGTGACACAAGCGCTAGTGAATGGCATGTTAAATGCTTGTGTTCCGTTGAAGACGTAACTCCGCATTTTCGACTGCGCAAGTAATGACGATGGGGTATTATCATAGAACACTTTTATGTTTGCAAGCCATCATCACGCGCAGCAGCGATGGCGCTACTCGCTGGCGGCCTACTACTGCGGCAAATCCGTCAGGCAGGCTCGCTACGTACTACCTCGGAGTGCCGTTCAGCTCATACGTCAATTCTAGTTCATACAGGTTTATGTAGCACGCACAGGATTTCGCAAAGCATCGTTATGCACGGTAACGGAGCTGAAATATAACCTTTCACTTCGCAGCAAATAATTAGATGGCGAGTACTTAGCACTTTCCATGGTTTGGGAAAGTATTTTAGTCTCATATCCATTTCAGCGCAGCTCATGACTTTATCCGGTGAAAGTGGCACGGTCCGTACGTCCGCACGTCCTATCTGTTCCTATGCTAACAAACGGGTTGACCCTCCTCCTGGCACCATATTGAAAAGCACGGCGCGCCACCTATAGTTCGTGGGCATTGCGAATTGGAATGCGTTGCGTGGTTGCGTTGGTTGCTTTGGTTGCGCGTCTTCGGTGGCGTTGACGCCGGCTCCGTGCACGAAGTGACGCTTGGAGGGCGGAATATTCATGGAGCTGCGGATACCAACAACGGGCGCCAGTTAACGGTGAGTGTACTGCTTTCGTATGTACTAATTATGCAGCTTTAGCTGGGCGTACGCAGCAGCCTTGCTGAAGTTATCTGCCAGCCATTTCCAACAGCAGCCTGCGTCCGCGGGGCTGTTGCGGATGCCCAACTAAAGCTGTCAGTTAACGAGTTACCACCGTTATGCGCGTTGCTGTACAAGCTCCCATAAAGTGAGCTATGCGAACAATTATCGAGGGTCATTTCTTGCTGATCGTACGTTGTGTCTGCACTACTGAAAGTGCAAGATGTCGTTTTGAGATGCACTTTAGTCTACTTCATAATAACATTTCCATCGACCTTGAGTGTGCAGCGTGCTTCCGCGCGTGGGAACGTGAAAAAAAAAAAAGCCTGTGTACAGAACGCTCAGACGCACTATATATATAATGGTTCTTGTTGGCTTGAAGACGGTAGTTTGAGGTGCAGGTATAGTACGGTGGCTTCCAGAACGTACGCGGTAGTCATTCAAGTTGGACACGCCTCGCCGGTAAAGTGAAAAAGCTCTAGACTTTCGACGGCGCGCGTTGTTGCGGCCGCCGCCGTGCACTCTTTTCCCTCGTTTCTGTTTGCTGTCTTCGTGGTTTGCATACACTGCGATGACGTTGGGCGTTATAACAGAATCGAGTGACTGTACGTGATTGTGGGAGTTATGTGCGCTAATTCTAGAATATTACATGTCTGATCTCAACTTAGACGGCGTACGCACGCGCTGGGTGTCGATCGGGCCCTCGTAGTCGCATCTGTTTATCTGAGTATTTAAGGATGGGTTACGTTTGTAAAACATGCGGTCAATAACCGCTCACGGCATGCCCCTAACTGCCGGAGGATGTGCTTTGTTGTTTTGTTGTTAGCCTTTATTATGTCTGTGTGAACCACTTATTGTGTAGGTTTTGCAAACCTTTGCTGCAGTTTCATTTTCTCATCATAATATCACGTTCTGCTTTTCAGATACCGTTTTTCATGGTGCTCACGCTGGACAGGAGCGACAACCTAGCAAGCCACAAGTCTGATGCCTCAAGCCGTCACCACTTCGATTTATTTTTAATCATAAGGAATAAATATGGAAACATGATGGCGATTTCTGCTGTTTATTTAGCACCATATGACACTGTGCACATCAAAGTCACACATTTTAGTTGGCTATACTCGTAGAAGCATGTAAATGAGGAATACCCAAACTTCTAAATTGGAAATCACAGACCACCTTTTTGCGCTTTCCATATAACTTTGCTGGAAAATATGTGTTGTTTTGACGAGTTTTATTAAAATAATGCTAAAACTGAAATATTTTTTGCAGTCGCTGGGCAGAACGGCAAGTATTGGACTTGTTTAAAATGAATACTCCACCATTTTCAACAGTAGTCGCGCAAAAGTAGGGCAAGGGTCAAATGAGTAGCTTAAAACACTTGTGGAGTCGCTTGATGCGTCGGTGTGGGTCCCTTGACCCCCCTAGGAGCGTTACCGGCAAGAGTCGTCTGACTCCCTATAAGTGGTAACGTGATCCTCCCGATGAGAGTCTTTCCACTCTTCCTAGAGGGTCAGGGGACTCTCCTAGAGCGAGCCGACCCTGACCCACCAAGAGAGTCACCGTGACTATTTAAAGAGAGTCCTATACGTGGCAAGTCAGAACTCTCCGAAAAGAGTCACGCATACTCTTTTTTTTCTTAGAGTGTAGTAGCTACATTATTCGAGCAGTTTCTTTGTCAGCATTTTCATCTCTTCTTGACGACTAAAGATAATTGGCTATATTCATAGCGATTGTGTGCATTATATCTGCGTTGCCTGTTCCTCCATTTTATTTGCGCATTTGATAAATGCTTTGTTTAATAACTGAACCTGAATTTCCCTTTTTCTAGTGTTTTTTTACTGTAGCCTTTTTTATATACATATATTTTAAGTGCCATTAGGTTCTTTTTTTCTTTCATGTACTGTATTCCACCCTGCTAAAACCCCGATAGGGGTTGGCAGTACCAACAAATAAAATTAAAAAAAAGTGGCAGGAAGGCAGGCCGGGCCTTCGGTGGAGCCTCGCGACGATCCTGCTGGCGTCCGTCCGAAACGGGGCGGAGGAAACGTTCTGTCATTAACGTTTTTGGCCGCCCTGCAGGTCGTAAGCTGCATGCAGAACAGCGCTTACGCGCACCAGCTCAGCAGGCTTCTGAATTTTTCACAGGGTATATCGAAGACGTCCTCGACTTGTGTAAGAAAGCCAACGTCACCATGTCCGAGTCTGACAAGATCCGGAACGTTATGAAAGGCATTGACGACGATGCCTTCACCATGCCGCTCGCCAAAAACCCTTATACCCCTGTCACACGGCAAATCTAATGTAATTTACAACAAATGACATTAGGTGAACTTAATGTCATTTTACCTGCCTGCTGTCACACGACGAAAACAAATGACATTTTAAAATGATGACCATGACCTTAGCACTCCGGAGCCGTGACGTTGGGAGAAATAAAAATCTATTAAAACTTGCATCTCACATGCGTGTATCCTAGAAAATAATTTTCTATCACTAAAAAGCTGCTCGAAGAATATAAACGCAGCCGTTTTACACAACTTGCCACAGCTGTACGACACAAACGAAGTCAAGCCAAGAACCAATCGAAAACCAACATGGCCGACGATATGACCGGGCGTGCGTACAGTGAACTAAAGCGTGCGAGCACGACTGACACTCCGGCTACAGAAATGAGACGGCGGCAGCTAATTCGTGTAGTCACCACCTTGATCACCAAAACACGTGCAATCGGACGATCAACAACCGCGATACGGGCAACAGCAAGAGAGCACAAATGAAACATGGCCGGCGTCCAGCCGCTGTAGTTGAGAGTAGCTTTCTTTTAGAAACTTTCGCGCGTGCTGTTACGTGATCAAACCAGTAATAAGTTAATCTAGTAAAGAATAAGATATTTACGAATTACAAAAGTTACGCATACATAAGTCAACAGTTATCTCCCTAAAAGGTCCCTGCTGTCGAGACTACGCATTCGGTCCGAAATCGAATGCGAATGTGTTTCGGGAGCTCATTCGACTGGAAATGTCATTTTCATCGAATGGCATTAGTTTCCCCGTGTGACAGCAAACAAATGACATTACAAACGAATGACATTAGCTGTAAATGACATTAGATTTGCCGTGTGACAGGGGTATTACACTGTGCCCGAGGTCATAAAGCTGTGCCAGAGCTACGAGGAGCTCCGCCGGCAGCGTTCAATGACCCGTCGCTCTCCATCACGCGACGCAGAGCTTGCTGGCTTGGCGGCCATATCTGACCAGGCCGCGTTGCTGGCAATAGTGTAAGGTCGATTCCACGAAAGATCGAAAAACGGTGTATATTTGATGTTTCCGATTTTCCTGATAATTTTGTATGTTGTGCACATATGACTGCACAGCACGAAATCGCAGTTCGTTTTCAAATAAAATTTTTTTTCAACACAGCAAAATTCGACAAGTGACGCCGGTTGACGACGACCATTTTACGAAGAGTGCGTTTTCGTAACTTCGGAACCATGCTGGCAGCTACTCAAGCTATATATTACAAATATCTTTCCTTTGAGCGGAAGTAGAAGTAAAGAGGAAATAGCTCTTATCATTTCATGGAATTCTGAGCAAATTATGTATTTTTAAAAATTCACGAAAAACGCTGCGTTTTTGAAAATCAGTCAAATTTGGGACGCTATGGCTACTTCTGTGAACATCTTGGCTTGTTCATATTTGCAGTAGGAATAGGCCTTTATGTGAATAATGAACATCTGCATTTGTATTTCTCTAATAATTTTCAAAGTAGTAAATTTTCATGCTCGAAACACCAAAAAGAGAAAAGTGCTCCTCGATTCAAAAATCTATAATAAAAAAAACCCAATCTCAATTTTGTTCAAAGTCCCCCAAAATGTTCTCAAAGGACTGCAGAATGATATTATGAAAAAACATGTTGCATCATTTTTATTAGAACAAAAGCAGAAAATGTCAAACATTGTGTTTCCAGAGCGTGGTGGCTACTGCGTAAAGGACATCTCTAGTAACAAGAAAATACAGTAACACGTCTTTTTTCTTCTCTGAGCTTCACTAAACAACAGTAATGATCTATGGTCGGAAATTGGGAACTGTTTTGTAAAGAAAAAGGTCGTTCCAATTAAATGAATTCGCGTGGTTTGCGACTTCACGCCAGTGTTAGACATCCCTCAGTCCACAGTAGGCACTTTCAGTTGTAGCCTCCTTTTCTTTCATCTATTTCAGTTGAGTATAATTAATATCTTGAGTGCTAAAGGACGCATTCCCTCCATGCGTCTCTTATGATGATGTGCTGTGCCAGAATTGAGAGATTGGTATAAAAACCAAGGTCTCATCATGAATGGAAATGAATTTCTGGAGAGCGCGGTCGCCAAGAGGTGTGGTTTTTGTTGGCCCAAATGTGTACGTTGTCAAACCTTATGTGATCAAGGCAGAGTTTAAAAAGAATCGATTACGTGAAGATTGGTGGCAGCAGTTCTGGCCACGGACAAAACACGTTTTGTTTGCATTGCATCTGCTTTGTTTTGCATCTCCTCGTATCTCTTGAAGCAGTGCTGGCAGATCTGGTCTCCCTCTTGAATTGAGCGCGCATCCTACTTCATGACCCTCCGCAAAAGAGACTCGATCCGATATCTTCTACATAACGAAAATTCCACTGCAGCGGAATTTTTTTTTTGTGCACCATGAGACAGTCCGTACAAAATATCGGTCATGGCTATAACGCCTACCCATAGCCACCTTCAGAGCGTAGGACAGTGATGGCATCAAAGCGAAGCACAATTTGGATGCTTAACTTCTATCTCAGGTGGTGTTTGGCTGACTGGCACAGCCGTGCTCGTTGCTGTCGTCTGCTCACGCGGGCGTCTATCGCGCTGCGCTTTGCACCTGTCCGCGTAACGCATGCTACTCCGTTTACACGAAGGCGTGTAGCGCGGACCACTCGATCCGCCGCCCGATCCGCACGGTGCGGATCCAGAGACCGGGCGGGAGAGCGACGAGCGGTGAGAAATGTATCGTGTAACCAACGCAATCGACACCCCAGCATTTTCTCCTGCAGAGCGACAAAGCCTGGCAAACCATGTGTGGCTGTTGTGCTTATAGGTTGCACTGCGGTACTCGCCGTTCACCACTGTCGCCATTTGCGATTTCTCACATTCTTACAATGCATGATCGACTCAGCTACACAAATTTCGCGTTTAGCTTTGTTGCTTTTATATAAGCGCATTTACTAAAAAAAAATTATCTAGAGAAATAAAAATGTCTTTGCTGCCCGTCGACGAGGAATATAAGTGGTGTCGCAAATGCATTTAATTGGACCGCTCTTGTTTTCTTTACAAAACAGATCCCACTTTCCGACAATAGATCATTACTGTTGTTTAGCGAAGCTCAGAGAAGAAAAAAGACGTGTTACTGTATTTTCTTGTTACTAGAGATGTCCTTTACGCAGTAGCCACCACGCTCTGGAAACACAATGTTTGACATTTTCTGCTTTTGTTCTAATAAAAATGATGCAACATGTTTTTTCATAATATCATTCTGCAGTCCTTTGAGAACATTTTGGGGGACTTTGAACAAAATTGAGATTGGGTTTTTTTTATTATAGATTTTTGAATCGAGGAGCACTTTTCTCTTTTTGGTCTTTCGAGCATGAAAATTTACTACTTTGAAAATTATTAGAGAAATACGAAAGCAGAGGTTCATTATTTACATAAAGGCCTATTGATACTGCAAATATGAACAAGCCAAGATGTTCACAGAAGTAGCCATAGCGTCCCAAATTTGACTGATTTTCAAAAACGCAGCGTTTTTCGTGAATTTTTAAAAATACATAATTTACTCAGAATTCCATGAAATGATAAGAGCTATTACCTCTTTACTTCTACTTCCGCTAAAAAGAAAGATATTTGTAATATATAGCTTGAGTAGCTGCCAGCATGGTTGCGAAGTTACGAAAACGCACTCTTCGTAAAATGGTCGTCGTCAACCGGCGTCACTTGTCGAATTTTGCTGTGTTGAAAAAAATTTTTATTTGAAAACGAACTGCGATTTCGTGCTGTGCAGTCATATGTGCACAACATACAAAATTATCAGGAAAATCGGAAACATCAAATATACACCCTTTTTTGATCTTTCGTGGAATCGACCTGAAGTCTATCGTGCGCGAGGAAGTGGCCCGCCAGTTCTCTCTCCTGGCCTCTGCCCACCCGCCGCACGTTTAAGAGTAGTCGACCACTCTTCTTCCGATTGAGCAGAAAATTGCGGAGGTCATGCCCGAGTACCAACAGCAACCTCCGGCTCCTGCGCCCCGAGTTACGCTCAAGTTGTCGCCAGGACGCCCCAAGCAATCCCTGCGGCTGCCCCACTGAGGCACGCTGAAGCTGCCGCTGGACCACCGTCCTTCGAAGCGGGTGTGCCGGATGCGTATGCTGACGTCCTCCCTAGGCCCCGACCGCAGCCCACCATGCAGACATTTCAGCAGCCGCCCCGTCAATCGCATCCTAGGACAGGTGGGACCTGCTCCGGCGAACCGATGGCGCACACCCGACAACCGGCCCATCTGTTTTGCATGTGGTTATGCCGGTCACGTGGCGCGTTACTGCCATCGCGTGCAGCCGCCTCGAGCGGCGTCACCCGTCACCAGCCAGTCCAGCCGTGCATTCTACGACCCGCCTATGTCACCGACGTCACGCCAAGCTCCATCTACTCCCCGCTCTCCGTCTCCACGACGTCGCTCACGGTCACCAATGCGGCCACTTTCTGTCGCACGAGAGCAGGAAAACTAGTCGTCGCAGTCCACGAGGCAAGGGCTGCGACGCTATCGAACTGTAAAAGCCCTCAGCGAAGTCCATCCAAAGTCATAGACGTGTTTGTGGACGGTGTTCGCGCATCTGCCCTTATCGACACTGGAGCCGCCGTATCCGTTATGGACGCAAAACTTAGCTGCTTACTCCGAAAAGTGACGATGCCACTTTCTAGGATGCCCCTGCGTACCGCCAGCTCCCAGAGTATTAAGCCTACAGAAGTATGCACTGCTCGCGTCGTCATTCAGAACGCTCTGTACGACGTCGAGTTCATCATAATTGCTGCATGGTCTCACAACGTCATCCTGGGATGGGATTTTCTCTCCCTCCACGATGCCGTAATTGATTGCGCACCAGCCGAAATCGAACTCTCACCATTCTCACCATTCTCACATTTGACGCCGGCAGACAGTCTATCGGCATTGAGCAAGATCCTCGTCAGAGACGACACGATAGTGCCTCCAAACTCGTGAACGGCTGTGTCGGTCTACTGCGCCGGTCTCTCCGACACCATTGCACTTCTTTCGCCATCTGACCGCGTTTGCACTAGGAAAGGGTTGTTTACCTTTCGCGACCGTGCAAGTCACTCAGGGTAGCACCGCTATTTTTGTTACCAACCCGTCCCCGCACATTGTTACGTTGGTGCGAGGGGAACGTCTCGGCAGAGTGGAGCCACTCGAAGACGCACAAGTTATGGACGCACCCGATGACTCGCACTGTACCAGGTCCCATATCATCAATGCTGTTTCCACGTCTGATTCGTCACCCGCTGATGTATTTAGTCCCTCCATTGCTGACAACCTTACGTCGGTCCAGCATTCCCAGCTTGTGTGCCTGTTGCTAGAATTTCGTTCTTCTTTCGATGTCGGGCAAACTTCTCTCGGCTGCACGTACGCTATTGCGCATCGCATCGACACTGGCGCCCAAGCACCACTGCGGCAACGTCCATATCGCGTGTATCCCACAGAACGCCGGTTAATTAATGAGCAAGTGGACGATATGCTTCGACGCGATGTAATTCGGCCCTCCGACAGCCCATGGGCGTCTCCTGTTGGTCTCGTTGCGAAGAACGGTTCTGTGCGGTTCTGTGTGGACTACCGACGGCTCAACGAGATCACTCGCAATGATGTTTATCCACTGCCGCGAATCTACGATGTGATTGACGGCCTCCAAGGAGCACAATTCTTCTCTCAATTTGCGCTCGGAGTACTGGCAAGTACCCGTGGCTGATGACGCTCGACCGAAGACAGTTTCTGTTACGCCCGACGGCTTCTACGAGTTCAACGTCGTGCCGTTTGGTCTGTGTAATGCGCCCGCGACCTTCGAGCGCACGATGGACAAGTTCTGCGCAACTTGAAATGGCACACGCGCTTGTGTTACCTGGACGACGTCGTCGTTTTCACTCCGAACTTGTCCACGCATGTCCAACGTCTGCGGCATGTTTTGACGCATTTCAGCAACGCCGGCCTCCAACTGAATCTGAAGTGCCGATTTGCAGCACGGCAGCTGGCAGTTTATTTATTTATTTATTTATTTATTTATTTATTTATTTATTTATTTATTTATTTATTTATTTATTTATTATACAAGTACCTGCAGCGCCACGAGGGCATTATTGCAGGGGGGCAACTCGATAAGAAATATTCACATAACGAAATATATGTATACACAAATACAAAGATGAAAATATGAGCTAATTACGAAACGGTGTGCACAGCATGGAAAAGTGGCAACACATAATTCAGGCTCAATCTCACCAAGAAAAGAAAAGGAATAAAAAGACAGCAAAAGCAAAGGAGACAAGTAGTTTATAGCTCACGGGAGATTAGAGTGTAAAAATGATTAGAACTGGGATAATGTTTTACAGTCAGATATACGCTTAGGAAGCCTGTTCCAGTGCATGGAGGTGTGCGGAAAAAATGAATGTTGAAACGCATTCGTACGACAGCGCGTTTCAAGTACCTTACAGTCACGATCACAGCGCGTAGAGATGAAGTGAGGGGGGGAAATGTGCAAGTTTTTATTAATTCCTGTCAGATCATTAGGGGGTCAGTAACTCCTCAGGATCCAATGAAGTTCGTTGTCTGTCTCTCTGTCTGTCTGTGTGAGACCAGTGTGAATTCGGTAGAAAAGTTCTAATTTCGTTGCTAAGCGGCGTTCAGCTAGGGTTTTCCAGCCAAGGTTGTCTTTAATTTATGAAATGCTGCTTTTATAGTTGTAATTACCAGAGACAAACCTGGCTGCGCGATTCTGGATACACTCAAGTTTATTCATTAGACAGGAGGAGTCTGGGTCTCATTCTGCTCTAGCGCACTAAAGTATTGGGCCAACATTCGTATTATAAAGTTGTTCTTTAACGCTTTTGAGGGCTTTGTGAAAATTGCGTGTAATGAGGTTAAGCATTCGGGAAGATTTTAAGGGGTCATGTTCAATGTGTCTAATCCAGGACAGATTTTCTGAAAAATAAACCGCAAGATATCTGTAATGTTGTACCCGTTCATGTGATATATCGTCCAAATAATAGTTTGATCTCACGGGCAAACGTTTGCGGGTAAAAGATATGAATTGACATTTAGCACCATGTGGAACACCAGCTTTGAATCGTGTTTAAATCGGTTTGTAGGCTAATAACATCGTGTTCGTTTATTATGTTCTTTTAAATGACGCAGTCATCTGCATATAATCTGGCATGGCATTGAAGACCTTGTACAATATCACTGATATAAATAAAAAATAAAAAAGGTCACAAAACAGATTCTTGTGGCACGCCTGAAGTAACGGTTATTCGAATATTTAACGAATATTTATCGAGAATTCATATCATATTGCTATTCTTCGTGGATATGAAAAGTAAATGAAGGGGTTGTCGCCATTTCTTGGTGACGGCTACCCCTTTCCACTCAGTTGTTAGGATAAAAATAAAATCTAAGATAAAAAAAGAATATTTACACATATATAGGTCCTTCATTTGTTGCGTTCAAATGTTCTCATTTTAACATAGCTCACATACAAACAGTGCATACTTTCGATATACAGTTAAACCTCGATCTAGCGAAACCCGATTGTACGAAGTTCCCAATCTAACGAAGAAATTTTCATTCCCCGGCAGGTGCCCATAAGGTTCAATGTTGTCATCAACGCGAATTAACGTAACTAACTTGGCTCCATACCCGATTTAATGAACTTGAAAGCCTGAAATAAATGAGCCAAATGATGTTGTTTCTTTGTAATTTTGACACATGGGGGGGGGGGGGGGCAGGGTCTTAGAGAGTGCGCTTTAATGCTGTCGAGATAAAACGCGTAGCCGCCCTGGTCATGGCTCTAGTTTTATTTCGACGATGCTGCACGACGAGCCCGTGCACTAAGCAAAGGATTCGACTCTCGGTACCGCTCTTACGGTCGAGATGGCGCTGGATGCGAACAGCGTTTTATTGTCATGCGAAAGCCGACACTGATCGTCTCCTGCAAACTTTCGTCCTTGTCGGCCTGCTCGCACAACCACTGCTATCCTTCTCCTTGTCTCCATATGTCGGCAGCGTGTCATAGGTTTCCGTGGCCGTCCACCTGTTCTGCATCGCCGGGACATGGGAGACTCCATATTCGGGACGCCCTTACGGGCTTTTAACACGCGCAGGTGGGAGTTAGCGGCAAATAAAATGCTGCGGCAGGTTCTGGGTACCGCTACGTTCCAGTTATAGACATCATGGGACCTAACGGTTCCTTTTTTTAATGCGAAAGCTGTTATGAGATCACAACAAGGGCCGTTTTGGCGCCGTAGTTGTCCGCCGCCGCCGCCGGTGTCCGTAACCACTATCGCGCGAAATAAAAAAAAAACGAAATAAGAAAAAATATCCTGAATGGAACGAGGTTCGAACCTGGGCCCTCCGCGTGGAGCCCGGTATTCTACCTCAAAGCCATGCCGGTGCTTGAAACTGCTTTGCAAAAAGACCCTATACAGGCTTCATATCGGAAAGGAACCACATTAACATATGTAATGTAGTTTGGTAGACGAGTAAAAGAACAACCAGGCGTCACACAGCGCGAATTCTGTAACCAGGCATCACAAAATGCGAATTGCGCAACGAGTGGGCAGTTGAATGCTTTCAACCCATTACAAAGGGCTGTGCCATAATTCTGCATCGTCATCAGCCACAGCATCACCAAAGTGCGCATAATGCCTTACAGGTGTTTAGCGGGTACCGCGGTTCTCCGCAGGTTAACGAAAAATTGCATAGTGGCTGCTTCCCTATTTCACGGAAATTATGATGATTTACAGCCTAGTGGGTTCCTCGCAAGTCCACTTCTATTGGTTGTCAAAGAAGCTCATAAGGCTCCCATGATCCATTTCCTCAGGGTCTCAATAAAGTTAATCCCCCCCCCCTCTCTCTCTTTCTCACATTAACGTATGTTATAAAGCGTGGCAGGAGAGTTAAATAACGACCGGGCGTCACACAATGCGAATTACGTAACTAGTGGGTCGTTTGAAGCTTCCGACCCATTACAATGGGCTCAGCTATAATTCTTTATCGTCATCAACCCTGGCATCAACAAAGTGCGCATAATGCCTTACAGATGGTACCTCGCTTCTCCGCAGAATGACGAATAATGTCGTGGTGGGTGCTTTTTCAACTTCAAAAACGCTACAGCTATCATTTGGCTTTCCATCGCTCGCAGCGTCATCCTCAACTGAAGTTGAACCCTTCTCGTAAGCCTCCACCTTCCTATACCGTAGTAAGTACAGCTGAGCTGTAGATGCTATATACTTCTAACGAGATAGCGTTAAAAATGCAGTGTCGCAAATCCGCGATTGAGCGAAAAATCGGACAACACCGATTTTTCGTTGATAACCAACGCGGCCAGCGCCTACAGCGGAATTTGTGCGACACGGGCTATTTAATAGTATCGCATGAAAGTGACAAATCAGGCTCGTGACCTTGTTTCTATCGTCAACTCTTCATTTTATCTCATTTTATTGTACACTCGACAACAAAGTATTTCAGAGGGGGTTGGTTAAAAGCACATAAATAAAGAGCAGAAGTGACTAGTTCATAGAGCAATATTGATAAGTGAATTGAATCCGGGAGCAATGATGTCTGATAGGGCCGAAGTAAACTTTCAGTTGCCCTTGATAGCAACAACTGCGCCGGGAAGGAGATTCCATACCTGAGAGGTCCTGGGAATGAATGATTCAGGACAAGTTCTGGTGTGGCAATGAATAATTCCAGCCTTATGGCTATGGTCAATTCGAGATGAAATGTGGGCCGGAGATTATATAACGCTATCCCGCAGGTAGCAAATGTGGAAATATAAGTTATCAAATAAAGCTAGGAGGAACCACTTACTTAGAGCAAGGAGTTTTTCGTGGAAGTATAACTGCTATAAATGGAACGGGCGGCATTATTTAGGATTAGTTCGAGTGATTAGATATGGCTTTCTGAATAGATCTGTGCGCCGCCGCCGCCTGTTTTTGCTCACACCGCTCGCGCCGCAGCCGAAGTCCCAAGAGTGATCACCCGCCGCCGCGCCGTAATTGCGGCGCGCCGCCGTTAGTCTTTTCATTTAACCCGAATGAGCAATCTGGACATAAAATACATCACCTCGCCGTAGAAGCTCTTCTTTACGTGTCCATGTAATGAACTGTTCATTTCAGCCGCCGCTGACTGGCGGGAGCTCGGCGAGCAGCGCGCGCCCTGTTTCCGGTTCTTGTTCTGCGGCGTCATCTTGACGTCACGGAGCTTCACAACTCTCGACACAAATGAGAGGGACGGAATGCGGTTCAATGCAAAGAACGCAGCCCCCACAGATCCGCTTTTGGGCGCACATCTCGGAGGCAGTGCATGAACTCTGATCGCGTTAGCCATCGAATTAGTTTAATGCGGCCGCCCTCCTAATGCACCTGTGAAGGTCGGTACGCATTCCCTGCATACTACTCAAACATCTGGGACACATTCATATGCAAATTCAGACTTGACAAGTTCCTGTTTCTGCACGTTTCGTCATCTTTCTTAAGCTGGAAAAGGGCTGGCGGGTTCGGCACGTCGACGTGGTCAAGAGCGAGGTGACATCACGGCTCACCGCTTTTTCGAGTAACTGAATGCGCTCTGTCGAAATGGATTGTGGACATCTCCTTTGGATGGACACATCCAGCAGAGCTCTTCGGAAGTTGACGTATCTTTCTCTCCTCCAGAAGTCTGACGAGTATTGCCTGGCCTAAAAAACGCCAGGCCTGCGCTGAAACCGCAGCACAGTCACAGCGAAAGCTGGAAGAGCGGCGTTTCTAGAGCCCGTTGTAAGCTCTCTTGGGGCTACAATACAAGTACACTAGAAAGGTACCCACTACGCCATAAATCACAATTTTTGTGAAGTTGGGAAGCACCTTCTAAGCCATTATTTGTCATTCTGCGGAGAAGCGAGGCACCAGCTACACGTCTGTAGGCATTATGTGAACTTTGTTGACGCGACGACTAATGACGATGAAGAATTATGGCTCAGCTCTCTGTAATGGGTTGGAAGCTTTAAACGGCCCACCAGTTATGTAATTTGCATTGGGTGACGCCCAGTCGCTATTTCCCTCTCCCGTCATGCTGTATAACATACGTTGACGTGGGAGAGAGACGGGGGGGTGAAGAACTTTACTGAGACCCCAAGGAAATGGATCATGCGCTTATGGGCTTGCTTGGCAACCAATAAAATAGCACTTGCGTGGAACCCACTACGCTATAAATCATTGTAATTTTTTAGAAGTAGGGCAGCAGGAACTGTGCCATTTTTCGTCATTCTACGGAGAGCGTTGGTACGTGCTAAACGCATGTAAGGCATTGTGCGCACTTTATTGATGCTGTGCCTGATGACGATGAAGAATTATGGCAGAGCCCTTTGTAATGGGTTGGAAGCATTCAACAACCTACTCGTTGCGCAATTCGCATTGTGTGACGCCTGGTTACAGAATTCGCGTTGTGCGACGCTTGGTGCTTATGTTACTCTTCTACCACGCTATATTGCATTTGCGAATGTGGTTCCTTCCCGACATGAAGCCTGTATAGGACCTTTTTGCAAAGCAGTTTCAAGCACCGCCATGGCTCAGAGGTTGAATACTGCGCTCCCACGCAGAGGGCCCGGGTTCGAACGTCGTTGCATCCTGGAACTTTTTTCTTATTTCGTTTGTTTTTCTTATTTCGAGCGATACTGGTTACGGACACCGGCGGCGGCGGCGGCGGCGGCAGCGGCGGCGGCGGCGGCTGCGGACAACTACGGCGCCAAAAACGGCCGGTGAAATGATCTCATAACAGCTTTCGCTGTAAAAGTAGCTGACTGCTGACTGGGATAATTGGTTGTGCATACTTGAAATAAACAGCGCAAAAAAACGGACGGCCACGGAAAAGAAACACACATGACAAGCGCTGACTTCCAATTGAATTTTTATTGACAAGAAAGCATCTTATAAGTCCTTGCGAAAAAAAAAAAACAGAGAAAAGAACGGAACAAAAATAATGCAGTGATAGAAACCAGGCAAAATACTAAGTCACAGCAGCCGGCTGCGCCCGGAAACACACAGGACAGCGCTTGTCCTGTGTGTTTCCTTTCCGTGGCCGTCCGTTTTTTGCGCTGTTTATTTCAAGCATTGCCTGACCTTAACGCTGCCGCGTCCTCCAGCCTTAAAGGGCGACGACCCAACTCGCTGGATAGCATATTCTTGGAGTGTTGGACCTACTACACTGTCTATAGATAAATAAAATAGACAAGTAATATATATCGATGCCTTAGTACACTTCTTCCTTTCATTCTTACTCGAGTAAATCGATAAATAAATATAGAAGTACAGACAAAGGAAAACTTGGGATAAAGCTAAGCTAGTTGGTATGTATTCATGTTGAAAAGACAGGGCGTGGAAACACGGGACACACGAGAAAAGTCGAGAGTCAACAGCTATCTTTCACGTTGACCCCCACGCGCATCTGACTGATAGGCATTGCGTCTTGTGCGGAAATGAGCAGATAAGTATTTGTATCTGCGTTCTTTTCCGCCGCTGTATGATTTTTCATCGTTAGCGGAGTTTCTGGTGTCTTGATTACACTCTTGCGTCCGTGTTTGCACGCCCTGTTTAAGGACACCAAATCAGCATCTGAAAATGCAAAAGACGAGCGCGTTATCTCTCTTGTCGTTTTTCGCCTCTTTGGTGCAATTCGTGACGCCAGAACGGTGATTCACGTGACATCATCAGGGTACATACTCTCGCCCGGTCCATAGACGAGAAATAACAGTTGTGATGTTTATCGTGAATCGCAAGATGTTTAGTGTGAGTTCGATGCTGGGAGGGTTACAGTATTTTCTGGCAGCGTATGCGTGAATACTATGACATTTCTTTTCCATTGCAACAAGCATATCGAAGAAACAAAAAAGCAAGAAAGCCATGGGTTGATAAAAACTTGTATAAACGTATAAAACATAAGAATTCAATATTCCGCAAGTTTCTTAGGAATCGCAATCAAGAAGTGCTAAAGAGTACAAAAAATATGGAAATAAATTAAACAGTGACATAAAAAGGGCGAGAGACGCGTACTTCGAGGAGCTTTTTTATCGGCTTAGCAATCAACCAAAAAAAATGTGGGAAGCAGTTAACAACCTAGCAGGAAGAACGAAATGTGTCCAATCCCACACAGCCCTGACGAGAGCAGAAAACATAAAATTAGTGGACGATATGAACAGACACTTTATGAAAGCGGAGGCTTATCCACCTGGTGCAGAAAGCAGTAGAAAAGATAATGACGTTATAACCGAGGTCAGTGAAACTATTTTCTCGAGACCAACAGATCCCATCGAAGTAGAAGCAGTAATAGAAAAGCTAAAACGAAATGTAACTGCGGGTATAGACGCAATTAATTCGAATGTAGTAATACATGTCGCGCATGACATTAGTGAAGTGCTAGCATATTTACTGAATTTAGCATTATCTGATGTAATTTTCCAAGAAGAATTGAAAATAGCCCGAGCTACACCAATACACAAAGGGGGGGGGGGGGTGATGGACAATTTAGTAATTACAGACCAATATCTGTTTTAACTGTGTTTTCAAAATTTCCGGACATATAATTTACGTCAGATTAGTTATATTTTTTAACGCACGCAAGGTAATTAATTACAGAGAGTCAGTATGGCTTCCTAAAGAATAAATCCACTGAACAAGCACTGTTATATATCAAAGATAAAATAATATTCACTTTTGAAGAAAAAAAATTACACCATCTCCCGCTAAAGGGGACCATGAGGCGATGCGAAGCCGGAACACTTGCACGATCGCGTTCCGTTGGCGTTCGTTGGGCATGCTACCGACCTCGCGTCGTGGAACGCGAAGAGGAACGCTACGCACTCGTGTGTTCCCTCTAGCCTGGCCGTTAATTCCTACAGGGCGAGAGGGGAACGCAGTCTACAGGCGCGCGAGGGGGAGCGTAGGAGAGGAGAGAGAGGGGGAGGGGACGCGGGGGGGGGGGGTGATTCTTAAAAGGAAGGAGGAAATGAAAATGAAAATTGGGTGTAGAGTGCACGACAACTGTCTCTCAAGTGAGGACACCTCAACCGATACACTCACGGGGGACTGGGGATTGAAGGGACAGTGAGAATGAAAAGAGCATGGTGAAAGAAGAAAAAGAAAGGTATGAGTGGAAAAAAAAGAAAAAAAAAGGTGAGGGGGGGGAGGGGCAGGAGAACGGGCGTCCGAGTCACCGTGGTGAGCGGCTAGAAAATTCGTTCGACAAGGCCGGCGTCCTCGAGAAAAGCGAGTAGGGCCGCAAGGGCCGATCGGCGACGGTGCACGTGGCCGGTGGGATGGAGCAAGTCCTGTAGGGTCGCACACGGCAGTCCGACGAGTCGGTACTTCATGACGAGCCGCTTCCGCGCAGTGTTGAGAGAAGGGCAGTCAAACAAAAGGTGGCACAGTGTTTCGATCGCGCCGCAATCGGTGCAGTGGCGCCGCGAAGACGATGCCTGCGTTCCGCGGGCCACACAGAACCGGTCCTCAGGGCAAGAAGAAGTGCGCGCTCGCGGCGAATGAAACCAGTGGCTGGGATGGGAGGAGGGGGGTGTCCGGCGGCGACCCGTGCGTCTGGATGCTCGCGCACCAGCTCCCGGCGAAGGTTGTTGCGTGCCGAGTCGAACGAACTGGCGTAATCTGTCAGCGAAGTCTCGGCGGAGTGTGCTCGTTTTGCGAGTTCGTCTGCAGCCTCGTTGCCCGCGATGCCGACGTGTGAAGGGAGCCACTGAAGGACCACGTCACAGCCTCGTTCCTGGAGGGCCAGCAGGCTGAGAGCGGCGCGCTGAGCAAGAATGGGGCCTCGTTCCTCCTTCGCGAGCTGGCGCAGGGCAGGTTTCGAGTCGCAGAAGATTGCTGCGCTAGAGACGGCCAGCGAGTTGCGCAGGAGGTCTGCAGCCAGCTGGAGCCCGACTAGCTCAGCTGTTGTTGAGGATGCACAGTATCGCAAGCGGCACTGTCGTTCCGAGCTGAGCTGAGGGGCCATGCAGGCGGCCGCGGCTGAGCGATCCTGCAGGACGGACCCATCGGTGAACACTTGCGTCCTCCCGGCCAGGTCCTCATACATCCGCGCCGCGGCCTCCTGAGCAATGACACTGAGGGGGGTGTGGCGTTTGGATCGAATGCCCGGCAGGTGCAAGTTCACTCGAAGGGGCACTCGACGGTGAGGGGGTGGCCAGCGCGAAAGGCGTGCGGGATCGTCAGCCACAACACCGTCGTACACGTCGATAAGTTGGCCGACACGTGAGTTTGGCACAGCACGTAACCGCGAGAGGAGGGGACCTGCATCAGGCGCTCGGTGGAGACGCTGCAAGTGGCACAATGCGCGCAGGTCCGCCGTGAGCGACGCAGGCCACGCACGAGCCTCCGCGAGGGTCTCGGCCACACGAGAGCCACGAGGCATTCCGTGACACATGCGGATGACTCGGCGGTGGTCCTGGTCAATCAGTCGCCACTGTGGCGCCTGGAGTTTGCAGATCGGCAGCGCGTAGTAGATGGCAGACAGCCATCGCCTCGTAGATGGTGCAGGCGAAGGCAGCGGGGCAGCCGTTGCCGCCTGCGATTAGCTGGCGCACGGCCGATTCCACGCGACGCGTCGTCTGGCGTACACGTCGCACCGCCGGGAACCATCGGAGGCGATTGTCTATCGTCAGGCCGAGGTAGCGGACGTTGCTACTCTAAACTATTGGTGCACCATCCAGCTGAAGGCACGGAAGACGTCGTCGGGCTTCAGCACGGGGGTGGACGACGAGAGCCTCGGTTTTCGGCGCCGAGGTCGTGAGGCCGATGTTTCTCACGAAGGCGGCCACACATTGGAGGGCCTCCTGCATGCAAGCGCGCACCACCGAGCACTTTCGGGTCGGTCCACGCACATACAATGCGACGTCATCAGCGTACACCACTGCGCGGACAGGGAACACAGCCGTTTCTGGTAGGCACTTGACGAGCGGCGCGAGCACCAGATTAAACAAAAAAAATTACGCCATCTCCCGCTAAAGGGGACCATGAGGCGATGCGAAGCCGGAGCACTTGCACGATCGCGTTCCGTTGGCGTTCGTTGGGCATGCTACCGACCTCGTGTCGTGGAACGCGAAGAGGCACGCTACGCGCGTCGTGTCTTCCATCTAGCCTGGCCGTTAATTCTCACAGGGCGAGCGGGGAACGCGGTCGACAGGCGGGCGAGAGGGGGGGGGGGCAGCGTAGGAGAGGAGAGAGAAGGGGAGGGGACGCGCATGCGCTCGAGCTCATCGCGGCGTTGTGCAGGAGAGAATTTCGGCATGTCTAGCCCGCGTTTCAGAGGAAGAGTGGAAAGGGGGATGGGAGAGGGAAAGTGGAGAAAGAAAGTGGAGAGGGAAAGGGAGAGGGAAAGTGGAGAGGGAGAGGGAAAGGGAGAGGGTGAGTGGAAAGGGGATAAGGGGGAGAGGGGAAGTGGAGAGGAGGTATGTGGAGAGGGTATGCGCATGCGCAGTGAGGGTGGTCACGCCGCACACCACCACCACCACCACCGCCGGATTGAGCTCGACCATAAGATACTTCGCATCTAAAAACGGGCTGAGGACGCTGCCCTGTGGGACGCCACAGCTGACAGATCGCGGCGCACTTGTCGCCCCGCCCACGCGCACAGTAAACGTTCGGTCAGTGAGGAAGGCCTGAACGTAGTTCAAGAGTTTGCCCTCAACATCTAGCGCGCGCACAGCACTGAGGATAGACGAGTGGGGGAGCGAGTCGAACGCCGACTTTATGTCAAGGAGGAGTAGGATGGCCATTTCTCCGTCGTGAAGGGCTTGCTCGAGGGTGCTCACGACTGCAGCAATGCAGTCGATGGTCGCGCGATATGGCCGGAATCCACACTGCTCTGGTGGGAAAGCGTTGCGCACCTCCGCGATCCACTGTAGCCGGCAAAGAGCCATCTCCTCCATAGTTTTGCCCGACACAGAAGTGAGGGAGATGGGCCTGTATGACGTCACCGAACGCGCCGGTTTGCCTTGTTTGAGGACAGGGATCACAGTCGCGGAACGCCATTCTTCCGGGAGGACAGCACTGGAGAAAACTCTGTTGAATGCATCCAACAAGAGTGGGCGCTGGGAGGCATCCAGGTTTCTCAACAGCTGATGTGTGATTTTGTCCGCTCCAGGGGCGCTGCGCTTGCGCTTTCTGAGGAGAACCCGTTCCAGTTCGTAGAGGGAGAAGTCCTCCTTGCAGAGAGAGCGAATGTCAGCTGAGGTGATGGGATCCACGGGAGGCAGGGGAGGGAGCGGCGGTGCGGCGTTTGTCGTGACACCGCCAGCGCTCCCCGCTCTAGAGGGGGAAGGAGGCGCGAAAGAGGCGGCAAGCAGTTCAGCAAGCTCCCTTTCAGTGATGCCCTGCGCAACGGCTATGGCGAGCACTGGGTAGCGCGACACTTTCGGGTTTATCAGGACGCGCATGATGTGCCAGCCGCGGCGACGTCGGCGTGGGTCACTCAGAGAGGAACAGACGCCCGTCCAGCTGCGGTCGCGTAGCCGCTGCGCGTGCCGCCGGCACACAGCGTCGTGTCCGTTGTACTCTGTCCATGCGCCGGGGACCGAGGAGCGCAGCGCCCGCCGCTGTGCTCGTTGGCGCACTGCGCGGAGGTTGAGCAGCTTGATGTCAGGGCAGGGCGTGCCGGCGGGAACAACACAGCGCGTTGTCGTACGCTCAGCACAGTCCGCGATGCGCGAAAAGAAATCATCACTGCTCTGCACGCTCGCGCACAGGTCACGGAAAAGTGGCCACCGTACAACACTGTATTCACGAACAGCACCACGGCTGGGGTGGCACGGAAGGAGTGTGATCGGGTAGTGATCAGAACTAGCAGTGTCAGCGTGGCGTTTCCACTCGTAGGAGCAGCGTTCTGACACCAGCGCCAGGTCAATCACTGTCGAGGCCACACTGCGACGGATGAATGTGGGTTCCCCGGAGTTTAGTACGAGGAGTCCCACTGAACTGATCGCGTCGCATAGGTCCCTACCGCGCGCATCCGTGGTACTGCAACCCCAGCTGACGTGGTGCGCGTTGAAGTCTCCACACAGTACGTGGTCACGCGCGAGCACGGCGACAAGGCGCGGCACAAACGCGCAGCTGGCCGCGACGACTGGGCGCACATAAACACTCGCGACGGAAGTGTCCACGCCGTCAACACGGACCGTGGCAGCAACGCACTCACTCGTCGCACAGCATAAATGTTCTGTGGGGACAAGCGCATGAGTGAGTGTGTCACGAATGTACAAACCGGCGCGCGGCTTCCCGGGCGGGTGGGCGGTGTCACAGCACGGCGCACTATTGCACTCAGCCAGCGCACACTGCGTGGAACTGCTGTAGCCGATGTAGCCGGGCAGCGAAACATCCTCCACGCGAACATACGTCTCCTGCAAAGCAAGGACGTCGTAATCGCGCAAGGGAAGAATCGCCGCAAGCTCTGCTTGACGGCGACGCAGAGAGCGGCAGTTCCACTGCAGTATGCATGGCCTTCGCTCAGGTTTAACACTCGTCATCATCGATGAGGGCCAGGTGAGTGGCCAGCGCTGCAGCGCAGAGCGGGCGGATGGGGCAGCCGGTAGGCAGGAAGTCCATAGCAGATTTTAGTGCCGCTGCTAGGACGGCGATGATGGAGTCCTGCTTGTCACTCGTGCACGTGCCGGGAGGCGTAGGGACGCCAGGTGGAGGCTGCGTGCGTGTCGCAGAGGGTCCGCCAGTGGCCGCCGCATAGGAGAGGCCTTCCCGAAAAGTACACGACTGAGGAGCTGAGCGGAAGTTAGAGCGCTTAGGGACTATACACGCGCTATCCGCACACCCGCTCCGCACGTGGCGGGACACCTGCCGCCCGCAAACGGAGGAGGAAAAACCGGTACCCCGTGTGCGACGATTGGCCTCGTTCCGGTTTTTTCTCCTCCGTTTGCGGGCGGCAGGTGTCCCGTCAGGCGCTGAGCGGGTGTGCGGATAGCGCGTGTATAGTCCCTTACCGCGCGCAATGGCGAGTGCCTCGCTTCGCGATATGGGCAGAGCCGCCTCAGCGCGCACCTCGAGGAGTCGACGCTCTTCTTGCCATCGGGGGCAGCGTGGTTCAGTGGCTGGATGGGGGCCGCCGCAGTAAAAACATTTGGGAGTCTCGGCTGCGCACCCGGCACGGGGGTGGGGACCACCGCAACGTACACAGCGTGGTTCATGAGTGCATGTGACGCCAATGTGACCGTATCGGCCACAGTGGTCACATTGGGCTGGGCGCGGGCGTCGGGCGCGAACGCGGCGACGTTGCTTGAATAGCTCAACGTCCGGCGGTGCCTTTTTGCCGGCGAAGCGCACAACGATGTTTGGGACCGCGCGGGAACATTCGAGAACTGGCTGACTCGACGAAATGTTGTTTCGGATTTCCAGTTCATCGAGGGCGGGATCAACATTGTAGATTGTCCCACTGCACGTGTTTTTGAAGCCTGCTGGGCACGAACCGCAACACCACAGATTTCCGCGATGGTGAGGAGGGAGTCAATAGCGGCTCCAGCAGGGACATCAACAGCAGCAACATTCCTGAGGAAGTTCACTCGGACTCGCTCTACGCCCTCAAGCGTAGCCAAGAAGGCAGAGATCGCCTCTTGCGAGGCCTGCCTGAAGGTGGTTTGTCTGCCTACAGGGCGGTAGAGAACTGTGTCGTATTGCGGCACGGAGTTCCACACTCCCTGTGCAGGCTTGGACGCTGCGCTGGCTGCGCCGCCTGGAGGAGCAGACGAGTTGGCAGTCTCGGGGCGCTTGGGCTGCCGTGAGATGGTCGGATCCAGCGGGCGGCACAAGGGGGTGTCGCCCGATGGGTCTATCGGAGCCAGGGCGGGGAAACCATCAGCTGGGACGGTTCCTAGGACGCAGCTTGGGCGCACCAGCTGACCCGTCTTTTTCCCTTTCTCAATGGGGTGCCCTTCCTTCTTGTTCTCAGAAGAAAGAGGCGGGTGAGAGGGAAGGGGGCCGGTTGGAGCGGTCAGGATCAAGGGTTCCTCCTTTTGTTCTGACGTGAGGTCAGTGGGGGAGCCTGAGGTAGAGGTAGAGGGGGTGTTTTCCTCGGAAGCTGCAGTGGGCGAGGGCGATGAGCCTTCGGTGCACGTTTCAGGAATGCCACCAGCACAGGGCTCAGGAATGCCACCAGCACAGGGAAGGTGCGTTGGCGAAGCTATTTCCGAGAAGTGGGTGCTTTTCGCTTCAAGATCTGCAGGTGCAGCGTGGATTTGCGAGCTTTGCTCCAGCAAAATATGGCGGCCTTGTGAGTCAGCCGAAGGCAAGATGGCCGAGGCTGAATTCTCCGCAGGCTGTGCTGATGCTCCCGGCGATGTGAAGGGACCAGGGCTGGTTGGGAAAGCCGGAAAAGGGTTCTCGGGGCCCGGTGTAGTCGCCGCACGATGGGTACGTTTGCGTAGCTTCGCGGGGCTTGTTCTTGCTCGACGCGGGTGTCGCCGAGGTTAAAGTGGTTTTTTCAACTCTTCATCTCTGATGAGGTTCCTCGCTTCTCTGAGGAGGAGCTCGAAGGCTCGGGACCGCTTGGAGCTAGCGCTCAAAGTTGACCCAGAGGCTGGTTCAGTTGAGGTGATGTCCATCACGCGACGTGGTGGGGGAGGCGAAGAAGGAAGGAGACTGAAGAGTGAGAAAACATTGTTGCGAGAAGGTAATTATAGAGAGAAGAAATAAGTCAAAGGGTGATGGATTAAGTTAGGTCACCCCTTACGGAGCCCCGAGAGGGGCTGCACTCGAAAGTGCGTACGGAAGGCATGAATATAAATTAGAAGGCAGAGGATGCCAAACTAGATAGCGGAATAAGAAAGAAAAACATTGAAAAACTCGGGGATAGCTGAAGGAGCGTCCGTCCGCGCCGACGAGAAGCGTGAGCCGACGAACGGAGCAGGCTTTGTTGGTTGGCCAATGGCCTTGCGGGAAAGGAGGAGGCGAGATGTGAGAGAGCGAGGGTCGCCTGCTCACCGAGCGGCGAACACGGCCTCAGAGGGGACGCGCTGGCGCTCATCGCGGCGTTGCGCAGGAGAGAGGGAGTAGAGAGAAGGTGTGTGGAGAGGGTTTGCGCATGCGCAGTATGGGTGGTCACGCCGCACACCACCACCGGATTGAACTCCGCTATAAGATGCTTCGCATCTAACACGCTTGGTCTATTTTTAGATCTAAAGAAGGCTTTTGATACTAGAGATCACAAAATTTTGTTACGGAAATTGGATAAGTACAGGATAAGGGGTGTTGCAAATCGGTTGCTTGCAAGCTATTTAAATAACCGTCAAGAGCTCATACGTATGCAGGATGTTTCGTCTAGTTCTCTAACGATTGAACGAGGCGTCCCTCAGGGCTCCAAGCTAGGTCCATTATTATTCATAATTTTCGTAAACGATATAGTTAATATACCTGATTCACCAGAACTAATAATGTACGCCGACGACACCAATCAATTTTTTTAAATCACGGGCCCTGAATGATTTAGAACACAGTGTGAATCACTACCTTGTATCACTAGCTCCTTGGATAAACCAAAATAAATTGCAATGAAATGCCGAAAAAAACAAAATACAATATATTCAGGTAGCGCAATACAAGCATCGATGAGGAAATAACCATTACTTATGCAGGAATGAAACTGCAGCAAATAACAAACCAGAAGTTTCTTGGAGTGACGTTTATTGAAGAGTTAAGCTGGAACGCACATATTAGCCAACTGTGTATAAGACTTATCAAAAGGTATTGATATTATGTACAAAATTTCTAAACTGATTCCTCTATGGCTGAAACAACAGCTATACAATTGCCTTTTTTATTCTAAGCAGTGCTATGGAGCCCTGGTGTGGGGAACCAAAACTAACTACAAGAAACTTGTACTTCTACAAAAAAAGAGTTCTCCGCCTCTGCTGCAACCACCAAGGAAATTACGCAAACTTGAGGACAGCACCTTTATTTTAAAGATATCACATGCTTCGTTCTGATCAAGTCTTTTACATGAAAATATTACAAATCATATACCGCAAAAAATTGTATGAGCACAACGAAGGAGCTAGACAACACACTTATCCATGCGCCAAAGCTTACGCCGTCCACAATGAACACGAACAAATTATGGTAAACTTTTACGTATCAAACAACTTGCATATTAAACAAATTAGAACATAAACTTAATTTTGATTGTACATAAAAATCAAGGTACACTGTAAAGAAGTACCGATGCAGGAAAACATACGGTTTGATGCATCATAAAAATGCTGATGTAAGCAATGATAGAAATGTTATGTATCACATTCTCTAATGTTCTAGTCTAATTTTTCCTGAGGCATTGTTATTTAAGTATGTTATGTAAAAGATTTGTAGTCAAAGTGAGACTCAATGATAACATGAAATTTTTGTCAGCTATTTTTTTCTCTATTGCTTCTTTAGTTGATGATGGTCTGGTAGCCGCGAAAGCTGTTTTTTTTGTTGCTGTACGAACTGTGTACAAGGGCCCGCTGTCAGGCTATATGCCTTTAGCCCCAACATCCTTTTCTTTCTTGTTTTTTGTACAAGAAAACAATAAAACAAATTTTGAAATTAAAAAAAGTTGAAATTGAACTGCCTCCCACGCTTCTTGGCCATGCAGTTGCCCAGTGGCCACCCGTCTTTCTTGTCTCGCATGACTATCGTGCGAGATTAAGTGATTTCGCTTCATTTTGTGCATTTGCTACTGCGCATGCAGAGATAAGAGCGTAGCCGACAATGGCGAAATCCTGATAGGTTCAGCGCTTAGTGTTGACATTGTACGCGTGCTTTATGAAGAAATAAGTGGCGAGGAGATATCGCCTGTAAGAAGGGTAGTGAGGGAGAGAACGAAACCAATGGAAAAGGCCCCGGATTATTTGATTCTTCCAACAGACGAACTCCTTACTGCGGAGACGATGCAGCTTTCCAGGAAAAAGGCGAGCCCACTTCCATGGTTTTTGTATATTTTTATTGCGATAGCAATTATATGGACACTCTGGACAGGTTTTCGCCGTCGCCGTCATGTTCCGTATAAAGTCCAAATCGATAACATCGTTCCGCACATCGTATGTTCTACCCACGAGTAAAAGCTCACGAGCGCTGGCCGGAACACGGCTAAGGCAGAGATGAAGCAAGCTGGCCATCTCCGTCGCACGGAGGGCGCACGCGATAACATCAACCTGCGTGCGAGGCCTGCCGTTGATTGCTCCTCAATAGCAAGGAAACGCCCCGCCCGTCTTTCGTTGGGTGTAGGAGCATGAAAGGACGCCGGAGGAAGGGAACTGCGTGGCTCGAGCAGCAACTGTGAACTTTTACTACAAGAGCGTGGTAGCGAGCGCTGGCATGTGCGCTATCTCGGCAGACATCAGCGAACGCCTCGTACACCTTTCTACGCGCTGTGATCTCACCGCTGCGTGCTGTTACCACTGACACGACCAACTACACGAAAACCGTTTCTCTTCCGAGAGCGGCCATATTGCCATACACCAGCGTTTTGTTAAGTTACGCGATATCGAATCAAAAAGAGTTACTTGCAAGCCTTAGTTCGTATAACATTAGGACATGTTGCTACCGCATTCACTGCTTCGCCCTTTCAGTGTAAGATGTTTTTCAAAATTCAAGGGACAAATTTCTCTCGCCACCAACTCTCGAATCTGCACCCCCTCACCTCCGCCTGACGATATTATTCACTTTCTTTCGCAATTTACATTTAGGTTTAATGTGATCAGGATATCGGAAACATGGTACTACAATAACTGTGCTATGTTGACTTTGAATGGTTATCATCGCTTTGTTATTAATCGCCCTAGTAGAAAGGGTGGTGGTGTCGCGCTTTTTGTTGCAGAAGACGCAAAATGCGAATTGTTAGACGAATATACGAAAGTAACAGAAGACTACGAAATAATCATGGTAAAGAATAAAAACAGAATAATTTCGGTGGTATATCGCCCGCCAAGCGGAAATGTCGTCACTTTCATAGATTTTTTTGAATCATTCCTAGATCACGTAAGCGTGAACAATCTGAAACTTGTGTGTGGCGGTGATTTAAATATAGATATGCTCGAACAAACTAACTCATCCCTTGCACTGAACACGTGTTTCCAGTCTTCAGGTTTTATGAATACAATCATTACACCAACACGTATAACAAGTCGTACGTCTTCTCTTCTTCACCTTCTAATTGTCGATATTACTACTACTGTATGCAGTACAGGCACATTGGTGTGTGACCTAAGCGACCACTACCCTATCTAGTTCACGTAGGTCACGCATGTCAAAAGGCAACTTATCAATGCATCACTCAAGCAAACTTAGAGCAATTCAAGGTTGACGTCATGAACCACAATTGGTCACATGTTTTAGAAAAAACAGATGCAAATGATGCATACAACGATTTTATTGGAACATTTATCGATATATATGCTAGAAATTTTCCAATGAAAACAGCCAAGCATTCGAAAAAAATTAGAAAGCCTTGGGTTACACATGAGCTTGCCAAAATGATAAAAACAAAAATAATCTTTACCATTCCTTCTTACGTACACGGTCCGACTTAACATTACAGACATTTAAAAAATTTAGAAACAGACTGAATGCTGAACTAAGACAGGCAAAGGCAATGTACTACCAGGAAGTATTCGCAAATGTTTCCAGGCAACGACCATAGATCGCATGGCAAACGATTAATTCTGTTCTAGGTCGCCTTAAAGAGGTTACGCCCCTAACATCGATAAAGCTAGACTCACGTGAGATAGCAGGCACGGCCCTTGCCGATTACTTCATCATTTCGCCACTGCGCAAAGTGATACCCCTAGTGGCAATGGCAGCGTGAGGGAAACGGCTCGCTGCAATGCTATTTGCGAAAGTGCATTCTTTGCGCCTACCGATGAGAGTGAAGTATACAGAGTGTACTGTCGGCCGCAAAAGTTTGCGGGATCTGCAGCGCGTGGCGGAGTGACGGAAAACTGCATTGCTGCGTCACCTACCGTGACGCGGCGGGTGTTGAGGCTATCGGCCGCGGCCTCCGCGATTAGATCCGACAACGGCACTTTGCCTAAACGCGCAGTCGCTAATCGCCGAGGCCGATAGCCTCAACACCGGCCGCGTCACGGTAGATGACGCAGCAATGCATTTTTCCGTCGCTCCGCCACGCGCTGCAGATCCCGCAAACTTTTGCGGCCGACAGTACATGGGATTGAAGAACAGTAAGGCTTTAGATATCAATAATTTACAGATTAAGCCTATAAAATATGTTTTAAGATTTATTGTTCTTCCACTGGTGCATATTTACAACTTAATTTTAGAGACTGCAATTTACCCAAGCGCAATGAAATATGCTAAGGTTTCAGTAATTCATAAGGGTGATGATCGGAATTCTGCGTCAAACTACCGACCGATATCTGTACTCCCAGTTTTTTCAAAGGGTATAGAAAAGCTCGTATTTACTCGAATGACAGACTTCTTAAATAAAAAGAGCATTCTTACTGACTCACAGTACGGCTTCCGGAAAAACAGGTCGACAGAAATGGCACTCCTAACACTGAAGGAATACGTATTACAGAGCTTTGAACATAGCTATACAGCCGGTATATTCATAGATTTTAGTAAAGCTTTCGACAGTCTCGATCACGAGATCCTTATTCACAAACTTTCCCTATGTGGATTTCGTGGAAGACCGCTAGAATTACTTCAGTCGTGTCTTAAAGAACGAAATCAGTGCGTCTCCACATCCTATTCACCTGTTGTATGCGGTGTGCCCCAAGGCAGTATTCTTGGACCACTTTTGTTTAATGTATTCATTAACGATATTGTAAGTATAGCCAATGATGCGAAATTTATCATGTACGCGGATGATTGCACATTGTGTGTGTCAGGTCCTGATGCCAACAAACTTGTCGAAAAATGCAATGAAATTGTGGTCAGTTTGTCTGACTGAACTCAGGCAAACAAGCTTAAGGTAAATTCAAAGAAAACAAAAGTTATCGTCTTTCGCGCTAAAAATAAACCCCTCGTCATTCATAATGATATTTACTTTCAGAATCAACGTATTGAGTTGGTCGAAGAGTTGAAAATTCTTGGAGTATATTTTTCTTTTAATTTACGTTGATGATGATGATGATGAAAAACATTTATTATAAAAGAAAAAAGAAAGAGAGTTTGGGGGCCAAAGCATGACCCCGCTACATGGTCGGCGTCCCTAGTCCGGGACACCGCATGACGAGGCCCCGTCTCGCGCCCGTCGCACCAGAGCCCGTTGCGACTCCAGTGAGGAGCAGTTGAGGAGGGCAGTCTCCCATGCCTCTCGTGAAGGGGTAGGGGAAGGGGGCAGGTGGGGATTTTTAGTACATGCCCACACCATGTGGAAGATGTCACAGGTCTCCCCACAGTGTGGGCACCGCCCATCCGTGTTCGGATCATAGTGTTTTAATATTGCAGGACAGAGTAGAGTACCTGTCTGCAGGCGCCTTAGAGTTCGCTCATCCGCCTTACTCAGCCCCTTTGCAGGAGCCGGGAAAAGGCGGTGAGTGTCGCGATAATACGCGAGAATTTCTTTGAACCGCAGCAGCGGCGTATTGGCCTCCGAGTCATAAGAGCCAGGGTGAGGAGCCCGGTGGGTAAGCGCTCGGGCGGCCGCGTCAGCGGCCTCATTACCTCGTAAGCCCTGATGGCCTGGAGCCCATATAATTCGTTTTGGGGTCGGATCAATGGCAGCCCGTTTTAGAATTTGGCCGGCTAAGGGGGATATCTCTCCTGCCAAGTAGTGAGCACATGCCTTACGGGAGTCCGTGATGATTACTTTCGAATTGGGATCCGCGGCAGCAAGCGCTATCGCTACTTCCTCAGCTCGCTCTGAATTTTGTGCTCGGAAGGAGAGCCCATTGACGTGTTTTTCCTGGTGAATTACAGAGGCCGTGTAAAATCCCTTGGGCGAAGGCCCTGCTATGTCCACGTAGAATACACCAGGTCGGGAGCCGTGTTGTCTTTCAAGCGTCCGAGCCCGCGCTTGTCGTCTGCTTTCGTGCGTGTGCATATCCATGTTACTGGGGAGCGGAGAGACCGAGAGCATATGGCGCCACAGTTCCGGAATACGCTCCGCCTCCTCTGCAGGGCAAACGTGTTGGATCTGTAATCGGTTTAGCAGGCGGCGCCCGGGGGCCGTCTGCATGAGCCGAGTATATTGATTCACAAGGTGGGCCTCCCGCAACTCCTGGTAGGAGTTGAGCACACCTAACGCTCTGAGTTTGGCATTGGAGGTGGCCACAGGGAGATCCAGAGCTCGCTTAGTCGCCTTACGGATGATGGCATCTATTCTTTCGTCTTCGTGCTTGTTAGTGCGAAGGTATGGGACGGCATAGAGTATCCGGCTAGTCACGAAGGCATGGGCGAGCCGAAGCGCGTCCCTGCCCCGCAGACCGCCCCGCTTGTTGGAAACGCGGTGGATCATGCGCCCTACCTGTTCGCCTACTCTCCGAAGTTTCGCAATAGTGGAGTCCGGTCTGAGTCTGTGGTGAATGAACAGGCCCAGAATCCGAAGCTCCTCCACCTCTCTGATGGGAACCCCGGACAGAGAGACGTGTATGGCTGATTTATCTCTTGGTTTCGCTCTAACATGCAGAAGCTCTGATTTGGTTGGAGCACACTGGAGTCCACAATCGTTGGCATACGCCTCGACTATGGATGCGGCCCGCTGAAGGCGTTCCTGCATTTCGCCAATGCTCCCTTCGGTGGTCCAGATTGTAATGTCATCGGCATATACTGCGTGTTGAATGCCTTCCACCCGGGCCAATTCATTTGGGAGGCGCATCATAGCAATGTTGAACAGGAGCGGTGATAACACAGCTCCCTGAGGGGTACCCCGTGTTCCCATAATGTACGGGCCATATTCCTCGTCCTCGATCCGAAGAAGAGCCTGGCGCTTAGAGAGGAAATCGCTGATGTATGCAAAGGTCCTAGCCCCGCAATCGGTGGAACTCAAGTTAGCCAGGATGCTACCGTGTTTGACATTGTCGAAAGCCCCCTTCAGATCAAGGGCGAGGATGGCTTTGTCATTGTGTTGCATAGTTGTGGGTCGTATGATGGCCCTGTGCAGCTGGAGAAGGACGTCCTGTGCAGACATGTGTGGGCGAAACCCAAACATGGTGTCTGCAAACAAGCCCTTGCCCTCCAGATATGGAGAGAGGCGATCCCGTACCATCGTCTCCATAAGCTTGCCCGTGCACGAGGTCAGTGATATGGGCCTCAGATTATCCGTATTCACGGCCTTGCCTGCTTTGGGGATAAAAGTCACAAGTGATGTCTTCCATTCGGGAGGTAGCGGACGTCCGTCCCAGATCTGGTTAATATATTCTAATAAATGGAGGTAGGCTGTGTCAGGGAGGTTTGCCAACAGTTTCACCGTTATGCGGTCCCTCCCTGGAGCCGTACCTCGGCGCATTTTAGCTAAGGCAGCTTTAAGGTCATGCAACTGAAAATGGGCATCGAGTTGGTGGTTAGGCTTACCAGAGTACGTGTACGCCGGCCCAGTCGGGTCCTCCGTGCGACAGAGATATCTATCGCACAGAGCATCCGCAAGCTGTGCCGACGTGCCTTGGTACCCATGCAGAGCTCGCCGGAGTTGCTTTTGCGTCTCCCCTCTCGTTTGAGAGGGATCTATCAGACTGCGAAAGAGACGCCATGTCCCCTTCGAGCTCATCTGACGAGCTGCGGCGTCGCAGCGGGCTATCCAATTTGAATCGGAGAGCTGAGCAGCATACGCTGCAGCCTGCTCCGTGAGTTGGGCTATGCGGGTACGTAACTTGCGATTAGTCCTCTGTTTTTTCCAACGTTTTGTTAAGCTTCGGCGCGCCTCCCACAAGTGCAGGAGGTGAGTGTCAATTGCGGGGATCTCTTCGTTGGTTTGAAGTGTCGTAATATGTTTTTTCTGAATGTGGTTTATGTGTGTAGCCCACTCCGCGTAGCTGCCAGAAAATAATACGGGGGGAATAGTCTCATTGCGGAATTGTTGCCAATCGGTCAGCTTGGCTTGACCCCATTTTTTATGCGCTGGCTTTTCCAGGAGTGTAACCCGGAGAAGGCAGTGATCACTGCCTAGAGAATCGCCCAAGTTCTCCCAGGTAGCATCCTTAGCATTTTTTACGAGAGAGAGGTCCGGACACGTGTCACGGGTTACCGAGTTCCCCATTCGAGTGGGGTACGCCGGATCCGTGAGCAGCGTGAGGCGAAGGGTGGAGATAAGCCCCGCCAGCTTGCGCCCTCTGGCCTGCTCGTAGTGATAGCCCCAGTGAAGGCTGGGAGCATTGAAGTCTCCAACAATCACTAAAGGATCTTTGTCTGCCAATTTGATTGCGCGAAGGAAGATTTCGCTGAAAGTTACGCGCGGTTTACGCGGGGGGCTGTATATATTTAGGATATGTATTGACGGGTCGCGACGTCTGAGAGGCAGTACCCTCACCATAGTGTATTCTTGTTCGGTACTCAAGTTTAAATCGACCTGAATCGCGGTATATGCCTTATTCACCAGGATGCACGACGAGGGGCTCCCCTGGAAAGTTTGGTAGCCAGAGAATTTAGCGTCCATGCCGGGCTCCTGCAAAGCAAGCAGGGCTGGCATGTTTCCGAGGGACTGCAAGTAGAGCTGGAGGTGCGACCGCTTTTTCCAAGCTCTAAAACCCCTGCAGTTCCATTGGATAATCTCAAATTTTTGTAGGTTTTTAGCTTTCTTGTTAGGTCGGCTAGCCATCTTTTAGTATTTATTTACGGTGCAGGAGACCGGCCCGGGCCTGGAGCCGGCGTGGCCGCCATAAGAGGCCGCACCGGCCCACCCGGAGCCAGCCCCGAAAGGTCTTCTTCCACTGCCTGACGAGAGGCCGTCTTGCGTTTGAGCTGTGGGGGCTCGCACTGAGTCGTGTTTTTAATTTGGGTGCTAACCCAGGGCTGCACGGCTTTAAGAACTGAGTCAGAGACCTGGGCCACAATTTCAGGAAGTGCTTGCGTTAACGCTGCCGTGAACATGTCCTGGAAGGACGCGCGCACTGCCGACATGATTTGATTGGGGAGGGCTGCCACGCGCTCCTCAAATTGCTCGGTTTTACGCTCCAGGGACTCGAGGCGACCGTTGGCGCCAGTAGCGGAAACTGATCCAACTACCGTGTCCCCGTCCCGCCGAGAGACGCTAGTGAGGTCGGATGTTACGGAGGATCCGTCATCCCCGTCCTCTATCTCGGTTCCCTGCTCTGGCTCGGATGACCCGACCTGCTTGGCTTCTAATTCCTGAATTTTGCGCGCAAGAAATCGGTTCTGGCGCCTGAGCTCCTCTATCTGCTGCTGTAGGGCGGTTTCGGTAGGGGAGGGAGAAGGGGAGGGTCCGGAGACTGCCCCACCCCAACAGCTCACCTGTGCCTGGACGGGTGTTAAGGGTGGAAAGTCCTTGACCATGAGGACAGGAGGCTTCCATGGTGTCCCAGATTTTACGTTGGTGGAGGGCCCATTGTGGGCCTTCTTGGGTTCTGGCTTATTCGGCTTGGTGGCTGGCGCTTTCTTGGGGCTGGTCTTGGGAATCGGAGCCTGTTTGTGGCCCCCCGCTGTCTTCGTCTTGGATCCGCGTGGCGATCCCGACTTTATTGGCTTCCGGAACCGTGCAGCACAACCGGGAGCTCCAGTCTTGTGGCCACCGCCACAGAGGAGGCAGCTCGGGACGCATTGATGTTCTGTTGGGCCATCAGGAGCAGCAGCAGGTACCTGGACCCCGCAGCTTGCGCAGCGTCCAGGCTGCGGTCGCGGACAAGTATCTGCTCGGTGGCCCACTGTGCCACAGAGAGGGCATGCAGGCACTGTCTTCTTATACAGGTGAACAGGGAGCCGCTCGCAGTTGTATAACACCGTCCGTGGCACCTTGGTCCCCGCGAAGGTGATCACTGCAACCGGGGTGTCGCCCAGCTTACGCACAGTCACTACATTTGGTTCAGCACTGAGTTTGCTTTTCACAGTTTCGGACGTTTCGTCTTGGGAGACATGAACGACGCCCCGACAGAACTCGCCGGAGAGCTTGGGGTGTCCCCGAAATGGTAGCTGGCGGCCCCCGACCGGCAGCGTAATGTCCCGGAGTAGTTTTTCGGCGGCGTCCACTGATTTCAGCGTGCACACAAGCACGTTTTGTTCCCAGATGGGCCATACCGCAAGGCCCACACTTGCGTCGGCTCCGAGGATGCTGCGGACTGCAGCGCCGGCTTGTCCAGGACCAAAAGCGGCCTTGATGTCGAGCGTCTCACGGGGTTTCAGCACTACTATGATATCGTCTTTTTCGATGCGCGGCGTGTTCTTCGGCCGCCACTGGAGTTGCTTGGCGCGTTGCGAGGCGACGCTCGGCGCGCTCTTGCCCTGTGCATGCTGAGAGCGAGACGCTGCGTGTTGTTTGGCTGCAAGAGCCCCTGCGTCTCTCGATGCCACCGCTGAGTTCTTCTTTCCGCGCCAGACGCGGAGCATATCCTGAAGGTATTCTTCTTCCGTTGGCATAGGTGCCTCGGTTTGAACGGTATCCATGCTTACGATCCGTAGAGTCTCCGGATCGTAACCGGTGACTTGATTTGGAGCCGCCATAGCCGGGGAATCCCCGGGCAGGGCCAGCGCGGCCCTTACCACCGTTAGGCTTAGCTCTGCGGTGGCGTGGCGAAAGCTTCAAGTGACCGAAAAAGGGTCAGAAGACGACCCACCTTGCCAGGCGTGGTGTCCACGGTTGCCGCTGACGTTCTTAGAGACGATGGAGAAGGCTTGCAGGGACACGAGTTGAAAAACGCAAATAATTGCGATCGTTCCCGGAGCTGACGTGGTATGCGAATACTCCCGTCGCTCCCCTGGTGTCCTTTACGTTGGGATACCCACATCAATTATCTTTGCGGTGAGCTATCTGCGGTTACCGGTGCTATGGCGCGCTGCCGGGCATTTTTGCCTACGGGGGCAAAGCTGCAAATTTATTACGGTCTATTCCTGTCATATGTACACTACTGTTACTTTGTCTGGGCAACAACTTCAAAATGCAACATGCAAAAACTTGTATTAATTCAAAAGAAAATTGTCCGCTATATTGAAAACGTTGATCGACTTTCAGCCACACATGGTATATTTCTCAAACACAAATTACACCGCGTTGACAGGCTATATGAATATAGATTATTAGAAAAAATGTACTTCTCATCCAAAAATGTTCAAAATTACTTTACGTCACTCGCTAAGCTAGAATCGCACAACAACACGAAGCACACACGAAACCCTGAGGTATGGAAGGTACCTTGGTCCCGGAACAACTACAGCCTGCAATCACTAACTCACAATATTCCAACCATACTCAACCGGTACAAACACACAGCCACATTAAATAAAAAACATCTGCGCGACTACTTTTTATCTTTATGATAACTCATTACCCTGCATTCTTGTACGAAGTGTCATTGTTACATTTTATGTATATCTGTGATGTATGCTGATCTGTATGTATAAAACCTTTCGATGCGAATGCTATGTAAAAACACTTGGTGACATGTGTCATGTATGTGCTATTGCCATGTAAGGGATCCTGGGCCTTCGTCAAGCTGCTGCGACAGCTTTTTGCCCAGGTGTCCCTCCAGATTGTTTTTCTGGTAAATAAAATTGAATTGAATTGAATTGAATTGAATGCCATGCAGGCTAATACCTGTCAAATATTGCGCAAAGAATGCTGGGCAAGGTTGTTACCTTATTGATCAACCGATAAAACTGCATTGCGCACAAACGTTCAGCCCGCACCTCACGATGATGTGGTTAGAATTGCTGCCCTAGAAATGAATTATCTCGATATCCTCCAGTGGTGAGGACTAGATATGCATGGTATGAATATTGCAAATCCAGTTTATAAAACGGAGCAGTATGACACACGAAAAGAATTAAGCGGACCTTATTGACAATACAGCCCTGAATATCTATAAACAAAAATAAGTTTTGTCTTTTATAAATACTTCTCCCACAGGCAAGGAGAACTTGACAGCAAAGTTCACGTAGTTTACATATACTAAGCCGCATTCAATCGATATAATTCACCAGGAGCGACTTGGATACATCATAGAATGGACCGTTGTTTAGGTGTAAACACACTTAGGGTACTCGTTCATGTTTGAACCCATTGGACACATATATGCCGCTTCGAAAGGCTCAAAATTTTTCACCGCCACTTCACACACGTTTGACTGTTTCGCTTTCGAAGAAGCAACGTAGCAGCTACAGTGGCACACGGTGGCGAAAAATACTTGTTCGGGAGTGCAGCACGAGAGGCCCTTGAGAGGCAGGTCGGACGCTTCATCTCGGAACCGGATGTAAGCCGTGTAGGCGACGTCCAAGGCGGGTACTTCGGGAAACGCGAGCCGGTTGTCCATATTCTGGCACCACGACGCGTTCCAAAAGGCCCACGTCGTCGTCGCGTCCGACGGCTGCATCACGAAGCCTCCGTGTAGAAGCTGAGCCATATCGTCCAGCACTTGGAATATTGTTTGAGCGTAGAGAAAGCCCAAGCCTCCGTATGTCATGGCGCTCGTGCCTTTACCGTAGTAAAATGGAGGCCTAGTTGCCAATAGGGAGACCGATACGGTGTTCAGTATCGGGTTGTACGACATCATTCCGTCGGGGCCTTCTAGGTATATCTTGGAAGCAGCCACGTAGTCGTGGCTACCTGCGGCAGCTGCTGTGCTGCTACTTCGCAACTGCAAGCGGCTCCACAGCCACTCGCCTAAGAAACCACCCCGCCCTTGGTAAGGCTGGCCATAGTACTCCACGAAGCCGCCCGGTCTTCCGAAGTCTTCCTCCGGCCAGATGACGGTGGACATATCTTCCAGCACATTGGAGAGCACCCTCCTCCTTGCTTCGCTGAGCTTGGAATACGAACGCAGTTTTTCGACGGCAACGGTGCGCACGTTCTCCAGGTGCATGGCGATGAAAAGGCGTTGGTGAGTCGAGAACAGTGTCTTGTGGAGAGCAGCAAGCAGGACGCCGTAAGTTGTGTAAACGTGGTCGAAACAGACGATTTGTCGAAAGAACGCGCTATCCGAGTGCTTGTTGACCGCGGTAAACAGCTCGCTGCTCGTCGCGACTCCCACGGACTGCACGAACCACCAGATCGTATGGAAAAATATGTCCTGTGCCGTGTTCGCTGCGAAAATCAAGTCGATAGCTTTCATGAGGCCACGGTTTGTTGCCAGGAGGAGATCTTTTGCCGTGACGTTGTGGCTGGGACTGTATAATGGCCGAAATGCATTGACCCAGTCCGCGGCACCTAGTTTCTTAACTGCGGTCGGTAGGCTGCTGATTTCTAGAAGCACGGCTGTCCCGTTCTGAGTCTGGAAAACGGAACTCAGATTATCGAAAACCTGCGTCTGCATGCTAGCACTCTTAGCTTTAAGAAATGCCAAGAACGACTGTGACGGAGGGCGGTATTTGAGTATTCTGGTGTTGAAGTAACTCAGATAGACGGGATAGGCGTCGGCGTAGCGCAGTAACGTCCTATGGAAGACCTGCCAGGTAATAGCGAGCCCGGAGGGACTGAGGACTATGGCGTGGTTCTTCTGAAGATGCGCCGTTGCAGGAAGCAGGCGAACGCGGAACCACAACGGCAGGGCCCATAGAACGGAGAGTTCGAGCACCAATCGCAGGGCGCGAGAGTAGCTGATGGGTGTTTCAGGCTCCGCGTCTTTCGTAGGCCAGGCAAAACTGCTACCGTTCACCATGGCTATAAGAGCGGCTACGGCGTCCTTTTCTTCGGCTGTATTCTGCATACATTCACCCATCATGATGAGCGGTCTATTGACTACCGCATTCCGGTCGAAATCGCCGAGGCTCATCTTCTCGACTTGCAAAATCCACTCTAAAGCAACCTGCCTCGGTACTGTACTGGCGAATTCACGATCTGCGGTATTCCAGCCGGCGCACACGAAGCGGCCAAAGCTTTCGCATGCTGACGGGCTGCGTTCGACATTGATTCCCAGTGCGTGGGCGTGATCGACGCAGTCCTGTGAAGCGCACAATCTGGGCTTGTCGCCGCCTTTAATTCGGCTACCCAGCAGGATGAGCAACACGAACGTCACAATGACCACAAAGAGAAGCACAGTCGCCAAAATGAATACGCTTCCCATGCGCTCAACGAGTGTGGTCGCTCTTTCCCCTGAAATTAGCTGGATGAAACCTCCAAGGCGACGGTGCTGCGGCTGAAATGAAAGAGATTCGTTATTGAGACTCGAAGCTGAATGAGCAAGAAGCATTAGCATCACAAGGATTACGAAAGGAAACGGCTTTGTATGATACCTTTCATAATATAAAGTGTTATAAAGAGCGGTACACGGAACACTGGCATTATCCGTAGCTTATTGCATATGACCAGGACCAGCATGCAATAAGCTTTCCTTCTCCAAGTATTCATCTCTATTGGCTCACCGCCTTCGATAATTGTCCAGCTTTAGGTTTAGCTCGACTGCGCACCTTCAAGCGCATGTAGCCTATCTTAAGCGCTTTTTGCAAATAAGGGGCTCCCGGAAAGATAATAAAAAATTCATACATATCTGCTGAAAAATGTTAATCAAGTCTGTATAGTCAACATCTCTGGTGTAATTGGTTCAGAAAGCCTTAAATAACATCACGAAAGGTAGGACGCGAGAAACCCGTGCGGTGTATTATGCTATTTCAAGACGTTTCTCCTTAAATGTAAATAACGCAGTTATGACAGCGTGGAAGGCTTCATTTGTTTGCTCTCAAATTTGTTATCTATCTATCCTTCTTCCGACAAGTGCACGACTTCAGCCATCGCCGAAAGTTTTAATTATAGACAGCTTGATTTTTAGTGGACCGGATGCGAGTAGTGGTTCTTGCCCAATTTCTGTGGCACATACCCGCTTTAGAGGGTTAGCCCAATTGTTCGAAAGTAAACGAACAGTCAGACATATATTTAGTCATGCATATTGATTACGAATCCATCAGCAAGAACTATTTGATTCAGCCGCGCCACCGTGGTCTAGTGGTTATCGCGCTAGACTGCTGACCCGAAGGTCGCGGGATCGAATCCCGGCCGCGGCTGCCGCATTTTAGATGGGGCCGAAAATGTTTGAGGCCCGTGTAATTAGATTTAGGTGCACGTTAAAGAACCCCAGGCGGTCTAAATTTCCGGAGCCCTCCACTACGGCGTATCTCATAATCATATATTGGTTTTGTTACGTTAAACCCCAGATATTATTAACTATTCGATTCCTATTGAAACCTCGAACATGATTACCAACATTAAGGTTCGCTTTAGTACAAGTCCTTAAACACAAAACGAATATCTAGGTCCAATCAATCAATCAATCAAGCAGTTCTTTATTATGACATAGAAGGGTGGTTACAGAGCATAAAATATACAGATGAGGGTCCCAAAGTACGAGACTGTAACGAGATCCACGGTGATGATTACAAATAAATAAAACAAGGATTAGCAGCTGTTTGAACCAAGAATATTTTAGGATCCTATTCTGCTCATTTGAAGGTAACGGTAACATTTCGTGGGTTGTTCAATCATGGTGGAGCTGTCTACAGCTGCCGCTTCTACGTGACGTCACGGCATGAATGCGGTACCTCTTCGCCTTGACCGGATGTGGTGGCAAAGATGATGTCACTGCGTCTTGAATAAGGCGCCACGGTCACCATGATCGGCGATGTGAGCGACGAGTGAGCGGCGTTGGCGTCCGGGGCTGGCACTGCGGTCACCGCTCGTTCTGTCGGGTACGTGACCAGTGCCCCATCACTTGGTAGCGGGGTAGGTGCCTCTTTTTTGGTCACTGCGCACGCACGAGCACTACTGAAGGAGGCAAGAATTTCGAAATTCGGTCAAGACCCAATTACCGATTAATAAGGCACGCGATTATTAAGGCCTGCATTGATGAGTAACACGGGAGACGAATTACAGCTCATGATTACTGAACTGGATACGAAAAGTAGAAGAGTAGGTCTGAAAATAATATGCATAAAACTAAAGTAATGTGGAACAATCTTGGCAGAGAACAGCGCTTTGCGATAGGTGGCGAGACACTGGAAGTTGTAAAGTAGTACGTCTACTTAGGACAGGTAGTAACCGCGGAGCCGAACCATGAGAGCGAAATAACTAGAAGAATAAGGATGGGATGGGGCTCATTCGGCAAGCATTATCACATCATGAATGGTAATTTAGCACTATCCCTCAAGAGGAAGGTATATAACAGCTGCATCTTACCGGTACTTACCTACGGAGCAGAAACCTGGAGACTTACAAAGAGGGTTTATTGAGGAGGACGCAGCGAGCGATAGAAAGGAAAATGATAGGTGTAACCTTAAGAGACAGGAAGAGAGCAGAGTGGGTCAGGGAACAAACGGGGGTCAAGGACATCATAGTTGAAATCAAGAGGAAGAAATGGATATGGGCCGGGCACGTAGCACGTAGGCATGATAACCGGTGGTCATTAAGGGTAACTGACTGGATTCCAAGAGATGGCAAACGCGTGAGGAGGAGACAGAAAATTAGGTAGGTAGGTGAGATTAAGAAGTTTGTAGGTATAACGTGGCAGCAGAAAGCACAGGACCGGGTTGATTGGCGGAACATGGGAGAGGCCTTTGCCCTGCAGTGGGCGTAGACAGGCTGATGATGATGATGTTGATAAAGGCACGCAGTACAGTGGAGAACTCTGAAATAACTTTGACCACCTATAGCTGTGCGCAAAAGCACAGGCCATGGAAGTGGGGCGGTCTCCGTCGGGATTCGAATCTGCGCCATCTTGCAGCCTCAGCCACCACGGCAGGCGCGGGGACCAAGGGAAACGGGGAAATCGAGAAAACTGCGACAGGAAAAGGGAGCACCGCTGTGCTGCACTTCCTAATTTCGATCACTATCTTTTACCACAGTTCAGAACTATTGTTCACCAAAAAGACAAATCTCAAATCAAGAACCCGCGTCCCGTGAGGAAGATGATGAACTTCAAGGCTGTCTACTTCGCAAAGATGACAATCGATAGGTTTGTTCCGACACTTATTTTCTTACTACAGTTAAAGCTCTATGAAATGAAACCCAATTTTACGAAGTTCCTGATCTAACGAAGAAACTTCTATTTCCCGGCAAAAGTTCATATGGTTCAACGTTGTCATCAAACCGAATTAACTATCTTGGCCACCATACTCGATGTAACGAAGTTTTTCCTGAAATAATTGAGTGAAAAAGCGGTGATTATCTTCTAATTTTAAGAGAGGCGTGTTTTCCTTCGAGCGCGCTCTAACGCTATCGCGTTAAAACAACCATAGCTTTATATTTACGAGGCTATACGCCGCCGTACCCAGGGAACTAAAAAAAGGGACTCGGCAGTCGGTAGCGCTCTTGCGTACCAGATAGTGCTAGAGATGGCGGTGGTTGCTTTTGTTACTTCATGGCCCTGATCGTCTCCTGGCAACTTTCTCGCTCGTCCTGCTCGGACAATCATTGCGTCCGTTCTTCGGGTCGTTGCATATCGGCAGCCTCTCATAGCTTCACAGACCGTCTCTCTGGCCTGTATCGCTCGGACATGATGTCCCCTTTGTCCGGACGACATGCAAGGCCCCATGTCCGAGCCGCCCTCTCGGACTTTTCGTACGCATCGGTTCAACGCCATGTTAGCTTTTCAGTGTCCATACTTTAAAATTTTAGATTTCGAAGGACCGGAAAACCCCTTCCTTGATTTTACGAACTTCCCGATTTAATGAAATAACTCGAGTGTTCTCATCACTTCGTTAAATCGAGTTTCAATTGTATAAATGAATAAAAACTTGCAAAAACTAGCGGTGATCTAATTCATGTGATCCGTCGACACAAGACAGCATATTCAACACAGCGCAGAAGAAAACTGGTATCATCTCTAAACAAGTTACACAATCCGACTGCTTTGTATAAAACTAAAGGAGCGTAGAGTAAAGACCGCTATTTTCGAAACCTGGCCTCGTATTTCAAGAATAACCAAACAATAGGTTTTCGAAGCTGTTTAAGAGATGCAGTACAGAGTCAACAGGCCCCCCAGGCTTAAAGCATAGCGGCACGTTCATTAGCGATTATGATGAGAAAGCTGCCATTTTTAGTAACTTTCTCAAATCGGTATTTACTGCGAGGGCTTCGTGCTATATCATTCAACGTCAGAGACATACACAGCCATGTAGCCACTTCTTATTTACATGGGAGGCATAATTAATTTTCTTGGTAACATCGATGAACGTAAAGCCACAGGACTGGGTGGTATTTCTTCAAGAATTTTGAAAAACTGCTCTCGTGAGGTAGCTCGTGAGTACAAAGAGGTACAAAGAGGTACTTTACAAAAGATCTCTATGTGATGGCCAGCTTCCTGATGCCTGCAAACTAGCGCACGTAGTACTAGTTTTTTAAAAAAAGGTGCGAAAGCAGATGTGGTTAATTACAGACCTATTTCTCTCACCCCCAGTGCTGCAAGTTTTTGAGCACGTTATTTATACGGCCTTAATTAAACATATTAAATCAATAGGATTTATAAATTATCAAAAAAGTGCAGCATCGCTTTTGGAAGGGGTTCCCCTGTGCAGCGCAGCTACTTAAATTTTACCGTGACATCCTTTCTAGATTGTGGTGGACAGATAGATATTCCTTTTTAGACTTTCAGAACTTTTACACGTTATTACACAGCGCGAAAAGACGAGGACACAAGTAATAAACACACAGAACATGTTTCTTACTTGTGTCCTCGTGTTTTCGCGCAGTTTATTGACTTCTAAAGCTATGAACCAACTATCCCGCCAGCACGTCTTACTGCACTTTCAGAAGGCCTTCGACACCGTCCCCCTTGAGTTACTGACCCAGAAACTTGTCAACATTAATAGTGATAACTCAATAAAAAAATGGATAATTGACTACTTAACATCACGGAAACAGCAGGTTGTCTTAAATGGTAAACGTTCTCCGTGTGTTGATGTAGCATCTGGCGTTCCACAAAGATCCGTACTCGAACCCCTGCTCTTTTTTACTTTTTAATAATAATTTCGAACGAAATCAAGTCAACTGCACGCCTGTTCGCTAATGACTGTGCATTGTATTGTAGAGTGGTCAGTGGGATGGACTGCATTCAGCTGCAGGAATTGTGGTGTTGACAAAGCAGAATGGATCTGAATATTAGGAAGTGCGTGTATGTCAGCTTCACCACGAAAGTTAACAAAGTGCAGTACTGCTAAAAACTAATGCTGAAGAGTAATCTTCCTATAAGTATCTAGGAGTGATTTTATCTGAAGATGGATGATAGTCCGAGCATACTGACAGTACTGTACTTAAGGCAGGAGCATCACTCGGTTTCCTTCAGAGGACTCTCAAGCACGTGGGAAGTCACGTCAAAGAAGCTGCATACAAAGCCTATATATAAGACCGCTACGTCAATACGCCTGCACTGTGCGGCATCCATCCCACTGTGCACGAAATGAAGCTCTGGGGCGAATTCTATCAAGCGCTGCAAGGTATGCCTGGGGTGATACGACCGATTTAGCGCAACGAATATGAAAATAACCGCGATGGCCTCCTCTAAGTGAACCCCGCAAAAAAACTTCGTCTCAAGCTATTTTACTCTTTATACAGGAATCAAACTGTGATCACGGCATCTTTCTGCCTGCATCCCCCACATTATTTGTCATCCCGATGAGATCATGAGTTTAAAGTTAAGGGTAGCTCCCAGGACAGATCGTTTTAAATCTTCTTTCTTTCCCCGCGCTATATCGGACTGGATCCTGTTACCGCCCGAGGTTGGGAGCCAAGAGAATGTTGATTTGTTTTATAGCATGGGATGCGCCTCGCAATATTACCAGTGGCAGTGCCAATTTTGTGTGAATGCGGAATAAATAGGATCAAGCGTTTGCATTAACACAGTCGTCTCTCGTTTTCTCCGTACTACTTCCGTTTTACTTGTACCTCTTCTCACCCCCGTCTACCCCTTCTTTTTACTTCATAATTTCCAGAGACTTCAATGACATCCGATGCATTGACAGCCTATATCAATTGCAGTGGATACCAAAGCTATCTAATTTATTTAACGCAGATTCCTGCTTTATCTACACAATGATGTGCTCAGTAATCGTTACACAGATTACTGTGCTTGCCATAGCTCAGTCATGCATACGCTGCGACAAAGCTACCTCCCTAGTTCGATCGACGTGCTTTTGTAAGTGCAGCAGGTGTGTGCACATCGTGGGCTTACCAGGCACGTCGACAACAGTGGTGTTTAAAGGGTAACTTATGGCTTGACGAAACGTCAGCACTCACGTTCGAGCACATATGTCAGTATTATCCAAACGAAGTGCACTTCACGGTGCGATGATGTGAATATCATACGTAACTTTCGTTAGCGTATCCCTCTGGGGTCGAGCAACGCTTGAATTTAGCGTGCTGAATCATTGGAAAATGCGTCGAGCAGGGCATCGCGGAAGACAATGACGAGTTATCGTTTAGGAATAGCCCAGGACTTCCGACTGAGTCTTTTTTTTAGCGATTCTGACTCTCTACCTGAAGTCCACATTCGTCTTATGAGTAGGACACCTGTACATGCAGAAATCAGGTGTTTGCATCGGTTCAAGTGTGGCACCTGTATTACGCAACATTTTTCTAGAGAAGGTGGATACAGCTTTAAGCGCTTAACTTCAGCCAAACACGCAAATGTTCAGACACGTTGACGCTTACTTGGTCTTTGTCGAAAATTGTTCAGCACTGAACTATCACGACATTATTGCATGCTTTGATGCCGAAGGCATAGGCCGCCGGTTTACCTCCGAGCTTCCAAAAGATAAAAAAATTCCAGTTTCTAGACATTTGCCTGTTTTTGGTGACAAGCGTCTTTGCTGGCAATATAATCCCCGATCTGTGAAGCCTGTTTTAGATTTCTCGTCCGGTCATTCCGCGATAGTAAAACGTGGAATCGTACTATCATGGTTACGTTCAGCCGTTGAGAAAAGCTGCTTTTATATGATGAAAAGTGGTTTTATAGCGCAGTTGGGATGGTTAAAAGCTGCTCGATACCCTTCCTATTTAATGGCCTCGGTATGTGAGGAGCTATTGCGGATGGTAAAAAACAACGAAAAACGTTCTTCTACGTCTTCAGGACGCGCTGAAGGAAAAAAACGTGCGGCAGTAATCGCTTATGTCCGTAAAATGGCGCATGGGCTGAAAAAACGCTTTGGTGTGCTCGTTATTTTCTCTGCACCAAATAAATTGGGCAGTATATGTGCAATGGTGCATAGGAGGGCACAGGGAGTGTCAAAAGGCAAGAGGTGCCCTAAAACCATGTAACACGATTTGTGAATTGCACCACAGGAGTGGTATATAAGATACCCCTGTATTGCAAACGTATGTACATCGGCCAAACTGGCCGATGTGTGAAAATACACCTCAGGGAACACAGAAGCTTTTTGAAGAATACCCTTTATTCACATTTAGCCTCACACTGAGATTCTTGCCAATATCAACCACTGCTTGAAAGAACAGCTATTTTGTTCCGGCATCCGCTTCAAACTACGCGCGAAATTTCTGAAGCTTATGACATTTACAGGAATGCAAATCACTGTATAAGCCACCCCTCCTTGTCGCTACAAGACTGTGAATTTAACTATATAGATAATCTATAGACCTCGAGTACACGCTTCACATTCTGCTCTTGTTGTCTTCATAATCTTTTTGACATGCGCACTTTTATGTATAAATGTGTCCTGACGTACGAATAAACCAATTGTAGTGAGCGCTCGTGTCGTGTGGTTCTTCGTCGTCCTTTGTCTGTTCCCGCGCTCGCAGTTCACTGAACGAAAAGATATAAACTGTCAATCACCTGTGTCGCATAACCGTATACCGCGGCCCGTGGTAAATGGGTATGTGCCACATGTGCCTGGAGGAAATGGTTTTACTATGTAAGCGGCAGAATTTTCACGTCATTCATGTGATGACCAGACAGTCATATTACTCTCTTACCCGCCCATGCCACTGTTGGCCTACACCAAGTTAGGGAGGCGATCAAGAGAGCACCCAGATAGATAGATAGATAGATAGATAGATAGATAGATAGATAGATAGATAGATAGATAGATAGATAGATAGATAGATAGATAGATAGATAGATAGATAGATAGATAGATAGATAGATAGATAGATAGATAGATAGATAGATAGATAGATAGAAACGCTCAAAGTGCCTTGGGTTCGCTAAGAAATTCTTCGCATTTAAAATTTCACGTCTTAGTTAGTAACCTTGATTAATAATGGTGAAAGCCTCAGCGCGAATCAAACGCGACATTGTTTATGCGTAACCAGTTTTGTATTACAATAATAAATCGCATTTAGTCGCGAGTCCAGAGAAGTGCCCTGCCTTCCTGTCGGTGTGCGTGTTCTGTGCGCTTATTCCTCAAGCTGCAGCGCCGCGGCCATCGCAGCTTCCGCAATGTTGGACTGGTGCCACGTGCAGGTGGTGATCCTTACGGATACTATAAATACACAACTTACAAGTGTGCAGTGCTGGGCAGTATCGAAGATACATGTATCTTAGATACTATCTTAGATACACTTTGGGTATCTTGTATCTGTATCGCGATACGTCTCGAAAGACGAGTATCTGTATCTTTATTTCCAATACATTCGATAATGTATCGTGTATTTTAAGATACAAGATACTTCTATCGCGACACAGCCGTGCGAAACAATAATCGCTGGCCAAACTCCGCTTCTCAAGCTGGTACTGGTGCCACTAAGCGATCTGAATAAGTCTAAGGGCAGTGACGTTATTTTTACGCCAGAGTCGTCCAGTGAGGGTAGATCAGGAAGACAAGCACGCGGACGTCTACGCCCAGCCCACGTACCTTTTGTTTTCTCGATTTCTTTTCTTTTTAGTTGCTCCAATGCCGCTACACTTGCTCATAGCCACTGTCCTGCGCCGCGTACTCCACTGCGTGCGGCGTCTATCGCGCAAATTCTGATGTTGTTACAGTGTCGTTATTGCAGATTCTTTTGCGTCTTGATCCGTAACGAAATGTGATGCGTGCAAGAATGGGGTTGCTTTGCGTCGCGTGGATTTTACATATTAGCGATTTAAAAGATCTCGAGGATATAAGTTTGACTTGCATGCAATGAATTAACTTATATGCAAATAAGATTCTAACAACTTTAGCACCACAGGTACTGATGCTAGATCCAATAGAGCAAGCGTTTACCTAACAGAAAATATCTTGGCGTACGGTATTTCTCACTTCCATCTGCATTTATTCAAAGAATTTATGAAATCATAATTTGATTATTAGCACAAGGCACAAGTGCTTTCTTAGTTGTAATTTTGCGTCACATACATTACCTAGGCCTCTGCACTGTTTTTCCGGTCTGGTCACTGCAGTATGTCTTTCGTAACGCGCTCCCAGAAAAAGATTGCTGCTTTATTCTTCTAACTGTCTGCTTTATTTCTACTACTGTTTACACATTTACACGTTGCCAAGGCGATTTTAAAAACAAATATATTATTATGCGGGCGTGCCTTTAGTATACAGCACAAAATATTCTACTTACCGCTTAAGAAAATAACGAAAGTGAGTTTGCATTATAAAAATGGAAGAGCCATCTTAAAGATGTTAGGAAGGGGATTCCAGAAACGTTGTTTTAATGAATGCTCCGTTTTACTCATGAGCGTCCCAACGATCCATTTCAGGCAATTTTCCATAGGCACTAAATTTCACATTGTCTCAACCAAGCCCTTAGCCGGGGGGGCTGGGCGGCTAAGGGCTTGGTTGCGGGGGGGAGTGGCCCGGGCCACTCCCCCCCCCCCCCCGAAATTTTGGTGAAGTAGGTGGTTATACCAAACATAAATAATGAAAATAGGTGTTTTTCTCAAATAGTCAAGGTTTTCAGCAAGTGCCCCCCCCCCCCCCGAAAAAATGTTTGGCTACGGGCCTGGTCTCAACAGGTTAGTTCACGATACTTCGTGATCATAGCTGTTAAAGGGGCCCTGCAACACCTTTCTTTGTTATATTAGAATAGTCCCATTATTGACGTATGACGCTTCACGAGCCATATGCCGCAAAAATTTTTCGAATCCGTCAAGTCTAAGTGGTGTTACCAAATTATAGAGATCACGTTCCGCAGCTTTCTCTCTCAACTCAACGCAGCGAGCGCGCGGAAAGCTGCGCGCGGCGTGAGGGGAGGGAAGGAGGGCGGAGGTGCGAGGAGTAGGGTGCCTTGATGCGCGTTTTGTTGCGCGTACGCATCGAGGCACACTAGCGAGGAGGCGACGTCAGCGCCGGCGGCATTTTTTTCATTTTTTTCTCTCTGGCGTCTCGGCGCAACCACGTGGTCTTTGCCGCCACTTCCCGTCGGCTTGCGTCGTTCTCGTCGAGCGGAGTCGATCGCGCTGTGTATCGCGCGTGCTTGAAAACTGCGCGTCGGTTTGGTAATGTTGGGTGTGCACCTCGAACGCCGTAGTGTTTTCATCGCTCTGCCAACCATGGAAGCAAACGTGCGCGCTCGTTTGGAACGAATGACAGCTGAGATCGGTTTCGGCCCATACTCCGATACACCGCCTCGTAAGACGGCACTGGCAGACGACCCCGAAGCGCCGCCATTACCGGACGCCAGCATTGTTATCGGAGACACGCTGCGCCCGTGCCTCGGTCGGTCGTGAGAACGTGCCGACGATGCAGTTCTCAGCTGACGATGCAACACTCGAACGGCTGCCACTCTCAACGGCAACCGGCGATGGTCAAAAGCACAGAAATATTCACGTTTTCGGCACTGCGCATGGCGAAGAAAACGGAACCACGCAACTACGAGCAGACGAGCTGTCGGTGAGACCGGAAGTGCTAATATTAATGTTTGTTCGGTGTTTTTAACGCGATAATAGAATATAAACATACATATTATCTACTTATTGAACTCAAAATTAACAACGAAAGTAATAATGAGGGTGTTATCGTGATTATAACATCAGCCAATGGTGGAACTGCCGACAATCGCGTCATATTTTGCGGACTAATACATCATTTGTCGAGAGAAGAGGGAGCGATTTTCAGCTGACTTTGAGAATTTATTGTAAATTCCAGGCCGTGCACATCGCTATAGTATTTGGCTCGCGTGTTCTCGGGAGCCTCGACTACCGATCGGCAGCGCCTTTTGAGCATGCTCGAAAAGTGTTGCAGGGCCCCTTTAAGGGCGCCGTCTGTATCGTGTTTCTGTACTCATTCAATGTGAATGTTTGATAAACAACCACCTCTCTATTTTACTTATACTTGTTTTCCGGTTTTAGGCCTTCTTAAATATTTTTCTTATTACTAATCGCTACGTAAAGGGAGCTATAAGCGGCAATAGCGCGAATAGCGGCGGTGTCCTGCGATGCTTCGTGCAGCTACGTAATACGTCTGAGACATTTCTGTGTTGCACATGTTCTCTCGTTCAAGAAAAATTGCTAAAAGATTGCACGTTAGTGAGTATATCAACAAAGAATCCCTTATGCCAGCAGCTTAGTAGAACATGGAAATTCATTGCAGGTTTACGTCATCTACATATACAACAGGGGTCTCAAACTCAGCTTATAGCCGGCGGGCCGCAGTCACGAAATTTAGCTCCAAAGGCCCGGGAACAGTGAAGATGGTGGGGTCGGAGAGAGTTTGAACAAAATGACGTTGCCATTTGAAAGGAGGCCTTTGACATATCTCATATATAGGTCATTTCTGAAGGGGATTTTGAGTCCGGATTCCAGAAACAACGATACGGATGTACATAACGACTGAAATCTGGACGCGGATCGAAATATAGAGTTTTTGTTCCACGGTAATGTTTCAGCACATGGTGACCACGTGTTCCTCACGAAAGAAACGCTTGAGAGCAGTCATGTCTGTGTAGCTCACTAACATACTTATTTAGAAAACAAAAGCACATGGAACGGAGACGGTCATGTGTGCCGGCCGGGCCGCTAGCGAACGGTCGCAAGCCCCGTATACACCATGCGTTCCCCGCGCCACTCCCCCCTGCCCCCCCCCCCCCCCCCCCTCCGATAGGAAGAAAAAAAGTCGCTATTAGCGTTGTTGCTGCTGTACACCTGTCCGGATATACGGTATTGTGCAAAAAAGTCCACACCGGTATTTGCGCCGTCGTGCGAAGGCTTCTTATTGACGTTATTGTGATTACATGGCAACCCGCTAGCTGGTCGGCAAGCTGAGCAGCGACTCCCATCAATTACAAAAATGACAAGCAAGAACCGCTGTCAGCGAAGTGTATAAAGAGTTGTCCTGTGAACAAGCTAAAACAAGCCCCAATAGGTTGTTTTGGAAGGAAACTAATGTACTTTGAGCAAGAAGGGCAAAACTTTTGAGATACTAACAGACATTTCATGCAAGTGAAACTAAATAGGTCACAGTTCAGAAATTTTCAAGGAGACATCTTTGTGTATAGGCGTTTGCTGCTACTTTGTATGGATCTACAATAACAAATTTGAAAATGTATCGAAGTATCTGAAGATACAATTGCCAAGTATCGTATCGGATACAATTAGTACGGCAGTATCTTGTATCTGTATCTCCAATACGTTTTGCCTCAGTATCTTGTATCGTATCGCGATACAGTTTCAAAGTATCTTTGCCCAGCTCTGCAAGTGTGTTTCTAAACATTTTTACAGCGATAAAAAGTGACTGGTCCTCATATGTAACATGTGCGAACTTGAACGACAATAATGTTTGAAAGATTTAAGGACTGGTACGGTTTGTTCTCCGGTCAGCGACCATTGGTGTGCTGAAAGCATATCCAACTCTCTGGCTACTCAGAAGCCCACGACTCATACCTAGTGTGTACTAGTTGGCAAGTTGGTCAGCCCTATTGGGATACGGCGGCGCAGATAGAAACATGAACGACACTGAAGAATAGGAAAAAAAAAAAAGCGCGCACACAAGAGTTGTAAACAGCGCTTTTGTTTTGGCTATTTTTAGTGTGGTCAATGTTTCAATGTACGCTGCCATATCCCATCAGGATTCATAGTAAGCAGGGGCCTCTCTCTTCTACACTTCTTTAAGCTATACCTGATCTAAACGAATCGCTGTTGTCGTATTCTTTCTAAACGACTATGTCAGCTTTAAATGCAATATACACACTCACTTTGCATCGGTGCTTTGTTGTCATTGCGGTCGAATGCGGCGGATACCGCAGACAGCTCGGCACGGCTACCAGTAGTGCTGCTGGTCCAGGGCTGCAAGCCTAACGGTGGCTGTACGTACTCCGTGACAGCTTGGTTCCTCGGCGGCACTGAAGTGGCGTCCTCCTGCATCGGCGTCTTGGACGGCGAGGAGCTACGAGCTCCGCCCGTTGGCCGCGTACTTGGACCTTCGAGGTCTTCAGGATACCAATTCCCACCTGTCACAGCAACGGCACCGTCGAATGGCGACGTTCCTGTGGGTGGTGCCTCAGAAGATGACCACGAGACAATGCTCGTCGTACCCGACTGTTTCGTGTCGGCGCTGTTATGTAGCAGATCTGCGGTTGCGTCGTCGGTCGGCTTAGGTGTGTCGCTCGACAATGATGACAGGCTACGCGAGGTCAACCGTCTGTTGCGTCTGCGACCCTTCCTGTCGACTACGAAGCCATGTCCGCCCGAAGAGGCAGCTGTAACAGACTGCTGCTTGGCAGATCGACCGGTCGTGCTAGACCTCTCTCTTCCCGCTTCTGCAGCTCGGTCGACGTTTGTATCGTCAGCAGGCTCGGAACCATCGTGTGAAGCGGCCTTCTTTGCGCGATTGGCGCTCTTGTGACTGGTTCTTTTGCGCATAGCGGACATTCTCGAAACTCGAAACAAGTCGTAGGGGCGCTAACCGCTTGGGCTATTCTTCTTCTTCGTGAGAACTGCGTGCGCGCGAACGTGCTTGCTTGCTTGCTTGCTTGCTTGTTCCTTGCATTTGGCTCACACCCAAACCGGGGGATTGGCCAAGAAGCCGGCGGTTATAGTCAATTGGAACATTGGGTTAAAAAGAAAATCAGGGAAAGGGAAAGGTGGCATTTTTCAAGTAGAATAAGGTGATTCTCGTGATACGGGAAAAGGAAATAACGAAATAAATAAGATTTTGTTTTCGGGAAAAGGGGATGGGAAACAATAAATTGATAAACAAAGGATTAGCAAGGTAATCTCATCGTGTCAATCAGGAATTCGCAGAGGGCCCCGCAGACGTTCCTTTTACTGAATTTCAATGAAGCAGCCCCAAAGGAGAGGATATTTAGAGTACTTAGTGGTATTCCTAATTTTTAAAATAAAATTTCAAAGCATTTTTTTCTTTGGTTTTTAAAACGGTGGCATCTTAGAAGATAATGGTCGATATTTTCGGGTTCGTTACAGTTGGGACACAAAGGGGATGGGACCAGACCAGACCTGTTTAAGTAGAATTTAAGCGGTGGAATACGACATCTTAATTTAGTGATGGATACTTCCAATTTACGCGTGTGACACCATTTATTATCCCACGCAAATTGCAAGTGTGAATATTCTGAATTCGGTATTTTAATTTTTTCTGAATCTTCAATAAGAGAAAATTTTCTGAACCTCGCCGCTGTGACATAAGCTGTAGGAGGCATAACTGACAAAACTGGGCCTTCAAAGGATACTCTCGCGAGTGAGTCAGCCATTTCGTTTACAAATATTCCACGATGACCTGGAACCCATATGAGCCTCACTAGGCGAATGTTTATGGGGATTAATGACCTGAATGTGTTTAGAATAACTGACTCCGAAGTTGTAGTGAGGGGCGAACACACAGATAATGAATCGGTCACTATAACAGCTGTCGAATGATTTGCGGGACGTTTTTGAAGGGCTAAAATAACTGCCATTAACTCCGCTTCAAATGTAGGAGTATGATCTGGAAGGCGTAATGAATATGACCAGGATAATGATTGGGAAAAGATACCCACACCTGCTCTCTTATCATTCATGGATGCATCTGTTGCAATTACATTATTAATTCCTAATTGTAAGAGGTGATCTTCGAATACGCCAATTAAATACTTAGAGGGCAAGAATTTCGCATTTGGTGGGAATATGTCGTCGAATTCTATTTTCACATTGGATATGGATTTATCTAATGGAATGATTTCGGAGATATTAACATTTAGGGGTTCCAGCAATGTTTGAACAAACAAAATCTGAGGTTTATGAAGACGGGACCAGTGCTCATTGAAAAAAGCACTCGATTCAGCAAAAAATACGAATTGCAACCGTCTTGGAGTAGCTTCATATAATTTTAAGTATGTTTTAACTGTCAAAATACGGAATCTGCAAGCAAGAGTGGGTACCCGAGCTTCTTGATACAACACGCTATTAGCTGTAAATTTAGGAACACCAAGACAACTCCGAAGAGCTTGGCGCTCTAAGAGAACCAAAGGAGTAATCTTGTATGCTGGCCCACCAGAAAAAAGCACGCAACCAAATTCAAGAATCGGGCGAACGTACATACGGTAAATCATGATCAGAGTATCTCTGCGTAGCCCGGAACGGAGCCGACCAAGTTTAGTTATCATTCCGACAGCGCGTGTAACCTTAGCTTTAACATGTTCAATGTGACTACGCCAGCTCAGTTTTTCATCATATATTACTCTCAGATATTTAATACAGTCCACTTGGGGAATTCTTTCTTGCCGATAGTGAAGAGAAATATTAACAGGCATATGTAAAGGAAAAACAATTATGGCACTTTTGTTAACGTTTAGTTGCATTCGAATACCTTCAAACCAGGAGTCTAATGTTGCTAAATATGATTGCAACGTTGAATGGAGTAAATGTATATACATAATCAGATGTAAAAAACGCAATGTCATCTGCGTATACATACACTTGTACCTTATCACACTGTGGAATCGATCTTAACAAGATATTAAATAAAACAGGTGAAAGAACAGGGCCCTGGGGAACACCTCTCGTTTGACTATACTTAAACGTAGAAACGCCTCGTTGGGATGGATGGATGGATGAAAGAACTTTATTGAGAGAACTTTATTGAGGTCTAATAGGTCGTGCTAGTTTCCTAGCCCGAAGCGGGCCGCTCCCACGTCGGGACCGAAAGACCTAGCCTTTCGGCCGCTTCGCGGGCCCGTTGGACTGCCCATTTCTCCCATGTGAGCTGGAAACCAGATGATCGTGTGTGGTTTGATTACCTTTCCTTTGAGAATTGCCAGAGCCAGATTCGTTGAGGTTCGCGGGAGCACCGTTGATTTCTCCCATGTGAGCTGGAAACCAGATGATCGTGTGTGGTTTGATTACCTTTCCTTTGAGAATTGCCAGAACCTGTCTGGAAATAACTCCTTTGGCAAATGCTCGGACGGCTGCCCTAGCCTCATTGGGAGCAATAAAATTTTCTATCTTTTAAAAATTCGTACAGCCAATTTGTAATATATTGTGGAAAATTTAATTCGTTGAGGGCATTAAGGAGAATGATATGTTCAACGCTATCATATGCCTTGACTAAATCTAGAGTTACTGAAGCCGATAATTGTCTTCTGTGCCGGGCAAGCTTTATACGAGCCTCTAAATCGACATGTGCACACCATATCGAGCAACCGGGTCGAAATCCAATCTGGCACGCGCTCAGTATTGCTTTATCTGTGATAAACTTCATAATTCTTATGTATAAAATTCTTTCAATTAATTTAACGACATGGGACGTTAGAGCGATTGGTCTAATGTTGTCTATCTGCATTCCCGCTCCCTGTTTTTTTAAGAATGGGAACAATTTTTGCAAGTTTCCAGTCAGGAGGAATCCAGCCATTTCTAAGGGAGTGGTTGACGACGTTAAGAAGATCGTCTGGAGAGATATCAAATAATATCTTTAACATTTCTGACGTAACTCCATCTGGGCCTGGAGCTGAATTAGGGAGAAGGCGAATGACATGCGCAAGTTCTTCCATATTTACTTCGATAAAATCGTTCACACATGAATGCTTTACAAACTTTAGTTGTAACTGTGATGTAAATCGCTTTTCAAGGCCCGATGCAATTTCAGTTAATATGTTTACGGGCGCTGCAATAGCCTTACGACTACGAAGAAATCTAAACAGAGCTTTTTTATTACCACTCTTGGATAGAAAATTATATCGTTTTTCGTCATATTCATCTTTTGCTAATGATACTGTTCTTTTGAACATAGCTTTAGCGTACAAATAATTTCGCCAATTAGTAGGACTTTGGTTTATAAGAAGTTTCTTCCAGGCCGCTTTTCGGCGTCTATAATCTCTTGCACAATCCGAATTCCACCATGCACACACTGAATTTCCTTTTGCTGACGATATAGTGAACTGTGATTTTGTTATGGTACGTTTTAAAACTGAGCAAAGACTCATAGCTTTAACATTTCTCTCAATACTAGACAATGATGACAAAGTTGACTGTAAATTCTTTTTAAATTTGGAGTAGTTTACAAAATTTTGCGCCTGGTAGTCTACCGATAATACTGGGATCTTGACTTCAAATACAAGTGGACGGTGATCGCTACTTGTAGCAGCATCAAGCACAGTCCAAGACGAGATTAAAACGTTTGAGCTAGCGAATGTTAAATCTAGGACGTATCTCGAGGTACATCGAACAAAAGTGGCAACTTTGGAATTTAGACATATAAAGTTGTTTGTGTTAGTCCAGTCAAATAACCGTTTTCCCGATGTGTCTGTGCGGAAACCCCACGACACATGATGGGAGTTGAAGTCTCCCGCAAACAGAATGTTCTTTTTGCAGAAGCTCAGAGTGACATCAAGAGCACTTTCATCATGTATCCCAGTCGGAAAATAGTTATTAACTATGGATAGTGGAGCGCAGCCAGGAAGGTTTAATTCCACTACCAAAACTTCATAGTCAGACGACATTGCTTTATAAGCTATCTTCGCTCTATGGTAAAATTTTGAAGAAATGAAAACAGTTAGACCTCCACCACGTGAGTTTCTGTCCAATCGAAAGCATTGATAATTTTTTAAATAAAAGTTTTGATCAGCTGACAACCAAGTTTCTTGTAAAAGTACAACGTCGGGAGATTGCTGAGAAGTAAGGTATAATAAATCTGTAGCTGCAGAGAGAATTGAACGGCAGTTCCACTGAAGCACCCTAAGACACCCTATGATGATAGACGAGCAGCGGAAACTGCCTGCTCTAAAATACTTTCTTTCAACAGGTCAGTCCTAGTCACGGATTCCTTCACACACTTCTTTGTTTTTGGATTCGAAGAATTATGGATCTTGTTAGTAGGCGATCTGGTGCGTTTGAGATTACGGGTATCCATATCAACGTCCCAGCTGCCCATTGAATCTGAATCAGAGATGTAATCTTGATCAGTCTTCTGAGAGGACGACGGCCCTGCTCCATAATTGGTGGGGGCAACAATCTGATGTTCAGCAGGCTTATTGATTGGAGCGATAGGAGTTTGGAAGCGCTTTGTGATCGCCTCAGAAACACCAGCCAACTGGGAAGATATAACCTGAGTCAATGAGTCGGACAGATTTAGTAGAAATTTTTCGAGGACCTTTTCTACCGCCTTCTCTACCACAGCTGAAATGGAGTGGAAGAATGTTGCGTCCATGCCGAGAGGCTGACGGGCTGTTACACCGGCATATCCCTGTGTCCTGCTTTGAACTTCTGCTAGCGCTTCTCGACGAGAGCATCGTCTCCTTTCAATAATTTCTAGCACCTGAAGTTCTTTCGATCTCGCAGGGCAGCTGGGATCGTCAGCAGAGTGACTTGCTTTACATAAGCAACATAACTCATTGCCTGACTGGCACTCATCAGCACTATGTTCGGCCCCACAGATGCGGCATCGAGTATCAGAACGACAACCGTTGACACTGTGTCCATAACGCCAGCATTTGGAGCACTGTAAAGGACGAGGAGCTAGAGCTTCGACTTGGTAGATAAGCGGCCATGCCTTGATCTCCGAAGGGTGATTTGTCCCAGCAAATGTGGCGATCACTGTTTCAGTAGGGACTTTCGTATTGTCTACTTGTCTGGTACACCGGTACACAGAAATTACTCCTGCAGGGGAAAAAATGTCCAAGACTTCTGCTGGACTTAGGCTTGTGTCTACCCCGCGGACTAAACCTTTGCAACATGCTAGATGAGGTGGGATAAAACAGCTCACCGGATGTGAGGCAAAAGTAGTGCACTTCAGTAGGTCTTGAATACAAGCCTGGTCTGGAGAACAGCATAGGATCCCCCCGCGTCCAAACTGACGAACTTCGGTTATCAGTAGGGAATGAGGAGTGATCGCACGAAGTTCTGTCTGAATGGCCTTGGGGTTCTTCATACGGATGAATCCACCATTGGTCGGCACCAAAGCAACAGGAACGCTGCGGTTGCCATCGCGGAGAAACAATTCCAAGGGCAGATCCTGAGGGGAAATAGATGCAGACCAGAGGGAAGCCCTCTGGCCCGGAGAAGAGACAGACATCAAAGAAAACGGGAAGTTACACTTAAATGAGGCGTGCACTCAAGACAGATATGAAAGGATGGGGAAATCAGATAAAAATAACCGCCGGCTACTTGACCGCAACCCTGGAAACCGTCAACACAGGACAGGCAGCACGACGTGGCTCCGACGTGGACCGGCGAGCAGCGCGCCTTCTGTTTCCGGGTTTCTCCTGCAACGTCATTTTCACGTGCTGCACGAGCTATTTTTCGCTTTCTTCGAAGCCATTCCATGCACCAAGCACTCAATGATGGAAGTGACTACATTATAGTGAAGGGACAGGAGGTGCCTATAAAGAACCTACAAATTCACCGTAATAAAGACTCACGAAGTTCGCTTGCTTGATAGTGTGTGCGCTAATTGTCGTTAAGTGATTGAAACACTACGTCTGCCGATTGTGATATTTCCTAAATAGGCGTTGTAATAAGTAACATCAAAAAAGGAGCGTTTTGTGGCGTTATCCACGGGGGAACACATTATTTTGTTTTCTCTACTTCGATTAAAGGAGTCATACTTCCCCGAAAATACATTCTTGCTGGTCTTCTATCTGGGTCACAGTAGCATACAGCCATTTGTAAGCGCCATGTGCTGTGCAAGCCAGACATCATACTTCGGCGATAGAGTGCCTTTTAGATGGATAGCAGGGGTAGAACCCTAGGTTAGATCTGTGCGGCGCCGCGCCGCGCCGCCGCCGAAGTCCCGGGAGTGATCACGCCGCCGCCGCAGCCGCGCAATAATTGCGGCGCGCCTCCGTTAGTCTTTTCTTTTGAACCGAACGGGCAATCGGGACATAATATATATCGCTTCACCGGGGGAGCTCTTCTCGATATGTCTATGTAATGGACTGTTCATTTCAGCCGACGCTAATTGGCCGGAGCTCGGCGAGCAGCGCGCCTTCTGTTTCCGGTTTTCTCCTGCAACGTCATTTCGACGTCACGAAGCTTTCACAACTCTCGACACAAATGAGAGGCACGGAATGCGCTTCAACCATGGAGGGAAAAAAACAGATAGCTTAGCTAGTTAAGTATTCATGTTAAAAAGACAGGAGGTGAAAACACGGACACAAGAGAGAAGTCAAGACAGTGAGCAGCTATTTCTCACGTAGACCGCCACGCGCACCCGATTGATAGGTATCGCCTCTTGCCTGGAAATGCACAGATGAGTATTTGTGTCTACCTCCTTTTCCGCCGCTGTATGATTTTGTTAGCGGCGCTTGTGGTGTCTTGACTACTCTCGCGTGACCGTGTTTGCACTCCCTGTCTCTTTATAGGACCCCAAAATAGCTTCTGAACTTGCAAAAACTGCGGGAAGCTTGCACTAAGTCGTTCGAAGCTTGGCACAGCGAAGCAAGGGCTTGTCGCTGCTCGTACTCCCCGTCGACCGACATGTCTTGCTTCGAGATGCGCAGCTTCCTCCTTGGAGTACGCACTTTCTTCAGACGCAGATACGCCATGACTCTCTGGACACGATCGGGTATACAGCCAGGCTATGCGCTATAGAGGTTCCAGGCTATGCGCTATATGCGCTCCGTCGGTAGGCTTGGCTTAGCTACTGCGCGTGCGTGGCTTGGCCAGGTAGTGCAGTATCTGATCGCTAGACGGCGCGATGCTTGCTTCCTCTTTCTTTCTATCTTTTTTCTCTCTCTACTTCCTTCTCTCCCTTTCGCTGATGTTCTCTGTGTCTCTCTTTTTCGTTCTGGATTTCTTTCGCTCTATTTCTCTCTTTCTTATTCTTTCTCTGCTACGCTTTACTCTCTTTTCCCTCCTCCTTTTTCCCTCCTCACCATCACATATCTCCTCATCATACTCATTTCCCTTTCTGACCCCCTTGCTACACTATAATATGCAACGCTATGCTACGCTGTGCTAGCGCGCCTGAATAGCCTAGTGGTAGGACGCTGGCTTTCTTTCCGCTTCTCTGCTTGTTCCTTTCTTTCCTTCTTTCTTCCTTTCTTTCTTTCTTTCTTTCTTTCTTTCTTTCTTTCTTTCTTTCTTTCTTTCTTTCTTTCTTTCTTTCTTTCTTTCTTTCTTTCTTTCTTTCTTTCTTTCTCTCCATCTCTCTCCGTACTCGTTGTCTCACACATCAGGGTTCTATTACAGGCCACGCCCTAGCGGGCTTTGCCCAAATCCTGTGGAACATACCCGTTCTTATGATGATAGTTTTTGGGCACGGTCAGACACTTTACGCCGAGCTTTAACAGCTTCGCTGTTAAAAAAATGAGCGCGCTATTCACTCTTAGCGTTTCTCGTCTTTTTGGCGCAGTTAGTGACGTCAGAACGGTGACTTACGCGACATCATTGGGGTACATACACTTGATTGGTCCATATACGAGAAATATCGCTTGTGAATTGTCTCCCACCCTGCTTTGTCATGCATTCGCCCACCCGTTCTTCCTTATGTCGCATGACCATCTTGCGCGATCAACTGGTTTCGCTTCATTTTCTGCGTTTCCGACTGACTGCACAAGCGGAGATAACAGGGTGTAGCCGACAACCACGATATCCTGATAGGCTCAACGCTTAGTGCTGACATCGTACGCGTGCTTTGTAAAGAAATAAGTAGCGAGGAAAGAACACCTGTAAGAACGGTGGTGAAGGCGAGAACGAAACCAATGGAGAAGGCGTCGAATTATTTGATTCGTCCAACGGACGAACTCTTTACAGCGGAGACTATATGTCATGTTCCGTATAAAGTCCAAATCGATAATATCGCTCCACGCATCGTACGTTGTACCCGCGAGTAAAAGCCGGCAAGCGCTGCCGAGGAACACGGCTGACGCAGAGATGAAACAAGCTGGCAATCTCCGTCGCACGGAGGGCGCATGCGATAACATCAGCCCGCGTGCGAGGACTGCCGTCGATTACTTCTCAACCAGAAAGGAAACGCCTGTCTTTGGCTGGGCGAAGGAGCATGAACGGAAGCCGCAGGAGGGAGGGCTGCATGGCTCGAATAAGAAATGTGAACATTTCTTATTGTTGGCGCAGTTGGGAGCGCTGGTGCACGCGCTATCTCGGCAGACATCAGCAGACGGCTGGTAAACCCTTCTACGCGCTGTCATCTCACCGCTTCGTGCTATAACCACTGATACGACAAACTGCACGAAAACCGCTTCTCTCCCGGGAGCCGCCGTATTCCAATACACAAGCGTTTTGTAGGGTTACGCGAGATCGGATCAAAAAGTTGGCTGCTAGCCATAGTTCGTATGACACTACGACATGTTGCTATCGCATTCACAGCTTCGCTTTTTCGTTGAAAGAGGTTTTATTGCGATAACAATATTATGGCCACTCTCGGCGGATTTTTGCCGTCGCTGTTGCCGTCATGTCCCGGATATGCATACGTATGCGTATATATAAAAAAGGTACAAAGAAATATGAAGCAGAAAAAAATTACACCATCTCCCGCTAAAGGGGACCATGAGTAGATGCGAAGCCGGAGCACTTGCACGATCGCGTTCCGTTGGCGTTCGTTGGGCATGCTACCGAGCTCGCGTCGTGGAACGCGAAGAGCGACGCTACGCGCGTCGTATCTTCCATCTAGCCTGGCCGTTAATTCTCACAGGGCGAGCGGGGAACGCGGTCGACAGGCGGGCGAGAGGGGGCAGCGTAGGAGAGGAGAAAGAAGGGGAGGGGACGCGCATGCGCTCGAGCTCATCGCGGCGTTGCGCAGGAGATAATTTCGGCATGTCTAGCCCGCGTTTCAGAGGAAGAGTGGAAAGGGGGAGGGGAAGTGGAGATGGGTATGGGAGAGGGGCGGGGAGAGGGGAATGGGAGCGGGTGAGTGGAGAGGGGAAGGGGAGAGGGTGAGTGGAGAGGGGAAATGGGAGAGGGTAGATGACAGTGGGAATGGTGAGGGGGAGTGGAGAGGAAGTATGTGGAGAGGGTATGCGCATGCGCAGTAAGGGTGGTCACGCCCACGGAGCAAGAATTTTTGAGGAGGCGAAACTGCGCTCGCTCGGGCGCCCTAATAAAGTCACGAAATCGGGCACAGCGCTCACGCGCCCTCTGTCGTGAGAGTCCGCTAGCCGAGAAGGAAAAATGCGCGCGTCCCTCTCACCGCGCTCTCCAACGAAGCTCGTCGGTTCAAGGCTATTCGTCGCCGATTCGCCGTTCGCGCTTCACGCCCGAATGGATGTGTTTTTGTGCGCCCTCGCCAGCTCCATATTCTAACGCGACAGCGTTAAAGAGCCCGTTTCGCAGAAATACCGCTGTCGGCGTCCGTGTCAGTGAGGCTAGCAACTGAGAAGGCGATGCGCACGGGCCCCGATTACGCTATCGCGTTCTACTCTTAAAGGCAAGGCTCAAGCGCACTCCAAGTTTATTCGGTAAATTAACGAGAAAAATGGCGTCACATGCAGGAAAATTACCACCGTGATATTTTTTGTACAACGTGAAATCTATAATTTTTTATAACGTGAACTCATAGTTAGGTATATTTATTTCAACGAATGATGGGTCTTGCCCTATATGCCATCAATTCAGATTTAGGTTGTTGCGGCGGCCGCATTTAGATGGAGGCGAAACGCTAAAGGCCCGTGTGCTTACATTTAGGTGCACGTTACAAAACCCCAGGTGGTTGAAATTTCACATTGTCTTTTTTTGAGAACAGCAGACAAGTATCCGCAACAGCGCGCGGAAAGATTGAAGGCACGGCGTCTCGTAACAACACTGGCCGTTTCGGTTTGTCAAGGAGAACTTCGCCACCAAGTTCGCCATAATAGCGCCGCCTGCTTATGTCACTGTCCGAAAAGTGCTTCTCGCAAACGTCAGCTGTCGGTCTTTTCTTGGTATGGCGCGAGCCCACGCTTCCAACCTCACTGGGTCACTAGGAACTTCGAAGGCTAGGACCTTCTCCTTGCAGGACGCGTACCCACTGCTGCAGTTCGGCACGACACATTTCCGCCCCATCCTGAAGAAGCACTGGTCGAAATCTGCAAAGCACTCTCCTTTGTCGCGGCGTGAAAAGCGCGCGCAAACATCGAGGACTCGGCGCCGCCAGCGCAACGCGCGGAAGCCACGGAAGCCACTGAGAGCGCTAAAGAGAAAGAAACCAGCAAAAGCGAAGGGAACTTTCCGTCCCAAGGCCACCTGCACATGCGCGCGCACAACATGCGAGAGAGGAGCGAGGATCGCGTGCATGCGGCGGCAAGGTCGGCAGACGTCGTCTGCTCAGTAGCCACTACTAGCAGTTCGTTCCAAGCGCTGTACGGCCTATAATTCTGGCAGTATCTATTAGGAACTGCAGCTAAAATATCTGCCATATCTGCCGATTGATGTTACAGACAGAAATCTTAGAAATTTTACATTTTACGAGGCGCTATCACGATTTTTATGCGTCGCGTCCATAGAAGAGCATGTAAAAGATGGCAACTAAAGCCCCTTGATCTTGGGAAAGTACCGCCATTCATTGTACCCACCGCCACACGCGCGTCCTCCTCTCTCCCTCCTCGCCCCTTTCGCGTCCTCCCGTTCTCCGCCGCTTTTCCGCGCCGACGATTGGTCTCCTTCGCCGTTGCCCTTGGAGACGCGTGGATCTTGCGTTTTGCTAATATTTTTCTTTTTTCGTTCGCGCCATTTTACGCCGGGGCTCCGCGTAGCGAACGTTGGACGCGCTTTGTTTTCTGTGCTTTGTGTGGGCGCTATGCCGCACTGTTGCGCCTATAACTGCAACAACGAGAGTGCAAACGGTTATCCACATTTTACGATTGCCCAAGGTCAGCGTGATGGCTTGTGCAAGAAGCAGTGGCTGCAAAACATCGGCCAAAGAAACTTCGTTCCGACAAAGAACAGCGTTCTTTGAGAGGTAGGGCGCCTGTCCTATTGCTCGTATCAAAGCATCGCCGAATGCTACATTGTAAATATCGTTCCGGCCTGCTCATCGACGTCTTTTTTTTTTCCTAGGCTATTTGCACGTTGCTTAAAAATGGGGTTGTCCTCCATATGCTGAATATTCAGCTGAGAGTCCATCACCTCGCACGTCGGCAACTCTTATTCAGTCTAAAGTGCACAACTATAGGATCTGCTTTCCGCTGCGAACAATTACGCGCGATGATACAACTTCTCGATCACGCTTGTCGTGATTGTTAGATTCCGTTTATTGTGAATGTTTGGTGTAAAAAACAAACGAATGGACGAATAGAGATGACACTTACTGGCGCTGGTTCCCAAATTAGGGTTTTTTTTTTTGGGGGGGGGGGGGAATTCACACATAAAAATCGTAACACAAATGCGATCAGTCGCAATAACAAAAGAAACACACAAGCACAACACAGAAAAAAAAAACATAACATTCTGATAGCGAAAGTAAGCCGTTATCTAGCAGGCCGCGACCGAAACGGCTCGTCTTGGTCACGCCTGCATTAACATTTCTTCCTTCACTAATGAAAAACTAGATTATCTCTTATACCGGTGTCACACGGGTAGTTTTGATCGCGATCAGAATCAGTCCGGATCGGATTTCTTTATCGCGATCAACAATCATCGCTGCTATTCGGTCCAAACTAATCCGGATCGAGTTTGGCGCAAACGTCAGTCAAATCGCAATCAGGGAGCCACATATCGATAAACAGATCGCAATGATCTTGATCCCGATCGGGCCGGATCGCAATTATAAGTGACAGCGTAGCAACACCTGATCTGGAACGGCCCTGATCGCGATCAAAAAGGCCCCTGTGACACCGCTATTGCTTACGGCATTGTCGTCTACATGACGACTCACTTTAGTAATCAGTTTTTTTTTTCGTGCCGTGTTTGTGCTTTCCTATTTTCCTTGCACAGATTTACAATTGTGACTACTAATATGCGTGCTTTCCCAAATAAACCTCAGGTACAATTCAGCGCTTATCCGTGTGGCCTCTACTCGCCCGTTCGTTTCATATTCCGCGCTGTAACATTCTTGCAGGATAAGTTGTCTGTTTTACTGAAAATTGGAACAGCGGCTTGTAAAGGCGTTATTCTTCCAGCTTACTTTGATAAGCCCTTCGGCCACCAAAATGCAACGAATGCAGGCCCTGAAAGAATGAAATGAATGAAAGAATGAGTGAAAGATTGAAATGAAAGAATGCAGTCCCACGGTGTTGTAGATGAGCAGCGCCAGCTAGCTAACAATACTTTTTCTTTTCAGTTCGTCAGTTTGCTTTTGAATTTCGATTCCACGCACGCATAACTGGGAGACGATTATAATTTGGTTTTCTCGCGGAGACGACGTGCAGGGGTTGTTCTACTGATTGCGCTCGTTTGCTGTCGTTATCGGCTTCGAGGCAGAGGCCGAGAATTCTCGCTCTGATAGCAAATGCTTTAAAATCACCCTTCTGCGTTTTTTTTTGGAGAGTTTCTTTCTGTTCATGTAACACGAGCCAAAGTCATCGCATCGATGTGTTTTGACATTCGTACGGAATGTCTCCTCTCAACGGTAAACCGAGTGCTAGTTTCTTTGACACGAACGCCAAAATACTATTCTGAATAATCTTTCTCCGGCGCTTCTGTTATTGCGGTAGATGAGTTGCTGTTGGCGCCGCTTGATCGTACTGACACTGCGAAAGCGTCCTGTTCAGTTTGGAGACCACCGCTGAAGTCTATATTTCACGTCGGATAACACATGGATGGACAAGGTATTATGCACGAAGTCATTTCAAGATGCGACGCTGTAAGTACCTGAGTTGCACATGCGCGCACAGGAAAGAGACAAAAAATCCAGACACAGGCGTACATGACGCAAGCTAAACTATATCAGATGTGAATGTAAAGCATGTTATCATGTGGCAGAAAAAACGTCTGCATCATGGAACGCTGCATAAAGCTCCTTTTAAATTAGCATGCCCCATTTACACGGCTTTCGAAAGAAACTAATATTTTAATAAACGTTCATTTCAGTGTTCTCGATCATGTTATCACCATTCTTCAAAGTTTTCTACAGCACCGGGGCGCGAATGCGGCCCGACATCACGCGCCTCCATTGATTTCTACGGCGCGCCCGCGGGAGCGCCGGCGAAAAATGGTGCCGTGCGCAGAACGCGCCGGCGGCGGGCGAGGAGAATCGAGGAGGAAACGCGCGCGCGGAGGAGAGTGTCGTTACTTTCCTAGATCAAGGGGCTTTAATGGCAACTAAAGTCACTGGAACGGGAAAAGTACCGCGACCGTCGTGCGCGCCGTCATATTTGGTCCAGCGCCGCCGAAGCTGCGGCGGTGCGGTGTTGATTTCGTGTGGAGTAACGCATGTTTTACGCATTGCGTGCAATTTTGCAGCCCCGAGTGAAGCATGCCGTTGTTCTCTGACTGATTAGGAAAGAAATAGCGGCAATTTTCACTTGCCTACATGCGCACGCACGCGTACTAACGCGATAAAGAAATGCGAACTGCGCGGCATTTACGCGCTCGGCTGTCTGCATTTATTAAATGCGAATCATTTCTTAGCGAGAAGCGTACGTTGGGGGGCTAGTTGGTAAGACATAATTGAAAAAATTTATAACTGCGCTAAGGACGAGACACCAGAAACGAAGTGGACAGGACGATCGCAGACTAACAACTGGTTTGTTGAAACATACACCACCCTTATGAAACAAACTAAGCGCGTAGGAGTCTTGGGGGTGGTGAAACCTGTCACGTGGTCATGAATGTCATTGCGCACGCGCTTAGTTTGTTTCATAAGGGCGGTGTATGTTTCAATAAACCAGTTGTTAGTCTGCGATCGTCCTGTCCACTTCGTTTCTGGTGTCTCGTCCTTAGCGCAGTTATAAATTTTTTCAATTATTTCTTAGCGAATTTCTGTGACTATGTACGTATCTATCTATCTATCTATCTATCTATCTATCTATCTATCTATCTATCTATCTATCTATCTATCTATCTATCTATCTATCTATCTATCTATCTATCTATCTATCTATCTATCTATCCGTCCCCGACTTTGTGCTGTCCTGGCCGCTTCGTTAATGGGAAGTGCACCAAATTTTGTATGGCATAACATGACTGTATGACAAATTTAAATTAAGGTGATAACATGAAAATAATGACATGCATGCCATGTACGGCATGATTTACATGCCACGCTCATGGTGCGCTCGCGACCGTTTCGATAGCTTGATACACAACAAAATTGGCATGGCGTTACAAGAGTGTATGACGAACATAAGTGACTGGTTATAACGTGCAAATCTTGACAGACATGCCATGTAAAACGTGATTTACACGACATGGTTTCGGGGCGCTCGCGGTCGTTTAATGAAATGCATATATACCAATTTTTTTTATGACGAGCTATTTCTGTATGACTAACGTTAGCGATAGGTGGTAACATGAAAATCATGACTTCCATGTCATGTACGGCATGACTTACTTGCCACGCTCATGCTGCGATGGCGGGTGGTTCGCTAGCTTGAAATGCACCCAAATTGGTATAGCGTGAGGTGACTGTATGACGAACACGAATGACAAGTGGTAACGTGAAAATCATGACGGTATTTATGTTGGTCATACAGTCGCGTCACGCAATACCAATTTTGGTGCATATCAAACAAGCGAGCCGGCCACGAGAGCATCATGGGCATGGCATGTAAATCATGCCATACATGACATGCGTGCCATTATTTTCATGTTACCACCTGTTATTAACGTTCGCATTACAGTCACGTCACGCAATACCGATTTTGGTGCATATCAAGCAAGCGAACCGGCCGCAAGAGCATCATGAGCATGGCATGTAGATCCTGCCTTACATGACATGCGTACCATTATTTTCATGTTACCGCACGGTATTTATGTTGGTCATACAGTCACGTCACGCAATACCGATTTTGGTGCATATCAAACAAGCGAACCGGCTGCGAATGCATCATGAGCATGGCATGTAAATCATGCGTTACATGACATGTGTACCATTATTTTCATGTTACCGCACGGTATTTATGTTCGTCATACAGTCGCGTCACGCAATACCGATTTCGGGGCATATCAAGCAAGCGAACCGGCCGCGAGAGCATCAGCCATTATTTTCATGCTACCATCTGTTATTTGTGTTCGTCATACAGTCACGTCAGGCAGTACCAATTTGTAGCAGTCAGTTTTCATGGCGCGCTGATCATTATATGTGAGCCCAAAGGCGTCAATTTTACGCCAAACATAATAAAATGTTATTGTGCATGAACGTCCTGCGACAACCACGCGAACAAGCTGCACTAGTGCAGGGTAGGGGCCAAGATTCCCCGAAACATGTGCGAATTCTCAATGAAGCGCTTACCTCACAATGCGGGTATCAGTCGTGGGAACAAAATTTTCCCGCCTAATTCTGTGCAGCCACACAGCCCGTCGTTTGGCATCCTTTTTCCCGCTGGGAATGGCAAAGAGAGCCTTACCCGGGTATTCTTCGATGCCTCGATAGGCTTTCGATGAAGTCTCAAAACGATACGGGATGTCGTAATGTTCCTATACGCTTTCCTGAGCCTATAAAAACAATCGCCCTCTAAAGCGCCGTGCGTCTGCGGCCGGGAGACACTAGCGAGGCGAGCGAGCTGGACCATTTATGTGGCGAATCCGCCGAAAGGGCGCGGCGGCGAAGAGAAAAGGAACGCGGTACTTTTCCCGTTACAGTGACTTTAATGGCAACAGGCCGAAAGCGTCATCTGTCGTGCTTCGGCGTAACCGCATTCCGCCGTGACGCTATCGCGCCGCCCTCGCGCGCTGCCGCAGCCGAGAGATTCTCCTCCTCAAATACTTCTTTCTCCGTGGTCACGCCGCACACCACCACCGGATTGAGCTCCGCCTTAAGATACTTCGCATCTAAAAGAATTCTGAAGTACCCGACCGGGGATTCCAACCAGCGACCCCCCGCTGCCCAGCGCGCTGCGTTAGACAACTCAACCACACGCCATGTATGGGCGCGAAATAACGGCGAGCTATTTATACCATTTAACGCTGGTGGTATGCAGATCTTGGAGGAGCTTGAGCGTGTTTTCTATCATGCAACGCTCCGACACTTACTTTCGATTTCAAAACTGCCCTTGAGACGCGCACGAAAAAGTGGCTCCTTTCTGTACCCACTCATGATGTGGAATGGAAAAAACAAAAAGAACACCGGGCACACCTTGCGTCAGATGCCCCCGTGTGGCAGGAGACGCAGAGGGGTCACTCCACACGCCGCAGTTTAAAAAAGATGGCTGATTCCTCCGTGATAGGAATCGGTATAACACGAATCGGTATGACACGAAAGTGAAACGTGTCATCACAGAGGTAGTTGATCGTGTATAGTGAACTGGCATATGAGTGCTTGTACAATGTCTACTGTTGTTTGGCAGGTATAGCACCGCTTGATGTGGACGCACTCACGTTGACGCCTAGTGGCACATCTCCGTACCGACTACTAACGCCCATGGTCACGATTTAAACCTTACGGTAGCTAAAGTTCATAACATATACGTGGGCACCGCATACGGTGAATCCCGTGGAAAGATGGCACCGCCAAGCACACAATAAACACTGATACCCGATATGCACTTCAAAGCGTCGTGAAAAGCGAAGAAAACGCTACGCGCGTCATGTCTTCCCTCTAGCCTGGCCGTTACTTCTCACAGGGCGAGCGGGGAACGCGGTGCGACAGCCAGACGAGCGTCGGAGATTTATTTTTCGACATGGATGGATGCTATGAGCGATGGATGGATGGATGGATAAGGCTGTACCCTTTAGATCGGGCGGCGGCTCGCGCCACCTAGCCGTAACACTATGTAGGTGAAAGAATTTTCACTCGCGCCTTGATTGTAGCCACCAATCAGATAACCTCCTCCTGGTTATTTCTACCCGCTTAAAGTCTATTTTACCTTTACTGTCCCTAAACCCCAATGCTTTGAACAATTCTGCGCCATTTTCTTGAACTGTAGGGTGAAGCACTTTACAGACCAGTATCAAGTGTTCAGCCGTTTCCTCCTCCTCTCCACACGCACTACATAACGTGTTTATTCCCTCGTGTTTGGCTAAATACGTCTTGGTCCGCAATACTCCCGTCCTGGCCTCAAGCAGCAGAGAACTACCCCGAGAATTATCGTAGATCTTTTCCTTCGAGGTTTGGGCTAAAGCCGCCCGATTCTAGTGGAAACGCGCCGAATGGGACGGTCGTAGCAACGGCGCATTTTTTTTTTTCGAGCCTGGTAGCACACATCTCACCGCCCCGTTATAAAGGGGACGCTCATAGCCTCCATCCATCCATCCATCCATCCATCCATCAATCCAAGAGCAGTGCGAGAGGAAAGTGTGAAAGATAAAAGGCGCTTTCATGTAGCTTCCGTAACACGCTCGTGTTTGGCAGTAGCTCAATGGACTAAACGCCCGGCAGCCATCGTGGCGGACCGAGAGGTCATGGGTTCGGCTCCCGTCAATGGAACTTTTTCTTATAGTTTTTTTTCTTTCCATCTGATGGCGTTCATTTTGCTCACGTATTTCCGTCACGGAAATACGTGAGCTTGACGTATTTCCCCGACATAAAACACTTTCGTGGTAAAAGAAATATTGAAGAGCGTCTTATTCTCCATTGTCGACACGCAGTCTTGGTCAATCCTCTAGAGTGGGTATGTGCCATAAATTTGAGGAAATAAACAAACAAACAAACATCGCGCGTTACTCAAGCACAAAGACGTAACAACTGTGACAGTTGCTAGTTCACGCTTGTCCTGCGTATACCTGTGCGTTCATTTCGGACGCCCTTCTTTGTGCTTCAGTGGCGCGCTGCAACTATCGAGCTGCTTGTCGTTCTTCGTGTGACATTCCAATTTTTTGCTATCGCGTTCATCGCTTCGCCCGCGCGGCGAAACTGTGACTTTTCTTTTTTTTTTCGAAATGCGAGGGATAAATTTCTCTCCCCATCAACTCTCGAATCTGCCTTACTTGCCTTACGGAGCAGAAAACTGGAGGCTTATGAAGAGGGTTCAACTGAAATTGAGGACGACTCAGCGAGCCATGGGAAGAATAACTGATAGGTTAAACCTTAAGGGCCAAGAAGAGAGCAGAGTGGATGAGGAAACGTTAAGGACATGTTAGTCGAAACCAAGAAGAATGAATGGGTATGTGCAGGACACGTAGCCGGAAGGCAAGATAGGTCATTAAGAGTAGCAGACTGAATTTCATGAGAAGGCAAGTGCGCCTGGGGGAGGCAGAAAATTAGGCGAGATCAATATGTTTGCGGGGATAACGGGGCCGCAGCAAGCAACGTGAATAACGCCTAATAAGAACTTGTTGTTGGGCGAGTTGGTGAGTACTTAACATCGTGGTTTAGCGCTAAAAAAAGACAGACACATGTAGAGACAGGACAGGCGCTACTAACAACTGGTTTATTGCAAGGGTTGCAATGGAATAAATACCACACTGGTGCGTAGACGTGACGAACGCGTAACAAGACGTCACCACTTATCAGGCTACAGGCATGTGGCATCAAAAAGCCTAATCTCATTTCTATACAAGCAGATAGATGTGTCGCTAACACAGTTAGTACCTTTTTTCTTTATATGATACGCCTCCCAGAGTTCGCGGGCTGATTTGTTCCAGCTTCTTCCTAGAATCTTAGCCTCTCGAAATATCGGCTCACACATGCATTTTCGGCAGTGGGACGAAAGATGGGCCCCATCTACTTTCTTTAGATTTTGCGCATGCTCCCTTAACCGGTCATTAAGGCATCGGCCTGTTTGCCCTATGTACCACTTACCGCAAGACAGCGGTATGTCATAGACCACTCCTTGCACGCATTTCACAAAGGGCGAGGCATGCTTCTTTGAGCCCCCTTTCTGCGTGCAAGGAGTGGTCTATGACATACCGCTGTCTTGCAGTAAGTCGTACATAGGGCAAACAGGCCGATGCCTTAATGACCGGTTAAGGGAGCATGCGCAAAATCTAAAGAAAGTAGATGGGGCCCATCTTTCGTCCCACTTCCGAAAATGTATGTGTGAGCCGATATTTCGAGAGGCTAAGATTCTAGGAAGAAGCTGGAACAAATCAGCCCGCGAACTCCGGGAGGCGTATCATATAAAGAAAAAAGGTACTAACTGTGTTAGCGACACATCTATCTGCTTGTATAGAAATGAGATTAGGCTTTTTGATGCCACATGCCTGTAGCCTGATAAGTGGTGATGTCTTGTTACGCGTTCGTCATGTCTGCGCACCAGTGTGGTATTTATTCCATTGCAACTCTTGCAATAAACCAGTTGTTAGTAGCGCCTGTCCTGTCTCTCACATGTGTCTGTCTTTTTTTAGCGCTAAACCACGATGTTGAATAACGCTGTTTCTTACAGGCTTACTAATGATTGCCCTTTACGGTTAATCAGAGAACTTGGGAGAGACCTTTGCTTTGCTGTTTGCGGAGTCAGGCTGCTGCTGCTGCTGATGGTGACGATGATAATCATAAAATGGTACTCGCCTTATCTTTAGTCATGTCCCATGCCTTCAGCTTTGTCTATATTAACATCTGGCTCGTAAAGTGAAAATTGTATGGCATTAGAAGCATCGCTCAGATTGTAATTATTGTAGAGAATCATCAGATGAAAAACCAGTCGAATGTGGCGTCCACTAAGGAAACATTTGTGGATTTGTCTGTTTATTCTTCACATTAACGATATCACGGACATGGACAACAAAATATGCTAAATTTATAAACTATATATGACGCTAGCTTATTTTACGAAGAAAATCCACGTACAGGCTTACTAGTGAGAGTTAATCATGCAATAACAAGTACAATTATTGCGTTAGTCGAGACCACTTAAAGTTAACTCTAATAAAGCCAGGGCGCTATTGCTGCGACCAAGAAATAACCCTGATGAGATCGCGCTAATAAGTTAAATGATGTTAAATATAGCTGCTCCCTTTAATCAGGACACTGGGAAAGTACACTGAAGAACGTCGAAGAACGCATGGCATGAGATTACCAGGTATGCCCCTTAAATCGATCGGTATCTTACCAAATATTTCTAACAACTTTCCTACGTCTATCAACATTATTGTTTACGCACTTTGTTACGAATTATAAATTACGGTGTGCCCTTTCAGGGGGGCAACAAGGATCAGTTAAAATATCAACAATTATGCGCTGTTAATATGTAAAGTGCAAAGTGCCATACCTTTTTGAGCAACAATTTTGTTACGAAACAGCGTTATTCAATTTAACGAGTCGTTTACGTATGCGCACTTAACAATTTTGGATTAAATAGATACTTGGACGGGTTTATAATAATAATTACATTCAAGAAATACTAGCCGGATTTAAGCTGATAAAACGAAATACAATACGCGCAGATCTGAAGACTGGCAAGTAAAAACATTTTAGTTATGAAACAACAAATGCTAGTTTTTTCCTAACTCGATTATTTGCTAAACGCAAATGATGAACAGCTTTTATTATTCAAAAAAATCATTTGGTGATTTACAAAATCACCAAAGGACACTACTAAAGGGGTCCCGAACCACCTCTTCCAGCTATGACAGACTGACCTCAGTATCGGAGAGTATTGCCTCACGAATCGATTGCCGCAACATATTGCCACGTGGTCGTGACGTCGACGAAGACAGCAGTCGGCGTGTTCAAGATGCAACTCTTTATTTGGCCGAACTTAATTGTGGCCGGGAAATGAAAACTCAAACTACATCGATACACGCTGTACACTGATAGCGGCGAACAAGGTGTCGGCTGTCGATAAACAGCTCATGGCTGGGGCGCGCCGTCTTTTATACATCACGCATCGAACTTTCCAGTCTTATCACTGGTGGTCGCGCAAACTCTGGAATAATCTAGACTATTCGCGTCCTGCGCGCAATCTTAACAAAGCGATCTACTACAATTTCGAATCTTCTCGAACACTGCGGCGCGGTCAGCGTCGAGCGATGACAACCGTCCTTGCTGGTCAAACCCGAATACATCGAAATAAAACAAGAAGCGGGCGTGGCATTATTGTTCGAATCCGTCAAGTAGGAGCGGAGTTACAGGCATTTTCGGCGCACTTTAAGCTCTGCCTCTCTTCTTTCGTCCCGACGAGCGAGCTTGAAGCTACAGAAGGAGGGATGGCAAGGAGGAAAGTAACCACGTCACGCACGCGTCTTGAAACTCGATCGCTCTGTCCCGGTGCTATTCCGGTGCGTGGTAGTACTGCTACTATGTAAGTTTAGTGCACTATAGAGCGCTGCGCCCGGCACGTGGCAGCAACGATGAGCGCATCTGATCCACACACCAGTCTCGGGTTATGTCAGCTATCGGCCAATAGCAGCAATCTGTTGTATGGCGAAAAATCTGTTGTATGGTGGCCTTTGTTATAAGGCACCATGCAATCTAATAGACATCATGTAGCGCGAAAAAGACACAGAGGACACACAGAACCACAAACCACAGGCGCTACTAACAACTTTAATAGAAATTCAAGGTACACACAATATATATATGCGTTCCAAACGCGCAAGCGCAAACGTGACATCCGGCAGGCTACAGGGGGCGCTAGGCAGAATATACACAACAGTACGACTGAAAAGCGCACGTTCCGCGGCAAACAATTAAGACAACATATGTCTGACTAACGCAATCACTACCACTTTCCTTGATAAAACACGCTTCTAAGAGTTCTCGTGCCGTTCTATCTCTACACCTACCCAGGATCTTGATATCGTGAAACCTTGGGGCACATGCGCAGGCTTTGCAATGCGCAGAAAGGTGCGCGTCCATGTCGTTGTTCAAATTATTCGCGTGCTCCCTCATTCTGTCATTGACGCAGCGACCGGTTTGCCCTACGTAGCGCTTTCCGCAAGACAGGGGGATTTTATATACCACATGTTTTGAAATCAGTTTTGAACCAGTTTTTAAAGACAGCACATATACCAGCTTTGAAAGACAGCTGATTAAGCTATCAAAAGCCGGGCACCCTCGTTCTGTCTTGATTCTGTGGCTGAACTTCTCCCACAGAAGATTAAAGCGGGCACTGCTGCGAATGGTGCACGCGAAATTGGCGCACGCGTTCTGGGAACGAAGCAGAAGAGGATGAAGACAGCACGTGCCGGTTCATGATGATGATAATTAATTTTCTATTTCCGACAAACGGCGAACCTGGACCATGAGAGCTCTGCTGGAAAATCTATCTATAAAACCCTATCTGTTCAATTTCTTTCAATAAAGCTTTCGCTCTCGCTTTACTCCTCCTAACATTGTGTTCCGGGTGCATGTTCTCGGGAGGGGAGTCGTTGTGATCGCGGCTTTAAGTTCCGCGCTAAACTCTACCTCGGCCTCCTTCGGGTTCCTCGATCTATTGGGGTCTGTCCCGATCGCTTTGAGTATAAGCCTGCCCGCTCGCGTTTTCGTCAGTTTTAGGGGCGAAGCTCCTTAAGGCGGCACCCGTTCGTCCCTCGTAGTCGTAGTAGTCGTAGTGCGTAACCAGTCTTACGCTTTGACCTCCAAGGTGGTGCCGGTGGGAGATTTTTCCTGTGCGTTGTTGAACAATAAAAAATTCGCAGCGTGCGCGTTAACTAAAAGCCGAATTCTTCTGTCTCTCATTCCCCATTAGCAGCCATTGGCATGTTCCAGTAGGAAACGTTAGTAGAAGTGCAAGTGTTAGCTAAAAGCCGACTTCTTCTGTCTCTCATTCCCATTAGCAGCCATTGTTTACCTCCAAGGTAATGCCTGGTGAGATTTCTCCTGTGCGTGATTAAACAATAAAAATTTTGTTCAAAACGCCGTTGATTGATGAAATAAACCAACGAAAGACGCCAGATGTTTTGTAAAAGCAAAACGAAAGAACGGCAGATGTTTCTAAAGCAAAACGAAAAGACGCCAGCTGCTTAACGAAAGACGCCAGATGTTTTCTAAAGCAATGGTTTTCTAAACAATGAAAATTCGCAGCGTACATTAAAATTAAAGTGAGCTGCAAGTCGTCGTAACTCATCGAACCTTTAGTATAAACGCGCCCGATCTCACGTCGGTGATGATGTACTGGGCAGAATTCACGGAAGATTCACGGTTTACCGATGAACCTCCGCAGCTTCGCCCACTCATCATCATTCACTCCGTGGATATGCTGTGATTTTTTTCCTGCTGCGCCATCTGTTGCGCTTCCGCCATCTCTTCCATCGTATTGTGTACGCCTAGGCTCATGACTTTCTCGTTCGATGTGCTGTTGGGTATACCTTCCTAGGGTAGCCTTAGCTTTCTGATAATAGTGTTAAGCTTGTTCAGCTCGGTCTGCGACCATTTGAGTAGGCCTGCCACGTAGGTGAAATGACAGAGCAAATGCGTGTGCTAGCCTTAGAGCGCTGTCCTCACCAAGGCCCCTGTGTCTGTTGGCGATTCTCGACCCTTAGTAACCTGAGGACCTTTTGTTTTGTTGGAAATGTGTTGAATGGCGTTGGGGTTAGTGGCTCCGCGCGCTTCTACGTGGAAGCCTAAAACTCTAATCTTTTCGGCCTGCTTGATCGCGGATCCGTTGTGACAGCGCAAGATAATCTTGGGTTCGTCCCCGGGGACATAGCCTTTGAGTTTTCGACCCCTGCCTCGATGTTTTAGAACCTGAGACTTTGCCTCTTAGTAGGAAGCGCAAAACTACACAAACACTACACAAGCCCGTTCTACTTGTTTATTAAATTGAGTCCCATTTCGCCTAGTGTGCTTTCCATGGTGTGTATGCTCTCCTGCACTCTAGTCTCCGTTTGGCCGACGTTACCGTTGGCGCTCCATATGTCATCGGCGTATATCGCAATTAAAGCGTACACCTTCTCTCCACTCCAGTTTCCTCGCGACTCTGGTCAGATTAAATAACAATTTGGGTGAGAGCACGGCCCCTTGCGGGGTGCCCCTGTTTCCCGGTTCATCGCCTTAGTTGTCCTAGCGTGAGGCTCGCTTGCCTAACGCCGAGAAACGCCTTGACTACGCGAAAAAGCCGCTCTCCCAAACCCAGCTAGGAGAGGACCTCGAGGATGGCCTTGTGCTCCATGCCATCAAAAGCTTTTTCGATGTCTAGACCTAGAATCGTTCTCGCGTGCACCGGGCTAACCTGTATGAGCTGGTGTTTGATCAGGAGCATGGCGTCCTGAGCCCGGGGCGGAAACCGATCATGTTTTACGGGAGTATTTCGTTTTGCCCGATGTATCTAGTGAGTCTGTTGAGAATACCGTGTTCCAAAGATTTACCTAGGCCAGGGGCGTAGCCAGAAATTTTTTTCGGTGGGGGGTTCAACCATGCTTTATGTATGTTTGTGCGTGTGTTTGTATGTGTGCGTGTATATATAGGCAAGCAAAATCGAAAAATTTCGGGGGGGGGGGGGGGTTGAACCCCCCACCCCCCCCCCTGGCTACGCCCCTGACCTAGGCACGACGTAAATGAGATTAGACGGAGGCTATCCAAATTGCCCGGTCTGGGTACGAGGATGGTGTTGGCCATCTTTCATTACTCCGGATATTCTCCCTTTCTCCACAACTCGGTGGAATGATCCGTCATGAACGTGATCAAGTAGATCGTCTAGATTAATTAAAATGTGAAGGGCCAGCAGGGGCATAGCCAAGGGGGCGGGGGTGTTGGGGGGTTCAAACCCCTCCGAAATTTTTCAGTTTTGCTTGCGTATATATACACGCACACATACAAACGCACGCACGAACATACATAAAGTATGGTTGAACGGCCCCCCCCCCCCCCCCGAAAAAAATTTCTGGCTACGCCCCTGAGGGCCAGCCTTTTTGAATACAAGCAACTAAGGAATAAGAGCGATATCTTCCCTCTTGCTGGGTCTTCAAGTCACGGATAAGTTGCAAACAAATAAATAAATTATAATTAATTCGGCGCACCTGCATATAGTTCATTAGGATACATAGAGTTCTTGCCAGATGGAGAGTAATTTTAGAACATTCCAGTTTTCCGGCCAGCAAGCCATTAAGCATTGAAAGAGTTTATCCGTGATGCCACACACCAAATTTGATTAGTAGAGTTTAGATAATACCAGTCAAGTTTCGGACAGGGAAACCTGGTTGAAGATGAACAGCCCAGTCATTTCGTTGCCGATCTGTTTTTGTCAAGTTCGCACGAGTACACAAGCTGCGAATGAGGATTGGAAACTTGCGCGTAGCATCGGCAGCGAGCACTGGCGTAAATCTCGGGGGGGGGGGGGGGGGGGGGGGGGGGAGGGTCCTGATTTCCCTTGCGTTCCCCCCATGAGATTTATCTTTCAAACGCCATATACTTGAATTGCTTGATAGTTAGTATACAGTGCAATCAACTTTTTTTGTTAATGCCTGCTTATTTTGTAGTGTGTGTAGGTCTGTGTTCAATACCCTTCAGATATGTGAAACTATTGAAATCGCAACTGCCGCTTGACCGCGTTCGAAGAAGGCTCAGTAGAACAATGCAATCGCACGAGCTGGGAACCTTTGCTAGTTTTTTAAAATTTTATTTCAAAGCACGATTTTAATATTTACATAAAGATAACAAAATGGCTGCTATAGGCAGATGTGTGTCCGCCCTTGTGATTTGACTGGATTTACTCCACTGATGGTGAGGGCCGTGAGCAACGTGCCACGTGTTTGCCAACATGCACGCAAATTCTCCACTCCGTAGTGGGAGGCGCGCCGCGCGTTCCGTTGGGGTAGGATGGCTAGAATTGTAGCCACCCTAGTTGGGGTGCCTCCATGCGTACCAGCCAGCTGGTGGGGAAAAGAAGCGCGCGCGCATCGTCTCACACGATAAAAAAGCATTTAAACATTGTACTTTATCTGCAAATGAAAAGAAAAATGGCTACTTAATGCGCCAAAACGAAAGTTCAAAAGTAGCCATGGAGCCAACCCGAAATTTTCGTCGACAGGCGGAATTGTAAAGTAGCCACCAACGGCAACCCTGCGGGCAATGGAGGCATGGAGGCTCCAGGTCTGGACTGCCCTAGCGGACTTTTCAGACGCGCAGGCGTGCGTTAGTGGCAAATAAAATGCCGCCGATGCCTTCGGTTGCCGCTAAGTTACAATTACAGATTTTGAATGACCGAAAAATATCTTTCTCGATTTTATGAATTTCCCAATTTAACAAAATGATTTGAGCACTGTCATCACTTCGTTAAATCGAGTTTTAACTGCATTTGGCAGAGCTGTTCACAGCAGTGTCTGCTGTGCTTCTTCAACAAGCTTGGTTAACGACCCCTTTAAAAATTTTATCGATCTAAAATGGAATGAGCTCACTAGGAGAGGTCTTCATCCTGCAGTGGACATGATGTTAAGCAAGTTGTTATTAATTAGCATTTTCAGTAAAACCTTGGCGGTGGCAATGTATGTCGTATAGCATTTTTATAGAGAATGTGTATTTGCGCATGTAGAAACAGTGTCTCTACATGTATACACGTGACAGCTTGAGGAGTTGCTCACCGCTGCTGACTTGTGCTCTAGTTGGTACGCCAATGATGTTTTAAAATAATGTGCAAGAAAGTGACAAGTTCTTGCAGCTGCTATGCACCCTGCAGTGGTGTAGCCACGTAAGTATTTTTTATTAAAGAGGAATGGGCCATGCTGGGAAGTTGTCTTTTTTTTTTTTTCTGCGGTGTTTGTGGCAGGACAGGGGCGGAATGCATGTGCTTCTCCAAGGCCTGCCTGCTAGTTTTAAAACTGTTGAATGTTGGTCCGGTCTCGTGCTCCTTCGGCACATTTTGTCCAACGCTGTAAACGTTGTCTTAACCCTGTAAAACCCAGTGTATCATATATGATACATTAAAAATAATGCCTCAAAAGAGGTAATAAGCCCGTCAAAGCTTCATGGAAAAGCCATTATTGCATATTTAACATGTTATAATGAAGTTACACTGAGTTATTCATTTAATGAATTAATTAATTAATTTTAATTAAGAGTAATTAAGTTATAATCGAAATAAAATTTCACCCTTTTTTTTCTTAAAATGAACTCTACAAGAAGAGTAAAAATGCTGAGTGTTTTTTCAGAATTTTTCTGAAGGCAGAACGCCTCTTGGGCATTACAGGGTTAAAGATTGCACGCCACATGTAGGGCAAAAGTTGGTCACTATACTGACTAGACTGAATAACAAGGAAGGCACCACAAATATTCGTAATTTCTCTTTATTCCACAAGCACTCACACAGAGGGGACATACAAACACGTCTGTCATCGGCTTTCGACCAAACATTTCACGCCCATTTCAGCATAATTACAGAATTATACATACATTTACAGCTAAAGCATGTCCTTGTACGTATCTGAAAATGTGGGGGCCAAAAAATGGGTGTATACAACGCGGTCAGTGATCAAAGCTCACTAGTGAGTAAACTGGCTAGTTCAACAGAGGCGACTCCAAATTGCAATCACGCCTCTGCTCATTTGTCACTGTAAAAAAAAAGAATTAACTGGTAAAGGGATAAGATTTTCGCAGAAAAGTCACAAAGCTAAGTAGAAAGAGCAAAAATGACATCAAGCTAGTTGACACCAAAATTATCCGTATTTAGAAACAACACAAAACTTATTAACCAATGGCACTATAATTAAGTCAGTTCTGGTGCCTGAAATAAGCCATCTCTAATGCAAAAACCGTAAAAAAAAGAATTGACACTAGCAGGATGACTTAAATTAATATTCCCGAGAAAATATACAAGCTCATTCGTTCCGATATAACAGATCATAAACTATGTCACGTTTCAGCATGGAAAAGGCAAAGAAAAGCCTGCAAATCTCAGTGATGACAGTTTCTGCATAGAGCTACTATATTTCACACTTACTCATAATTTTAAAGGAACCAACACTACAATTAAATAACCTTGGCAGGTAGCAGGAATAAACATATATCTTTACATAGATATAAACCTATCTCTCATCTATAAACAAACATCGTAATTATCCAATAGCTTCAGTAAAAGGAAGTTCACCGAGCTTTGAGCAGTTCATTTCACTGGCAAAGCTCACACATAAAAATGCAACTGTTGCAAGCATATTTTTTTACACTGGTCAGAATGAACAATGCAGCCGAGGGGGGTGAGAATAAAGTGTACAAAATTCAACTCGAAGGTACGCGCTTTTCTCAACATCACTTTGTATATGAAGCTAGCAAAAAAAGAGGCATCATGCCTTGGCCAAAAGCTAGCAATATCCACAAAAACTTTGTCTAAAAAAGCAAGGCACTTGCTGGTTTGTTCGATTAAAGCCACGAACATCATCCAGGCAAGGCCAACACGAGAAAAAAACTGCAATGTCATCGCTCTTTGCACGCATAGCAAAAGGCAGCCACAAACAAGGCTCCCGCATTCTGGTGCATACAAAAGAACCTGGCGACATTTATATATCGGTGTATATTTGTTGCCAGGGGATTGCTTGTGCGAATATGCTTTCCAGACTTGACTCTGGAAACTGGTGTAGCGATTGCCTCAGTGGTGACCAATTAGATGTAAGGCCTCGCCCAGACACCTTGGTTTACGGTGTTCCTCGTGTTCCACCAAAACGTACCGCTACGTACAAGTTCAACCCATGCCACATTCGCTTGCTCAAGAATGCCAGCAAGTGGTAACCTTAGGGCCTGAACGCTCTAGCGGTTGCGTGAAATATTTGCGAGGAACAGCGAGGGGCATTGAAAATTCCGGTCAAGTGTCGTCGATTCGAGTGATATACTGTGGCATGTGGCCTTGCCTCCTTTGCTTATTGGAAGTAGTAGTGCCATCATGCACAGTGGTATGTGCGCACACTTAAAGTGTAGTGCGGATCAAGGCAGCACGTGAAGTGTGCAGACCCTAGCTCCTGCATCGGTACTCGTCTCTAAAATTTGTACCGATTGCTGCACGCAAGACACAACCCGTGCTGCAATACAGCAACTGTTCCATTCTCGCAACAAGTACAGTGTTGCTGGGCTAGTAACTAGGAAGTGGGAGACATTGGGACTTCACATTAAACTACCTCACTACTTCTCTGTTATCATAATTTATGCGTTGAGGAAAAAAACAAAAAAAGACAGCATCACATCTGAAGTTCTAACGTCTGTCATATGCTCTATATGTTATGCATATCTGGAATTCCCACTCCTAAGAGACCTGGTGCAAAAGAAGGGCATCAAGTTCCTCGAGCAACAACAAGAAAAAAAAAACGCAGAACAGGAAACACGTCAGCCAAGTCAACTGAGCTGGCCTCAAGGAACATGGGCAATTGAAACATGCGGCATCCTCAGGGAACATCACATTGGGGTAAGTCAACTGTGGCAAGGACAGGCCATGAATTGGTTGGCACTAGCATCGAAACACTCTGTACGTCTCGAGGAACAAAAAGGAACAGAAGAAGAAACGATCAGGAACATCGGTGGTCCAGTTATGGTGATGTGCGTCGCACTCTACGACGATCTGCTAGGTCCAGTGGCCGTCCGCCTGCGGCAACATCACACGTCCACGAGCTGGTCGTCCTTGTACGAGGTTGTCCGACCACTGCCAGAGTCGGCCAGCTCAAGCTCGGGGCTCACAGATGACAGTCCAGAGATGGGACTCTCATTCGATCTGTTTGGGAAACAGTGGATGCAAGGTTGTGTTGAGAAAGACGCAAAAGTCTGGCCTAGTAAGTTGGCCATGCTCCCCAGACTCTAAATAAATCTCTAACAGAATTTATTTATTTATGATGTTAGCTACAGCGCCTACAGGCATTACAGTGAGGGGGGGACTCAGAGGAAAGGTAGCAAGTACACATGGAATTTACAACTTGCAACCTTTAGACAAGCGGTCTTCCACAGGAGCGCACTATACACTCAAAACAGAAATACACGAAGTAGTCATAGAGATGAAAATAAAACATCATTTGCAGTAATATGTACTAATGTCTTGTGTCCTGTGGCAGTGTAGTCCATTCATGGTTTGTTCTTGGGGAAAAAAAGACATTAAAGAAGTCTATTGTACCTCTTATTTCTGTAATTTATGCTCCTTGAGTGGAACAACTACCTCTGATATGATTGGTATCACACTTGAATTCTGTTCATTTCTCGTTAAACAGAACTCCTGTTAAATGGAATATTATTTCCTGTTTCTTTAAGGTTCTATTTAAAAAGAATCTACTGCACACTGCTAAGTACAGTAATACCTCGTTAACTCGAACTCGCATATCTCGAAAAATCGGCTAAGTCGAAGTTTTCCGCGGTACCGAACAATTTCCCATAGGTGCAATGTATTTATTGCCCTTTATCTCGAAGCATTTCCGTGCCCACTTTCGGTTATCTCGAAATCTCGACTGAGAATGGAACCAAAACTTCGCCGCCGAACCGTTTCACAAAATACTAGCGGCAAAATGTCATACGTTTCACAAGGTTCGCGCGAGGCTGCCGCGTTTACGACGAAGTGAACACTGTTCCCGAAAGTAAAGTCGGAACCCAGCGGCATACCAACTTTGTCGAGCAACCCTGTGTCACGTCATGTGACGCTATAGACGTGCACATAAGCAGGCCCTGCAAAATAGCTCGGGTCGTACACGTTTTGTTTACCGTCAGATGCGATTTCGGCATTTTATTTACGCAAGGCACGTCGCGCGGATTTTTTCGTCGGCCATGCGATGTGGTGAGGATAACGCCACCAAAGCAAAGCAAGTCACTGATGCTGCAAAGAAAGGTAGCCCTAATCAAAGAAACGGATTCGAGGCTCGAAGTTTCCGGACGTCAGAACGGCGCTGAATGTGTGGCATCGTGCGAGAGGAGCCCCTTCCAGTCACATCGACAGATAAGGCCGATTCTCTGGACTTAGCGGTGGGCTAAACTGATCTAGCCTGCGACATCGGCTGGTTTGACCATTTTTTAAGCCAAACAATGTGGCGTCACGCACAGTGATCGCGGCAGCGTCGACGCAGCTACTCGAGGTGTGACGACATCCGCCGAAACAAGAAACATGCTTCGCTTGATGCGAAATAAATTTGAGTGCAGCGGCGCGGATGATCGGCACATGCGACGTGTTAAGCAACTCGAGAAAGCTTTGCTAGGTACAAGTGTTACTGAGAGGCAGACCAGCCTTAGTCGGTCTCTCTGCACTAAATAAAAAGGCAGTGTCGAAAAACACAGCTGGTTAATAGCGATGGTATGTCATTATTTTTCTTCAAAACCTTTACAAAGAGCCAGTTAGGCGCTCCTGTTAAGAAACTGGTCAGCAGAAATAACGTTTCTAGCTAGAACTGAACTTCTCAATGGAATTTGTCCAACTTTGCTTATCTCGAAAATCTGCTTATCTCGAAATTTTTTCTGGTTTTTACTACTTCGAGTTAACGAGGTATTACTGTAGGCATAAAATTGAAACATGTAAGTTTCAAAACATGCAAATGCTAGTAGTTTAGCTAGTGTGACAAGCTTGAGATGGGTGATGTAGACAGGCGGAGATAACGTCCACCCATGCAAATGCACACACATCACATACTACATGCTTGCCAGTGCACGGTCACGTGCCCACATCGTACAGGGTCACACGATCCAATGTGTTGATGACTTTTTCAATTTATTGCGATGTATAGATCTACAAATAACTAGGCTTGTGCGAATAGTAAATTTTAGGCTCGAAGCGAATAGTGATTTGGTCGAATAATCTCGAATCAAATTCAAATAGAGTATATCACATTTTATAAAGAAAAATGAGCATATTTGTCATGGCCCAACTAACCTGCACAATAATTTTTTTAATTGAAACAAGGCATGTGCAAATGTCATTCTTTTTGGTTCAAAGGGAAGTGGAAGCAACTTTGCATAGCAGCAGGATTTGACTTTCGGTAGAATGCAAGTGATAACCTGTAAAATACCTGACCTTTTTAAAATTTACTATAATTAGAGCATATAAGCTGGTATAACAAGCTTTTAAACTTAAAAAATGAATTGATGTGAGGGTAATTTGTTCATTTGACCTTGAAGTGGGGCTTCGCGGCACTGCAGATTTCCCCTGCATAGGTGTTTACATGGCCTAGCACTCCTGCACTGAAGCGAAACCAGCTTTACAGGGTGTTACATGTGGTTTATATGTGTCTATTCGTTTATTTCGAATACTTCGAAATTTAGAATAACTTAAATTCATTTCAAAGCGAATTCGAATACTGTAATATTCGCTCGAATATTCGAACTGCTCGAATATTCGCACAAGCCTACAAATAGCCTTTAGCTCACCTAAAATTTGTGATAACAGCTTCCTTGCTCTCATCATAAGAAGCGTAAAATGCTAAGGCGCTGCTTTCTGTGTGTGTCCACCTTTAAGCTTTTTACTGTAATAAGCGTAAATTCACAGGTAAATTCAGAATCACAAACAGCAGGACCGATGATGTTTTTGGAGCACACTGGTGAGAATTCCACTGGCAGTGTTCATGCACTAGTTACCGTACCAGACTTTCCGTTTTATGTTTTCACATTTTCTGTGTGGCCATTGGAGGTGAGGAGGGCAGGAACAGGAGTTGAAACATTAAGTTTCTGAATAAAAGTCAAGATGGCCATGCCCTGCAGCGGGAAGGATGGATTGGCACCACTGCCTTTGTGATTCTGTGCTCCTGTCTCGCGATTCACGCTGACAAACTGTTTTTTTTCTGGCACTTACACTGCATTTTCAGCTAAACTCTTCGATGCAGCACAGATTAGGCATTCCAGATGTTGAAACTAATGGTCCTGAAAAATTATTTTCCCTCACATTTTCCCGACTCCCAAGGCTTGTGTCTCTCCCTCCACGAACTGTTAAAATAACGCCTATGGGCTGTGTAATTTCCACAAGCAATGCACACTGGAATTTTTCCCACTGGAAGAGGCAGAAAAAAATGCTGATGTGTTTCAGTTGTCGCCAACTATCAGCATGCAGATGTACTGTTCAACTAAACTTTCTGCTGGGCGAATTGGTTCACACTTGCAAGGGCAAATGTTTCTTGCGCTTGTCTGTGTCTTCTGCATCTTTGTCTAGTTTGTGTGTAACCATTTTCCTCTGCAAGACGTAAAATGCTCACGGAGATAAGCACAACAATTTACGGCTAAGTAATGCACATACTTTTGCTCCCACCATCTTCTGTTTGTGTCATATCAGCATAAATCTGATTCAAGCACTTACCGTATTTACTCGAATCTAACGCGCACCTTTTTTTCGGCAAAACGAGTCGAAAAATCGCATGCGCGTTCGAGTACCGAAAAAAAAAAAAAGAAACTCGGTTATCGTATTGCCATCGGCATTTCAAAATGGCCGCCTCCTACGCGCCTCGGCCATTTCTATCATTGTTTCAGTTCGTACGTGTGCTGAGGAGTTTGTCATCCCGTTCTACATTCGCATCGGTGGCATGGAAGTGCCCACTCCAAATACTCGATGAGTGCACCATGATGTCGCATTTCAAAGAAAAGTTATTACATGTGCAGAGACGGACGGAAATCGGGCCGCATCGCGGTCATTCGGAGTTGCTGAAACGTGCGTGCGAGACTGGCGCAAACAGAAGCAGAAGATTGTTTTACAGCAAAGCTTCACGAAAAAGCTTCTGTGGATAAAAGCAGGGCCGGTTTGCCGAAATCGAAGAGCGTTGACAGCGACAAGGAGTTGTCCGACAGCGACGAAGACTGATCCATTATGCGACTCGTATCGCCGCCGTAGTGGTGACAGTTTCAGCGGCAAGGCCCGCCGTTTGACTTTGTGTTTTCTTTTTTTGAAACTTTAGTTCTTTAAAAGCCAAATACTTGTTCTTATGAATGTGCGAAGGTGGACTCCTACGGACTTCTTTTGTTCATTTCTCTCACGAAAAATGGGTGCGCGTTAGAATCGATGTTGTACTTTTTTTTTTTTTTTGGTCGCGGAAAACGGGTGCGCGTTACAATCGAGGGCGCGGTAGAATCGAGTAAATACGGTACATCAGAGACATTACCTTTGGCAGCCAGATTTGTAGTGCATTGATGCGGTTACTTCAAGCAGTCGTGCACATCAGTCGTTACACTAAAAGCTTTGAGGTCGCACTTCAATCCATGAGCACTGTACATTCCTTAAGCTGCCAAGTTTAACACGAAAGGAAGAAATTGTGATCTAGCTATTCGTAGCACAAAGCTACAGAGGAAATGCATATCAATTTCTGAGAATGAGAGCTTCCCATTTGATGAAAAATTCATCCTAGCCTGGGATGAACTTCTTTCGTCAGGAGGGAAGCTCATGTCACATTTGAGTGCAGGTAGTGCGTGCCGTGTACTGTGCTGAAGCACTGAGGGCAGAGCAGGTGACGGGCAAACATATGTTGATATCGACGTGACAATAGAGGCTGTATCTGCTGATGGCCCGATACAAATCAGCCCACTCTACAATGCACCATATGCTTATGGCAATGAACTGGCTGGACCAACAAAACACAAGAGAGGCCATGGGTACATTACAAAGTTGCTGAGCAATCTTGCTGCAAGTTTCTCGGAGGCACTGTGTGACCCTGCGTGGCATGAATTCTGAGGGTTTTACTGCATACTGCATGGCAGTATGCACTACAGTAGACTCTCAGTAAATGGAAATTTCTTAAATAGAATTCCTGCTTACATAGAACCTCCTGCTAAATAGAACCTCAATAATGATTGATTTCATACTTGAATTCTGCACCCCTGTTCATCTCTCAGTAGAGAGAACCAGGTTAATGAGAGTCTACAGTACTATATCTAAAATACTGCATGTGCAAGCAGTATGCACATCCTCATTATACTGAGGCCATACCAAGTGATGAAGAACAGGCAGGTTGCAGACATCCACTGCCAACACAAGGCAAGCAAACAAAGCAATGGATGCGTGCCGTGCTGTTAGGGTTGAGCAGCTCCGGCATGCCTAGAGCAAGCGTACCTACTGAGTGACACGGCAGCCGAACTGCGGCGGCTGCTGCCGCCAGTCACCGGCAGCGGAGACATGTCCCCCATAGAGGACAGGCGTGATTGGCTGCCCAGGCCATGCCTCCGCAACAGTGTGTCAATATCCACATCGTTGTCACTGTCGGAATCGCTGCAGAAAATGAAACAATGAAAACAGAGACTTGAGCTACAATCAACTCCTCGAGAACATTTCTGATTTCTCACTTTCAAGGAACACATCATACTCTGAACTTCGAGCTTTCTTTTTCCAACACAAAAAAAGTTGGAGCGTCCCGCAGGCAAAACAGCTGTCAAAAACAGCTTGAAGGGACCTGGGGGACCGTACAGGCAGCAGCGAAATAAATAGTCACTTATATAACTTGGTAATTAAAACTGCAGAATTATTAAACAAAGCAAGACCAATAAAAAGAAAATACAACAAGATGCCCATATACAGCAAAATGCACCCACATACAGCAAAGAGCATATTCAGAAAATGCAGACGACTTTTCGCGTACATAAAAAAAGTAGAACAACGCAAGAATGACTGTGTAGAGATATAAATGAAGACTCCTGGAGCAGCAGGGAATGCACTAGAACACAACATGAGTACAGTCTAAAATGCCGGGTACTGTGCGAGGGCGACTGCCCGAGTCATCTCAGAAATGGCAGGCAAAGGTTTAACGAGGGATTCGAAGGCAAGATTTTTCACAAACATTTATAGGGCGAAATAGAATTGCACTGTGATACCCACTAGTAGTACATAGTGACCCATTTCATTATTAATGCGGTTTAGTGGGAAGCCTACCTGTCCTCAGCCACGTCAGTGCCAGAGTCCAGGTCTTCCTCGAGTGCTGCCTGCAGGTCCTGGATGCGCTGGCAGGCCAGCTTGAGGTCCTGCTTGGTGCCCTGCAGGTCCATCTCGGCATTCTCCAGGGACATCTCGAGTTCGTGGCAGCGTTGCTGGGCCTCGGCCTCACGGTGCTGCAACGTTGTGCAGTCCTCGCGCAGCTCGCGCATCTGCCGCTGCAGCTTGCGGCAGCTCTCCAGGCTCTGCTGCTCCTTGTGTATCGCCTGCTCGGATTCCTCCTGCAGCCGGTTGCACTGCTCCTTCAGGCGCTGCACCTGGCTCTGCATGAAAAAATGTGCACGAATTACATTCAACGTGTATCCTAACAAGACATATGTTCAGGGGAAGAGGAGAGGCTTGACGCGATGAGAAAACATTGAAGTGGGAATGTCACTGGAGCTTCAACAAGTGGACTTGTCTTCGTCAGGTTGCAGCCTTAATGAAGAAAAGTCCACTCCATCAAACACTGGCTCCGACAAGATTCCCTGTTCAACATGTATGTCACAAAATCTGAAATGTCACTGAAATGTCGCATTCATTGCAATCTTTTAGACAGACTGCAGCAGAAGCTGAAGATCACCAGTAATGCCAACGAGTTGGAAAATGGGGCTGCTAGTCAAGAAAAAAGCAGTAGCGACATGCTACATACTATGAGTACTTCTCTATTGCAATAATAGCAACACTTCCAGCAATAGTTACAATAGTACATAACTACACTATAACTATTACCTGCTACATACTACTAATACATACTACGCACAGCATAAAAGAATATGCGCATTACATCACATAGAAAACAACTGATACTGCATTTATGTGTTGCAAAAAAAAAAACATACAGGCGGAACAGTGACAAACAATCCACGCTAATGTTCTTGTGTAGCTCCACTGCTGTGAAAGCCGAGGAACTGCATAGCACGGCCACCCAGCGATTCCCGTTGTGCTGCTGTTTCTCTGTCTATGAATCATCTCTCACAGGAGTTGATAACACCGGAGCCGGAGAAGTGCCGGTGGAAGGAGCAACCACGCACCTGGCGAGGCGGTGGCACCCTCTCTTGTGCGGTGTGGGTTTTCAGCCGCATGTTTCCAAAGCGTTTTTAGTGACTTTAAATTAATTCATGTGATTGCTTCTTGGTTATTTCTGGTAATGCTATCATTTCAAAACATTGTTCCTTTATTTGAATCCAGCTTTGAGCATTGCTAGCCTTGTTTAAGGCCTGTATTGAGCACTTGATTTCGAGCAAGATCACGCCACATGATATCTATGGATGGATGACAAGCCCGGCCCCTAAAGTGCTAGTTACCTAAATGAATGGAGACCGCCTTTACAAAGACTGTTCTTACACACAATTCACTGGGTTGGCAAAGTCTGCGTCCTGTACGCAGCCTAAATTGCAGAAATCGCTGCCACAGACGCTGGACGACAATGCACTCATCGTTGTTTACGTGAACCACATGCAACTGACAGCAAATGACAGAGCTGGTGCTAGTATTTCGCGAGTCTTCCTGTGACGTCAGACTTGTGTTGACACATCACGGCAAAGCTGCTCTCTCGATAGCGACACTGAAAGTGTTTCTTTATGGTGGCGGTACTAGAAAGGTGTTCAATGTGTTGCCAAGCACTATGACACCGTTTTTAGGGTTCTCGACACACGTGTTTTACAGCGAAAGCTGTTATGAGATCATTTCACCGGCCGTTTTTGGCGCCGTAGTTGTCCGCCGCCGCCGCCGCCGCCGGTGTCCGTAACCAGTATCGCTCGAAATAAGAAAAAAACTAAATAAGAAAAAAATTCCAGGATGGAACGAGGTTCGAACCTGGGTCCTCTGCGTGGGAGCCCAGTATTCAACCTCTGAGCCATGCCGGTGCTTGAAACTGCTTTGCTAAAAGGTCCTATACAGGCTTCATGTCGGGAAGGAACCACATTAGCGTATGCAATATAGCGTGGTAGATGAGTAAAATAAGCACCAAGCGTAGCACAACGCGAATTCTGTAACCAGGCGTCACACAATGCGAATTGCGCAACGAGTAGGTTGTTGAATGCTTCCAGCCCATTACAAAGGGCTCTGCAATATTTCTTCATCGTCATCAGGCACAACATCAACAAAGTGCGCATAATGTCTTACATGCGTTTAGCAGGTACCAACGCTCTCCGTAGAATCACGAAAAATGGCACAGTGCCTGCTGCCCTACTTCTCAAAAATTACAATGATTTATAGCGTAGTGGGTTCCTCGCAAGCGCACTTGTATTGTTTGCCAAGGAAGCACATAAGCGCATGATCCACTTCCTCGGGGTCTCAGTAAAATTACAATGATTTATAGCGTTGTGGGTTCCTCGCAAGTGCACTTGTATTGGTTGCCAAGGAAGCCCATAAGCGCATGATTCATTTCCTCGAGGTCTCAGTAAAGTTCTTCACCCCCCCGTCTCTCTCCCACGTCAACGTATGTTATACAGCATGACGGGAGAGGGAAATAGCAACCGGGCGTCACCCAATGCAAATTATATAACTGGTGGGCCGTTTAGAGATTCCAACCCAGGGCTGAGGCATAATTCTTCATCGTCATCAGTCGTCGCGTCAACAAAGTGCACATAATGCCTTACAGACGTGTAGTTGGTGCCTCGCTTCTCCGCAGAATGACGAATAATGGCTTATTAGGTGCTTCCCAATTTCACAAAAATTGTGATTTATGGCGTAGTGGGTATCTTTCTAGTGTACTTGTATTGTAGCCCCAAGAGAGCTTAAAACGGGCTCTAGAAACGCCGCTCTTCCAGCTTTCGCTGTGACTGTGCTGCGGTTTCAGCGCAGGCCTGGCGTTTTTTATTTACAGCAAAAATCCGAAAATATTTAAATTTCGTGTCTGTACTCCTTTAGGTTATGACTAGAGCTGTGCAAATAGCAAAATTTTGGGTGCGAAGCGAATTCGAATATTGAAGTGTGAGTGCAAATTGAACCGAATATTTTTCGAATATTTCTCGAATATTTCTAGAATGTTTTTCAAATACTTCGAAGCGAAATTGCAGTTAGAGAGGATTCCTAAGCATATTCTTATGAGATAGAAACATGAAAGTGTTTCTTTTCACTAGGTTGATGAAGCACTGGCGGGGTGGCGTTTCATAGTTGTCTTATCAAGAATGAGGCAATGTAGAGGCTGAATTGTATTTATGTACATGATTTGGTGCAACCAAAGTGTTGCCGACAACACTTTACACGTGATAGGCAAAGATGCCATTTCCTCAGCCTCTCCTCCTCTTTCAACTTCTGTGGAAGCCCAACTGATGTGACGGACAAGGGTGTGCTCCCTTCAAGTCCAGAGTTCCAAATCTGCCTCGTAGACGTTGGTATATAAGAACATCTGAAATTTTTGATGCTAAAAAGCTTCGGCGTCCGATTTTTCGGACTTCTGCCCAAATTTCAGGCCCAAAACAGCATTAACTGAACCCCCACCTCTGCCACATCTTTCATGTCCATGTTGGAACCAGCATTTTCTTGAGTTAATACATTTGTGATCGTAGCGGAGCTTGACCGGCAGCTTTGCTGCAATACCAGGGTGTGACGAGGTGAAGCATATTGAAAATTTAGGGACCACTTCCAATCGGACGTTGACTGTCTCTTGGCTAAATTCGACGGACGCGGAGCTTGAAAGGCAGCTTTGCCGCAATACGAGAGTGTAATGAGGTGAAGCATATTGAAAATCTGAAGGGGTCACTTTCGATCGGACGTTGAGTCTATTTGTTTTTGGGAATTTCGAATGGTTCGAATAGTAAAATTCCAGTGCGAATCGAATCGAATAGCAAATGCTATTCGAAAAATATTCGAAATTGCGAATATTCGCACACCCCTAGTTATGACTTCTATGTCATCCTGCAAAATTTTCCTGCAGAGATGGCCCTTCAGGTAAGTGAAGACAAACCAGGAAAAAGTTGCCCGCGTTAGGTCAGGTGAGTAGGTCAGGTATACATATCATAACCTAAGGAGTGAAAAAAATCCTGCTGAAGCACTGCCTCTAGCAACAGGCCTTGTTCAAGGATCTCTTCAAGCCTCCCCCGAGCCTTTTGTTTGCATAATCTCGGGAAGTTGTGATCACCTGTGTTGAGTGAACCTGCTGCACTATCTGTTCAACTTACATCCACTAGTCAAGAAGCAGCAACACCTCAACTTGTGTGGCACAAGTTTGTGGCTGATCATCTAGTGATACCGTTCATCATCATCCTGGCTTGTTTGACCACCATTGAGTTCATCAGCACCATTTCGCAACCATCTATCTCATGGGCTGGGGCAATGCTGCCACACCAGCTAAGCAAGAATCCTCATACAACCGTGCTCTTTCAAACGAAGAAAGCAGATTAGGGTGCATGCTTCAACTTATACCAAGCCATTCCTCTTTTGGTGCCCTTGCGGTGCTTCATGACACTACAGAGAGCACAACCCTCATGCAAAAGGTGTGCACTCATTTTTATGCCTATCGTGTATGCAAGTTTCAAATTTATGGTACCAACAGTACAAACTCTAGGAATGTCCCACATACAGTACTGTGGCATAATTTCACGTCAATTCTTGGCCAATTGTCTCAGCCTAGCAAAATCACATTAATGAGACCATTTTGCATTTCAAGTGACAAAGTGAAAACACTCACCTCTAGCCTGCTCTTGGCCGTCTGTTCCAACTCGAGCCTTGACTCCAACTCGCGCACCTTGGCCTCGAGGCGGCGCACTACATGCGAATCTTCCGCCTGACTGGCCAGGTGGTCCATCTTGGAGCTAAGGTCGTGGACCTGAAACCACAGATTGTGCACACAAATGGAGGATACCGGGGGATAAGTGATGCTATTAATTCGACTCTTGTTAATTCGGAAAATCGGTTAATTCGGACAAGTCATCTGGTCCCTGTAAATATACGCATCACTCTATGAGACTGGGCGCTCGTTATTTCGGACAGATTTGACCGCAAATCGGATAATTCGGCGACTTTCGGGCCGCTGGCGAGGCTCGAAAACGAAAAAAGAACAATTCGGAACAGAAGTGAAGCTCAAACGCAGCATCGCCATGGACATCAATTATCGACTTGGCTTGGATTGAGACTGGTTGAACGCCTTTTTTTCGCGTGTGGGTTTTGTTGCTTTGTTCCCGTTGGTGTGCTGCATCGTTGATCGCCGATTTATCGAGGAAAGTTTCAGTACGGCTCCTTTAGCTTGATCGTTGCTGGTGCTTTTGTGCCGACTTCTCGTGCGACCGCACTCTCCGCCGATGGCAACGCCGGCGAAGCGGCCCAAGTACGAGGCCAAGGACTTCACCACCAAAGTAGAAATTTTGCGTGCTCTGAATAACGGGCTCTCCCGACAAGAAGTGATGAAGAGTGATGAAAGGGGATCCTTCAATCGGCGGCAAGAAGCAAGGAACGAGTAACCGTACTTTTATCCGCCAACGTGACTGGAACAGAGCGCTTGCCGCTTCTCGTTATCGGAAAGGTTCAAAAGCCACGCTGCTTTAAGAACATTAACAATCTTCCCGTGGATTACCGTGCCAACCGAAAAGTGTGGATGACGGGTGAAACTTTTGCGGTATGCAGACATCATGCGAGCTGCTGAGCACCTTGAAGGGCTCAGAAAAATTGTGTCCGCGCGAATTTCTGCTCGAAAACACAAATATCCGCGATTACTTTGTTAAGTAAAGGTATGTTGAAAAAACTCGTGCATTTATTGTTTATTTCGACCATTCGATAATTCGGACATTCGGTTAATTCGGACATTTTTTCCGGTCCCTAGAAATCCGAATTAACGAGCTTTTACTGTATTCTGGCTTCCAGAAACGGCAGCCAGTCTTTTATTTCTCTTTTTATTTATTGAGAAACTCAAGTTTACCAAACGAAAGTCCTATAAAAAAAAGTTCATATTATTGCGTGAATTTCCACAGCTTCACTTCCCGAATCTTAGTTTGCTTGACCGTTACAAACAATTGAGTCCATCCATTGGTCTGGTGATTCTTGTTGACTTGAGAATAGTTTAGAAAAAAAAAAACTCGAGAGAGCTTAGTATCACAGAGAGCTGGCAGAACTGGAGTCAATGAAATCACGAAGCCAGTTATAACTGCGCAGTGAATAAGGCTGTGCACCAGAGTTATCAGTACCACTAAACCAACCTATTCTGAAAACATAAAAATTGGATGCTGATGGACACATCACATACTTGTTCCTTGAGGTGGTGCTTCTCAGACTCCAAATCCAGGATCTGTTGCGTCTGTTCACTCATTAGTTTCTGGTCGTTTTGCATCTGCAAGAGAACAAGCAGCATCAAAATAAACATCTTCAATCAGCTTGCACTAGTTAAACTCATCTTTGAACCTTTACTTTAATGCCTGCCTGTACTTCATCTTATTTAGCTGCTTGGCCACATATTTCTAAAAATGAAAAGCATTTGCCTAGGTGACTGCTTCTTTTCTTTTCTTAAGAGCTGCACTTGTGAACTCTATCTACAGTTAGTTTCACTATCATCTGTTCAGATAATCACACTTTAACACTGTTGATAACAGAGTAGATTCTCATTATTATTTGAGGTGGACATAACATGAAAACCAAATTCCATACTTTTGTATTTATATATAATGGCTGAGAAATTTACCGAACAAGGAAGGGAAGATTTCGAGCTTTCCTTTTTCGTTAAGAACTTGAGAATTAAAGGACCAAGTGCTGTGCTGTAAGCAAAGACTCCTAAACTCACCTGCTGCACGGCAGCTTTGTACTTCTTCATGAGCTCGGCCTGCTCTTCCTCCATCTCCTCCAGTTGCACCTGCAGCGCTCCCTTCTCTCGTGCCAGCTGCAAGCACCTGGTCTCTGCCTGCAAATGGGGTGAATGGACAAAGCCTTTTCTCGAGAGTTCTCCTCCACTTGTGCTGCGACAGAGAGAGAGAGGAAGGAAGGAAGTGCCCACCTCGTTCTTGGTGCGCAGCACTTCCTCCAGCTGCGACTGCACTTCCTCCAGTTCGGCCTCCGCCCCCTGGCGAGCCTTGATGGCCGCACTCTTGGCAAACTCGGCATCTTCCAACTGCGAGAACGGCAGCACGAACATCAGCTGGGGCACTGAACGACACGGCCTGTTGAATCATGTTGCAACATGTTGTAGCAGGCATCAGGAATCGAAAATATATTTGTATTTCCTGCCCTAACGACATCATGTAAGCGTACACGTTCTTTCATGCACACTACTCTACAAAGCTCTGGCAGTTATGGGCGCTAAAAAGCTGCTCCACTTTCACAAGAACCTTTCCTACTCCAGTTACACCAGTGAAACATGGTCATAAAAATGCAAATGAAAACGGGCAAAGTGTGCAAGTATAAACATGGCTAAGTTACACAGATGTCATAGATGAGTGCTACGAATTGCAGGATGACTAAAAGAAATAGTTATTACCATAAAGAGTGAGACCGTGCATTGATAGAAGGTGAAACTTGAAAAATGGTACTCTGACAGCATTCCAGTGCAAAGAATGCGCAAATCTGATTCACTGGTCGCACTGACGCTACACCGCTCAAATACTTTCAACTGTGACTTCTGTGCAAAACATTTGGCCCTGACAGAACCTACTGCATCCACAGTTCCACAGACTGACAGGCATGAACACAGCTGTAGGCAGTATAAAGAATTCTACAGGTGAATCTGCCCTGTTTCTGGTGCATAAGTTACATCCCATGAACTGCCAAACTTATAGAAAACTTCATCAAGTAATTTCAATGCTGCATGGACAACCCAGTATACGTACTTGAAACACAGTATGAACATTTGTGACAAGTTTTTGAAAATGTTGAAATGCCTACTCGAGAACTTGTTTAACACATCATTGTTTTTCACAAACAGAAGTTCCTGGTACCGTAGTACTTTGGACAGCAAAAAAATCTCACCTGCCGGGAACACGGCATGGCTACACCCCAACTTGTAGTACGCAGTAACCACTAAAAAATTCAAATCTTGTAACTGTGTGCTGCCACCGCCAACAAAGAAATAAACGCAATGCCACGTGAATTATTGCCAAAGTACCCAGTACAAAACATTTTCTTGCTTTTTTTTTTCAAAATGCGGGAAAGGTTTCGGCACGCTCGCGCGCCCATCTCCTAGCCTGTAGTGGCAATGCCAAGAGGCATTTCGGAACTATCACAGGGTCTGGAACACACACTGACCGACATAGCGACAGTATGAACAGTATCGGCTTTCCACGATACATATGCACGTGTCTCTTCCGTGATCTGCAGCCGAGATAAAATCGGCGTCGTTTCATTGCAAAGTGGTGCTGCCATGTGGAATGGATTGTCCCAGGCTAGTCGCGTGCAGCACGTCACCTACTCAACACACACTGTCGTTGCCGGGCTGCTTGCTGTACCGTGCACGCGTTTGCCGTGGGGGTGTTCTTTGTAACTGCTCCACTACAGAAAATGCACGGGTGTTGGGTCAATGCAGTGAGACAAGCTTCCCACAAGCAACATGCACTCCGCATCTCCGCGATGTTTTAGTGCTCCTACATGAGGAGGAAGCAGAGGACAGAGGTGTGGCGTGTTTTGGGCATCACCTAATAAAAGCGTGCAGTACGATTGCAGCAGTGCAATGCTTGCCGTACTGTATGTGCACATTTGGCATAATAACTGTCAGTATGGTGAGGTTTTTCGGCACCCACGCCACTCATGTCGGCAACAGTGAGCTGCTTTTGTTTCTACAAAGCGATGCACACTTGAAGGAAACCTCGCACAATGAGGCGGCATGACGCGCTTTCACTAGTTAAACCATGCAGTAGTAGAATAGCACTATGCCATCTGCACAGATGCCTGAAGATGCTTATTGTGATGGGTAGACAAGTCATATTGGTGCATACGTTGGTGTCCGCCATCGCACCCTCGTTCTTTTCTGATGGCTATCCATAAAGACAGTGCAAAAATCATGCACAAGTCAGAAGCATTGATTGAGCAGTCTCTGCACGTACTGAAAACACCTTTTGTGGCACACTGTGCCGTCGGCGAGTTGAGGGGCACAGTTAAACTTTATGCGACAAGGAGTTATCACGGCGCACACTAACCGGTGGGCATAGAAGGAGCCACTACAACTTAAGCACTAATACATTAGGGTCTACGAGACTCGATCGGGGATTTGTCGCAACTATGTATTATTCGTTAGTATGTTTAAAGCTGCTACATGTGAATGAGGTTTTACTGTACGTTAAGGTTTCTATAAAGTTAAGACCTAGAAAAAAAAAACCTGCATTGCCTCGATTTTCTTTGCGAACTGAGGGATGTGCATGCAGTCATTTTTAGCAAAACACAATTTCAGAACAACATGAATGAGGCTGTCTAGAAAGTGCAAAAAAGAAATAAAAGGATGCTAAGGCCGTTTACACTACATACACGGCCAACACAGCCAATGCTTCCTCTCATAGGTGTGTTAGTACACAGAAAGTGATATTTCCTGATACACGTATATTGAAGGTTTTACATTATTCCTCATTTGAAAATCTGTAGAGTGCTCATTAGCTGATATTTATTGTAACATACTACATATACGTGTGCTGCGCAAAGTATTGTGTTCCAAGATGTGTGGCAGAAACGAGGCAGGCAAAATGTGCCCGTCTTGCCTATGTGGTCTATGGTCTATGAGGCCTATGTGGTCTAATGTGGCCCATTTGCACTAAACATCAGCTAATGTGTTGCTGGTCTAATCATCCTAACAGGAATTGGGTAGCTGTCTTTTCACACTCGCATACAGTTGCAGATAGCATACGCATAGTGATGCATCTGTATTTCTTTGCCACGGCTGCATAGAAATACATAATATGCTCACACAGTACTTTGTGTCTGCAAGCATCAAGCTAGCCGACGCAAGTACATCAGTTCAAATCATATTGTTGGGGACCTGTCATTTTTTCTGGACCACCGTTTTTTTTAAGTAATAGATGGCTATTCTCATTATATCTGATGCAAGTTATCATGGTCATTATTCACAAAAAAGGAGATAAAGATACAAGAAAGCTGTAGTACGCTTTCCTCCTACAAGATTTTGCAGTCTTGCACTAGAACAAGTGCAGTACATTCAAATAACATTTAAACTGTTCCTTTATATGTTTCACTTATCTTTTCAAATCACATTTTAGACACTTCCTAAGTTATTGTCGTGTGTCATAAGACAACATTAACTCGTCAAACTCGAGAGCCCAGCCAGATGTGTGCTGTGGCTGTAATGTCGTATCTGCAGTCCAACTTTCATAGGCCAGCCCCTTTACCCATGTGTAGGGTAGAAAATCGAACAAACTATGGTTCGTCTCCCTGTCTTCCCTCAAGTATAACTTAATGTCACAATTATGTTCAACACAAGCTGAGTAAGCCAGCACAATGAGTGTCTCAAGATTATATGCAATAAGTGGAGAGGATAACCAACAAATAAGAGTACATTTGGCCCCCTATAATAAGGCAAGGGGAGATGAAAAAGATTTTGAAAAAAGCACATGCATAGGTGGATACAGGCCAGAGCAATGACGATGAGAAAGAGTCGGGTACCTGGTTTTTGAGTTGCCTGAGCATGGAGCGTGCCGCTTGTCCATTGCGTGCAGAGTCCAGCATGACTTGTGCGTCCTGTAGGAGCGCTCGTGTGCGACGCAGGTCCCTCCGCAGGCGTCTCTCCACCTGGGGGTCACGGGGCGGCGGTCGCTCGCTCAGCTCGGCCAGCCGCCGCTCAAGCTCCTGGCGTTGCCGCTGCAGGCACTGCCGCTCCTCCTGCTCGGACTCCAGCAGGGCCTCCATGTTGCGCAGCTGCGGGGTGAGAAAAAAAAGTAAATAAATATAGCTCACAGCAGCAACAGCAAAATGTGACTGGTTTCTGTTCCAAGCCTGCCAATGTGACAGCTTAAACCAGAGCAATTCTGGACAAATTGCTTATGCAGAGTTACCCTTCCCTCTCCCTCTGCCTCATGCAGGTACTACCAGAAACATGTGCAGGTACCAGAAAGAAAAGCGAATATGAGTGCATCAGAACAGTTGCTTTGTATAAATGCAGCGCATAGTGATTATAGCAATGTCGATGAATGTGCACCCAACCTCTGTCAACAAACCAGATTTCGTCAATTCAGTCATGGCCTGCCTGTGTGCGATCTATCACACTACACCGTGGCATGACAACATTTCTAAGTAATTATTAGGGCTGTGCAAATACCAAACTTTGGGTGTGAAGCGAATTCGAATATTGAAGTGTGAGTGCAAATCGAATCGAATATTTTTCGAATATTTCTTGAATATTTCTAGAATATTTTTCGAATACTTCGAAGCGGAATTGCAGTTAGACAGGATTCCTAAGCATATTCTTATGAGATAGCAACATGAAAGTGTTTCTTTTCACTAGGTTGATGAAGAACTGGCGGGGTAGTGTTTCATAGTTTTCTTATCAAGAATGAGGCAACGTAGAGGCCGAATTCTATTTATGTACATGATTTGGTGCAACCAAAGTGTTGCCGACAACACTTTACATGTGATAGGCAAAGATGCCATTTCCTCAGCCTCTCCTCCTCTCTCAACTTCTGTGGAAGCCCAACTGATGTGGCGGACAAGGGTGTGCTCCCTTCAAGTCCAGAGTTCCAAATCTGCCTCGTAGACGTCGATATATAAGAACATCTGAAATTTTGGATGCTAAAAAGCTTCGGCGTCCGATTTTTTGGACTTCTTGCCAAAATTTCAGGTCCGAAACAGCATTAATTGAGCCCCCACCTCTGCCACATCTTTCATCTCCATGTTGGAACCAGTGTTTTCTTAAGTTAATACATTAGCAACCGTAGTAGAGCTTGAAAGGCAGCTTTGCCACAGTACCAGGGTGTGATGAGGTGAAGCATATTGAAAATCTAGGGACCACTTCCAATCGGATGTTGACTGTGTCTTGGCAAAGGTTGACCGTAACGAAGCTTGAAAAGCAGCTTTGCTGCAATACAGAGTGTAATGAGGTGAAGGATATTGAAAATCTGAAGGGGTCACTTTCAATCTGACGTTGACTGTATTTGTTTTTGTGAAGGTCGAATAGTTCGAATAGTAATATTCCAGTGCGAATCGAATCAAATAGCAAACGCTGTTCGAAAAATACTCGAAATTTTGAATATTCGCATACCCCTAGTAATTATACCTTCGTACCAGAAAAATCTTGTCGCTCTCGGCACATTCACGGTGCAATTATGTACAGTGCTTAGAAAATAAACTTGTACGTGGTTTCGGTTCAGCAGAAAGTCGTGAGACATCCACAGCAGCGCCACTGCTCGCCCTACCATGATGCTCACCTTTTTGGTGGCGGCAGCGCGTGCCTCGTCGGCCTCCTCGTCCCGCTGCGACAGCTCGCGCCGGTGCTCCTGTCGGGCCTTCTCCAGGGCCATCTCGAGCCGCAGCTTGGACTGCTCCAGCATGGTCACCTGGGTGGCCAGATCCTCTAGCTCCTCCTCCTGGTCCCGGCTCTTGCGCTCCAGCTCCTGCTTGGCACGCTTCAGCTTCGCTACCTGCACAAGTCACATCAAAAAGACAGGAATCACTCACAACTGTGAGCAGACAGCCTGCTTGATTCAGTGGGAATGTCTTTGGGATGCGCATCTCACAGATATTGGCACTTACTTTAGCTGCATATTCTTGTCATCAGAGAAGGGTAATCCTGCAGTGTATAATGTACCTCATACCGTGTACACAGATAATTACCGACAAACCAACTTTTTAAAGGTATGTATTACAGAAACAAGTTATAACACACCGAAAGTACTAATGAATGAGACAAACTTTTCTAATTACAGCAAACTTCTACACCAGAAAATAGAAAACAGCCCATTCGCATTCCTGTAGCAAGCCTTTCATGCAGCACCTTCCGAAACACTGCTTCACTGCAAAGACCCATTATGAAGCAATGGGTTTGAGCAAATAACTGTTTAGTATAAAGCAAGAAAAGAAAAAGAATGCTCACTCCTGCCAGAAATGAGCATTATTGATACCTACAGGAATGTTTTATCAGTCATATACAGGTGCCCCAGCTATCTTTAGCCAGAGTTTAAAAATATGCCAACGCACTCAATGACGACACAACCAAATGCATGTTGCTGACTATTGCCTTGAGGAAGTTGGGCTATTTTTTGTGATCTATTTAATTGCTTAATTAGGTCACTTTAATTAACTAGCTTTTGAAGCAACGATCCTGGGCAAAAGTTTCCAATGAGAAAGCTGTAGATCGGTTTCCAAAACGTCCGATTAGAAAGTTTCTTACTTTCTATCTATTAAGTATTAGTGTTTTTCTGCTTACTACAGATGCCCGCGAAATACAAAAAAACACCACGTGACTTGCCCACCTGTGCGCCAGTGCGTGCGATGATTCTAGTGCTCCCTAACGTTCCACATGCAAACGACCACAGCATTTGCCTGGTTATGCTGCGTCAACAGGGCAGCAACGATGGTGGTGGCCGTGTGGCTAACCCGTTTTGCTAGCGGCAACACAGGTGATAACTGCTGCCCGCTTCTACTTATCGCTGTCATGAGCCGGCGGGAGAAAACCATATCGTTTGTACACGGAATGTTAGGGAGCACTAGAATCACGGCGCGCAGAGGCGCGCAAGCGGGCATGTCACGTGGTATTTTTTGTATTTTGCGGGCATCTGTAGTAATTAGAAAAACACTAATAATAATGGATGGAATGTTGGAAACTGTCTTATCGGATGTTTTGCAAACCGATCTACAGCTAGAACCGATCTGCAACTTTCTCATTGTAATATTTTGCCCAGCTTCGTTGCTTCCAAAGTTAGTTAATTAAGGTGGCCTAATTAAGCAATCAATCAGAACACAAAAAATAGTGTAACGTAATCCAGGCAACAATCAGCAATATGCATTTGGTCGTGTCGTCACTGATTGTGTCAGCATATTTTATACTCTGGCTAAAGATAGCCCGGGCACCCTGTATATTGTAGTGAACGTTTGCTCACCAGTTAACCCCTTGTGGGTTTGCCTATATTTTCGACAAGGTGATATAAAAACCGGCTGTGGTATATTGATATAAACTACAAAGAAGTAGTATAAAAGAAATTTCATCAAAATCAAGTCAGTAGTTGACTGAAAAAAAGTGGGATGTATATGTCCCACTGATTCATGAGAGCATTTTCAAAAACTGGGAAAACATTGTCCCACTGTCTCGCAAAGCCACCATCGCGCGATTGCATCAACGGGTATTTGGGATGAAAAGGCCGAAGCAAGTGGCACAGCGTATCACTTCTCAAGTTGTGCTGACCTCATTTCCAGCAGTAGAACACCACCTGCACCTCTTGTGAGCCTTCATAGCACTGTGGTCTGTTCCTGTAAAGCTTATTTCACCGCACGCACCAACCATTTTTTGTCCATTTGCCTGTCCTTGCTTTGGCTGTTACAATCGTCGAGCACGGCTGTCCTCCCCGAATACGTGCCTACTTTTCAAGAGGTATATGATGTCAAGAAAAATATTTCCAAGCACTAATATCCGCAATTACGCTTTGGGATGAGCGTGGCAATTTTGCAGGGGATTGTGTTTCGATGCATTTATCGGTCCAGTTATTGCGCAAATTTACAAAAACATGTGATGACTGGAAGCTCAAATGGCCTCTCTGAAAGACCAGAAAGAGAGGAAATTATCCGGCATTTTGATTGGCATGTATTTTCTACCTGAAGAAGAGAAAAATTTAGAAGCTATAATCAAATATTCATCAAAATTCAACGCCATTGAAACACTACTTCCGCCCTTTGAAAGCATGGTAAAAGAATTTTCCTTGGGATTACGAAGACTTAGGTAAGATATGAGTGACTTAGCGATGCGCTAATTGCAACGGGTGATGTGGGAGAAAATTTTTTCTGCAGACGGAAAAGTGGGACGTATGTGTCCTGCTGTTGCACAAAGGGTTAAATTAAAAAGCACGAGGTTATTTGCTCAAGGTCAGACATGAATGGATGTCATACACTAAACAAAGATGAGCCTTAAGAACACTTGTGTGATGAACAGTGCAAATGGAGTTAAGCAAACAGTTCAAGTCACCTCTGCTTCAACACGTGAATGAAACTCAAGACTGCATGGCCTCCAACAAAAGGAACTAAGAGAGACGGCACACACCGAGCCAACATCTATCTCACCTTGCCAGCACTTTGCACCAGCGCAAATTATTTCAAAGATAGGACACATAGGTTTGTGTATGCGCTCAAACGTGTGAAAAGCAAGCCCAACCCCACTCATATCCCTCTTCCTGAACACCCCAGGTTTTGCATGTGCTTTATCACATGACCTTAACACACTGGGCGCATCACGTCACCATCTTCACAGACTCAATCATTTATGCTTTCCCTCAGCCTTTCAATGCATACAGGCAGGTAGAATTTGTACATAACTTCACAGCTACAGTGAGAATTCGTCTCAAGTGCGTCGACAATAAACAACTACAAAGCATCGCGCATTTACCTCTTCCTCTGCGTGTGTGCTGAAGCTGAGCTCGTCGAGTTCTCGGCGCAGCGAGTTGACACGGTCGTGCTGTGCGTCGAGCTCGGTGCGGCAGCAGATGAGCTGTTGTTCCAGTGCCTGCTTCTCTGCACACAGCAGGTCCCGCTCACGCTGTAGCTTCTCGCGCTGCTGGCGCTCTTGCTTCAGGCCGTCCGATGCCTGGCCCAGCTCACTGTCAAACCTAGAGGGAGGAAAATAATGTGCGCATTTATTTTTGTACGATAACAATAACGATTGCTTTACATGGAACAATTCATCAAATGTTAAACAACGTATTCAGAGCATGCGTCACAAAGCTCACAAGAGAAACAAAAAATGAACCACGAACATTACATATGGCAGGGTGCAGTGACTAAGGCAAGATGGTAAGACCATCCCTGCGCTGAAAATACTTAAGTGCGGCATTAACATATTTAAAATCTACTGATATACTATGCTTGCTACTACCGTATATTGCCGATTATAAGGCGAAGTTTTTCTTTCATAAAATGACCTTCCAAAGTTCGGGGGTCGACCTATACGCGGAATCGTAAAGTCGACTTATCTGTGGGGTCCGACAAAAGGTCGTCGTCCTCGGATTTCCTGCTATTCGATGCATCGATAACATCAGCCGCAGAGGCAGCGTAGTCGCGGCAACAGCTATCTCCCAACGCGCGCGCACTGCTTCCGGAGCCGCACATTTTTGCGATCTGCCACGAGGATCGCGAAACTATAGCGAAACCACGCGAGGCGAAACTACGGAGCGTGTTTAAAAATCACCGCTGCGTGGCATTAATGCGAACTGCTTAGGAAACACTGTCTCGAAAGCAGCATTTCAAACCTTTGATAGAGGGCGAACGATGCTCTATGAATAAAGAGGAATTTATCTTGCGATGTGCCCAGCAGTTTTATTTTCATACAATAGAAACGATTCGTTGACAAACCATCGGCGTTCCAGAGAAAAGCTGGCAGCGCCGTGTGGGCTGGCAACACTTCGTGGGGAACTAAACCACATGACCAGTCACATGCGCCCACAAGTGTCTTCGAGTCTTTTTGCACTCACGCCTGTTCGCCATTTCTGCATTTCGCTTCGCTTGCGAGCAGTGGTGTGCGCGATTTGCGACGCTGCCAAACAGACGCCAAGATGCCACCGCTACGCCAGCAATGGTACAGCGCTGCTTTCAAGAGGCAAGCGATCCTCTACGCAGAGTCGGAAAGCAACGTTGAAGCAGGGTGGAAGTTTGATGTGTCGGAAAAGTGCGTAAGAGCATGGAGAAAATAAAGGACTAAGATTTTCGCGTGCGCTGCTACACGCCGTTCCTTTCGGGTCAACGATGCCTGGTATGGACTGCCAACCGACATGGTCCGCGCGGCGTTTTCCACGTGCGGCATCTCAGTACCACCGGCACCTGTTCCGACGGCGAGCAGCAGCAGTGGCCCACACGATGGCGATGACCGTGACTGCGTCTTTCTCTCAAGCGACGACGAGTCATAAGCAATGTTTCATGGGCAAATAAATGTTTCTTTGCATCACTCCCTCTTCTGAAAAACTTATTGGTGAGCTATGGCCGCAGCATGAGGCTGTGTTCGGAGTCAACTTCTTTTTTCCCCTAGAAGGGGTTGCAAGTTGGGGGGTCGACTTATAATCGGCAATATACGTACTAAATGTGTGCTCGCTTCATAAACGCAAGCTAAGATCCCACTATATGCCATCAGCTCATCACAAGAAACCTAGTGCTGTTAGACAACTCGCATGCACTCTCTTCACATTATTGACGTGTCGGCCAAGAACAGTAAGAGACAGATTACTAGAGTAGTAGTCCGAATGTGTGCAACACAGCTATTTGGAAGACACGTGCTAGCATCCTCAGTAGCAAACAGTGATGCTTCCTCCCACCAGAGGAGGAATGGTTGGGTGTGTGTTTTTGTTACAAGTTTGTTATTAATGGTCACGTGATTGGCTGCTGCTTACAGTACCTCTACATCCATTCTCTTCTTTTTCTGACACGACTTTTCTTGTAGTGCAATTTGCCTCCAATTCACATAACTACCTCTACAAATCAAGCGAGTAAGAATCACCATGCCAGTTTGTATTACAGTACGCACTTTCTTTGCTTCTTCTCAAGCTCGGCATTGCGTGCCATGTGCTCCTCGACTAACAGCTTGAGGTCCTGCAGTTCGGCGCTGAGCTTCTGTGCCTTGCGCTTCCACTGGTTCACCGTCTGGCGTCCTTCGTCCAGGTCAGCCAGGGCCTCGCTCAGCCTCTTCTCGGTGGCTTTCCTTGCCATCATCTGCTTCTCCAGGTCGTCCTCGTGTTGCTGGCTTAGCTGGCGCTTGTTCATCTCGGCCTCGCGCAGCGCACGCTCATACTTCTGCTTGTAGATAGACCCTGCACAGAGGGGAGGAGTACATTCAGGAAGGAATGTATACGTCTCGAATGACAGGCACAAGAAGAGGTACAATGAAAACTCTTTTTGGATCGAGAGGTGTTGCTCGAGCTGTTTTGACAGGTGGACCTGTCTTCTTTAAGGCAAACCTTGAAGAAGACAAGACCGCTTGTCGAAACATTGGCTCCAGCGACACTTCGTGTTCCAAGGATTTCTAATCGCTTCAAGATTCCATCTTTCCCTGAACCTTAAAGGGGCCCTGCAACACTTTTTCAGCATGGTCAGAAAATGCTGCCGATCAGTAGTCCAGGCTCCTCACAACACACGAGTCTAACATTAGAGCACAGCACGCGGCCTGGGATTTACAATATATTCTCAAAGTCAGCTAAAAATCGCTTCCTCTTCTCTTGACAAATGATGCTACAGTGAAATCTCGGTATAACGAACTTCAGGGGACCGCGGAAAAATGTTCGTTATTCTGAAAGGTCGTTATAGTGAAAGCCCAAAAATTTACCATAACAATAGAATTTCAGTAACGCAAACGTCCTACCTTTGCAACGGTACGTCCTTGAACTCGTTTCTCACAACAATGCACACGTGAACGTCAGACAAGGCACGTTTATTTGAAATAGTCCATGATCGTTTTTTGACGGGTGCAGCACAAACTCTGCGTCACGAACGATTCTAGACCGTCCGCATTTTTATGCGCCGCTTCGGTCGCTGTTCCGCTTTTTTCTATGAATGTGCGGAGTTTCCTCAAGTAGTCCAACGCATCTGTGGCCGACACGGACTCGTCGCGATCTTCGGGTGCTACCGTGACATCGTCGTCCATGTCATCGCTGCAATCCTATAAGGCCCAACTGCATGCACGCGAGTTTTGAGCGACGGCCGACAGGATTTGCTGTCGCGGAGGGCCATCCATCGCCGTCGCTTGTCGCAGGGGTGCAATCGCGAAACGATGCTATTTCCGATTCCACACGGCTGGCTGATCGCGCTGATAACGCGGACGGACCGTCGTTCTGACCACTGGCCAAGCGCGAAGAGCACGAAAGGCATTGGAATCTGAAATAGAATCGTTCCGCGATAGCACCCCACGTTTCTGGAAAGCCAGAAAACATCGCTTGTCGCCCAGAAGTGAGCATGACGATATCCGACAACATGGCAGCATCTCTGACCCTCGCTTCGGTTGTAATTTGCTCGTGATGCTTCCAATCGGCGCGTACTTCAAGGAATGCAAGTTATAGACTACCTTCTTTACAGCCCCATCTCACGCGGAGAGCGAGGCAGCGGCCGTATTTTGTCGTTAATTATGATCGACGGTTCGTTTTGATGTTTCGGTGGTAGCTTGCTGCAATGTCAACATCGTCGTCGTGTGAGGTAGCCCTTCTCCCTGCGAAGCAACGATGTGAGGTGCTGCGGCTTTTCTTAAACGTTCTATGACGGCAAGAGGAAACGTTGTCGAGATGCGCCTCGTGGACTAACCCCAACATAACGCAGTTTGCAAAGTGCGACGTAGCGTAGGCAGCATACGCTTCCGGGCGCCCCATGGGATCACAGCAGATAGTATTACTGCCGCGGTTAAACATAAGATTGCGAAAAAAGGAAGTCACGAAACGCTTTTATGGCATCTTTATCTCAAACAAGACAATAATAAATTTGGCATGTTGTCATTCATCTACTCTGTAATTCTTTTTCGTAATTTGCCTGCGCGCGCGCAATAGTTTTCAATCGAGCAGCGCGACGGAGCCCGTTTGTCGCAGTCGCCTTCGCTCGAAAGTCGCGTGCTATGCATGCGGTTGGGCCTTTACAAAACCTGATGCGTTGTCGCCTCCGCAACGAAGGGGAAAAAAAAAATGTTCTCCGCCCGCGTCTTTCTCCTCCCGTGCCATCTCAGGTTTTAGCGGGAGGGCGTCCGCTCTTCGCGCTGCGTCGTCTGCTACCTTACAGCTCCGACTGCCATGACCGATATACTGAAATCTAAGAATCCTCGCATTTCGGGATATAAGTTCGTAGTACGTAGTTCGAGGATCTATAAGCAGAAGTGTTGTTAAGGTTGCACGGGAATTAAATAACGATCGTTATTCTGAAATGTTCGTTATTCTGAAATTCGTAGTAGTGAAATATTTTTACATTGAAACTATAAGCAGTCGGCACGGGCTTTCTTAAAAGTTCGTTAATTTGAGATGTTCGTTAATGTGGTGTTCGTTGTAACGAGGTTTGACTGTATTTACTCAAAATCACCATGTCGCTGACTCAAGTTCCACGCCATTGGCTGATTTGAACCTGGTGCGCTCTGTAGTTACTGCGGCCACCGCGAGAGACCGCCACTTGCCTGCGTGCGCGATACAGTACACCGCGCGTTCGAAGAAAAAAAAAGTGCTCAAGGTCACGAGGTGCGCGTGACGCACCTTCTTCCCCTGTGCCATCCCTCCCTGCTTAGCTTCCAGCGCTTTCATCGGGCTGAGAGATGAGAGCAAGCAATTACAGCGTGCGACAAATCTTTGCAACTTCGCTCGTACTAGTCGGATTCTAAAATTTTTGTGCAGATTGATTCATGAGGCAATAAGCTACTTTAGTGAAGCCATTTCATGACTACTTAGAAAAGCGTTGCGCCTTCTCTGCTCAGCGATAACAAGGCACGCTTCTCAAAGGCATACTTTAAAATATATACAAACGATCCCTCATAGTGCAAAGGAATGCCAAGAAATCTCCTGGTTAGCATCAGAAGTGCTACAAAATACACGTGGCTCTGGGGAACTGGTGGTACAAGCTCTTCAACACCAATAAACAGGGACACTAGCAAACTCTGATCATTGAAACATTCGATACATTCAAACAAAATTTAAGTTTTTGGTTGGCCTGATAAGTTTTCAACATATTTTAAAGCCGCCTGATTCAAACTGCTCCACTGCACAAATGTCCTTAAATCAAACTTTTCTGCTTGTCCAGGCCAGAAAATATCTGCCGTCTTTGTTGCTTCAAGCTGAACATCTGCGTTTTTATATCACCAACAGTCACAAACAATGCTGATTGCTGGCCTACAAAGCGGCCAAAGCCACAGTAAGCCTTCACGTAAGCCTCCAGCCTTCCCTCTACCACGCAAGCCACAGTAGTTCATTGTAGTTTGAGTAAACTTGTGTTATTGTGTTACGGCAATAAAATTTTCAAGGAAAGTAGCACAAAAGTAATTGATTACACTTCTGTAATTGCTCAGTTACTTATCTGGGGCTGTAATTGACCACTGTAATCAACTGCACTTTAAAGAAAGTAATTGTACTGTAATCGGTTACTTATTTTCTGTAACGTGTAAGTCTGATTAAATTGTATGGCGCGGTTTCCACCTGCCACCATCACGCCTCCGTGCATTTGCAGTGCTTATCCGTAAAGGCATCGCCGCACTGCGCCGTGACAGTGGCCCCTTCAGATTCTCAGCATACCTAACCCTATAACACTTGGCATCGCGGTAAAGCTAACTTTCGGAATCCGCCACGGCCGCAGACTAGGGTTACCAACAGTCCCGGATTTTTCGGTACTGTCCCGACTTTTCATACAGCGTCATGAGTCCCACTACGTCCATGACGGGACTACATGCCCCGGATTTGTTCCGGATCGTCTGATTAGAATTTTTTACGTGATCCATGGCACGCGCAACAACGCGAGTCACGCAACGTGACACGAAGTTCACAAGAATCGCACGAACGAAGCAATGTTGCGGTGGCTGCGAGGGGCTTTATGCACTCTAGCTGAACTTTCGCGTGGAGTGCGAGCATTTTTACGAGTACATTCTCCAGCAAGAGGAAGTGTTGCGAGCAGCACGTAAACAGGTGAAGTACCTTTCAGGAGGCCACAACTATAAGGAAACCACGGATGTGTCTGGAAGATACCGCAATAAAGAAAACTAACTCCGCTACCTTTCTATGTTAGTGTACATCGCCCCCTCCCCCCCTTTCCCGTCCCGACTTCGTTCATTGAAGAGTTGGTAACCCTACCGCAGACGGGTGGACTCGCTGGTTCGAGCCTGTGAGATGATCGACGCGGCAGCGGTGGTGGCTTCAATTAATGCCGTTTCGAACCAGCAATTTGAGCAGAAAGCCCGAAAAATCGTACGCCAAATCGTTTCAGCGTCCGAAATTTTACTATGGGGCTTGTGGTGGTGCTGTGAAAGCGTCCGAATTTTTGCGCATGTCCGAAAAATCCCCATTTCACTGTACATATTTACGTTTGCCTATGTGCACGCGACCATGTACGTGTATTTTTTCATGGTTCTTTACCACAATATCCGAGAGGCTTATGAAACAATGAGCATTGATTCAAACAGCAGGTTACATATACTACGAACATTACATTACTACAACCATCAATGCTTCGCCTGCAGCGGAGAAAAATTCGCCGTGGTTGAAAGTGGTTAAACGAAGTTTGTCGAGCGATAGCTCGGTTTTGCTTTGGAATAGGACGAGACCATTCGTTTGCATAGATAGATTTAACATTATCGCATGTCCTGGTTTAGGCAGACAGCCGCTTTTGTAGCAGCAACTACCGCACACACAAGCGCTGCACAGCGCCATCAGCGCGAACACGGACTGAAGGATGGATGCTATGAGAGTCCCCTTTATAACGGGGCGGTGACCTGTGCGCCACCACGCACGAAGAAAAAAAATTGGGGGACGCTTAAGGTTCGCCTTTAAGAGTTGAACGCGATAGCGATATCCTGCCCCTAGTGCGCACTTCGAACACTACGAATGTTCAACAGAATGCGCGCACTAAGGCGTGTGTCTTATGTAATGGGTAGCATGCTTTAAACCAGAAACTTTTTCGAAGTTGACATGCACCCACTACGTGGTCTTAATTGAATACGCGCAGTAATGTGTGTGTCTTTTGTAATGGGTGGCTGTCTTTAAACCACCAAGTCGTTATGATATTGACGTGGTGTGACGCCCGATGGCAATGTACGCTTATACCACGCAATATTACTGCGATATTACATCTCGTATTGTGACACCTGTATACAGGACACGTAATTTTGGGAAGCATGAAAGTTACTTTCAATGCAGCTCCAAGCAGAGGCGTGGCTGTGTGGTAGAACACCTGCCTGCCACGCAGACGGCCCGGGTTCGATTCTCACTCGGATCCAACATTTTTGTTATTTTATTTGCAGCTTTTTCAATTTTTCGGTCACGGACAAGATGATGATTTTTCGCTCACAACCAACGGTGCCGACACCGACGGCGGAATTTCTGCGGTACGAGCTCTTTAACACTATCGCGTTAAAATTACACCATCTCCCGCTAAAGAGAAACATGTGTGGATGCAAAGCAGCGGGGAGTCAGTGTCAGCGCCAGTGTCAGCACTGACGTTGACACCGGCGCTGACGCATGCGCTTTTGCTGGCGCTAACTCTGACACTTAGCGGCGGCGTTGACGCTGGTGCTCATCGCGGCGTTGCGCAGGAGAATGAGGCGAGCGCGCTCCGTCATTTTATACCGGGGAACTACCGTGCCGCCCCCAGCGGAGTATGCAGCTGTCGCACCACCTGTCGTGCGCGCCGCGCCGTAGAGTAGAGGATTCCTAGAGGAGAGAGAGGGGGGAGCATAGGAGTGGAGAGAGAGGGGGGGGGGACGCGCGCCACACCGCAGAGTAGAGGATTCCTAGAGGAGAGAGAGGGGGAGGAGACGCGCGCGCCGCACCGCAGAGTGGACGATTCCTAGAGGAGAGAGAGGGAGCGTAGGACGGGAGAGAGAGGGGGAGGGGACGCGCGCGCCGCTCCGTGGAGTAGAGGACTCCTAAAGGAGAGAGAAGGGGGAGCGTAGGAGAGGAGATAGAGGGGGAGGGGACGCGCGCCGCTCCTTAGAGTAGAGGATTCCTAGAGGAGAGAGACGGGGACGGGACGCGCACGCCGCACCGCAGAGTAGAGGACTCCTAGAGGAGGGGGAGGGGACGCGCGCGCCGCTCCTTAGAGTAGAGGATTCCTAGAGGAGAGGGCGGGAGCGTAGGAGAGGAGAGAGAAGCGGAGGGGAAGCACGCGCCGCTCCGTAGAGTAGAGGATTCCTAGAGGAGAGAGAGGGGGAGGGGACGCGCGCGCCGCTCCGTGGAGGAGAGGACTCCTAGAGTAGAGAGAGAGGGGGGAGCGTAGGAGTGGAAATAGAGGGGGAGGGGACGCGCGCCGCTCCTTAGAGTAGAGGATTCCAAGAGGAGAGGGCGGGAGCGTAGGAGAGGAAAGAGAAGGGGAGGGGACGCGCGCGCCGCTCCGTAGAGTAGAGGTTTTCTAGAGGAGAGAAAGGGGGCGCGCATGCGCAGTGGGGGGTGGACGCCGTGGGCAAGAACGAGGGAGGGACGGACAAAGCCCTCGCCATAAGCTGCTCCGCATCTAAAAAGAAAACACGTTTTCTTTGTTTTAAGTCTTAATGCTTTGTCTACTTCAATTAAATAGAAACTTAAAGGGGCCCTGCAACACTTTTTGAGCAGGGTCAAAAAGCGCTGCCAATCGGTAGTCGAGGCTCGCGAGAACACGCGAGCCAAATATTATAGCGAAGCGCCGCGGCCTGGAATTTACAATAAATTCTCAAAGTCAGCTGAAAATCGCTCCCTCTTCTCTCGACAAATGATGTATTAGTCCGCAATATATGACGCGATTGTCGGCAGTTCCACCATTGGCTGATGTTATAATCACGATAACACCCTCATTATTACCTTCGTTGTTAATTTTGAGTTGAATAAGTAGATAATATGTATGTTTATATTGTGTTATGCCGTTAAAACACTGAACAAACATTATTATTAGCACTTCCAGTCTCACCGACAGCTCGTCTGCTCGTAGTTGCGTGGTTGCGTTTTCTTCACCACGCGCAGTGCCGAAATATTTCTGTGCTTTTGACCATCGCCGGTTGCCGTTGAGAGTGGCAGCCGTTCGAGTGTTGCCTCGTCAGCTGGAAACTGCATCGTCGGCACGTTCTCACGACCGACCGAGGCAAGGGTGCAGCATTTCTCAGATAACAATGCCGGCGCCGGCTAGTTTAGGATACCCGTGTTCGCTGTACGGTGAGAGTCCCGTTCGCTGTCTGTTCAGTATGTCATAGAGCCGTACCTCGGCGTATCCTCCCCGTAGTCTCAGGTTCCCGAGAAACCGCGACACAGCAACCAAGCAGACTCGCATTTTCACGGTAGCTGCAGACAGCCGGGGGATGGGTCCGCGCCGGCCCGATGCCCCACGATCCTTTCTTCTAGTCTTTAGTTCTTTGTTTTCAGCCCGCACTCGCTGTGCGCCCGCATTCAAAGAGCAAACAGCATCGAAGTGCCCACCCACCGGCTTAAATGCTGTCAATCCAGTACCCCTACTGGGAGAAGGGTGCACGCAGCTTTGCCGTGTTGAATACGATTCAAGCGCGAGCAGTGCGACGAGGCGGTGTATCGGAGTGTGGATCGAAACCCATCTCAGCTGTCATTCGTTCCAAACACGCACGCAGGTTTGCGTCCATGGTTGGTAGAGCGATGAAAACACTACGGCAGTTCGAGGTGCACACCCAACATTACCAAACTGACTCGCAGTTTTCAAGCACGCGCGATACACGGTGCGACGGGCTCCGCTCGACGAGCACCACGCAAGCCGACCGGAAGTGGCGCCACAGACCACGTGGTTGCGCCCTGACGACAGCGAGAAAAAAATGAAGAAAAAAATTCCGCCGGCGCTGACGTAACTCTTGGGCACCTCCTCGTACCTCCGCGCTCCCTCCGTCCACGCCCCGCGCAGCTTTCCGCGCGCTGGCGACGTTGAGCAGAGGGAGAAAGCTGCGCGGAACGTAATTTCTATAATTTGGTAACCCCACTTAGACTTGACGGATTCGAAAAATTTTTGCGGCATATGACTCGTGAAGAGTCATTCGTAAATAATGAGACTATTCCAATATAACTCAGAAAGGTGTTGCAGGGCCCCTTTAATATAGAGGAAGAAAAGACCGTAAGTTCACAGCCACCACCAGCGAAAGAATGACCTTATTTTCCCCACTATTTTTGTCCTTTCTGTCTATTTTTCTGTTAACTTATTTCTATGACGGAGGTGTTTACCTTTCAAATGTTGTCCCTGAAACCCAAGACTTCGTGTAGGCTCGTGCCCAATAATACCCCAGGGTGGATATCGTTTGTCACACTATCGTGCGCGACACTATCGCTTGCGGTTTCGAACGTGAACATGTTCAATGTGATCGCTGCTACAACAATGTGCAGAGTGAGTGAAAATGAGTTACGGAAATGAATTACCTCGCGGGGGTGTAATAAGACGCCCAAGGATGCAGAGATATTCCTAGGCAACAAAATTAACACGGAGCTGTGGGAGGCACAGCTCTCAAGCTCAGATTGTTTGGTTATGTCCGACGAGTGGAGCCGTAGAGTTGGGGCCATAACGTTCTTCTTCTTCTACCGCTTTCACTATACTCCAATATTTACGTAGGAAATATATTGAAACGGGGGAGAGAGAGAAAGATTTACTATGGTGGAAAAACTGAGAGGTCGGCCTGACGCAATGTCCTGACTCAGCGTTGGAGAGGGTGGAAAAGAGAGGAGAGAGAAAGAAGGTGTTGAGGATGAAGGTGATGGCGAAACAAAAGCCTGAACATACCCAAAGACTGCTTACAGTCTTTTGTTCCAGTTAAGTCTCGTGCAAAAATTTGCTTACAGCTTTGATAATATTATGCTGATAAATGAGGATGAGGTGAAGGCCCAACAGAACTTTTTTCGATAATTGTTGCTTGACCAATTTGAACAAGAGGGTTGCCCGCGATTTTCTGTGCATGGCATATCGCGGGCTGCAGACGCACCTCGAGATCGATCGGTATTGAAAGCTTACATAAACGTGACGTTCTTTAGGCATCGGCGACCTACATAAACGTGACGTTCGTTCGGCGCCGGCGATCGCCGACACTTTGCGCTGGACGAGCGCCAGTTCGCCGATCTCGTAAATCTGTCCCGAGTTGAAGCCGCAGAGCTTTGACGCGGGCGTCGGCCACAGCACGCGACCCAGCAAGGACGCAAAGCTGAAGCGGCGACCTTCCCAACAGAACACGGCGAGCACTTCCTCCGCACGGGCGCATTTATCAACGACACGGGAAAAATGTACACGAACCACAACAAAATAGCGGTGCCCACGGTATGCACAAAGTGACAAATCTTCTGTGGTTTACAGCCGGAAAGCGTTAAAGCGCGCGAGAAAAGGTGCCGACGAAGCATAGCACGAACGGGCACGACCGTGGCGGCATGTGTAAACCATCAGAGAAGACAAGGGCCCCACGTCGTCGTTGACGAAAGAGCGGCCGTCAATCGGCAGCCGGGCGACGAGGCGGCTTTTGCCAGCTGGCTTCGTAGACTACCGCTGCCGACGACGGCGTTAACGTGCATAGGTTACGAAAGTGGTTCCCGACTTGGAACACCCCAGCCCCGAGTTGCCACGCATTCCCCAGCGTAACGGCAACCTGGGGCACGCGAACGCACACGCAACCCAACCTTCGGGTATCACACGCCGTGTCGGTGCTAACAGACGTGAACCCCGCTCCTCGACAAATTAACGCGAGCGAGCTCGTCGAAAGCCGACAAGCGGCTCCAACAGGCGTCAAAACGCGGCTGTGTGTGCACACTGTATATGGCGCCGCTTTTGTTGCTGAAGTATACGCGGCCACTTCGCGCACGGCGTTACGCTGTAGAGGCGAACAGAACGAAACAGATGCGCCATCATACGACAGCAGGCTACAGTTCGGGTTATGCGGAGACGGTGGCTTTCCAGCATACCGTCTCGACGCGGAACGCGGAAGGGTTCAGCCGCTGCCGTATATACATATCCGTGTTTTTCACCGCTCACATCTCACGCCTCGGAGACAGCGCCAATGCGACATGGAGCACTCACCGGCGGCCGCGGCGTCGTCCTCGTCCGAGACCTCGCCGTTGAGGTCGGCGGAGCGCAGCATGCGGCTCTCCATGGCCTCCATCTCCATGCGGTCCTTCTGCTGCTGCAGCTGCGAACAGCGCGCCTGCACGGCAGAAGAAATTCAATATCGACATCAGTGAAGCACACAACAGCCTAGTACTGCACAGCCGTGAAAGAGACAAATGTATGACTAACGCCAACCAATACTACGCAATCAGCTGGTACAGTCAGGATAGATAAACGAAAAAAAAAGAAAGGAAAAAGAAGGATGCGCCCCGAAACGTCACCAAACCGAATGCTTGAATTATCTTGTAACAAGCGAGCTGCACTACGATTAAATACCGGTGAGTTTGTTAACGTCAAGACACCAATGTCACGGGCGCACATATGTGGTAGACTGGAGGCAGTTACAAACCTCTCCGACCTCGTTCCTCTCAGGAGGGTATTATCCGGACATCTATTCAGACGATGACTGCGAACTATGCGGCTGGGCTCAGGAATCTCTTAGACACATTCTCTGGGAATGTGAGGTCGCATGGCTAGAGAAAATGCGGTCTCCCCAGATGAAGCTGCGGCGCGGTGGACAGCCGCGTTGCGAAGCTCAAATGTCCAAGATCAACTGTGGGCCATCCAGGAAGCCCGTGAGGCGGCGAGAAGACTCCGGTCCTCCTCGGTGGCGGCCTAGGCCCAGGCCACAAATTTGTGGACTTCTCAATAAAGTTCTTACCACCCCCACAAACAAAATAAACCAGGAATACAAAAATAAGGCTCAGGCTAAACAGGTTGTTTTCATAACATATGTATCATAAAAGCTTATGAATTACAGAAAAAAAATATTTGCGTACTTTTTGTGGAATTTCTTCATTCACAGCAGCAGCAAACCCATAAAGTGGGTCAAAGTCGAATCAGAACAGTAATACTAACAATAGACTAATCAAATATGGTGCGGTAATGGAAGCCCTTCCTTCATACGGGGAACCCATACCCGTTTCAAGGTTTGCAAAAAGTCTCATACTGCTACTTTCTCGTGAGTGAGAAAGTCGGGCTAATATCGTGTGCCAGAACCAAAATGGAGCGTAACTGTCGCGCACTTCAATAACGCTTAGTATGACGTCATTGTTTCCCTCGCATTACTTGACGTGGACAAGCGACCATGCTTATCAAGCGGCGATCGAGCTCGTTTCGTTGCTGCTGCGCACTTGCCGGAATAGTCGCTTGGTAACGACACTCACTCATTCTTCCTTGCCCGGCATGAAAGGTCCCGCCTTCGCAGTGGCCGAACTCCGGCCGCGAACAGAGCCGTGCGGTTTATCAGACGCGCCGGGTAAAGGACATCTGCCAACGACTCGCAGTCTTTTGTAATTCGAATGGCCAAAATTTGTATCACACCGCGTTTACATCGTCAAGTTTTCGAAACAATTAATTCGGATTTTCTTTTTTTTTGCTAAGCTGCTTTCCGTGGAGTTGGAATACGTTATCAGAATAAGCGCGACTGCTATAGCACGTCTACGCCTGATGCGCCAATGAGCGACGTTGCGAGCAATCAGGAAAGTTGGATCGTTTGAATAACAATTCTTTCACGGCGCCCGAATGTGCCATCGCGGAGCACATTCGGGCCACACTTTCGTAACTACGTCGTATATCAACGAAACGTACAAGCACAATTTAAAACGACATCACCGAGACGTAAGAAAACTAAACTGCAGCCGATCAAGCCTTGAATGGGAACTTCGAAGCCGAATGATTGCGAATGAAATCGAGCAGACAACGCCACGTCTGTCGTCTTCACTTCGCCGAGTCTTAAACGCCGTTTAATTCCGTTCTGTAATGCATCAGCTGCAGCCCAGTCTAACACACTTCCAATGACACGAGCTTGTATCGCTGTGCAAACGGTGGTCCCGTGATTTATTTATTGAGAAAAACCGCACTTCACGGTCGACTGTGCAAGGGATAGCAATTTAGTGAAACGAAAATGATAAAGAATTAGGAGCCCTTCCACTAGCAAGAAAGCGAAGCTTGGCGTGCGTGCCTGTCCTATGCTCCCCTCCTAAGTGTTTTCTTCCTGCATGTCGGGAATGGGACCTTCACCCACAGCGCAGCAGCGCAACACTTCTGCTGGTACAGGCAACACCGACGGTCGTGCGTCAAACAATGAAATGCAACAATAAAAAAAAGGCAACAATGGAATGTGGAAACCTGCAATGACAAGTGGCCTCGATAAAACATCAGATTTCCATATCAGAAACGGCTGTGTCGCCGAGAAGCCCACCACAGAGAGAGCATCATCGGTTACTGGAGAACGGCGCACACAAATTGCGCATGTGACCGGCGCACCTTCGAGGGCCTCATACGTGTACGGCTGCACACTTGCCGGCGCCGGGTTTCTCGCGAACTATGCCGCCGCCACCGGAATATGTCAGCTCATAAAAGCTTCAATTCAGAGTCTTCATTAAGCCTATAGGCCTTTTCGTCGCTCAATAAGCCACACGATGAACTCGAACTGATTGCAAGTTCCTTGCTTTAGCTTGTCCCGTTTAAATAAACGCACGGTATCCACTATGAACTCGAGATATATATAACACGTACAGCCGCCACTTGGGCCACACTTCGACCTTAGTCGAGGCCCCCTATGGACGTACACGCAATCTGGTTTCAAGCGCAAGAACAGTAAGCAGCAATGCGTCTACACACAAGACGCATTGCTGCTTTGGCGTAGTGGAGGTCAGGAACCTGCAAATAAAGTTTGGCTTCACTCGCCGCCAGGAGCGACCTCTGATCGTGGGTTTGCAAGCAGAGGGCCAGATGTACGTGGAGCTGCAGGGAGACACTACAACTCCGAGCCTACTGGAGACGATTGCCCATATCGCCGGAGCTACTGTTCATGGCCTCGTCGCTCAAGGTAGTGTGTCAGTGAACATGACTCTTGATGATTTGGCGTCTCATTTGGTAACAGCTCCACCGACATGTGAATTTCGAACACCAACAAACTTCACTGACTGAAACAAGAAAGGTCCCGAGCTTCACTCATGTGAGAAGAAAACATCCATGCTGAATCTCCTTTGGCAGTTGTCTAAGTTATTCGTACGCGTAGAGCTTTATTGTAGGTAGTATCCTTCCCTATAGAAGGTTGTTTTTGGTTGCATTGGCATGGCGTCTTTCATCTTCTCTAGCACTCGTCAGCGTATGGAACGCTGTTCTATGGCAAGCGCACTGCTGTGCAATTTTGTGAGCCTCAATAAGCTCTTCAAGGGCATCTCGCACGGAGGTGGGTAGGCAAATATTACACAATCAGGGGCTGAACCCCCTCATGGAATCGGCAGGAAGAATTCCATTGCAGCAGGCTATTAGGCGTAACTCTACGCCCGTCTAGAGTTACTGTACATGCTACCTTTATGTAGCAGAGTTGCGCATCTGTCTTCCAACGCCGCTAGCAACCATGCATTGCGGAGAAGCTGCCGCTTGGGTCAATTTTTTTATTTCTTGACGCCGCCGCTGCAGCGAACTGAATTAACACTAGCCATCGACAGCCAATGTTTATAGGCCTGACTGGCTGCCCAGGCGGCGCTGCGAAAACGGTGCTAAAAAGCGCCCCCTACGACAAGTTCTTTGGTTTCGAGTAGTCAGACAGGCGGCCGCATGCAGCACTAAGCTCAGATGCGCAATGGAGCCGCCGCTATCGGTTGTGCTGCGCTTTGGATCTCGGCCAGTTTCTGGCGTGGCTGAGTTCTTCAGGCCAAGCAATCTGCGTAAACGCAACAAGCTCGTCAACGTCAAGTATGTTTACGACGTGCAGGAGATTGAAGGAACCATTTCGGCGCGCTGCAACGCCAGACAGGTTAATCGGCCACACGGTAGGCATGTCGCCTGCAAAAACGAAGTGCGACTTCACCGCATAGCTGTGGTTGCTAGCCGGACCTATGCGCTACTCTGCTACCTAAAGGTGGCATATACAGTGACTCTACGCCCGTCGTGCTCCTAGCGCCATCTCGCTGGTAATGAAGAAACGCTTATAAGCGCCGGCCGTCTCCGAGTCCGTCCAACGGTAAAGGGTGTGTATATAACGCTCGCCGTTAGCTACGTGGAGGAGCTGCGTTTCGTGGCGTAGCGGTTAGCGCCACTCGCTGCGGAGCAAGAGGTCCCTGGTTCGATTCCGCGCTTCGGAAGCATTTTTCTGAATTATTTTTCTTTGGGGCTTTTTTATATATATACATACTTATACATATACGGTGCATGACGGCGACGGCAACATTCAGCCGAGACTGTCCATATAATTGCTATCGCAATAAAAAGAAAAGGGTGATGGCCTAGTGGTTAAGACACTCGCCTTCGGAGCATGGAGGCCGCGTTAAAACCGGAGCGAGAATGTTGCTCCTATAATTTGTAGCGGCGATCATCTTACGTGACAGAGGGACCTGCCGACGGGCGGTCAGTTGTATCGTTGTGTGGGCATAAAGACGCATTTAAAGGGACACTAAAGGCAAATAACAATTTATGTCAGAATGAAAGCTCAATGTATGACAACTTTTAAAACGGCAATATTATCGACAGCAGTGCCCTACTTACCGAGAAATTAAGCTAAATGTATCACATGATGAGCGCCACGAGTGGGACATTTTCGAAGTGATCCCGATGACGTATGAGAGTCTGCCTACAATAAATCACTAGTAATCAAACTAGCAGCAATAAAAAAGAACCTCCCGTGCATCAAAAGACGTAATAAAATGCTGTTTGTTCGCTTCCGTTTGATCCATGGAAAAAAAAAAAAAACCGCTGTGGCGTTGCCATGAGGAACGGCGCGCGTGGTTCAAAGGTTCCGTTTTCGCCGAACTGCGCTTCGCCCGGCGCTTTGCTTTGCTCACGCGGTCGCGTCTCAGTGGTAGTTTCGGGATCGCGTACTTGCGCGTGTGTTTTGCGCAATCATGAATGACGCTCTGACAGAAAGTTAGACAAAATGTCGCATGCAACGACGCCGGCACTACGAGCCCTCAGCAGCATACCGCGTTCTTCGGGGCTCAAGTCGCTGAATTGGAGGCCAGCGTCGCGAGCCAATGTCTCTTTCGTCAAGTTCTCCGTCCACATGCATCGCGGCGATTGCGGCAAGCTTCGATGGCTTCGATGGCCGTTGTTGCTGCTGTGGGTCCCGCTACTTTCGCTCTGCTGCTACTAGTGTCGGCGGCCGCGCAGTAAAGGCGGGCAACGTTGGGCACGGCAGCAGTGACGTATGAAAGTCGGATTTCAGGCGGGTGATTTGAAGTGCGCTAACGGGATGCGGACCACTAAAACTTGATTTTATTTCAAAATAAGCACTTCCTTGGCATAAAAGTAGCACTACGAGGTTTCTGGACCGCTATTTCTACAATCAACGTCGACTTAATATCTGCCTTTAGTGTCCCTTTAAAGCTCATCGCTGCATGCCGTGCAGGTAGATCACAAGACGAAGACGCATGTAACTCGCTTCTCGGGCTTAAGAGAGTAGTGGGCCTGTATCAGTTTACACAAAAGCTACTCTTTACGTCCGCGTTACACACGCATGGAGTTTCGACCCAGACAATTTTCGTACCAGTAGTTTGGTGACCTCCTGCGCTGCTGTTGCTGCACGACCGTGCAGGTGAATTTTCGCACAAGCGATAAAGCAGGACAGGGTCGAGTACGCGTCGCCCCCAACTCAGTCACACAGTCGCGGTGCCGTTTCAAGCGATCATCGCGTGAGGTAAAAGTACTCGTGTTCAAATCGAGGTCAAGGTATGTTTTATTTATTCCGCGCTCACTTTCGATTGTCCCTCTCGAAGTTTACAAAAAGAAAGGGTGGTGTCATCACGGGAAAACAAAATAAAACTATCAGGCCACGAGTTCAGTCGAACAAAGGTGTCTAGCTGTGCAGCCACGAGCACTCGGCAGCAAAGCGGACGGCCAGGAATGAGGCGAGGAAGGTTTGGCGACAAAGAAGCGACTACGTCGACTGCCAAGATGACAATGACTGACACGCTGGCAAAACAATGCTGCCGGTTAAGTAAGCGAGCGAAAGCCAACGTGTAGAGTCGATGTTGGCGGGAGCACAAGAGCTGAAAACACCTGCACGGAGCCAAGATAACCGGGCGTTAGTGTTCCAGCTGCATACCGCGCTGGTATAGCAACAGGACAGAGAAAATAGTGAAGGGGAGCCGAAGGAACAGCGAGAGTCGAACAAGGCCACAATCAGTCTCGCGAGTTTGCAATGGTTTCGTACGGGATCGTACTGGCGCGTACGGGCGTCGCGTCGTGTCTTACACAAGGTTTACGGGGGGCGCTTTTTCCGTGGGATGGGAGAAAGAAGTGTGCCATCGTCTACGGAGAGTTCGCAGCGAAAACCCTGAGTGCGGCTGACAAGCTGGAAAAATAAACGCAGCGGCTATGTGCTGTAAAAGGCAACATGCAAGCAGGTGCCGATAGTTGTACGACGCCGTGCTTGCCCTTTGCGCCAGAAAAGCCGCGGTTTCCAGACAGCCAGTCGGCACTATGCCTGGGCGGCTGTGCGATAACCGCTGCCTTGTTTAACCTCGCTTGCCTACTGTGTACCCTTAGTCTTTTGATAGCACCTAATCCAATGCACTTACTCATGTCGTGAAATTGGGCTCTCTTATATTTTCGCGCACTGTTTCGGTTATTTATTTCTGATTCGCAGGCTAGAAAAAACAAAAGCACAAAAAAGAAGCATCGGGAAAACATTAGAAGCACCCTGTTTTTTCTGAAATCCCTTCCTAGTCCTCAGGAACTCGTGCAGTCACGCTTAGTATGCGCTCGTATTACGAGCAGTCTGAAATCTTTCGAAGATCTCAGCTCTCGTCCAGTAATAAACCACAGAGTGAGGAGGACGCGTTTTCAGCGCAAGCCTTTTCTCGGCCTGTGCCACTGCACGGTTATGTTCCCAGAGAAATATCGCGAATTATCGCGACAGTTTGGCTGTATGAAACGTTCAAAGGCCACGTGGAGAACCGGCCATTCTGTCATCGGGGCTAGATGGACCGAGACGCGAGGTGGAGACCAAGGTTGCCAGGTTTGGCTACTTTTCTAGGCCGGTGGCGGCAGAAAAATCATCTTGGCTACTTGGCTCCTTTTTGGCTGCTTTCTTGTCTTGTCTCCTCGATTTTAGCGAAATTATCAATATCTGGTTAAGTGGCAGCCGCTGGTACTCCAGTATATGGCGTCAAAACGTGGTAGTCAAAGCGTGCGTCCAACTCCGAAAATTAAATTTGGCACTTTGCGTAAGCAGATAATGAACTTTAATGAAAAGGATGGCACAATGGCCAAAGCAGGTCCAACGGTCAATGGTGGCGATTATAACATAAATATAAAAAACTGTACGTTTTTAACCTGCCAGTCAAGCAGGCCTCGCGCGCGCGTACTCACACACACACACACACACACACACACACACACACACACACACACACACACACACACACACACACACACACACACACACACACACGCACATACACGCACGCACACACACACACACGCACGCACGCACGCACGCACGCACATACACGCACACACACACACACACACACACACACACACACACACACACACACACACACACACACACACACACACACACACACACACTTTTAGATAATAGGAAGTGAACAGGAATCTGATGTATGATATCGAAAGCGCTCCGCATCCAGGGCGCTGTGCACTCATAGACATTAGAAATAGGATATGCGACATTTCAAGTTGAGCACTGAAAAACCAGGACACAAGGCAAAGCGGCAACAAAAGCGCTCACTAAGAACTGTTGTTAATGAGCGCTTGTGTTGCCGCCTTTCCCTCTTGTGTCCTTGTTTTTAGTGTTCTCTTTAGAAAGTCGTACCAACTCGTCCACCAATGAATCCTTCTAGGATATCTGACGAACTGCTTGCATCATTTCTAAGGTTTAAGTACAGACTGCGACTCTGGATTCGTCATCACGGAAGTTATTATTGCGAAAGTGGCTACAATTTATTTTTCAATGCATGCAACTGTGATTTTGAACGCACTCATCATGCAGTATATAGACTGATTTTTATTGTTGCAACTTCTAGTAAATTCAAGAAAATTCATGCAAGATGCGTGAAGAGTCATTATTCAACAGCGCAAAATGCATGAAATGATTGCTAAAGTCAATAATTTATGCTGTGAAATCTCAGGAATTAGTATTTTAAGTGTATCGTGCAGCACATGTTTACATTTTCGCCGAAAGGCTATTGAATTTAGCCATTTAAATAAAAAAGTGGAAGTGATTTTCACACATGCGTGGCTACCTTCGGTTACTTTACTGCCCTTGGCTCATGTTGGCTACTTTTTGGCTAGTTTTTCCAATTTTCTGGCTATTTTAACACGACAGTGTTTTATGCCGGGGTCCCCCAGGACTTTCATGACGTATTTCCGTCACGGAAATACGTCAGCAAAATAAAAACCACAGATGGCAAAGAAGAAAAATAGAGGGAAAAGTTCCGTTGACAGGATGTCGAACCCATGACCTTTCGGTCCGCGACGATAGCTGACGGGTGTTTATCCGACTGAGATACCGCCACACACACGACGGAGGTTACATGAACGCGCCTTTTATCTTCCATACTTTCCTCTCACGGCGCTCTTGGATGGATGGATGGATGGATGGATGGATGCTACGAGCGTCCGCTTTATAACGGGGCGGTGATATGTGTGCCACCAGGTCCGAAAAAAAAAAAAAAAGAACGCGCCGTTGCTACGACCGGCCCATTCAGAGTGTTTCCGATAGAAGTGTAATTTCGTCAACGCTTTAACATACCGCGAGGTGCTGGCTTTAGCCCAAGCCTCGCTCACAGCATCTATCCATATCGAAGAATAGCTCTCCGACGCTCGCCTGGCTGTCGCACCGCGTTCCCCGTTCGGCCTGTGAGAATTAACGGCCAGGCTAGAGGGAAGATACGACGCGCGTAGCGTTCCTCTTCGCGTTTCACGACGCTTTGAACGAGTGCATATCGAGTATCAGTGCTTATTATGTGCTTGTTAATGCCATGTTTGCGCGAGATTCACCATATGCGGTGTCCACGTATATGTTAAGAACTTCAGCTACCGCAAGGGTTAAATTATGATCATGCGCATTAGCCGTCGGCACGGAGATGTGCCACTAGGCGTCTATGTGAGTGCGTCCACATCAAGCGGCGCTATATCTGCCAAACAACAGTAGACATTGTACCAGCTCTCATATACAAATGCACTATAAACGAAGCTACTTCTGTGACGACAGGATTCACTTTCGCGTTATGCCGATTCCTATGACAGATAGATCACCCATCTTATTTTCGTCTTTTCGACCTGGCAACCCTGGTGGGGACTGCTGTACAGATGTGCACGAGCAAATGACGCGTCCGGAAGGACTAATCCACTCCGTAAACACGAGAAGACTACGCGCTAGCGACTGGTGCGACCAGGCCTCGAAGACACTCGGTAAGCTCTACCCTATGTATGCTGACAGGCACGTCTTTCTTTTAGGTGGCGTAACACCTATATTCGCGGACAATTTCTATCAGGCGTACTGATATCGCGACTAGAGTGTACTAGAATATTCTAGTACACTCTATCGCGACCGCGTGTAGCCAAGGGCCATGCTGTCTGTACGGCCCAGGTATATCGGGTTCCGGAGGGCTCCGTTTCCACTCGCTGCGGTTCTAGGACAATCCCGCGCTATCGCGTCCAGATCATGACGGCGCGACGACAGACACACACGAGCCGCCCTTTCAACTCGCTCGGAGTACGGGCGAAAGGGGTCCGAAGACGGAACGGTCGGAGCGACGGGGAATTCGGCCCGTGGGCCAGCTGGCCGCGCTCCCGGCGTCTCGGCGCCCGAGCGGCGGCATTACAGCGGTGCGACAAGCGCTCCCCGAAAGCGCTTTGCCCCCCAGGGCGGGACACGAGGGGCTAAGAGGACTACACAGACGCCCGTGGTGAGATCATCCTTGGCCCGGCTGCATACCCCGCTGGTCACGGTTCCCCGTTAAGAAGCGCCGAGGTGACCAGATCTGGCGCCAGCGGGCGTTAACGAAGCTAGTTGTTGATACAATGGCACAGGAGACGAAAGAGTGAACTACAAGGCAAGGACGAGGAAGAAAGGGCCGTCCCGAACAGGCTGTCGTGCCTTTGGACTTGGCATCATAGCCTTAGGCTTACAGTGAGAAAGGTGAACGTGGACGACGATACAGGCAGCTAGAGACGTGCGCATGTCACTGCGCTTTATCGTCGTCTAAGTTCCCCTTCCGCGATGTGAGCCCATAGGATGATGGATGAAAGGATTGTATCAATCAGGCACCCTGATTAACATTACCACCGCCTCGCAACGCACACTGCATCGTCATCATCATCAGCCTGACTGCGCCCACTGCAGGGCAAATGCCTCTTCCATGTTCCGCCAATCGAAGCGGTCCTGTGCTTTCTGCTGCCACGTTGTACCCACAAACTTCTTAATCTCATCTGCCCACCTAACTTTCTGCCTCCCCCTCGCGCGCTTGCCTCGTCTTGGAATCCAGTCTGTTACTCTTAATTCCTGCCTAAGCGCTACATGCCCTGCCCATGTCCATTTCTTCTTCTTGATTTCGACTAAGAAGTCCTTGATACCCGTTTGTTCCCTGACCCACTCTGCTCTCTTGTCCCTTAAGGTTGACTTATCATTTTCCTTTCCATGGCTCGCTGCGTCGTCCTCAATTTACGTTACGCGCACGGCGTGCCAAATGCTAATCCGGAAAGTTGAACGAAGGCACCACGGGACGTATGGTGCCTCACATGGTCTATATACATTCAAGGAGTCGTGCCACACAAAGCTTCTCATCAACGACACCTTCTTGATCACACGCACGCATAAACGGTGATTGGGAAGAAGCATCACAACGAATCCGCTCTCTCTCTCTCTCCCTCTTTCTCGTAGAGAGGCAGGAATGATCACGAAGGCGATTGGTCTGGCACGTATAAGGAAGAACAGGACACGAACACACTGAACCAACTTACAATAACGATTCATTTCTGGGAAATTGGAGATGCACGCCATGAAGCCAAATGTCTACCCCGATAGGCAAAATATACGTCGCCCATGCCCAGACCTGAGTAACAGCAAGACCAACAGGCTTTCGCATTGTACACGTACCTGATGCACATTGGAGATCGTCTCAGGAACCTGACAGTGAAATCAAAACGGCCTGATACATTGCATTTATTTTCAGGTTTCTTGCTGTCACATGCTTTGCTTTCGCGTGTGAAGCATGGAAAGTGATAATGTAGAAGAAATAACGTTTCTCGCAGAATATATTAAAAATGCATTTGCGCGAACGCATTCACCCGGCACAAAATTCAGACAAAATTGCAAAAGGTTGACTTCGCGCCTGACGCACTTGGTGTGGTAAAACGTTCATGCCAATTTTATTTTAATTGCTCTCCCTTACTAAATACGAGCCAGAGAGAGCCAGCCACAGCGGGGGGTAGGTCACGATTCCCCCTGACGTCGGCATAATGCTTTGCCAAGACTGCGAGACAGTGGCCACTTTCTAGTTGACACAGAGTTTTGAGAGTTCACCTAAGAATAGAAGCAGATCTACGATTAGCCTGCATCTACCTGCGCGAATTCAAAACTGGGTCTAACCTTGACTCCGAGCGCATGACCGAGCAGGGCAGAGCTTGGAGGCACGCTAAAACAACCCACTCTCGCTAAATTAATTAAGGTGCGAGAGAGCAGCCCAGGAACCAGAAAAGAAAGCCTGGCCGCATTTTTGCGCAGAACGAGAGCATTGCAGAGGGTGATTCACGGAGGCCTTGCCGCACATCTCCGCGGTAGCAGAGATGTGCGGCGATGGATGTCGACTTAGCGCGCTAAGGTGAGCGCCTCTACGTACGACGATTCAAGCCAGCGGGAGAAATAAAGCAGGTTACGCCACAACTTAGCCGTATACTTTACAGTGATTTACTCACAAACTGCTCAGTCCAGTCAATACTCCCCCATACGATTCTTAATTCAGACAACATAGTACGGTTTATTCGTGCAGTTTGTCGCAGTGTCATTGTTTTATCTGCCTTCCGGCCTTTCTGTAAAGCAATAAAGCGATACCTGCCTACTACGAACATTCAGCAATCATTATTCTATCTCTCCGCTCGTATGACTAGATCTGAATTTTATTGTCCAACATTAAATCAGCCGGTATGAAGGATGCATGATGTAGCAAATAAACACACATATACACAAAAAATAACACCGCAGAAAAATGAAAGGTTTAAGAACTTTAAGACGCTTTGGCCTTTATACGGAAGCCTTCTTCACCAGGCTTTTGTATGATCAATGCTTCCGCGTGGAAGCCCAAAGTCTGTGAACCTTTCACTTACGGTCGGCGATTCTCTTTTGTTCATGCCGTTCGTCATGCATGACAGAGCTCTCGTAATTAAGGTTAGACAACGAAATAACTCTTTGCCTATTTGGGAGATTCAATGTGCAACTGCGATTATTTTTTTTCGAAAACACATTGAAGCAAAACGGACGAAGTAACGAAATGATAAATGCGCCGATACATTTACACGTCACGAACATAAACTTGCGCGCTCAGTACCGGACAAAATAAACATCCCCAAGAAAGCAAAAAAAAAAAAGCGCAAATCGCTGCACAGACACGGCGATCGGTCATTTGTCTGGGAAATCATTACATTACGTTTCGCTCCTCTGACCAAAGCCTCGTTTTTTTTGTTTTTTTTTAGGTTTTTTTTTCATTCCTAGTCAAGCAGCGTCTGCGCGAGGTAGCGTATGACTACAAAGAACGAAACACCAGAAAAGTGTGAATAAAAAATTTGCAAGAGATAATCGATTTGTCTCACATGCACGGAACTTTTTCGAACGGCAGCATCATTGCTTTCTCTTTTCTAATTAGCATTCGCTAATGCATAAATTACGAATTTGCATCAGAGCTAATTCTGATTAATAGGGCGCGTAATAATGTCATTCCACGCCATTCATCTACGCAGACATTTACAACGGAGAGAACACAATAACATTTGTTGGCAGGCTAGTTGGTGATACATAGTTCATAGATAAAAACAGCACGAACGAAACTAAACACAAGGAAGACACGGGACAGAGTGCCGACTTCAACTAACGGTTTATTCTTGGGTGAGGTGAGCTTGCCTATTTATGGACAACCATCAAAATCAGGCAAGACATCGCCCAAAAATTACAGAACAAGAAAAACTATGAAGCCACAAACACGCGCGCCACTGCATCATTCTCTCCAGAACATAAAATTCATCCGGCACGTGATGGCGAAAATTCAAGTTCTTTTTTTGTTAATAGGGTCGAAGGAGCGCTTACGCACAAGGACCCTGCCTTGTGTGTAAGCGCTCGCGAAATTCACAAGGCAGGATACTTGTGTGTAAGCGCTCCTTCGACCCTATCAACAACAAAAAAAAGAACTTGAATTTTTGCCATCACGTTGGGGATGAATTTTATGTTCTGGAGAGAATGATGCAGTGGCGCGCGTGTTTGTGGCTTCATAGTTTTTCTTGTTCTGTAATTTTTGGGCGGTATCTTGTCTGATTTTGATGGTTTACCATAAATAGGCAAGCTCACCCAAGAATAAACCGTTAGTTGAAGTCGGCACTCTGTCCCGTGTCTTCCTTGTGTTTAGTTTCGTTCGTGCTGTTTTTACCTAGGAGAGAACACCGCGAAATTCTGCGCAGCGTACTGTAAAGCTCTCTCCACGGCATACACACTCATAATGTGGAAAAGCGGACTTTCTGAGACGCCGCTTTCCCGTAGCAGATGAAACGTCGCTTGTGTGAACGGTATGTGGGCTCTCATAGGCAAGCTCGTGCATTCGTTTGATAAGACAAAACGGCCTTCTTCACCGCGTTTACTAGCATAAAAAGCCATACGCTGAATGTTTATGGGACAGGCCGCATTCGTGGAGCTATACTTCAACGCTACAAATTTCAGCATATTTTTTTCTTCAACACGATCTTCTGAGTACACGCATGCGCAAGGAGGGAACGCGCAATGAGACTCGAATTTCTTTTCCCTAGTGGGATATATGTACAAAATAGGAAGATGTATTCAAGGCAGAGCCAAACAAGTCAATGTTCTTAGCAATGTTCAGTTGAGAAAAGAAGGATGATATATGGAGATGCTTACAGCTTAGGAAATTAAGGCTTTCCCGCTGGCTAGTAACACCAGTTAAAGCGTTTCGAATGAACTTGCTTTCGCAGGTGTCTGTGGCGCTACCAAAAAAGGAGCGAGCACTTTCGAGAGCACTCTGGGAGCAGCTTTAGGTGTTAATGTTTGCCCGATGAAATGCGTTGTTGCACTATTTCCTATGTGGCATCAGTGCTATGAATCACATTCTACACCCGTCAATTTGTCAGATTACAGTGAGATCATTGTGAGATTAAAGCTAAGTCTGTCTACGCAGAACGCGAGCCAAAGTACCATCTACGTTTCGTTGTTAAAGTGAACATCTAACCCGCACCAAGAAGTGATCAAGAAGCCATGGACGTAGCCACGATGGCCTTATAGATTTATATGCAGGCGATGCATCATATTGGCCGGCCATTATTTAATAATAATAATAATAATAATAATAATAATAATAATAATAATAATAATAATAATAATAATAATAATAATAATAATAATAATAATAATTTCTGGGGTTTTACGTGCCAAAACAACGATATGATTATGAGGCACGCCGTAGAGAGGGTCTCCGGAATAACTTCGGCCACCTGGGGTTCTTTAATGTGCACACGGATGTTCTTTTGCATTTCGCCCCCATCGTAGTGCGGCCGCCGTGGCCGGGAATGGAAACCGTGCCCTCGAGCTTAGCAGCCTACGTGCCAAGCTACCTCGGCGGGAACTTATTCAAGACATAGACGCTCTCGCGCTCTGCGGAGATAGTATACCAGAATGAGCACTAAGACCTAATACTAAGTTGAATACTAAAGTTTTATATTCAAATATCGCACACGTATTTTTATTTGGCGCTCGTACCGTGCTGCCGTTCACTTCCACCTCATCGCTACAAATACGAAAGGAACATACGCATATTAAATGAAATACAGACGCAGAAATTACGGAAAGCCTAGGAGTAGGGCAATGCTACACACGACATCTCTCTAAGCTGGTAAGCGCTCTGTAGAAGTCGTGACTGATCGCTTTACTAGCTTACTGTGACCGTGAGCGGAGGTTACCTTAATTATAGCAAAGGTGAAAAAGCGGGTCTCTAAACAACAATGCTAACGGCTCATTTGGCATCGACCACGTTATCTCTTTGCACTTCCAAATCAGGCGATAAAATGATCGCTGTTTACAGAAAGACGCGCTCTACTTCTGGCCTCGATTTTTACGGCTACACCATTCCGAAAGTAACAACGCGGGTTGATTAGTCAACGGGGACGAAGACTGCCGTCGGGAGCAACGCAAGTGTTCTGCGCAGATGTCACTGGGACCTATCGCAACACACTTAGGTTTGTGCACTCCACAAACCTATTGTACGTTTACCTCCTGAACAGCCGACACAACTAAAAAGTCGCACAAAATCGATCCAAATATGAAATGCACAATACTCGATGTAAAACGCTTAGGAAGAGCCATTAAGAAGTTAGGGCAATGCGGCCTGCATACTACAGTAATCACTGGAGAAAAATACAAATAACACAATCCTTTTACATATACAGGCGTATTTTTTTGTCTTATTTGTGCCTTCCATTAGCCGATAGGAAATTTTTTAGACTTCGCCGGCTTCTTCACGAGCACCGGCGGGCATGCGTGCACATGTTTGCTTGCGTAACAGCACTCACGCACGTGCTACCGTGCCCAAGAACGGTTCTCACACAACGCTGTGCTGTAGTCAACTTAACGGCGCCAAGTACTGGCAGTACAGTGGTCGACACTAATGTCTAGAACGACGGAGTGTCGCGCTCAGAACTGCAGGAGCGACATCTGCAGTCGTAAACAGGCCACATCTGAGCATGCGCGGCGCCAACGACGCGCCTCCTTGCATATTTGATCCTTGTTTATCACCGCGGATGCAACAACCTCTTTGGCCGTCGAAAGCGCTCTCAATAGTTTAGCGCAAAAAGAAAGAAAAAAAAAACCCAAACAAACGAAGGGAACCGTTCGTGGTATGATATGACACCACGGACCGAGAATAAGTTCGTAGTATAAAAGGCGCCGATCTGAGAGATTGCACTCCTTTCCTCTTTTTTTTTGTTTTTTTTTTTTTTCGGCGCTACACAGTTGACAGCGCTTCTGACGGCCAAAGCAGCTGTCGCGGCCGCGGTGAAAAACAACGGAAACTGCAAGGCAGGCACGTCAATGGCGTCGCGCACGCGCAGATGTGGCCCATTTCGAAATAATAATAATAATAATAATAATAATAATAATAATAATAATAATAATAATAATAATAATAATAATAATAATAATAATAATAATAATAATAATAATAATAATAATATCTGGGGTTTAACGTCCCAAAAGCACGATATAATTATGAGAGACGCCGTAGTGGAGGTCTCCGGAAATTTCGACCACCTGGGGTTCTTTAACGTGCACCTAAACCTAAGTACACGGGCCTCAAACAGTTTCGCCTCCATCGAAAATGCTGCCGCCGCAGCCGGGATTCGATCCCGGGACCTTCGGGTCAGCACTCGAGCGCCATAACCACTAGATCACCGTGGCCCGTTTCGAACTGTACATGTTGCTCGTGATGCTCCGAGCGCGACGCTCAGCTGATCTAGACACGTGTGTTGACCACTGTCCACTCGTTACTCACATGTGCACTTAGACTTCCGGCTGTATTCGCACAGCGACAGTTAAGAAGACCAACTCTTTAACGCGATTAATTTACCAACATTCGAAGTAGTATCTGCGCCAAACTGCGCGTGCAAACGTCTTTCTTCAGGTTTCTTTCGTAATTTGAATAGCCATGCGTCTTGTATGTCCGGCGTGCGAGTGAAAGGTAAACACGCTCCCAATGCGGATACCAATAGATGCCACTTAGATAGTCACGTCGGAAAGACAAGAAAATTATGAGTCAGCGTGATACTGGCCAGTTTCCTTCATTTTTCTGCCGCGTTCGACACAAATATTACACTAAAACGGCTTCGAGTAGAAATAGCTATAGCACCTTGCGAGCCACAGGTTTCAGAGGCATTGAAGGGGCGTATCAGGACGCACTCAAACCGAAGTAATATTAAGTGCTACATTTTGCCTCGGTGAAAAATTGTGTACGTGACTTCTGAGTGCCTTACCAGCAGACGTAATAATGCGTGCACTTCGCACTTCATCCCAGCCACTGGTCGCGCTTATATGCAATATCCGATAGAGCTATGCGACAAGTTTCTGTAGCACCTGTGAAACATAACAAGTGTAAATATTTTAATCGACTTCCTGACATGACGTGCCCACTGAACCAAGTCTGCCAAGTTTTGCTCATGAACAATCATGTCCATCTTCATAAATTCGGTCATCTAGATCATTTGCCACAGGTGTTTTCTGTCTTACAAGGTACATAATGTTCCATGTCATGCCGACTTAACCGGAACGCAATATCATCAGCGTGTCAATGTGCTGAAAACAGAATCCGAAACAGGTCAACAAATACACTTCGACATGAAAGCGAAAAAAAAAACAATTAAAGTGGAAAGAAGAAGACGTCTCACCTGTAGTTCGCGCACCTCCTTGTCGAGTCGCAGCCGCTCGGCCGTCTCGGCCTCGAGCATCTCGGCCGCCTGCGCGGACGCCGCCTGCTCCTGGCCCAGGTCGGTCCAGAGGTCGCTGACCTGCGAGCGAGGACTGGTCCTTGCAGTGGTCGACCACCACGGCTTTCCGGGGCTCGTAGCCCATGTCGTGGTGCGCAGCGGCGGCGGCGGCTGAGCCAGCCGAGAGCGACGCGCGCCACTGAGACTGCCGACGGAAAGCCGCTGCTGAGAGCCGGAGCGGTGGACGAGAGAGGACCAGGCGCGAGGACACTCCTCAGGCCTCCGCCGCGCTCTCGACCGACACGGAACGAGAACGCAGGGAGACGCCGCCCACGACGTCCGACGGCGTGGACGTGGCCGTCGAAGAGAGCGCGGCGTCGGAGTCCCAGCTGAGGCTGCTGGGTACGCGAAGACGCAAGCGAGTCGCGCCGGTAGCCGACGCCGCCGAGAGAACTGACGCCGCTCGTAGAAGCCTCGGACACGTCCTCGGGGCCGTCGGTGGAACCGTTGCGGCTAGCCAGGGAGGCGAGTGAACTCTTGCGTGAGCCGCTGTCTAGACGCGTGATGGTCGGAGTCGTCGTCGACGAAGAGCCGCGCGACGTCGGGCGACGAAGACTTGGGAGGAAGCGGCGAAGGCGTTCGCAAAAGAATACGCAAATCGCGAATGTCCACCGTCTGGATTTTATCCTCGTGTTTCTTTTTGGCTTCCTCGACGACAGTGACGGACTCCTGCCGCTGGGAAGCCTTGTTGTCTCCAAGGACAGAGTCCGGCTTCGAGTTGCGTTGATTTTTCGTCGCAGTGTTACTCTCAGTACAGGCATCGGTTTTACGAAGCGCAGTGGACTGCTCGGACGCACTGCTTTCTTTAAGGGCGCTTTCTTTCGAGATGCGATGATCGGAGCCCTGTATTGAGGTGGTAGTCGTAGCAGTATCTGTAACGGTACCATCCGTATCCTTCCCACTCATGACAAGAGCTATTGCTTCGCTAACGTTCGTCATCGTATGATTTCCATTCGGGCAGCTACTCTTCTCATCGGCAAGATGAGACTGTGTGCCATTCGCGTCAGCCGGTGGTGAAAGCTTTGCTTCGTTGGCAGAAGCCGGGACACTTGTTGCATCGCACGTTTTTTCCACGCTTGCCAATTTCTCATCGGATGTGGAAGCGTTGCCAGAAGGCGAGCCAGTAGCGGAAGCCTTTGGGGGCGGCGGCTGCTCCGAGGCACTGGCTGTTGGCTTCTGATCAGTGTTTCCGCACTCTTCTACGGTCACGGACGCCCGAATGCGCATGCGGCTGAGACTTCCGACGAACCGGAACGGTGGACACCGCTTTCTTGGGAGGCGACGTCGCCTTGCGCAACTCAGATGCCTTGTTTTCAGCAACGAGCGGCTTCTTTGCATCTTCTGCAGTGGATGACGGCGCCTGCTTCGCGACAGAGTCCGAAGGCTGAGCCGGCACGTCGGAAGTGTCAGTCTTCTTCACAGCGGAGGAAGAAGAGGCGGCGGACAAGGACGGCTTCCTCGTTATCCTGAGGGTCGTCACCGGCGCCGAGGACTTGCGCGCCGCTGAAGAATCCCGGCGGCCCAGGTCGCCGATTGTCGTAACCACCGTGGTGCTCGCGGTGCTCATGCTAGCCGCTGTCGTCTTGGAGGGCGAACTCCGCGGACTCTTGGTGGGCGACGAGGTCTTCCTGGTGGCACCAGGCGTCGCCGCCGTTTCCCCCGCGTTGACGTCACCGGCAGACGTCACGCTGTCTATTTCGGACGAGCCGCCGCCACCACCACAGCCGGACGCGACCTTGGCTTTGACGCCGGACAGCCGTCTCTCGGAGGGCCTGCGGAGCATGGCCTGCGAGAAGACGGGTGTCGATCCGCGCCTCGTGATCTCCGGTGGCGGCGGTTCTTGCTGGCGTGCCTTGAGCCTGAGCAGCGGCTCGGCCACGGTCTTGGTCTGGCCCAGCTTGAGACGGGTCTCCATGAACGAGTTGTAGTGGCGTTCCTTCTCCACGTCCTTGGGGTCGGAGCCCCCGGAGTCGTCTGCCCGGCGCTGGTTCTCCCCTTCCGCCGGGGCGACGCCGCTATTCTGGGAGGAGGGGGCCGTGCCACCCTCCTCGCAGCACACTTTGCCTTTTGCGGCATTATGCTGCAAGGGCGTGCTGTCGCCGCCAGATTCGCCAGCGGCACTGGCTCCGGTCCAAGCGCCGCCGCTAGCTCGGCGACAACCTCCTTCGCCGCCGCCACAGTTGTCCGCGGACGGAAGGGGCTGGTCGCTTCGCTGAGGCTTGTTGTCGTCGATGCTCGAGGTCCTGCTGCTCCAAGGCGAGCGCGGAGACTGCAGGCCGTCGTCGCTGCTCACGCTGCCGCCTTTGGACAGCGTTCTGCCCGTGGGAGTCGCGACGGGCTTCAGCGAGTACGGAACAGTGAAGGGCATCTTGACGTCCTCTCACCGTCTGTGCAAACAAGCCCAGATTCAGCAGTCGCGGTGCCAACTCAGGAAGTGTCCTCGCTCGCGGACGCTAATCCCTTTGTCACGCATGTCCAGAATAGCGCTCGGTCGTTCGTCAAGGGAAGGTCGTTGTCGTCGTCGTCAGTTCTCAAAAACGGGTAAGCGGAGGGTTCTTTCTCGGAAGACAGACAGGCAAGCCGCGTTGCTTCCGGCGCGTGGCGACAAGGCAGGCTCTAAACGGAGCGTTATTCCAAGAAAGAGCGCGAGCACTGCAACGGCGCGAATGATTTGAGGATAAAAGCGAGGCTCTCCCAATCATGACGCTTGAGCTCAACGCGTGTTATGCTTCGCGCTCATTCTGCGAGGAACGCCTAATACCGAGAGGAAGAAAGCAGAAGCACTACGACAAACATCCCGCGTCAGCTGTCGGAAGTTAATGGCGAAGCGGTTTAAGCCGGCTGAAGCGTCACCGTTTTACGATACCGCTGTCGAATATCCCAGCTGGCGGATGAACTCTGCAGGACGTGAAAGAGCCGCGAAAGTCCCTCCGGTTGTAGCCGTTCCAGTCTGCGCAGGGCTCGACAAAATCTGGCGAAAGGAATGATGCGGCCGGCCGTCACAACACGACGCCGAGCACGCGCGCACTGGGATCGGGGCGCAGGCGGGTGTGGGTTTCCGACGCGGGCCGGCCCGGCACTCGAACCGCACGCGGCCGAGACGGGGAGAGGAGGGAACGAGGTGTGCAACCGCGAACGTGCACGCAAGCGAGCGCAAGAGCAGTGGCCCGGCGCACAAGCGTCACCGAGCGGGGACCTCAATCGCGTGTGAGGGGAGCGCGAGACAGGTGACGTCGTCTCGAGACCGAAGCCGGGTCTTGAGTTCGCCTAGGAAACGCCAGCACCGTTAGACCTCGGTGGGTAGGTGCGAAGAGAGGCCCGGGGGGAGGGCGCTGTTCGGGAGCGAAACAAAGTTTAAAGCGGGAGGCACGGGTGATTGCAACCCGAAAGCGAAGCACGCAGGAAAGTCACCGACGGGGCAAAAGATCGAAAGCGAACGACACGGCTTGGCAGCGCAAGGCCGTTCGTCGGCGAGACTTGAGGCCGTTCGTCTAAAGGGGTGGGATAAAAAGCAATATGCTGTCGTTGTATAGACGCCGCGCAAGCGGTGAAAGCGCTTACACAGAGAAAAAGCGAGATGGGTCCGGGGTTCTGGCGTTGGGGCCCCTTTCTTGGCCCCGGTCCCAGAGAGGAAGGCGAAGGGAAGGCGCCTCCTCTCACCTCGCTCGGTGTAAGGGAACCCTGGCGGCCAGCGGGGGTGCGCTATTTCCGTGCCCTGGCCGGGGCTCGAGACGGCGCCTCCTTCCCCCATCCAGGGTTTCCGTTTCCGTATAAAGAGCGTTTTCCCGCCGGTCGCGGTCGTCGATACCGGCGACGCGGACAGCGCGGAGGACCTGTAGCCGTCACGCGGCAACGTGTCCATGCTTCTTCGCTCATAGCGCAGATAGAGATTAAAAACTGCCTGCACGAGCCGTAGAGATTTAATCTGGGCGCAGGGAGATGCGAAACTCGCCGACCAGCGCGACGCGGCCGACAACACGCGCGCGGAGAGCCCAACCAAACTGCAGTTCGGAGAAGGTACAGATGGCCAATGACACGAAAGGATACACAGGCAAGACACGACGAACGAGACCCGGGGCATAAAGTCTAACTTTCGGACAAAAGCGCCAGTCTTATCTCTTCTTTGTGGTCCGTCCTACTTTCACATTGGCAGTTGTGTACGAACTAGGCCCAACCGAAATTTTATTGAAATGCTTCAGAGTTGTACGCTGCATGACGCCACTAAAATTGACCTCGGTGGATAGCGCCATCAGACAGACGTCAAACGAAGGGCAAATACTAAAAACAAAGCCCACGAAAGTGCTAACTTGCATCCGTTTAAAAGAATGAAAAAAAACGTGCACGCCGCCATAGAAACATCCGGCTGGAGCCAGCAAAAATGCGAATGGCAATCAATCCGTAGTTAGGACAACCAAAGCGCATTTTAACTGATCGCAGTCGCGCAGAAAAGTCACGGTCTTAGTTCAGATAAATGTAGCAGCGCCCGCAGCAGGAATCATCCCAAGTTGCACAGCGCAATCAAATCGTATTGCGTCATAAATAACGCACATATTAGCGAAGCTTGAAGTACAAGCCGGGTGTTGCAGTTCCGCGATTAAAAATTGCATTTTGTGAGCACATCTATCGTATCACCGATGACAAAACTCATACTTCAAGTACGTCTCACAAATAGGGCAAAACTACATGTTTTTTTTTTTTTCGCAAGTTACTTTTCCAGCTCTTACGCTAGCCATTCGGGGCACAGTCAGTCCAGACGATCAAAATTCCCAAATTATAAAAGGACAACCTTAGACGGACGAGCACTTTACATCACGAAAAACAAAAAAGGCTAGATCGCTCTCAAAATAACGATCCTGTCTATGTCAAGGTGCGCAAGACACTCATTCTTTCTAAACTTGAATTAGTTGATTGTTGTTGGGAGCGTTACGTCCATGTTATTCGGGAATTTATAGGAAAAGCCAGACTGATCGGCTACAAATATAGTTGCGACAGCCAGGGTTGCCAGGTTTGGCTACTTTGCGCTAAAAGTTGTCTACCTTTTGTGCCTCTGGCGGTAGAAAAAAAGCGTGCTGGCTACTTGGCTCCTTTTTTGGCTACTTTCTTGTTCCCTCGATTTCAACCAAATAATTAATATCGTGTGACTGTCGCAGCCGCTGGCGTTCGAGTATGTGAAGCCAAATTATCGGGACCGTGGCGTGTTTTCAGTTAGCAAGGTTGAATTTGGCGCTTGCATTACAGTAAAGGATAGACTATTGTATACGTGACTGGGACTCAGGGGCAAAACTGTTGCATGGGGCCTCATTATGCAGACGCGACTGTGTAGTTGAGAGGGAACAGGACGATCGAAAGTGCTCTGCATCCAGGATGCTCTACACTCATAAACATTAGGAAGCGGAAATCCGATTAGATATTGGAAATCGACGAACTGCTTGTGTCGTTTATTAGAACACGGTACGGACTGCAAATCGGGAATATGAACTTCTAGGACTTGGTCATCAGGTGAGAAACAATTGCGATGGTGACTACAATTTATTAGGGGTGTGCGAATGTTCGAGCTTCAAATTCGAATCGAACAATTCAATTCGACTTTCGAATAGCTAGTACTCGAAGTTTCGAATATTTCGATAGGACGAATAACTAAAACTCGACAAAGGCCAATGGGGCAACTTCCGGTGGGATGAATAAATTTAACGTCGTTACAGTAGGCCTTTCGTTAAAGCTTTCACCGATATCCTGGTTCAAAAGCGAGCGCATGTTTATTTTAAAGGATATTATGTCATTTCCGGACGTGAAAAAAAAAAAAAAACATGAGAAAATTGCCAAGCCCTTCACGACTTCGCTTCCGCATCGAAGGCACGGAGTGCTTGCGTGATTCGGTCGCGCATGCCTCAAGCGTCGTCAAACGTCCCGACTTTGGCCGGCGAAACCCTCGGTGATTGGCTTCACTTGTGAAAACTTGTTGACGCTCAGCAGTCGCCACTGCCGCACCGCATCACTCGTTCAGAAACGCCCATCGTTCCGGCGAGCAGTTAAAACGATGCTGTAAACGGGCGGCCTAAGATTTCTGGGTACGGAGCAATAATGACGATGAAGCACAATATTGCCGCCGTCAGATGAGCCGTAAACACCGTAACATCACGGCGAGAGAGCCTGAAGCCAGGTCATGTGGAACAGCTCGTGTTTCTGCATGACGATCTGTAGTCTTTCGGTAGCAGTCACTCACAGTGTTATATGTTCGAGGAAATGAGCGGATTTCATTTGTTCGTTCTTTCTTTCAATTTTCAATAAAATATTTTATATTCGATATTTTTGGCCACTGTTCGGCACTATTCGATTCAAATTCGATTGGAGATAAAATATCACTATTCGTAGACCCCTACAATTTATGCTTCAATCCCAGCAACTGTGATTTTTGAGCACACTCATGCAGTGCTCATTTTAGTCCTTGCCACAAGGCTGGTGCACCTATGTAGTCGTTTTAAGAAAACTCACGCAAGTCGCGTGAAGAGAGAGTCACTTCTGCAACAGCGCAAGAAACTTCGTCACCCTGCGCTAAATGATTCCTGTAGTCAACAATTTATTCTTTAGTCTCAGCAATTAAGATTTTGAAGGGTTCTTACTGCACTTATTTACGTTTCGACCAAAACGATCTTGCATTTATTCATTTGAATAAACGCGTCGCCGTTGTATTGACACAAGCGTGGCTACGTTTAGCTACCTTTACTGCCCTTGGCTCTAGTTGGCTACTTTTCGGCTAGTTTTGCCAATGTCTTGGCTATTTTTGTCTGCTCGACCTGGAAACCCCAGCAACAGCAGCAGCACCTGAAAGAAGGGGCGCTGAAAAGCAGGGCCGTAGCCAAAATTTTTTTCGGGGGGGGGGAGTGGTTCAACCATACTTTATGCATATTCGTACGTGCGTTTGTATGTGTGCGTGTATATATACGCAAGCAAAACTGAACAATTTCGGGGGGGGGGGGGTGTTTAAACACCCCCCCCCCCCTGGCTACGCCCCTGCTGAAAAGAATGTGAAACGATGCATGGAGTACCGCAGGAGTCTCCTGTGCCGTTTTTAGGAAATAGCAACGCTAGACTAGAGAAACTGAAACAGCAGTGCTTCCAAAATTGCAACGCCAAATCAAACTGCACTGATCCGCGTCATGAAAAGCAGCAGAAATTAAGTAACAGGATATACGGGCTTCCGTGGACGAAGCGCACCGGAAGAGTCCTCGAAAGCTCCGGAAATCGACAGGTTATCCACTGAAAGCCGTCCCTATGTTGTTGAGAATGGACATCACACGGGCGTCCTTATCCTCTCGCAAGGGACGCTCCGAGGCCCCCCGGACCTTTGTTTTCCTTTCGCAGAACTCCTTCGCTCTGCAGTCAATTCGTCAACTTCCGCTCGACAAGGTCTGAATAAGCGAGGACCACCCAGGAGTCGGAATGCGACCGCCGCTCGAGCGAGCAACACACGTCGCCTCGGCTGCCGCGCCACAGCATTCTTCCCGTTTAGAAAAGGAAAGCATTTCCAACCCATTCAGAAGGATCGGCCTTTATCAGTAGGAGAAAATTCCATCTTCAGTGCACAAGGCATTGTTGCGAAAAAAGTCGTCTTAGTGACAAACTCTGGGGATCGAGTGCCGAGCAATGCAGCGCATTAACATTGCCACCTGTAGTAGTGGGTGAAATCCACGGGCAGTGGCACAGGGCACGAAAGAAATGCCCGCGCTTTCCCTCTAGAGCGCGAGCCCAACAAACGCGCTTGGCATGAGCCCTGCTGCCCTATACTATCAGTAAACCCCGCCTGGACCTCGGAAGCGACGTGACAATATCATGTACAGCCTCTTATCTTTGGAAGAAAAAAAGCCTTAAGTGGCTCGTTGCACGGCCCCTCGGGCGAAGGCTGTTGAAGAGGTAGAAAAACCCACGTGGCACACGTCCTAAGATGTCATGCTGTGGCGCCACGGATTTCTGCATTTTTGACGTCATCAGTTGACACTGTCGCTTGGTCAAAGGTGGGTGCCGGAGGAAGTGCCACACCAAGTGAGCTTCTGGGGGAGGAGGAAGGAACATTGCGGCTCTTTACGCCTTGTCCTGTCCCCGATTGTATAACCTAATGCATTACCAAGACAAACTCCGGAGATCGAGTGTCGAGCAATAGAAGGCCTGTAGTAGTGGGCGACATCAAATGTTACAAATAGTGTAACACGCCGCTAGACTTTCGTGCTTTCTCGTTTTCTTTTTCGTCCTTTTTTTTTTTTTGCAGTCTCTCCTATCATGTTTTATTCCCTTTACCTTCGTCTATAAGCTCAGTGTAGCCAACCGTCGTTTACAAGAACGTGTTGTTGGGCGAGCAGGTGCATCTTAGAAAAAAGGAAACCCTGCGCGACCTGGCGATCACCTAGGTGAGACACCGACCAGTCCAGCACTTGCTAATCTCCTTGTCTTTCCAACTATTGCTCCTCCTCCTCGTTTCACTACTGACTTCTTGTCTCTAATGCCGAACAAAAGTATGAAAAAAGACGGAATAAAATCAGTGATGCGTTCACTGCACGAGTTCATAAGAGTTTAAGGTGAAAAACAGATACTAACATTCGTGGCAGTAAACGCTTTGGAAAACTCGGCTGTAACGAAAAGTCAGGCGCATGCTCTCCCCATATCCTTTAGTAAGCTCGTCTAGCCAACGCAGTATATAGACTCGTGGTTCCAGCGCTGTTGCATGTCAGTCCGTGGGATGCGACTTCCTCAGACCATTTTAAGCTTGATTGTGGAAGATCGCCAGTATAGGAAAAAAACATTACTCGTGATTTCTTTACGCTAGGAACAGGAAGCTCAAAGTACATCGGTTCTGAGGCGAGTGTGCTCAGCATATACATTCGCTAGTTGACCACGTTAACAAGCGGCCGAGTAGATGTGCAAGACGAGCCGATTTGGATCATTCTGCCGGAGACGAAAGCGTTTCAACACTGACAACTGTGTTTGATATTGCGCCACGGGATCGAATATTTTGCACGACGATGCACGGGAAATCATATTCAAAAGTTCTGCACACGTTAAAGAAAGCTCTCTGAAGGACGGGTGGTACGAAGCCTCTGCGGAAGCTCGACACCACTGCTCGATTGAATCACGAGAATCGCATCGGCCCATATTTTACAGGCATCCTTGTAAAGAGGGATGAAAGATGCCATTACCAATGAAATTGAGAATATAAGCAAGACAAATCAGTGAATCGCAGGTGTTTGCGAGGCAAAGAGTGCACTCCAACGCCGCGATTCGTGAGGCCGAATGCAAAGGAAAGTTGGTCTGGCGAGCTTCGTAACCGACATCAATGCGAAGCGCTCACGCTGACGTGTCTCATGTGACAACGGGTTGCTTAACATGGTTAAACCGCGCAGTTTGAAGGAAAGTCTATTCTCAAATCAGATCTTAGATCCTGCTTCGATAGCGTAAGCGTCAGTGTTCGCCTTTAACACGAATGCTGTCGACACTGAAACGGCTCATCCGCTTCTGTGGAATCGAAGAATTGGAGGGTCTGGCTACACGGGGACCGGTAAGTAACTTCCCAGGTGGAAGCTCCCATTCTCAAGAGGGTAGCACGCAGACAGCATCGAGCACCATGCACCGGCGGCACACGGCCTCATCCGCGGTACATACACTGCAGCGGTGGCGACAGGAGCAGCTGCTAAAACGGGACAGGGTGCCGAGTGACAATGGGCCACGCTGTATTGCGCACACGTATTCAAGGGGAACGAGGGAGCCGAACCCCGGTCTTGGAAAAGGAAGCACCGCGGCGCCCGGAGATCGGAAGGCGCGATACGCGGTAGCGCGACCAATTCCGACGAGACAGCGGGCAATTTTTCTGTAACACGGCGCTCGTCGCGACGCGGCTGGGCAGCCTTTTGTTGGAAGCGAACAGGACTGCATTCCGCATGCAGCTGGGGAGGTTAGCACGGTCGCTGCAGCGGTGCGCTAAGAACAGCACGTGTAATTAGAGCAACGCGGCGTCTTCTCAGGTCTGCAAGGGCCTCCGCGTCATTACGCTTTACTTGATCAGTGGCTTTGCTCCGTGAAGAAGCAATTCGCGCTTGTACGAGCTGCTTTTTCAAATTATCGGGAGAAAAAAAGGTGGCATGTCTCAAAGCCTTCCTGGCATTACGAAAACAAACAGGGAATCCTGCTAATGCGCAACCGAGAGAAAAACAAGGCCTGCCAGGTCACCAAAGTTAGAAAGAACGGTCGGAGGAACGTGCGTTTCACCGCCACCTAAAAGATAAAAAAGGAGTCTGGATGGACGATTTGTCGATTGTTCACGCCTGGCCCGTCTCCCAGAGACGCTGGTCGAATGTGGATGTCCACGAAGGATTAGCAGCGCACTACGGGTGAATCCTCACACGATGGTGAGTTTTATTCGATAGTGGCTAGAAAGAACCCGACACTTGGCTTTGCTGCAGGCATATGGTGAGTCATACTATATAGGCAGAGCAATAGCGCCCAATCAAGACACGGATGGAGCACAATAGATGTCGCAACGAGAGAGTCAAGGACGCAATATGGTTGCGAACAGAAACGTCGCCATACGAGGGATTTCACCAGCGAAATTCACCTTCGCCGCGCAGTCCCCACGCACAATACACGAACGTCGGTCAACGGAGAGAGCCGAACCACCACTACAGTTAAATATAGAACACATCGCCCTGCGTTACAGAGGACGACAGACTTCACACCAAGGTGTGCTCGCCTTGAAGTAAGAGCTAAAGGTGTTGTCGTTGGTAGCCTTACGGGTATTTTTATACCTACGTTCGCTGGTTACGCGCCGCACGAACTGTAAGCAGTCTCATTGTCAAGGTCTCGACGTGTGCTCTGCTTCTTCCCACGGTCCACATATAACGCGTGCTTTCAGAGCGGTCGTCTTGGTTCTGGTCCCACGGGAAGTGCGTCCGCGCTGACGGTAAAGACACACGGACGGACGATAGAAACCGCGGCGTTGGCACAAAAGTGACGCCTTGCGAGAACACGAACGTCAACACAACGGGTCAGAAGCAAAAATTAGCCGCCGCAGGAACGGGAAATTAAAAAAAAAAGAAAGCTAAACGTAGCGCGAGGGTATCGCAGGAACCAACAGCAACGACTAGAAAGCGGCCTTCATGACGCAAGGGAGGGATGCACTGCCGGAACAAGAGCGAGTGAAATAAAGAATAAGAAAGCAGGAAAAACGAGGGATAACGCGGATCGCTCTTACGACGCGACGCATGGTTTAAGGAAGCCACAGCGACAGACCGAGGGGGTCAGGCCTGCCAAGACGCAACCAAGCGCAACGCTTTTAAAGTGGAGCAGATTACGCCGAGGCAGGGCCCGGAATTAGCGCCGCGCGTCACCCATGGTCCCGCTGATGAGTCACGATGCGCACTCAGTGCGTTGTACATCATGAAACGTGCGTCTTGAGCCTCTGCCCTCACGAGAGGTGTAAAGTGACGGCGGCCTTGACCTACACGGTGACAACACCGACACGCGTACTACGCGGACAGCACCGCAAGCTGAAACTCATGTTCATTTCCTGATAAGGCCCTACAAAGCTTTAGCAGAACGGGACAACAAAAAAAGATTGAGGACACGCAGGTATTGACCAGACTGACTGAACTATATAGCTGTGGTATTTTAGCTACTGGCGTTCGCTGGCGCACTAAGAGGACAGAATCTTAAATAGTCCTTGCTTTCGTGGTGCGTTTCGGGAAACCGCTTCGTCATTTCTTGGAATCTGCCTCGCGATTTGATCCCATTCACGGGTTGTGACAACCAGCCATAATCCAAACCAATGTCCTGCCGGAGCCAAATATCTTGCAAAAAGAGCGATAATTCGCGCTTCCATAGAAAATTGCTTTTTCTATGATATCTATGATATCTATATTGATATCTATGAAGCGTAATTTGCAACACACAAGCACGCACGCAAATGCTGTTTAGCGTAAGTGAGGCGTACAGAGGTATGCATTCCACTGCGAAAAATTGTGGCGAAACCATTTCATGGATGTTATATCCTAATTATCTTGCCTCAACAGCAGCCGAACTGCACTCAGAAATAGCCTTGTGTTATACAATCTAGAACATCAACCATTTGCAACATCTGGGTTGAGTTTGTGAGCTCTCTGCTAAAACATGAAACGCAAATCAAGCACCAAATGTCTCTGTATCGTCCGCATGCTTTCGCACTATATAAAGCCTGACTTCAATGGCGAACTGTCTCGCATCTTGTGGTACAGTTTAAAACAGCAAGTATTGCAGAAATTACTGCAATTTGTGCACCAGAATGCGAGGTTGCTAAAGCGCATATCCTCGTTGAAAACAAAGTGCGCAAGCATTGTTTTTTGGGGATCACTGCCCACGTTTATTTTTATTTGTTTCAGATAAACACGAATGACGTCAAAGTTAGACTTTGTATAACTAAAATGGGTTACTGACATTCAGAGGATTTAGGCATTCAGATTCGGTATGTCGCCAGAACACGACAACAGCAGAGATGGCGTCACAAACTACGGTTTTCGCCACCCTTTGTTTGCTTTCTACACGCATTGCGATGCTATTACCGCCGGTGGGGACACGACAAGCGTGAATTCAGATGCACGGGAACAGTGCACTTCACTTGTGCAAGGGTCCTCTCCAGTACTTTTCAAGGACGCGACCGTGTTTCCAAGCGTGACGCAACGTGGAGCTGTAACAGCCGAGGGACGAATCAGGAACCGAAGAGTTACGGCCGTCTTGTTTTTCGTTCACAAAAAAAGACGCCGAGGGGCGAAGGCCGACAAGAACTGGCGTCCTTGGCGCTCAACTCTGGAGCGGCCGTTAAACAATAAACGAAGAAGAAAGAATGCTAACCCGAGCCTGTGTGTTTCAGCGAATGTGCTTGCACAGCAAGTCCGCATACGCAGAGTAATGCTACGAGAGACGCATTTCAGAATATCCAAGTCATATACGACCTATAGACAGATAATGAAGAAGCTCAGAGGAAGATGGAAGCTTGCAGTGAAGAAAAAATGCCTGGCCAACGTTTGGACAAGTCCTGTCTTCTTCAAGGCTGCAGCCGCCTTGAAGAAGACAGGACCCCCTAGTCGACACTCCGTGTTCCAAGCATTTTTCATCTTAAAGGATATCTAATATCGCTGTATTCGATATTGGTCTACTTAAATCATGCTACTGGACATTCTTTTAACGAATGCAAATGACTATTGTTGCCACTGTTTGCAAGTGGTGTCACCAAATTCATAAATAAAAACAAATGTTACAGGTACGTTTTAATGGAGTTCACGTTTTCGCGTTAGACAGTGGGACATCACGAACGTCAATTGAGCGAGTCTCAGGATCAATGCCGGCCTTTTCGTTTTGCCTTATTTTTACCTAAGCATTAATACGGAATCGTTCGTGAACATCCTCAGCCCCCTCGTCGGATTACGACTAATCGGAATCAGGATTTCGTGTGTTGGGGCGTCCTTACTTAAAGTTCCCACGTAAGATTTTACCAGAGCCCAAGAAAATTTTGCGTCTTGCAGCGGCGAAATACCAGTGAACAGGGCACTGCATACGGACAGAGACGTGCAATTACGTGCTGTCCAGGGACGATGCTTCGACTCGCTTTAAGTTTCATAAAACAGAGGGGCCGCGTCACAGACTCAGGCAAGGTGAATGACCGAGGCTGCAAGCGAAAGACGTTGCAACGAAACTTCCACGGGGATTTTGTAGATGCGTGTTGAGAAATTCAGCTTCAAACCAGGCCTAAGTTTAAAGAGATACGGTAGGCTGCCATCGACATGACAATTATCCCCGACAAAGCAACCTACAAGACCGCGAAGCCGAAGAATGTCTGGGGTGAGCGGGTGAAAGAAGGGCACAATTAACAGCCATCAGGATGGCACGACAAATCGTAGAAAATTACGCTTTTTCCAAATACAGGGCAGACAAGGAAATTCAGCGGTGACTATGTCTTCGAGTTCGTGACACCGCAGCAGGCGGGAGAATCTACGTCAGACATTAAGCAAATGCGGATCAAACGAGTCAGAACTGAGCCAGACATGGACGTCAAAGTCCTTCGGGGCCATAGGCACTCGCAGTTGACGCAAGAGAGGCCGCACGCGCCAATGTGCCGCAACCACCTCGCGTGGCACCAATCGCGCAATCGCACGCGTAACGTATCGCCGCGTTGAGTGAGTCGCGTCTGCGGCGACCTCCTGGAGCGAGAACTTGGACGCAGGCACGGGGGACACCAATATACACTCTGGTCTCCTATGCAAGAGACACACGCATAGGTACATCAAGAAAAATGGTAGGAAAGAGGAAAGAAAAAAAAAAAAAACCAGGCAGAACCATTCGCAGGCCTCGCAACCGACTCTCGTCGAAAGACCGTTACGTCCTCTTCCACCGGTGCCAGACTTTCCTGTTCCGCCTACGCAGTGAGACGGAAAGGTAGAAAAGAAAAGAAAGCAAGCAAGGGGAAGCTGCTCTTGAAATGCTATACGAATGAGTGACTAATCTTCGTTTCTTTCTTTCCTGCACTCGAAACGCAGCCTAGGCTCTCTTTCCCTCTGTGTTCGGTTATTCTCTTTCGGTTAGCGACAGCTTCGAGACCAGAAAGATGTCGCTGGCTCGTGACAGGCAGTAAATTTCACCGAAGGTCGCGATTGACGAAAAAAAAAAAAAAAACCACCCAGCCGGTGTCAGCACCACGATCGCGTCCAGAAGTGACGACAGCAGCAGGAAAAACGAAGCTCTTCGCGGGCATCGCCGTCGGTTAGTGCCAGCCATTGGTCGGGGAAGCGCGACGGGGTTTTGCCGCAGCGCGCTTCTCACGATTATTCGTCCGTTTCATTTTACCTGTTTCTTTTAGGAAAATTCTGCCCTGTGTATATTGCAGTTACAAGTAATCAAGTGTGGTCAATCGAAGTCACGTATGTGTTGACGTATATTAAGCGCCCTCGACGACCACAAATTCATGTCCCTTAAGGAGGTTAGTACTACTAATTCCACCAGTCGCACCGTCTTCGATTTGCGCATCCCCGAAGTATAACCTTATTTTATTCGACAAATCTCGTAACAGGCTACATAATAACGGCCCCACGTTTCCTATGCAATCCTATTCCAAAATTTCTTGTTTTCTTCGCCTTTTCCTTCGCTGCCAACCTTTTCTCTGCAGGTCAGCATTACGTCACCAGCAACTGCGACCGTCACCGAAGACAAAGGTCAACTGGTAAATGCGTACCAGCTTCCAGCTCGCTGTTTCCTTTTGTGATTTTGCGGCGGACAGCCATAACGAATAGGAAGGAGCGGCCGCCTCAACGCTCGCAAAACGAAGCTCCCACAAATATATTAGGCCGTGAAATTGGTAACGTTAACCATTGGACAAGCTCACACTTGACGCGCTACCGGATCGTCTACGTACAAACATGGCTGTAAACCCATCCTTAAGTAATTAAGTATACCCTACGCAGAAGAGGTGGCAATCGGAAGGGAAAAAATGTAAAAAAAAAAGACCAGAGAGCCTGCTGGCCACGTTGTACGATATTTAATCTGCAGTAACCACTAACTTGTATAAATAGTGACCCATCGGCAAAATATCGCCAACGGCCGAACTTCGCGATTCCGAGCTTTCCAGGTTATGTACATAGTACAAATTTTCATATGCGTGAAAAGAAAATTTTTATGTTGCACATGCGCTTTCGATGCATGGGGGAGTGAACATCACATATCCGGATATCCAAGCAAACTCCCCCCATCTGTATTTCACAAAGATGGCAAATAAACTTATTATTATTATTATTATATAACTTTCCGCCTGAGGGATGCGTGAGTTAAACGACGTCAGCAAATGTATGAGCGGAATGGTATTGCAGATGCTTCCGACACGTTATACTAGCTAGGTTGGTTTCGTCGGGATGCATTCGTCCATTACTGGGCTGTGAGCTTCGAGACGGCGTATGCTAGTCCTTTCTGCCAACAAAGCTGCCTGACTCGACGTTTCAAAAGAAGCCTGCTTCTCGGCGTCATCCTATCGTACTAGAACACGAACATGCCATGGATATTACACGTTTCTTGGTGTCAGATAGGTCACGACAGGGCTAAGAGAACTTTCTGTCACATGCTCAAAAAAACAAAACAAAAAAACTTACTACTTCATGTCATGTACCGTTTAACAATGCATACTGCTACATAAATCTACGTCGTATTGAAGGGCATGCCGCTGACTTACTGGTACAGGCTCACACAAGCCGAAATAAAATGAGAACAAGAACATTTCAATTTCCTACAACTGCACTCACACTGAAGTTCCCATGTGGCAGGAACATTAATGGAACTTCACGGTCGCCACGCTTTTTGACAACGCTCCATCGATTCCCATTGCATGCCAAAGCTCCCCACTGTTCTTTATACGTGAGGATCAGAACACGAATGAAGATGACCGGCTGCCAGTGTAAGACGGCAAGGTTCCTCTCTGAGCAGGCGAGGTTTGAAACTCACACACTAATGTGCACACCAATGGCCGAGCTTCTATGAGGCACGGGTGTAGCGACGAACTCGGGCATTGGAGCACGCAAGCTTTACGTAAGCCAACTGAGGCAGACAAAACTATTTCAGAGCAGCATGCAAGCTCTCTTCTAAAGGCAACGTACCGGTCGCAGCTTCGGGACGTTAACGCCTATCAGTCAAGCCACGCATTTGGTTCAGCGGTATGCGAGGAAGTTCTGGCGCGCTGACGCAGCCGTGGGAAATTTCGGAGAAGAATGCGCAGTGCAGTGCCAAGACACAACAGGGCGTCGCTCGTAAAGAGACACTAGACGCCTGGTACGACTCGGCAGCGGCGCATGCGGAGAACAACCAGCGCCAGGGTGGGAAGCAGCGCGGATGCCAAACGAGCCATTACAGCAGCTCGCCCATGGGAACCGCGAACACCGCTCGACAGCCGCACAGGCAACCCCTCGTCAGTAGGAACATTAAAACGCGTGTGGCTAGACGTCAGACGGCAGTTTATGGGTCGCGTTATGCAAGCGGTCAGGTAGACGCGCAGCATGTCCGTTTACGCCTATGGCTCAGTACAGTGTTTGTTTGTTGAAATAGATAAGTGCATTAAAGAAGGCAAGGAAAAGTAAATGATACACTTGCTTAGGAGCTACCGGCTGCAGGCTAGTCGGTGGAACATGACTTGTAAAACAGCAGCGAAAATGTAGGAAACAAGGACGAGCAAAGTCACCCACAAGTACAACCCACGCGCTGAACTTCAAAGTAGAAGGAGTAAAAAACGAGAGGAGAAAGGATACTCTAGTTTTTTATTCCTTAGTTGCGCCATCAATATTTCGTTAAGCTATGCACCAACTCGTCCAACGTTACGCTCTGCTAAAACAGTGGCTGTTCGTCCTTGCTCCCTAAATTTGAGCTGCTGCTTTATACATTTTTGTTGAAATTATACAGCTGACCGTGCTGTACTGTCTAGCGTGGCCTGCTGATGCCTGTACGGTGGTGTGCAGTGGGGTGGGCGGAGAACGAGTTGGAGAGAGAGGAAGAGACTGCATGCACGAAGAAGCGACTATAGATTATGTGCATCCGGAAGCACGGCGATTGACCGGCGATTAATAGTGCGCATATCACGAAGGTTGCATTTGCTTTACACTGAACCGCGAATACACGCTGTTAAGCTCGAGGACGCGGGTTCGATCCCAGGCCTCTGCGGTCGCATTTCAATGTGGCCGAAATGCAAGACACCCGAGTGCTTTACACGTAGGCACACGTTAGAAAGCCCAAGGTTGTCCAATTTGATCCAGAGTCGCCGACCACAGCGTATCTCAATCATATCACTGTTTGGGCACGTAGAACCCCAGATTTTTCATTCATGAAAATCGCGAGCACGAAAGGCCCATCTAATTAACCCGTATGCAACGTGTTTCTGGCTCAAAAAGCGCAGCCAAAGTCCCTGGAAAGAATCGTGGAGCTCTAGGCATGTGCCCATCGGTCAAAGGACTGCAGAGCACTTCACAGCGACGGCAGGGGGAGGGAATACGACTCCCTGGCCAATAATCATGATCGACCTGAACTAAAGGACCGCAGTGTAGGCGGAAGTAAACGATGACGTCAGCAATATAAAAGTATGGCATTACGACATAACCGGGAGCCTGCTATTCGGCTCTGCTGGTGCAGCAGGAAGTCTGTGCCTGCCTTTTTTTTTTTTTTTTTTTTTTTTTTTGCCACGTGCGTCCCATATAGCCGGGGTAGCATGAGTTTAGAGCTGAAAAATTGTGTCCGTGTTTTCTCTCACCTTTCCGTCAAGACGTCACCATGCAGCCCCTTTTGCCAGAAAGTCTTTCAACGCAATGACAAACGGAAACATGCAAGCGGGCACACACACACGCCGATTTAAAAAGGGGCGTTTTTGTTCGAAACCAGTACAGAGATTTATTCGCACGCATAGCACACGGAAGCAAACGCGCCATCCGCGCACGATATCATAACAACGTAGTTTTACCTTTTCGACAACGCTGTAGAAGGCGCGGTCTCATGTTCGCGTTATAAACCTGCTAATTTTGCTGATTCAATAACCAGTACAGTGTAGTCTTGGCACGAGACTACACTGTACTGGTCCTGAAACAGCTAACAGTCCTGAAGCGAACAACGGCTCACAGCCACACGCGTTATATTGTGGAGCCATGCAGGAACCCTTCACGCCCGCTCTTTGCGTTATTCCTGCGTGCTCTCCGTTCTTTTCTTCAAATGTGACATAAATGAATGTGACAAGCATGGCATGTTCAGTTCCGCCAGATCGTGACCTGTACGTGCACTAATTGACTCGAGTAAAATAGTTTCGTGAAGTCATAGAACCATGTCCTCAACCCTCAATCGGCGGCCCATTCATCGTCGCGCGGAGTGCAGAGTAGTGATGCAGAACTATCGGTAAATTGACTATCGATAGTATCGATAGTCTTTTTGAAACTATCGATAGTGTAAACAAACTATCGATAGTGCTATTATCGACAAACTATCGATAGTGCAATCGGTAGTTTACCATCTTTAATATTACTAGTGATATTACTGCCACGCGTGTTTATTACTTTGTTTTGACGTCGTCCAGTTGCACCCACAAAAACTGTTAGCAACGTTTGACACAGACCGCGCCGTAATGTTTCAGAAGCTTCACGATTGTTTGAGACCATTCTGTCAAGATTACGCACCGGACGCGAATAGTCAAGTTTATTCGAGAGCTTACGCGAGTACTGCAGCGATAACGCTGGAAGGCTTGATGACTGATGCATAAAGGACGACGCGTTCCACCGATGATCAGAGAACTCAACGGCCGACGACTACTCCCGCGGTATCAGTGCGCAGCACGTATCGCTCATATTTGGAGTGTTGATTTTCTGGGCACAGGTTCGCCCAAATAAAGAGCTCCGTATTTCCCAGTCTTGCTGCAGCATTCTTCATCGTCACAACCACGTGACAATACTATCGATAGTGGTGTGAATAATGATGCGGTTGCTGGCCGGCCATATTGCCAAAATATTTGCGATAGCCTGCTACCAGCTTCGCTTAATTTATGAGCAATGTTCGGCAGAGAAATTACTATTTCAGCAGTGTAAATGGCGGAATATATCCATCAATAAATTCGTATCCAAAAGCAACTAGTTACAACTTACAATTAACTTCTTGTTTTTTTTTTTCAAATCATAAAATGCAATATAAATTTGAAGCCGCGTAGTCCCGCCACATGTAAAGGCGCTACAACTGAACAGTTTGACTTTATGATCATGTGTCAGCAAAGCACTCTGGTGAAGAACACAAGCATGTTAACTTTCTTGCCCTTCAGCCTGCTTTTCCGGCTCCACTATGTACCACGCGCGCGGGGAACCAAGTTTATTCTGCAGTGAGTCCGCGCTGTTGATTTTATACTATCGATAGTACCATCGAATTTTTTACTATCGATAGCGCTATCGATAGTATTTTTCACCATCGATAGTTCGATAGTGACTCAGCTATCGATAGTATCGATAGTACCATCGATAGTTCTGCATCACTAGTGCAGAGTGGCGCAGCACTGGCTGCCCGCCGTTCCATGTCGTAATAAGTAACGTCCCATTTAAGAGGTGCACGCGTAGAACGCCATGGTTTCGTTTCTCTAACGGCGCGAATTCGTCGTTCCGCAGTTCCGCGGGTAGTCGTATTTTTCCAGGTGTCCAAAAGCTCATATGGCATTCACAAACGACATGCTCTCGATTACAATGAAGTCGCTGAACTCACTAGTCTAAAAGTTATTTACCAGATGTTTTTTTTTCTTTGTTTGGATCAAATTAGAGTACATCACCCACCACCACATGGTCGCGACTAAACATCCCTCTATTTTAATGTGGCCTGTTTTAAATGTTGCCTAAACTATTCGTGATAACGCCTGCGGTATAGTGCCGGTCAGTGGAAAGTCAACTATAGCCACCAAGTAGTAAGTACTTGGCAGTGCGTACATCTCTGTGAGTGAACTGCCACTTCCACGGACGTAAAAGCTAAGTACATTTGAAACAAAGTTAAAAAGAAAGCGGAAACTTGCCATAACTCCATTAGGTTCGCGTCACGCCCACAGCAAGGAGCGAATGCCGGCGTTGCGACTTCTTAGAACACGACCGGAGTTTTTGTTTGAGCATGTCTACAAATTGCGCAGAACGTGAAAGACGTGCCGAAATTGCGCGGGCGAGACATTTTCGCCCACGCGATTGCAGAAGACAAAGAGCACCGTTCTCTTCTCGCTCTATTGTTCTTTTTCCATTCCTATGTTTTTTGTTTCTTTTCGTTACTTAATGGCGACAAGGCGCGAGCGAGAGAGGCGTCCCACGCAGCAACTGCAGCGGCGGCGCGGCCAGCGGTCGGCGTCGCGTCGCCCGAAATGAGCCTCGGCGGGCGAAAAATAGCCGCGCAAAAACGCCGCCGGCATATAAATACGAGCGCGTATTCTTAGAAGCCACGCGAGCAATTATTAGCGAGCGAGTCGCGCGACCACGTTCCAGCGATGACAGGGACGCCGCCGCAGAAGACGTGTCCCACCGCGATGAGCGAGTGAGTTAAGGGGAAAAAAAAAACGCAAGAAAAGAAGAAAGGCCTCGCGCAACCGTGACGCGATGGAGACAGCGTGAGGCAATATCGCGACACTTTCCTTCTCGGCTGCCAAGGCGCGGCCAGCTGGGTTCGATCTCCCAAGACCTCAAGGTGAACGACGGTCCTTCCGACAGAGACCCTCCACATGCCTTCCATGCGCATTACACGACACAGTTAACGTGAGGATGTCTGCGGATGGACGCAACCAGTGATGCGCGCCACTTCGTCTCAGCTATCGCGCGCGTACAAGTTTCTGCGGAATAGTGAGCACAGCACACAAGCAGACTGGGAGCTTACTGTAACGGATAGAAGCGTCGCGCTTTCTAGGGTCTAAACAGCTGCGAGCATGGCTGTTCAACCTGCATGGCGAGACTGGAGGGCAGTATACGTCGGTTAGTAGAAACAATCCACAAATATCGCATTATAGAGAGAACAATTGAAATATATTAAATAAAACAACAAAAACAAATGCTAATCGCTTTGCTATGCTTACAATCTTTTTTCGTAATGCAGAAACGTGGATGCTTGCGTGGAAATTTAGCAAGATAAAACGTAACAAACAACGCAGCGAGAACGGTCGTAATCACAAAGACTAAAGTTATGCAAATCATGCATGACCATTCATAATGGGGGAAACCGTGGCAGTGCCCCCCTCTAGCAGTTTTCAGGAAAACACTGCGCTGGAATCTCGGAGGCTACACTAGTCAGTACGGCAACTGGGGAAGACTACATCGTGGTCATCTCAATTAGTAAAGTAAGGCTTGTCGCTGGGCTAGTCGGTTCATGCATGGTTTCAACGAAGTTTTAAACTGCGCGATGAAGACGGGACGAAAACAGGAACACATACATACATCTGCGTTTGTGTGTATGTATGTGTTCCTGTTTTCGTCCTGTCTTCTTCGTGCAGTTTAGAACCTCTTTGAAATCAAGCAAAGCGTTCTGAAAAGTGTTCTAGAACTGTGACTACAGAGCCGTCAGCGCTTATTGCTGCAACCGAATCGTTACTTCAGAGCCGAAAATTACCATATTAGCACGATTCTAACACGCACATTTTCTTCGTTAAGCCCTCAAATTTTTGTGCGGGTTACATTCGGGCGCGAAAGCGGCATCAAGCTTTTATTTTTTTTTTTTCCAATGTAGAATTACCTCCGCGTTACAATCAGCGGTGCGCTAGAATCGTGCAAATACGGAATGTTTAGGCGTGCTGCCTTTTCATACGGTGCAGGTGTCTGCTACTACTAACCTATAAGCGACACCCCAGACATAACAAAGCCTAGTGTGCTCGATAACTAGAGATATGCGATAAGAGTAATATTGTCTCTGAATTGAGTGTCAGAAGATGTCGAGCCATCAAACAGGACTTGCGCCGAGTATGATAAGAGAGTAAGCACAGAAGGAGCTCTTCATCTCCACTTTCTCGCGATACTGCTTTCAGACAACATGCATACAATCGTCATTTTTCCGCATTAATGTTACTCTTGAAGAAAGCGCTTGCCCGTATGTTTTGTTCAGTCCACTTTAGCGCTTCCTTTTTTATTAGACTATGGAATACCAAACAGTTTCAAGTACCGCCATTCTATGTTCTGTCTGATGTGCTTTGAGGACAGAAGGCCTGACCACTGGCTACGCTATATAGAAGCTGTGTGGAAGCGCTCGAGGACCCCTTACATTATCATGGTCTGCAAATGCTGGATGAACTGGACCGTTCGAAAGACGTTTGACTGCCAAAGGTAGCTACCACTCTTCTACGTGTAACACGAGACAGTTACAAGATAAATCTTCGCTACACTCCTAAAGCGAAGGACCTGGCCAAATTAGGAAGGTCGTCTTGGCTTGGCGGAAAAGGCGACAAACATGTCCTACTTTTTCACCGCCTTTCTCAGAAAAGCAAAGTGCGCTCGAGGTGTGACACAACGTATGATTCACAAGTAATTAAGCGCCAACAAAAAATAATAATAAAATAACAAATTTGTTATGGTGATTTGAACCCGCTTTGTCAAACTAACTCGTGCACCCGGTGTGTACACGACGCCTCCCTCTCCCACACAGCCAAAAAATATAAGTAAGGTGGGCTTCTCCGCACACAACACGTTCTTGCGGAGAAGCCAACATCGACGGAAACTTTCTACAGGAGCCGTGCAGAAGCAAGCGGCTCAATGTCACCGTCAACGAAGTATCACTTCTTCAAACGAAGCACTCTCGTTTGTAAGCACACCTTCGATCAAACTCACTCGGTGGAACGTCCGCAAAGTGCCATCTGTGGAGTGCCTTCGATGCGACGTACGCCTTTCTGTGGGTAACCCGTTAATTCTGCTGTCATCGACAGCTCCCCAAACTCAGGTTCGGGTATTTTTCTAAGGCACACTGTTATTCTTACTTCTCAGTTACTTTCTTTCTGACCCACCGCGAGAGGAAGAAACTGTGGCGTTTCCGAACTGTGCTAGTAGAGCTCTCAACAGCTTCCACGAAGCACTGCTTACAGGCGTAGCCTAAACGATACCTCGTTGCGCCATATCCGCAACAGAGCTCTTCCTTCGACTAATTTGTTGACGAGAAGCAAAGTACCAGACAGCCAACGCTCATCAGCTGTCGTCTAAACAGTTCAAAGCGGAAAGCCAGCCCTGCAACTCTGACCACAGCAGAGCACGCAAGGTCGGAGCAACGACCCTGCTGTGCACAGTCTCGGTTGCTATTTTTGCTCCCGTTTTATACACACACACACAAAGCTCTCATTTCGCAGAAAGTAAGGTAACTTGCTTGGAGGAAATGGGCAACAGACAGCGCGCTTGCTGCTCTGCCAGTGAGCACGAAGACGCGGGTTCGGCAGTGTACAGAGATATCGCGTCGGCTAATAGTATCGGTTTTCGAAATACACTCGGCGTCTTAAGTATGATGTTTTCTATAGGCCATAGATGTCGCATAATACAAAAGAACTGACTCAATTAATTAGTGAATTAATTGTGGTGTTTCTGATTGACTAATAAGGTTGACACACCCACTCAGTGCTCGTCACCAATCCTACTCCTGCACACCACGAAGCTGTAGCCGAAGTGAAAACAGAATCAGCTGCGCTAACAGTGGACAAATCAAATTATTGCTTTAATATTTTTATAGCCTTTCTTTTTATTTCAAGCTCATATTGATAGCCTATCGAGCGTTCAGGGTAGGTAAAAGCAGCCATTCTAGATCAATAAATCATCAGTAGAACAAAGCTGTAGCGCGCTGTTGAAGCAAATTAGAACCTATCATCATACTTCTCAGCGTCGGAGCTTGCAAGGTCTAACTGCATTTCCTTGTCTATAACGAACAGTTACGCCCACTAGCAAGTTCTCGCGTCCTCTCGATCTGAGCGGCTGCCTACTGCGCGGACGAAACTCAAGCGCCGACGCGTAAGTGGCCGCAAAAGTAAGGCTCCCATCGCTGCGTCTCCGCATGTGCTCGTCTTCGCCGCCGCGCAACGTGCAGCGTGCCCCCTTCCCGTATTGGCTTTGGCAGACGTCCCGCGCTTTGCAAACACTGTTCTTTTGCTAGCTGGGCCAGCACGTGGAAGGACCTGGATGGGAGTAATCAAAACACAACGGGGCGTCCAGGAGGAGAGCGCTTCCCTGGCGAAGGACGCGCCGGTAAAAGGGGCGATTCGAGCTGCAGTCTCGCTCCGCGAAACACTACACCCTGCATCGGCGCTGCTGCTTTAAGCAGCCCCCCACATTCATGGACGAAGCCCTCGTTTAGCGTATGAAAAAGAAAAAAAAAACGCTAATTGCTCCGGACGGAGAAGAGATCTGGCGAACCTTCTTTCTGTGTTACTAGTCAGACTGACACCGCCTATTGGAACGAGCAAAGCACCGCGGCTACGCAGTTCCGGTGGCTCCTGCCGGTGGCCCGTGGGACAGGAAGCTGTCGTGTGAGGGACGTGAAGGAAGCCTTTTCAATCGCGCCACAAGCCAAGAATTAAGCTCGTGTATCAAAATCCGAAGGTCCGGTGTTCGGCACTAAACAGCGGTATGGACACGGGCGCATTCTGATGGCTTATTTTATACGCGAAATTAAACGACGATTCATATACGAGAGCACGTGTGTGCGCGCGCAGAATGTGCAGATGACGCTTTCACACATCGTGTCACTTCTATCAAGTCTACACGCAAACGTCTGACTGTTACATAGCGTCCAGCTCAACGGCATTGGGAGCGTCATTACACAACTAACCACGTATCGCCCACCACCATCGCAGCCGCGGGACATACACCCGACGTCCCCTGCACTTCTTACAGCCGACTATCGAGCTCAGCGTGGGAGGAGGCTTCCATTTTGCTCAGCAGGAGACGCCGTGAGTCAATCCTGATGGTGCAGGCGACATTAAGGTCTAACCGAGCGCGTTGACATTCGTTCTGCGAAGGAAAGGAAACTCGACTCTATAAACTAGGACACAAAGTACCAAATTCAGGCTCCTGTCGAGAACGTATCATGTGCCCTGCCACCAATCGAGAGAACTGCGACGTCACCCTACCTACAGGCACAGCTGCGCAACTGAGAGCAGCCCAAGAAAGTGGCCGTCTCTGACGCTGACGCACTCAAAAGTAGACGCGCCCAAATTTTTAGTAGAACAAGGGTAGAACAAAAGAACAAGCAGAACGTTGCGCCGCTTCTTGGACCTCTGTCTAGAAGTGCGAAGTTTCACAAGACGACAGCCGCGACAGCGACAAAGCTCCGAGGAGCATCTGGAACCACAAGTGAGGGGCATGAGGAAAAATAAAAATAATAACAAGAGAGAGAAAGCAAGAAATAGAGTGTGACGCAACAAGCCAAAGCCATTCAGCGAGGTGTGAACCAGCCGTGCGCTCGCTAACAGGCAAGCTGGCACGCGGAAGCGAACAACGCGGGCAGCAGTTGGAACAGGTGAATAATGCGAAGACGGTTCTTACACCTTGACTTCTGTCGCTGCGCACTCCTATACAAGCAGCCATTCCCTATAGTCCGCTGGTTTAGTTAAAAGCTTCAGCAGAGGACTTGCTTTCTGACTGAGTGACGCCGAGGGGCCGTATTTCTAGGGGTCTCCTGAAATTTCATCTCGAATCAAACAGTGCCGAATAGCGGCCAAAAATATCGAATATCGAATACAAAAGATTTTATTGAAAATTGAAAGAAGGTACAAAGAAATGAAATCTGCTCATGACATCGAGCACATAAAGCGGTGAGTGACTGCTACCGAAAGAATACAAACTGTCACGCAGAAACATGCGCTGTTTCTGCGTCACCGAGCGTTTCGCCGAGGGTTCGCCGATAGTTTTGCGGGCCAAGGTCGGGACGTTTTACGGCGCTTGAGGCGTGCGCGTCCGAATTACGCAAGAAGTCCGTGCCTTCGCTTCGGGACGTTTTTTTTTCTTCTTTTTTTACGTGCGTTAATGACATAATTTTTAAAATAAAAGTGCGCTCGCCTTTGAACCAGGATATTGGTGAAAGTTTTAACGAGAGGTTTACTGTAACGACGTTAGCGTGAGTGTTAGCCTCCCCACCCTAGCCAAGTTCTATCATTGGTCTTCGTCATGTTTTAGATATTCGTCCTGTCGAATTATTCGAAACTTCGCTAAAGCTTGTTTCACCTGTATCCTTGAGGTGGCAGTTGTCGGCCTGTTCCCTCCCTATTTCCTCTGTGTATGGACAAAAGGACAAAAGGCCCGATTGGTCCAGGATGGACAGAGAAATGCTCGAAATACGAGAGCTAAAGCACGTGATCAGGCGCTTGTAAGATAAGAGAATTTCCATCGTGTATATCGAGAACCATGTGCGCTACCACGTGTGCCTTCTTTTCTGTCTCATTTGAAAAATCGCGCGAAAAAAATTAGAAAACAGGGCATCGAAAAGCACGTTTCATTTTGTATTTATATTACTTCACTTACAATTGTGTAGACAATGGCGGACAGCGAGAGTTTGTATATATCTTGTCTATACCTTCCTTGGAAATTATGTGTTCTTGTAGGTTATTTCGCATGATAAAATAAAAAAGGCTGTGTTCAAAAGCATCTTACTGCCTGCGCTAACCATTCGTCAAAATTGCAATGAAAATTTCGCATTCAAGACTGCCAGACAACAACAAATCAGACTTTACACTGCCTTTTTATCTTAACACTGCATTTTCACTTTCAGAATCGTAAAAAAAAAAACTAGCTAAATATCCAAAATGAAGTACCATAACATATAATCTAGTGTAGTCTACTAACCTGTCTACTGTTTCAATTTGTGGGTCTTTAAATAACCGCTGCTGGCGGTCAAAGCTAATCCGACATCTTCCACTGGCAGCCGACAGCAGTACAGCCGAGGGGGCGCTAAAAACCATTAATTAGCCTCGTTATCAGCGCGGTCTGCTGACAGAGCTGCTTTGCCCCGTCGCCGTTTCCTTTGAAGTTTCGTTAAACACAGAAGAGCAACATTGGACTGACTCTGAGGGTCGTCCCTGGGACGAACCTTGGCTCTTCCCCGCGGACACTCATACTGAGCGTACGCAAGACGGTTCACCTGCGTCGGCACTTCCGACTGTCAACACCGGCTGAGCTAGCACGGGCAGAGCCCCACACGACTTCCAGTCGACGGCGAAGCAACAAGTCACAGGGAGAATTATGCGTTCGCCTAAGACGAATCGAAAACGAAGGTCATCCTCTTCTTGTCCATCTTTTTCTCCTCACTCTAATGCGTTGATTGCCCCTCTCCTGCCCCGTAACTGTCTGCACCGAACGGGGGGCTTCCACTGCCTCCGGGATCGGCATACCTTCGACCAAGCGGCGATGTCAGGCCCAGGTCATCAGATCACGTCACGATGACGACAGAAAATTTGGTGATTCACTGATGATGTCCGTCATGTGACATTGAGGACCTAAACGAAAGAAGGGGAACTATAAAGGCTCGTTTTTCTTTGTAGACACAACATTAATGAGAACTAACAGACAATCAAGCCAAGGAAAGTATATGGGACGTTATTTGCAGTAATGGCGATATATATAAAAAAATAACTCGAAAAGATAACTCGCCGTCATGGCTACAAGCGGAGCTCACGAACACTCCCAGGTTTAAATTCACAGATATACCCGCCAAAGTGGACAGGAGGAAGCTCAGTCGGTAGAGCATCGGACGCGTTATTCGAAGGTTGCAGGTTCGGCACTTGAAGGCGGAAAGTTATCTTTTCGACCACTTTAAATTGCTCACCTCGATATCAACATTGCTACTGATAACATCCCCTTTAATTTCCTAGGCTTGATTGTTTGTTAGCTCTCATTATTCCGGTCCTGTGACATTTGGAACACCGATGGGCGCACATTGATTCACTAGAGCATGAGGTGATTTCTGACCGGCCTTTAGCTTGTTTTGTTTTTTGCATCATTCGTGCTTACGCAGCCGCCTGCAAGGTCCTGCGTAGTATCGCCAGGCATCGCCAGATTTCGCAAAGCCTCTCGACTCATGAGACATGTAAGGCTTTCGCTTTAATAAAATGATTCGAGTTACCCAAGGAGGGGTGGGGGGTTGCAAGAATTATGCAGTCGCAAAAACACGGCACGCGGACGAAACGCGACACCAAGAGATATGAGGTCTCACAACACCTTTTACGAACTGCGCCGATGAAGCAGGTATAGAGACAAACGAGGCGAGTGCAGACTGCGGTACACGGAGATTAATGGTCTCGATTCGTCACAACCGCACCGTCCTTCTTCCACGCGGACCGACAGCTCCCAACGAAAAGCGGACGCAGCGTTCTCCAGCTGCGTCGAAAAGTGTTGTCTGCTCTGCGGGCCAGCGCCATTAAGCATTGCAGGCCGTCGGGAAGGTCGGCTCAGTCGGAAAAGCAGCGGGGTTCGGCGAGCGAACGTGCGGGCAGCAGCGCCTAAAAGGCTGGCTTGTCTGCGTGTATATATATGCAACCAGGGCGAGAGGGGAAGACGGAATGGAAGGCGGCGACGAACGGCGTTGATGCAGTGCACGGGAAGCGAGCCAGAAAGGTGCACCGCTATACGGCCGAGCGCAACAAAGCGAGACGAGCCTGCAGTGGCTGCGTCGAGAGCGGAAAGCAATAACATGCCACGAGCTCGTGCAGTTGCAAGTTTAAAAGGTGTTGATAAGCGGCAAAGATAACCAACGACGGAAGTATAGGTAAATGTCACTTGTGGCAGTCGGCCCACTAAAACCGCCCGCAGAACCGCCTTATAGATAGGCATACGTACGTGCAAGTATGCTAGACCGGCGAACAGTTCTGGTGCGCGTTCCATGGTACAGAGAATGAAAGACCACGCTAACAGGAGGGACAAAGAAATAAACTGAAGACACGAGCGCAGTTCTTCAGTCTATTTCCTTCTCCCATGTATTAGCCCTGACTTTCATCCGTAACCAGGAACCACATTCAAATCGCCTAATTCGCTGTACTCAATCTACTTCGTATACCCGTTTGTGTAGAATACAAATATATTAGAAAGAGGCCGCCGAAAATTTCGGAGCGTTTTAATCCTCTGCCCGTAACAATCGGTCACAAAAAGAGGAGCTTTCAGTTTTACGCCAAAGCGCTTTCGCGTCAGGAATGCTAAATCAGAAGCAGAAATTTGCACATAACGAAACAGTTCTACAAATAGCTTTTATGCACTTCTAAATTTCTGCTTTTGATCACTCGAAATTGTACACTCCCCTCCTGGCTGCGCAGGCGGCTTCAGTTATCATGTCGACCGCAAAACGAATGTACAGTCAGCCACAATACAATATCTACGCCGTATAGTGAAGACTCGTCTACTGTCGAGAGCATTGCTATGTCGAATGCGCGGCCAGAGCCGGGGTTGACGCCGGATCAGTGCTCTCGACAGCATACGGCTTGCCTCTAGACGGCGCAGACTGCAACTTCGCCACGCGCTCGTGTGGTCCGTATTGCTTTGTGGCTGACTGTACCTACAGTTATACTTTGCGAACGCGCTTTGCTGCTTGTATTCAATTGGACCTCAGTTTACTGCGTAATTCTGCGCTGCAAGTTCCTGACCATGAAAAAATCATGGCTCAACGATTGGGGTGCACACAAAGACGTGCTGTGACAGCCGAGTTTCGAGTGAGCCTGTACACCTAGCCAAGATTTAGATGCCACAAATCCATGAAGCGCATCCTCTCGCCTTTAAATTTTATCACCCCTTACATATACGGCAATCTGCAACAGCTGCTTCGCTTTAGCCAACGAGTTTGCAGCGATCGTTGAAGAGACGCACGACTCGTTCGGCGCATGAAATAAGGGCGTCTGGTGGCAACCACAAACGAGGACACTTAAATGTAAAGGAACTTCACGTGACGCGCATGCCTGACGTGAAATATGAGCCCGCACCGCGGTTACAGACTGTTGCGTACGCGATATACGGAAGGACAATTATAGCCCGGAAATCGACACATCGCCAGAGCAATAGCGCGCAAGTGTTGTTCCGACATGGGGCTGCGCGCCAGTTCCAGGACTCACTTATGCCCTCGCTCGAAAATGTTTATTTGCGTTCGTAGGTGCCGCTCCCTCGCGTCCTGGGTCCCTACACACACGTGCGGCCGTTCTGGAAAAGCCAGCTGGCGAAATAATGGCAGCCACGACCACCAGCAAAGCAGCAGCGACGTGGCCAATCTCCCGGTGGAGTAGTGCCAAGAACGAGCTGCCGCTGGACGAAGCGCAGACCACCACGAAGCGAGGCGCACGGATTGTATAACAACGGCGCTGCAAAAGGAGCCCCGCTGTGAAGCTACTGCGCCATTAGCGCGATACAGGCAGCTTCCTCGGTCGAACTGCTTGCGACGGAAAAGGAGACGCGCACACTTCGAGCACCGCTGTGGGTTGCGATCGAGGAAGTGGTAGTGACCGGCCGCTCGAGTGCTACACAGAACCGACGCCAATCAGCCCCGAAAGACAAGGAGCGTTGCTTGAGGCACCACATGCAATCTGATCGCTGTACATATACCGGAAGACGATGTTCATAAAAGGGGCATTCACGAATGTCATCTTCTAAGGTTCGCTGCTTCCTTCCTCTGTGCTGAAGCAGATAGAGCCAACGCGCCGCTTTTACCTTGCTCTGTCTACACGCACGCACGCACGCGCGCACACACACACACACACACACACACACACACACACACACACACACACACACACACACACACACACGCGCGCGCGCGCGCAATGACAGCAACGATGACGTCATATAGTCAAGTGTCTCACAGAAAACCGTGTGTCTAGGCAGAGTTATTGTGTAGTAATTATAAATCTTGTCACTGACCAAAAAATGACGAAATCGACGTCTCGGTGCTTATACGGGAACCTCGTTCAGATTGAAAAGACCTTCAGCGTTCTGACTACAAGACTCCCGTACGGGCTTCGACACGTCACTGTTGCCGTTTGTTGGTCAGTGATAAGAGATATAATTGCTACAGAACTCCCTATACGTGCATCGAATATCTGGGTTCGATGAGGGCACGCCATGCCCGGTCAAAGCAGCTTAAAGCGGGCTTCACTGCCTCGCAGCCCATCCTCGCAAACGAGACACAAAACGAAACAGCAGAGCAAGTAGGTGTTGATCGCATATTGCCATGTTTGGGGGTGGGATTTTTTAGGCTGGAGGTAAGGCCGTTGATGTCTGCGCTACTCGGAGGGTATGCATATGCGCCACAGAAAGCGGGTATCTGCAAAGCAGCTCCTAGCACTTGGTATAGTATAGCAAGGGGGCGAGAAGGAGGGAAAGGAGTAGGGGAGGGTAAAGCATAGCATAGCCGCGTAGAGTATAGTATAGCGAGGGGTGGGAAAGGGAAGTGAGGGTAAGGAGTCATGCGAGGGTGAGGAGGAGGGGAAAGGATAAAGCACAGCATAGTGTTGCAAAGTACAGAGTAAGCAAGGGCTGGAAAAGGGAGGTGAAGGAAAGGAGGAGGCGAAGACCACCAGCTCCCTTTTCCTCCAGTCTTCGCACCACAAGTGCGTAGCTGCCCCTATTTTTTTTTTTATTTTTTTTTTCATAACACTGCACGCGGCCTCACACGAGCTGTTTGGAAGTACAAGGAAGAGCTACTCGGAATAACATATTCTTTTTTATCACCAAGTATTTCTAAAGGCAAGCCGTGCAGGCATCTGTCCGAGCACGTTTGTTTACGTGAAGCGAAAGGTGGCGTGGGTGCGCTGCTTCCTAGACAGAAATATTTAATTTCGAGGTCGCCGGTGTGAATTTGTTGAGACCAAACGCACGGCCCAAGAAACACATAAGGAAAGAAAATATTCAGAGAGTATGTGGGCTTCGCTTGTGTGACCAATACTACATTACAGGTTGAAAAAAAGAGACCATCACCCGCTTACCCAGCAGTCTTGCTTGTTGCGACTTTGAGAGTCCAAGCTTTTCTGTATGTACAAAGGTAAAGTATTGAAAAAAAGACAATGCATCGGGTCCGCTCGGCCACGACTCGACGGCGCGACATAAGTATGTAGCAGCAAAGCGCCACACATATTGGCCACCACGCGGGTACAAAGAGGAGGGAGAGGGGACTAAAGGAAGAGATGTGGAAACAGACCACCGAACAGGCGCAATGAAGAAGCCAGCGATGGAAACATAAAAATTAGGGGACGCTTAAGCTTCGCCTTTAAGAGTTCAACGCGACAGCGATATCCTGCCCCTAGTGCTCACTTCGAACACTACGAGTGTTTAACAGAATGCGCGCACTGAGGTGTGTGCCTTATGTAATTGGTAGCATGTTTTAAACCAAGAGCAATTATGCGCGAGAAACTTTTTCGAAGTTGCGATGCACCCACTACGTGGTCTTAAGGGAATCTTTAAACCACCAAGTCATTATGTTATTGACATGGTGTGACGCCCGATGGCAATGTACGCTTGTACCACGAAATATTACTGCGATATCACATCTCGTGCTGTGACACCTGTATACAGGGCGCGTATTTTTGGGAAGCACGAAAGTTACTTTCTGTGCAGCTCCAAACAGAGGCGTGGCTGTGTGGTAGAACACCTGCTTGCCACCCAGACGGACTGGGTTCGATTCTCACTCGGACCCAACATTTTTATTATTTATTTTATTTGCAGCTTTTTCGACTTTTCGGTCACGGACAAGATGATGATTTTTCGCTCACAACCAACGCTACCGACGCCGACAGCGGAATTTCTGCGATACGAGCTCTTTAACGCTATGGCGTTAAAACAACGAATAACAAGGTCGCCCAGGAAAAGACCTTACGACACTTCAGAGGGCCGCTCTCCAAAGCCAGGCCTAACACTGGGCTTGAACTTCGTTTGTCAAAACTGCCAATGACGCTACCAGAAAAGAGAATTGCGAAATGCGAATGCGCTCGAGCATGCGCGTCTAGTTATACGAATGTTTCTCGTGGGTAAACCAACCAAATCATAAGTTCAAGTTAAGCGCTAGTGGCGTGTCTCTTTGCCTTATTTTTGTCGCGACATGAGATACCAAGGTGCCTGAGAACGTGGTGTCATGGCAGAAAAGCTGCTGATGGCGACTCGAAATGCCTGGCGCATGAGAACAGCGGAGGAACCACTGGCCATGGTTTTGCTATCACATCAAGCAGAGGACAAAAAGGGCGCGTTAAACCTTCCCGAGGCCTCGATCTGCCCAGGATGATGAATTGTTATTGAACGTGCGAACTAGAACAGTAAAATACTGTTGGAGTACTGGTGGCGAGGAAGCAGAGAACAAATTTTGTGACATCATACTTCAACCAGCTTGAATCGTTCCTTAACAGGGACCATAGGTGAGAAGGACCAAGCGCGGAAGAAAGGTGAAAATAAACAGCCTGCATGGTGATGCACGCCACCAGCCTATTTCCGAGGGAGGGATAAACGTCTTTATTTTGAGCTTAGGAGAGGCGTCCTTAGTCCAGGGTGCCTCGAGCTCGGCCAGCGTACTGGGCCCTCGAAGTCGGAGCTGGCCAAGACTCTCTGTCAAAGCTCTTTGGTGTTTGGGGGGTCCTAGTGGGGATTGTTTACAGCCTTCTAAACTACAAGATAAAGGTGGTACAGGCCTACGCGCCTACATCCAGCCATGATGATCAAATGGTTGAACGCTTCTACGAAGACGTAGAATCAGCAATGAGTAAGGTAAAGACACAGTATACTGTACTGATGGGCGACTTTAATGCAAAGGTAGGCAAGAAGCAGGCTGGAGATCATGCAGTTGGGGAATATGGCATCGGCTCTAGAAACGCCAGAGGGGAGTTACTAGTAGAGTTTGCAGAACGCAATATTTTCCGCATCTTGAATACCTTCTACAGAAAACGGGCTACTCGTAAGTGGACGTGGATGAGTCCTAATGGTGAAACTAAAAATGAAATAGACTTCATAATGTGCGGCCAACCGGGCATTGTACAGGATGTGGAAGTAGTTAACAAGATCCGAAGCAGTGACCATAGAATGGTAAGATCTAGAATTCAACTTGACGTGAGGAAGGAACGGCAGAAACTGATACGCAAGAAGCCGATTAATGAACTAGCTCTGAGAGGGAAAGTTCAGGAATTCAGAGTTTCACTTCAGAATAGGTACGCGGCTTTAACCGAGGAAACCGACCTTAGCGTTGACGCAATAAATGATAATCTGACTAGTATCATCAAGGAGTGTGCAGTGGAAGTCGGGGGTACAGTCGTTAGACAGGACACTGGTAAGCTATCCCAAGAGACGAAAAACCTCATTAAGAAACGTCAAGCTATGAAAGCCTCAAATGCAACAGACAAAATAGAGCTGGCGGAGCTTTCGAAGCTAATAAATAGGCGTAAAGTAGCCGACATAAGAAAGTATAATATGGAGAGAATTGAGCATGCTCTAAAGAACGGAAGAAGCCTCAAAGCTATGAAGACAAAACTGTGCATAGGCAAAAATCAGATGTATGCAATAAGGGACAAGGAAGGCAAGGTCACAAACAATATGGATAGAATAGTTGAGATAGCGGAAGAGTTCTACAGGGATCTGTACAGCAGCCGAGGCATTCAGGATGATAACGTAAGAAGAAGTAATAGCGCAGAGGAATCTGACATCCCACCAGTATTGACAGGAGAAGTAAAGAAAGCCCTAAAGGGAATGCAAAGAGGCAAAGCAGCTGGTGAGGATCAGGTAACATCAGACCTGTTGAAAGACGGTGGAGAGATTATGTTAGAGAAGCTGGCCACCCTGTATACGAAGTGCCTCTCGACGGGGAGGATACCAGAATCTTGGAAGAATGCCAACATCATCTTGATCCATAAGAAAGGGGACGTCAAGGACCTGAAAAATTACAGGCCCATAAGCTTACTGTCCGTTGTCTACAAGCTATTTACAAAAGTAACTGCTAACAGAATTAATACAACATTAGAGTTCAATCAACCAAGGGACCAGGCAGGATTTCGTACAGGATTCTCAACAATAGACCATATTCATACTATCAATCAGGTGATAGAGAAATGCGCGGAATACAACCAACCCCTATACATAGCCTTCATAGATTACGAGAAGGCATTTGATTCGGTGGAGACATCAGCAGTCATGCAGGCACTGCGGAATCAAGGCATCGACGAAGCCTATATAAACATAATGGAAGAAATCTACAGCGGATCCACAGCCACTATAGTCCTCCATAAAGAAAGCGACAGAATCCCAATAAAGAAGGGCGTACGGCAGGGAGACACGATCTCTCCAATGTTATTCACCGCGTGTTTACAGGAGGTTTTCAGGGCCTGAGATTGGGAAGAGTTAGGGATAAGAGTTAATGGAGAGTATCTCAGTAACCTACGATTCGCTGATGACATTGCATTGATGAGTAACGCGGGAGACGAATTGCAGCTCATGATTACTGAACTGGATACGGAAAGTAGAAGAGTAGGTCTGAAAATTAATATGCATAAAACTAAAGTAATGTGGAACAATCTTGGCAGAGAACAGCGCTTTGCGATAGGTGGCGAGACACTGGAAGTTGTAAAGGAGTACGTCTACTTAGGACAGGTAGTAACCGCGGAGCCGAACCATGAGAGTGAAATAACTAGAAGAATAAGGATGGGTTGGGACTCATTCGGCAAGCATTATCAAATCATGAATGGTAATCTACCACTATCCCTCAAGAGGAAGGTATATAACAGCTGCATCTTACCGGTACTTACCTACGGAGCAGAAACCTGGAGACTTACAAAGAGGGTTCAACTTAAATTGAGGACGACGCAGCGAGCGATGGAAAGGAAAATGATAGGTGTAACCTTAAGAGACAGGAAGAGAGCAGAGTGGGTCAGGGAACAAACGGGGGTTAAGGACATCATAGTTGAAATCAAGAAGAAGAAATGGATATGGGCCGGGCACGTAGCACGTCGGCAGGATAACCGGTGGTCATTAAGGGTAACTGACTGGATTCCAAGAGATGGCAAACGCGTGAGGGGGAGACAGAAAATTAGGTGGGTAGATGAGATTAAGAAGTTTGCAGGTATTACGTGGCAGCAGAAAGCACAGGACCGGGTTGATTGGCGGAACATGGGAGAGGCCTTTGCCCTGCAGTGGGCGTAGACAGGCTGATGATGATGATGAAACTACATGTCGAAGGGATCCGGGTTCTTCGAAAAAGCAGCATAGCCGAGAAAATTGTGTAGGGGCTATAACAAAGTGGTTCATACGCAATATTCGTCTTCCAAAGTTACATTTTCCCTGCTACTGCTTACATGGCTCGGAAAGGTCACTTAAACGCGCAAGACACGAGAAATGCGGGGGTGACAGGGAGTGAGCTAGCACTTACTCCCTGTCATATGTAAATAATTTCTGTTGGCTATATGCTCGCTAACTTTTCCGGCAGAAAATATAAAGGAAGAACCACCGCAATGACGCCCGGGATAATGATGACAAGTTCGTGCACAACATAACACAAACAAATCTAATGACCGGCGTCGTCATTCGTGATCACTATTTCTCTTCAGTTTTATTATACGCGGTTTCAGCGCGAGACACATCAAGTGCAGTTCAAGAAATGTGGTTGTCTTGCACATGTTGCTGACCACAAAAATAACTTTTACCTTTGTGGCCGTCACCAGACCCGGCGTCAATAAACACCGTATGCCATCACCATCAACATCACAAATAACAATTTAGAGATAAGAAAGGTAATCTGCGATGCTTTTAGCCGCTCACTGACGTAAGGCAAAAGGCCTCGCGCTGCTTCGGTCGTAAGTGGAGGACCACAGATGCATTAAGGTCCTCCCGGGCAATTCGCATTCGGAAACGTGGCACCCAAAACAGCGCAGGCTGACGAAGCTGGGGAGTGTGTAGCGACGGCGCCGGTGTGTGTGTGTGTGTGTGTAGCCCGTCTGTGTGTACAAACAACGGTCCCGCTTCCCTCGGCAGCTCTTAAGGAGAGCCACAAGAGTGCTCCCACGTACGGCCTAGCCGAACGGGCAACTCGGAGGCCCAGGCCGGGGGTCTATTCATAGGCGCGAAGAACAGGACGCGCAAACAACGAGCAACGGCTCCCTTCTTTTCTCGAGAGGGGGCCACGAGGCGCACCACCACGCAGCATCAAGAACCCACCGGTGCACGAAGAGGTCGCGCCTGCGAATCATCGACGAAGGATGAGGAGAAACAGCAACGGTCCGACAGTCGGCGGGGAGAGTCCGCAATAACACCGGGCCACAGCGTTGTGGTTATTTCTCCTTGCGGCTATTGAATATAGCCTCCGGGTACTGTGTCAGGCATCATCTTCAGCCTGGTTTAGTCCACTGCAGGACCTCTCCCAGGTTACACTATCCTGTGCGAGTTCATTCCATTTTGTCCCTTCTTCATTAGGTCTCTGCCTTTCTCAACTGCATTTCCCATCCCTTGGTAACCATTATGTTGATCTTACTGTCCATCGGTTGTCTGCTGTACTCGTTACGTGGCCAGCCCAGGTCTATTTCTTTCGCTCGATCTCAAGTATGATATCTGCAACCTCTGTCTGTTCCCATTCTGCCGTCCTCCGATATCTTAATGTTACTGCCATCAATTTACGCTCCACTGCACGCTGCGCGGTCCTCAACTTTTTCTCTCTTCACTTTGTTATCCTCCAGGTTTCGGCCCCATACGTTAGAAGAGGCACTATGCAGTGGTTGTATACCTTTCGCTTTAATGACAGTGGTAGATTTCCTGACATTATTTTAGAGTGCCTGCCAAATGCGCTCCAGCCCATTCTTATTCTTCGGCGAATTTCCCTTCCGTGATTAGGCTCTCCTGTTAGCAGTTGTCCTCGGTATACGTATTCTTGTATACACGTCAATGTATGGTTTCCAATCGTGGTTTCCAAGCGATATGTCCTTTCCGCCTGCAACTACTCCGGTTCTATCAACTTTCTTCCTTATTTGTTTTTTTTTCTCTTCGATACTATAAACGTATCTCGCTTTTCTCCGCATCAAACCAGTTAATACTTTATTCATCTGCTTTTGAACGCCAGCGCCTCTGAAATGTGGGCGCCTTTTACAGCTTTTGCTGAATGAATATACTTGCATTCCATTACAGTTTAGACAATAGCAAATACAAAGTAGAAATCGGCGCCACTTCTCGATAGAAGCCACTGCGATTCGTGATCACTCGAGGCAATTTTTGTTAAGTGTTAAGTGTGTTAAGCGTCTTCAGTCGAGCGGCAGAGTCGTGTTCAACACTTGAGTGGGGAAACAGTTTCATGTCAAGGAACGTTTGAGAATACAAAGAATGGTTTAGCCATCTTGTATCGGCTCTTTGAGAACGACAATCTTCCGGTAATTAAAGCTCCCGTGTTCAGAGAACCGCGACAACCTTTAATGTGCGGCGCTCAATAAACGCTGCACTCTGTCGTCTGTGACCTTGCTTTGGCGCGTGCTTTTGCGCTGTCTCGATTTTTACTTTGTGCGCATGCATCCAAACTACGCAGTGTAATTGCTGTTTGCCAAGTCGAAGCACAGTGCCACAGAATATACGGGGAAGCGATGCGAACACCGCGAACAAACCCGCAAATTCATTACAGCCTATTTCGAGGTAAGTACAAGAGAATGCTCTTATAAGAAAGCTGTGAGAAAAAGCGAATCGGAAAGCCAATTTGGCACCATCCACTGGGTTCTAACCGGCAATGTATGTAGTGATGAAAATTTAGTTAAGACTTTCCGCCTGTCTGTTGTACGTGGCTTCCTTATGTAATCGCCTTCTTGCGCTGCCTTTCCTTTACGTTAGTAATGATGAAAGAGGAAGGTTCTGCAGCTCACAACCAAGCTGTTTCAATCGCGAATGACAAGTCCTTTGACCAAGGCAGTACACGAGCCTGAATCATATCGACGCACACATTACATTGAACGTTTCGATCACTGCAAGGAAGCGTCGGGAAGAAAAGAGATATTTTGCAAATCATAAATGCTTCTTGACCAAATGAGTCACAATCCACTTCCAATTTATTATCACCGAAGTAGAATTCTATCACGAAATTTTCACGCGTTTGGTACAGACCGTTCATGTCTCGTTAACCGCACTGTTGCAGCGTTTCGCAGTAACGGAATTAATTCCTGCTGTTAAACCCGCATATATCGAACTCGCAAAAAAAAAAAAAAACAGTAATCAGTTCGATATATCGGACAATTCAATACACAACTTGTAATGAAGTTACTGTATTTCCGGTGCGAATTTTGGTGCGCAAGTTGGCTTAACGGCACTGCTCGCGACAATGAAAGAAATACGCCTTCACAGCAATAGGCAGGGTTCTTATTTTTTTAATTTTGTATTTTTCCGCGTTCTGTAGTTGGGGATGCGAGGTTATACTCAGGGAAGGGTTATACGCGAGGAAATGCGGTAGCGACGTAAATAGCGCCTCAGTATCTTCACACGTTGCTGTGCTACTCGTCGGGGGCCTGAAGCGCCTAGTCTGCCTTATCACTAATATCGGCCTTCTTTTCAATATCGTACTTAGCGCGCTTCTCGGAATGCTGTACACAGCGGCGACGTAAGGCTTCCTTTCCCCACGTTCGACTGCACTGATCATCGCCAGCTTTGCGGAGAATAGCGGGTTCTTCTATTTTGCGGCATCCATCGCGTTAGCAAAACGAGCGCAGAATCGAACGGGGACCCCGCACGAAGGCCGGCAGCGCCACGACGCGGAATCATGCGGGAAAGCACGTGATGGCAAGCGGTGGTTTATACTCGCATCATGCGGCGCTCTCCTAATCACACCGCCCCCTCTCCCCCTCAGTGAGGAAAAGCCAACTTCTTGGGGTGTTTTGCGCTGCCTGACGTTCGATGTATCAAGTGTTCCGGCTATTTTAGGACCTGGCTCGCCAGGTTCTTAAGCGCTGGCAAAGACCCGCGCCGTAAGCGTAACCTTAGTTCCAGAGGCGACCGCTACAGGCGCATCTCGCGCGAAAGAGAAGTCTTCTTCCTCTTGTTCTTCGAGCGCCTTGATGACGATATTAACGCAGGCAAAACCACATATAGCATAGCGAACTGTAGCATGCGTCGCTCGCTCCACTCCGGCAGTGCGCTTCGATACTGATAACATGAACAAAGAAGACAAGGCGGCGGAGTGGAGGGCTCGCAAGGCAGCATCGCGGGCTCGCCGCCAAGACCCTGCGGTGAGAGCTCGCGAGGCCGTCAGCGTCGTGCGGACCCCGAGGTACAAGCCCGCGAAGCCGAAGCAGCGCGGAAGCGGCGGCAAGAGAACCTCGAAGAGGTACGGGCGCGGGATGCAGCGGCCAAGCGCTGAAAGCGGTCGCTACTTGAAGTTGGTGGCGCCGACGCACGGTTCAAGCGCGATTTCCTCGACCACACGTTCGGCCACAGCTGCAAGGTCTGCGATCGCTTGTGGTTCGACAACAACTTGACCACAATGGCTACTATAACAACGTGTGACGTCTTTATACGACAGTAGAGAAATTGTACGGAGCATTCACGCTTTACCCGATTATCTCCGAGCCAGCTCCTCAATTATCATTCACTTCGTGGATATGGCGTGATTTCTTTGTTCGTTGTAGATGAAGATTATCATATGCAATGACGTCAAAGCACTGTCAAGTTCGAAACTAGTTCGATATAAAGGATAATTCGATTTACCCGAGTTCGATATAGTCGGATTCGACTGTAAATGTAAAAGCGCAAAAAGGACACAGGACAACATTAACTACGGACAAGCGCTTGTCCGCGTTTCTTGTCCTGTCCTCCCTCTATAATATTACACTATGGAATACCAACTACTGCCAAAAGCACCGCCCCTTGTAGTCTTTAGGCCACTTCCCACCGCCCGAACAGCAGACGAAAACGCAGTCTCCGGTTTACTGCGCTGCCCTTCGTGTAGTACCGGAAGCGCGGGTGCACGTGACTACAACGGCGCGACACATTCACGCCCAACAAAACAGTCCACAGTCAGAACGTCATCCAATTTTATTCCTTCCCGCTCGTGTTCCTCGTTGCGCAACGGCGGCGCGCCATTTCGAGCTGGGTCCTCCCGCGCCTTTCACTTTTTCACGCTCCGGTACAGAAGAATAGGCGCACCTCCCGGTCGCGCAGCAGCCGAGGCGACACCGCCGCCGCAGCTCGCGCGGTGCGCACGCCGCGGGTGGTCGCCTCATTAAGGCAGCCATCGCCGCGAGATGGCAAGATCTGGCCGCAGAGTCACGAGAAGGCAAAAGTACACAGCTCCGGCCGGCAGCAGTGCTCTGGCGCAGTTCCCTCGAACGTGGAGCTTACGCTAGGGCGCTTCTGTGCACTGCAGGTCCCGTTTATCTAGACCAGAGGATATTATCAGCCGCAGAACAACGACGACGCACCGCTGCAAAAGTAAGCGAGTGCTCGGATACGGTGGCGCAGCGTCGGCCACCGCCGATATCAGCGCAGCTGCGGCCGAGAGACGAAGACGGATGACGCCGCAAGATGGATGAGACACCGCGCGCGCGCTCTCAAAAGGCACCGCCGCGCCGTCACGGCCCCGGGGCGGACGCAGGCAAAAGGGTGGAACCGTTGAACCCTCGTCGCTTTCTACTTTGGGCAGAGCAGCCGCTGCAATGAAGCACTGTAGGAGACTGCACACCAGATTCGCGCGCCGCTGTTCCCTCTGTCGTGTCCTGCTCACAATGAAGAAAGCGGCTCGCACCATCGGACAGCCCAAAGGCTTCTTCCGAGAGGAAGAGTGGAGGGCCGCGATGTCGCTCAACGACCAGCAGAGGAAGGCCCTGTTTACGTTTCCACTTCCTAGTAGAGGCTTTAATGGCAGGTGCTGAAGACTCACGACACTGCAATCGTAAATCCAGCTCGGGGGGCGACGACACGGTAATGACTCCTCGCCACCGAATAGCGCCGCATTCGCTCGGGCTGCTCAAAAAGGCAACCCGCGCAAGCAGGACCCGTCTACGACACTTCCTCGACATAACCGAGCGATACCGTTCACCCGAAGAAGAGCGCGCCAAGAACCGAAAGGCACTTGCGCGTGTTTAAACTGCATAATGACCACAACAAGCATCGGTGTAAGCAACCAGGTAACAATCAACGCATAATCACCGGCATGCCTTACTTGGGACTTCTCATTTGTGATAGCGTCTAGCTATCGACTGGACACCCTTAATGCATGAGAGCTGATTCGATTTGTCCTCTTCGCAATGTGGCCAATGAAGAGGAAAAATTGGCCAGTTTTGCAATGAAGCTCTTTTCCGAAGCAATTTTTCTTCGATAGGAAGAAATCTGCGCATGCGGCAACCGTCTTTTGCCGTAGTGCCAAAAATGTAAACCGGCTAGGAAGCACAGCCATTTTAATCAACCACCGCTTCGATCATAAATAAGCATAACTGAGCTAGTCACTTATGAGAAAGTCCCTTAATAAACTTTCTATGTGGATGTGACCTGTTGTTCGGGGACAACCCGCAAAACCTTCCTTTTAACAGGCGACTTCTAAATGATGTTAATGCCGATTTTAACGCTATGCAAATAAACGTCGCGAAAATCTTTCAGAAACTAACGAAGTTTATGCATTCATGAAAGCACCTTAGGCTAGCTTAGGCGCATATTCTTGTAACAGAATACAATCTGTACAGACGTTCCTGAAAAACCTTTACGTTTAGAAAAAAAGAAGATTTCGGCTTCAATATATTTCTTTAAAAGCAACGCGCGAGCTTTATGGGGACCTACAGGTAGTGAAGCGCGTGGTACAGTGCTTCGGTCGTCGAACAGTGACTGAGCACATTGCTTCACGACATTACTACAGACGATGAAACTGTGAAGTCGCGCACTACACATTTGCTACTGCATTTGGGAAAAAAGTTGAAAATACTTCACAGTTGTTTTATAATGCGTACTGCTGAGGTGTCGAAGAACCATTTCCGGGTCAAAGCTAAAGGGTCCGCAATCTATACAGCGAATCCTAAGAAATCGCGCAAATTACGGCAGCGAAAGCGCAACGCGAGAGATTTATATCGTTTATACCCGCAAGACCTCTAAACGTAGCATGGAAGAAGAAAGGGAGGATTGAACAGGTGCTCGTAGACAGCGCGCCACCGCTTTGACTTTTCCAGGCCGTTTCAGATTCCGTTAGCTGCACGAGGCAAATGTAGACGGAAAGACTAGTCGCCGGGCCAGCGACGCGAAGCAGGGACGCAGGCGGCGACAACCGACACAATAATCGCAGCGCCCGAGTTGCACTATTATTATTTTTAATGCAGGAGCAAAGGGTTATTCTTGAAGGTTCCACTTCTTTCCAAGAAGAAAAAACGCGAGGAGAGGCAGGCCGGAAGACAGCAGCACAAACTGCGAGGAGGGAATGCGAGTCAATGGAGCGCGAGACCGGAGTGAACGCAGACTGGCGGTTCCCGCAAATAACACCTCCACCACAGCAACAGCGGCGGTGGCGGCGGCTTTGAGTTCTCGAGCATCCGCGTGGCCCCTCTCGCGAACTCCGCTTCTGTGCCTGCCTGCCTGTCATTTCGCGTGCTTTTTTTTTTTTTTTTTTGACGTTGCTCCACGATAGGTCTGCTGTGCTCTCACACGCGCGTTTCTGCATCTCAGAAGTGTGTGCGCGCGCGCGTTTTCGGGAAGTAAACACAAAGCGCCCGCGAGCGCTAACCTAATCTTCCATTCGAAGGTGCACACTTCGGGACTTCCGAGCACTTCCTCCTCGCCCGTGGACGAGGACTCGAACCCCGGGAACGGAAGCGAAAGGTCGTTGGCTCCTTCGGGTTTCTTCTATAGCCACGAGGGTGTTAAAAGCCTCTTCCTCCCGTCCTCCTCACCCACACGACGGAGGAGGAACAGCGCCGCTGTCAGGGCGGCCTCCCGGGATCATTGCTCACGACACCGGTGCTCGCGCGCGCCTCAAGGCGCCGCCGTTGCCGCTGACGACGACGTCGGGACGCCAAGTTTCGCGCCTCTTCGCGACGCCGCGGCAAGAGCTTTCTCACGAAGCGCCGGGGTCGCCCGTCCGACGTATTTCTCAGCGTCGGCGTATCTCTCATTCCGCGGCTCAGGATTTCGAAGCTGCGGCGTGAAATCTCTCTCCGAGCTCGTCACGCGAGCGACGAAACGTGGCGCAGCCGAGACACACTGGCTGTCGGCTTCAACGAGGAAGACAAACAGCGCTGCACCGCGCGGCGTGTTACGCGACAAATCTCGAAGGGACGATTTTGGGGTGTGCCGTGCAACCAGTTCGCATGCCTCGGGCAGCGAGGCATACGAACAAACGCGAGAAAAACTTAATCTGAGGAGCTCTTCAAACGGTCTCAGCTCGGTGAAGTTCGCGAGGGCAAATCGCTGCATTGAACAACCGATACATATATACGCTATAATTCAGGAGTAGCCTGAAAAAGTGCGCACGAGTGGGAAGGAGAAATAGCCTCCCGCACGCCTCAACGATTTTAGCGCTCCAATCTGGCACTTTTTCAAGCCTCTACACCAGGGGTCTCAAACTCAACTAAGCCAGCGGGCAGCAGTCACGCAATTTATTAGTCCCGCAAGGGCCGCGACAATGAAGAAGGTAGGAAGGAGCGAGAGGGTGGAGGGAGAGGAGGTATATTGCACAAACTGTCAGCAAACGTTGCCATTTGAAAGAAAACGTTTCCCACATCTGATATATGGGCCATTTCTGAAGGAGATTTGGCGCCAGGATTCCAACAACATGTCGATACCGATCTCTAAAATGACTAAAACCTGGACGCCGATTCTGAAATATTGAGTTATTGTCTCACGATTACGTATCAACACATGGTGACCGCAGGGGGCGCCTCACGAAAACAATGCTTTACACCTGTCATGTCTGTGTAGCTCACAAACATACTTATTAAGAAAATAAAAAATAAATATGGAACGAAGAGGGCCGCTCTTTGAGACCCCTGCTCTACACGATAGTTCTGTGTAGGTGCTGCATGTAAGCTTACAGCCGCATTCTATATACTCAGAGACGCATGGGTGCAGGCAGGAAGTAGGCTTCACGTTGCAACCGCATTGCTCGAGACTTCCGAGACGCGAGAATTCCCATAGCCCCTTTTCAGAGCTTCCCAGTGCCTCGGCTTGGTTAGGCCATGCAGAAAGCCGCCGACCTCAGAGTTATTCATGCAGCTAGTGACTTCTTTTACCTTGGTATCCAATCTAAATGTAAAAACACGAATCACAAATAAGTCCCAAGTCAGGCATACCGGTGATTCTGTGTTGATTGTTACCAGGTTTCTTACACCGATGCTAGTGACTTCTTTTACCTTGGTATCCAATGTAAATGTAAAAACACGAATGTGCTGAGAAACCGAGCATGGAACATACACAAAAACGGAGATAATTTCGTGTGCGAATGTTATTTCCTTTGTTAAGTTCGAACGCGCGGTCGTGTTTGAATTCCAAGTTCATAACCAGTCTTCCCAGCTGTCAACGGCGTTACGTGTGCAGAACGAGGCAACTCGTTTCATGTGCATGTTGCGCTCTATTTGGAGTCGCGAAATGCTTAGATATTGCCACGCCCGCTTCTTGTCTTATTTTGATGTATTCGGGTTTGACCAGCAAGCACGGTTATCAACGCTCGACGCTGACCGCGCCGCAGTGTTCGAGAAGCTTCGCGATTGTAGTAGATCACTTTGTTAAGATTGCGCGCAGGACGCGAACAGTCTAGATTATTCCAGTTTGCGCGAGCACCAGTGATAAGACTGGAAAGTTCGATGCGAGATGTATAAAATACGGCGCGTCCCAGCCATGAGCAGTTTTTATCGACGGCCGACGCCCTGTTCGCCGCTCAGTGTACAGCGTGTGTTGCTGTAGTTTCACTTCCCGGCCACAAGTTCGGCCAAATGAACAGTTTCATCTTGAACGCGCCGGCTGTTGTCTTCGTCGACGTCACGACCACGTGACAATATGAATATCCTTTACGTGTGTATGCAGACTACTGACCACTGTTCCAAGAGAATCTGCAGTGCTACGAAATAGGAATCCCTGCACATGAGTACTCGATTCGGCAATCTACCTCACAGTAAGATTGTTGACAACACCAGCACAAGATATTGTGCTGGTGCAAGAATTGTGCTGGTGCCCCCCCCCCCCCCAGCCCCGAAATTTGTCCAACCTTCTATATTCCCGGGCAACATTTTTTTTCTTTTTACCATGCATAGACTTTCTTTCGAACAATTAGGCCGTGCCCCCTCCCCCCCCCCTCCCACCTCGAAAAAAAAAATCCTGGCTATCGTGCCTGCCCTAAGTTAATGTCGGCAGAAGGGACAGAGAGACATACAAACAATGCCCCAATCCTAGAACTTCACACGGTCCCTTATGCATTCTACGAAGGCGGAAGCCTCCTTTCTCTTTTCAGTCGATTGCATAGATCATTTTGATTGATTATTGAATACTATAGTCTTAATTACATGCCATGCGGCGCTTGAAACGAGCTACCAGCAGCGTTTCCGGAACAGACGACGAATAGCCGCCACACTTGATCGCCACCGATCGGAGTCATGAGCCTCTGGGGAGAGCGTGTTTTGCCGTCGAGCCGACTTGCCCAACAGAAGGTGCGTCAACACCGTGCACGGAGTCGTGGATGAATCGCAACGCACGCGTGAGTGCTGTTTCATCTGTGGAATAATCCTTGGTCCGTGGCTGCGACTTTGGTGGCCCCAAGATCAAGGTGCACATGTTTCGACGCGCCGGCGGCGCGATCAGCGGTGACAGACACCGTCAAGCCCGGGACTATGGCGCAGCTTGGCGCAAATTACGTCATTTTGTCAGCACGGCGCAGTAAATCCAAATTGGCGCAGTTGGCGCAGGAGTGGAATCACTGCATTTAGTCAGTTTGTATACGCCATAACCCGAAATCTCACCCTGTAGGTGAGGCGCCGGTCATTAATGAAGAAATCAGCGCTCACAACTTTTCACAAGAATCCAACAATCGCTAATGGCAACTGACGTGCTCCGAGTGAAAGTTCAGCGAGAATATTTTCGTTCAAATCCCGTACAAACCGCAAACGAGGCAAACTGAATAAACTGAAAGGCGCATCGAGTAGAGGAAGGAAATAGATAAACGTGTCGTTATGTGATAGCAACACATCAACGTAGGTATGGTCGAACGAGACTTGAAAAGGTGTTTTAGTTAAGAACAAAAAGCGCGGTCACAAAAGTCCCGTGTGAAACGCGTAAGGGATAATGTATAAAGGTAAACTTTAGCGCGTGCCGGAAAACGAGAGATGCAGTGAAGAGCGAGAGGAGGTTAGATATTTTGACGTGTGAAGCCGCGCACGGAGACACGACAAGAAAGGAAGACTGCTGCACACGTTAAAACCAACTGTCGCCAAACCCCCCAACTTTCAACTTTACTGGATGTTAGATAATATGATGAGGGTAGGAAACTTGTCAACAGACAATTCATTCGCCTGACGTCGTGATGGTGCACATATGGTTAATGTGATCTCCGGAAGAAGCATTCGGCATGCAATGTACGTTCAAGTGTAGAATTATTAAAATGCCAATCACATCGCTCTTTGCGACAGCTGTTCAGCGACGGGAAGTGGCAGTTCTTTTTCCTTGAACGAAAGGCACTCACGAGTCAGACAGCGAGTCAGATGGAATATGTCCTGTCCATATATCCGGCGGCTACAAAGTTGGCGAGCGCCTAGTGAGGGGAAGGCGGCAGCTGAGACTTGTCGCGTTCGCGAACCATCCTGGGTCCCGTCGACCACCTCGACAAAGAAAGCGGTTGGCCCAGGAGGTGTTTCTCACTCGCAGCTGTCGATGCGCAGACGCCGTACCTCGGAGGCAGCACTCTTATTAGTAGGCGCTTCACAGCCGACTACGAATGCATGCGGCTGGCGGTAGGTCTCGGCCACGAAAACAGCTCCTCCTTTTCAATTAAAAGCACTCAAAGCAAACCAATGTGCCCGTTCTTAGCAGGGACCTTGTTAAGTAAAGATGGGTATGTGTAATTAGAAAAAAACAACAACATCAGTTTCCAACAAGGGCGAAGCAATGAACGCAATATCAACAAATTGAAATGCTATAAGTAAGGCTAGGTCTTTTGGATGCGATCTCGCGTAACTCTACAAGACGCTAGTTTAAGGAAACACGCCCGCTACAGGGAACGAAGCGGTTTTTGCGCTGTCTGCGCTCTCAACGCGAAATCAGCGGTGAGCGCACAGCAAGTGTACGAGCCCTCTCCTGATGTCTGTCGAGATAACGCTCGCGACCGTGTCCTTATGAGCCAAGTTCGCAGTTGCTGCTCGAGAGACGCAGCCATCCCCCGCTCCCCCGCGCCCCATCACGCTCCTTCGCCTAGCGAAAGACGGCCGTGGGGTTTCCTTTATTCTAGAGGAGCCATTGACTGCAGGCCTCGCAGGCGGGGCGATGTTATCGCATGCACCTTTCGTGCGACGGAGATGGCCAGCTCGTTTCATCTCTGCTTCAGACGCACGTTCGCCCCCGGCAATTGCGTGCTTTTGCTCGCGCGTAGAACAAACGATGCGCGGGGCAATGTTATCGATTTGGACTTTATGCGGAACATGACGGCGACGGCAAAAAACCGCTGAGAGTGTCCATATAATTGCTAGCACAATAAAAAGACAGTTTCGCCCGAAAGATCAAACAGTGATCAGCGATATACCATACAACCACGCGAATGAAGCCTCGTGGTTTTATCGTCTGCATATATTGCTGTAAACAATCGCTCTAAACTTAAAGTAACAAGCATGGCGTATCGCGCGAAGGCAAATCTGAACAGTTATCAGACAACGACCGCTAATATTTGCTGCCACAATGCTGGCATTGAGAACAACGCAGGAACACGTGAGCAAACACTTCGCGTTGTTTCGCGCTTTAACTCGTCTCCGAAACTAGGATATACAGCGCGACATCGGATAATAGGCACGCGAAAAGACAGCGCGCACAAAGACTAGACACCTCGGCTCACCCAACAATTACCCGCCGCGGTGGCCTAGTGGTTATGGTGCTCGACTGCTGACCCGAGGCTCGCGGGACCGAATCCCGGCCGCGGCTGCTGTATTTCCAAGGAGGCGTAATGCTAAAGGCCCGTGCACTTAGATTTAAGTGCATGTTAAAGAACATCAGATGGTCGTAACTTCCCGAGTCCTCCCCTATACGGCGTCTCTCGTATCATATCGTGCTTTTGGGACGAAAAACCCGAACAATTATTCTCACCCAACAATTGTATCTACCCTGGACGATTAGCAATACCAGGCGCCCTGAACGCCTACACGCTCAACCGCGTGGAGAGCTATCGCAGCCGCCAAGACCGGGTTTAGAAAAGAAGACGCCCGCTCGCCTAATCCTCCCGACCGCGTCATATGACTTCATTCACGCTAGGGACTGGGGCCGGTTGCGTGACCAACTTGGTCGCAAATGGCCGCTTTGGACGTAAACCGACTACTCTGACTCTGTTGCTCGATTTTCAGTCACTCAACTTATCTTTCAGCTAAACAATCGTGCTTCCCGCAAAAGCGCTCGACCAAAACAACGGTCATCCGCCACCGTCCAGTGATCCGAAACCAGCAACAGATTATGATGCTAAAGTTGTTTCTTGGCATCCCCTTTGAAATTGGGTGGCGACAATTTTAAGTAGTCAAGTAGCCCGTTAGGCTACCACTGGCGGCGCTGCCCGTGGTGCCGCAGCGCCAGCCACCGTCCCTACCACCGGCGGTATAGTTGTTGCCCCGGCCGGGGCTGCTGTGTATACTAAGATGTCTATTCTGGGTGTCCGCAACGGGCGGCGGTGAAGGCGCGTCAGAAGGCGGCCACGCGTGGCCAGCGGAGCGAGCCCGTCTGTCGTGGAAAGAGACGGCCGACAAAACAGGCGCACCGCTGCTCAGATGACCTCCCACGCGTGCGCCGCCAACGACCGCGAAGAAATGACCCTGACAGGTGACGCCATGAAAACAAAGTGAGGACGGGCAGGCTAAGGAAGAAGGAAAGAAAGACCGAGAGAAAGGACCTTCTCGTGGGCGGACAGAGGGTGCCGACGGAATACTTAAAAAGACGCTGTGCGGCAGAGTTGAGCAGAGTGTTGCACACAGTGATTCCGCATCGCTACGGGCGATGAAACGGCAGTCTGCGGACTTTAGGAGTGTGAAGGATACACCACTCACCGCATACGGACACGTTTTCATTGTGAGAACGCTCATCGGTCGTGAAAAGCGTCAACGTTACATGCTGAATGTAACTGAGACGAGCGCTACACCAGTGAAGGCGACTGTACAGCTACGCAGGGGTGTACAGACATCGAGGCTACAAGACTGTATTACTTACTTCCACGTCAGAGACTACCGCCCGTGAAGAGCGTTCATAATAATGATGAGTACACTACTGACCACGACAGTAAAGGATCAAAACAGCGCTTTCAGCGCATTATGATCGACCACATTACCCCGTATGTACAGATACATTAAACGGCCCCTACACCACCCAGAGGTCGAAATTTAGTTGTGGTGTCACAGTAGTGCACGAGTCTACAACGAACACGTAGCCGAGAGAATTTTTCGAAACGGTGCCGTAATAACGGAGTTACACGCGTTTGATGATCGAAACACTGCATTCGCTCGTTTCACTATTTCCTTCTCCCACCGCTCCCCGGCTGGTCTCTTCTCCCAAGCCGCTTTGCTCTCCTCGCTTAGTGCCCTTCTCAATCTCAGGTGACATATCGTCATCGCTGACGCGCTCTTCGAAACAGCGGGCCAGCACTTCCAGTTGCCGCTACTCCGCGAACTCCGTGCTTCTCGGCTAACCCTGTTGCCGTGCCGGCCCGTGCCCCTACGAATCGTGCCGGTATGGACCCTGTGTTGCGCGCACGCCTTCAAAGGATCGCCAACATGATGGACCCGTACGGTGGCACGTGTCGCGTCTTTTCGTTTTTCCAGTCGGTGCTTCTGCAGCCAAGCACCGCACACAGAAAAGACTGTCGGATTCAATCCGCGCAGCTTATCAGATCGCGAGGCTTGACTGTGCTGGTACGCTAGCGATTTGGCAGTTGCGTTACGGGCCGCAGTTGCCGATTCGCAAGCGTTCACACGCGGGCAACATGACGAACAGCAAGGAGCGCGGGCAGCTGCATGCAGACTAACCGGAAGTCGTAGGTTCTTGTTCGACCAATCGCAGCATCGCCTGCATACCGCATCACAGATTCAACATGTTCACGTCACACACGTCACTAGGGAGGCCGGAAAGGCCCGGAGAGGAGAAGAGATTGTTTCGTGGAATATGAGGCGAGTCCGCGGCTTGTAGCGCTGCCACGCGTGGCATCGCTGATCGTGACGCCATTCTGCACACGATGCGCGTGTTTACTTGAAATGTTTCAACAAATATCGAAGGTGGTTTAGGGGCCCTTTAAGCCATACACTAGCACACTTGTTGAAACTCTGCTTTGTCCGTGCACGTGCATTGCAATAAAAGATTTGAAAGTCGCACTGGTTGGCCGTGAAACATAATAATTCCGTGCGAGAAAGACGCAGGAAAAGCGAGATATCGATTAACGCGTTTGCTTCTATGTTGCCTCTGATGCCCCTATGCTTTGGTAGTTCGCTTTTCTGTGCGTGCTTGTAGCAGAAATTGTTCATATGATGGATAAAAATGGCACAGTTATAAGGTAACGTCAAAGCGCGTAAGCGAGCGAGGCCTCTCTAGAGCACTACGGGGAAGTTGCGGGCAAAATGCTCAGGCAACGCACAGTATGTAGTCGGGCCACGTTTATCCCGTTCGTGCTTGCGCCGCTGAACTACTTGCGATGAACACTGACAGCATTCCCGTATAAACACTCGCACGCACGTACACCACATAATCCTTTACGAACACACGAGGCTCCCATAAAAAAAATTCGGGAACTTTGCACTAAGCCGCACAAAGCTTGGCACAGCAAAGCACGGACCCGCCGCCGCTCGTAAAACCCGTCGACCGACATGTCTATAGCTTCGAGATGCAAGGCTTCCTCCTCGGGAGTACGCACTCCCTTATAGTACGCCCCGTGGCTGTCCCGCCACCATTGGGCGCAGCCAGGCTGTGCTCTGTAGAGCGGAGGTGGCGCGCGATGTCTCCGTCGGTGGGTGTGGCTTAGCTACAGCGCATACACCGCTTGGCCAGGTGGTGCGGTATCTAGCCGCGATGCTTGCTTCCTCTGTCTTTCCATCTTATTTTCTCTCTCTTTGCGCCCGTGGCTTTAAACTGCCACAAGACGCTATGCACCGCGGTCTCCATCGCAGAGCGCGTGCTGTGCTCGGCATTTGCTAGGCAACGGCGCAGCGCGTTTATTTATTTTTTTTTTTTTTGCAACACCACTGCCGTCTTTATGGTTTGGCTAACAGCTTCGCAGCTAAAAACAGCATGTTTCTCTGTGTAATGTGGTGCGTGTACCGTATGATACGATAGAATGAGCCCCTAAGAACGCTATATAATATTATGTCATATGGTAGACCATTAGGGGAACATCCTATGCTCCTTATCCCCCTTATTTAATATGAAAGAACACAAGAATGTCCGACATGTGATTTTTGCACAAGATGGCCAAATGTTATACCATACACAATGAATACCGGGACAGTGGGGCAAGCGGGCGTGTTTTTTTTTTTTTTTTTTTTTTTTGCAATGTGGGTTATAGGGACACTCCAAGCGACCGTCGGCGTTTCCATCGCCGTCGCGTTCCATACAGACTCCCCCGAGCCGTATGCTGTGGGTGCTAGGGAAAGCGTACTACGGCGAGCCGAGAAGGGCGGTAGCTTGCTGCACCCATGCAGCTTACCACACACCCAATGCGCAAGTCGCGTGGTAAAGAAAGCACTGAGTGGATAGTGCGCGTCTGCCGTAGTCCAGCCATGGCTACACGGGGCCATTCGCGCAGTTCACCGCATATGCGGCCCAAAGTATAAACGGAGGGTACCACCGAGGCCAAGGACAAGCCAAGATGTCTGACAGCTTCATGCACGCAGTCTTCCTGCGTACTTGTGTATTGGATACAGATCCGAAATTAATTAATGCACTTGGTTTTGCTTCAAGGCGTGGCTCACATATTACCTATGGTGACTACATGTATAGTATCGATAGAATGGGATCTGCATATGTCCACACAGTGTCATTAGATATCACCTCACTCTATTTAGACAAGGTTTCTCTGAGAGCCAGAAGGATTGCCTCGCCTCGATGGCGTGTTCACTCTATAGACGTGCACAAGTTCGTTGAACTTCGCTGGCTGGGAGACGGCCGACGATCGACGTCTCACGAGCGCACCTTCGACGAGGAGACGAAAATAAAGCCGAGTCAGCGAAGGCTGTTTCGATGCACGCCGCAACCACGCATAATACACATCGCGGGTAAACATTTCGCATCCTGCCGCAACACTGTATAAAAAACACGAAATGTTTGCTTTCTCGCGAGCCGCTGTAAAGGCGTCCAAACAAATAAACAACTGCCCATGTGTCCACACATTAGGCCGCACACGCACACAAATCAGGCTCTGGGCGCAGCAACATGAATGCGCGCAGGATGCCCGCGAAGGCGCCGAAAGGCAGCGACTTCGCAGATGCCAGCGATGCTGCACGCCGCCCAGAGGTGGCCTAGCAACTATCGGCGGTGGCAGGCCGACCGCGAGAATTCCATCCTCTTACCGGAACATTTATAGACGTTGACGTGTCTGAGCTAAATAACACGCCGCCCGCAAGCCATACTCTTGTTAAGAAACATGTACGGTCACTCAGCCCGCCTAATTTTAAACACTTATCATCGACGGATCGAAATTCCACAAGAGTGGAACCTTCCATATTAAAGATGAGGTAAGAAGACCACAAATGAATAAGAAGGCTCTGTCCTAAACAAAGAGAAGCGTTCAAAAATGAGCTTACGTATAAGACATGATGGCGATCATGTGCGGACTAGACACGGGTGGACAACTTTTGCGAGCAGTGCGACATTTCTTCTCTGGTACCGCCGATGTACCGTCGATTTTCGGCACTTAGAATTATCGACGTCAATGCCACAAAATCAGAGCCCTTCTTTCCTGCTTTCTTGTCACTAAACCATACAATTCGTTTCGCTTGTTCTCCTCGAGGCCTCCGTTCAAAGCGACGTGCACGAAGCAGACCAGAGGTCATCGACAAGGTCACCTACAAGTCAGGTCGAGTACAGCTGCCCTTGCTAGGGGGCACAAAATCTCAACGTGACCGCAAGCCGCACAATGACGAGGCCGGCATGCGAAATCACACATATAAAAAATATCTGTCCTCATAGGAAGTGAAGGAAATGGCCGTAACTAAGACACACTCTCGTATATCCCAGCGTCTAAATCAACAACGACACGTCTAATAAATCGATTTCAAATGTCTTGCTACTTCGGTGATGAATGATAACGTCCTGTGAGTTATTTGTGCAGTGTAAAGAGCACTCCCATTGGATACCTGTTAACAGTACCATCAGCCATGAAAAAAAGACAGCGCCACTTATTAATGATGCTCCGCTTTTTTAGCGCTTCTTTTTTTTTTGTTGTTTTTAAAACGTCCAGCTTCTCGGCATCCAACGTCCGCAAGCACCGTTCGCACAGGCATCGGTCGGTGCGTCTGCGCATACGCAGGCCGCGATGAGGCGCGATCCATTCATTGCGACCCCGTTCATTCACGGAAACGAGATATAAACTGCGCTAACGGTGGCGCCCGTACTACGTCTCCGGAAACACGACACCGCCAGTACACAAGCAGCACGCGTTAGGCATGCAACGGAGAGGAGGCGTACGCGAGAGAGCGACGCGTGAACCAATCAGATGGCGCCACGCACTGAGGAGTGACGTCAACGCTGCAGCGTCCGACAGGAAGAATCGAGGACACGCTGTAGTCCATGCACCAGCCATGGTAGAGAAAAATAAATTGAACAGTATACAAACACACAGGGTATATACAAAGCGGATGCGCCACCGTTCTCGCGTGCGATGCGGTACACGAATCAAAGGCTTCCGACCGACACGCACGTCGTGAGATGTCGAGAGAAACAGGAGCGCACCGTGTGCTCAAAACGGAGAGGAGCCAGCGAACAAGAGAGACAGCCAGGACGGCCGAGCAGCGGCGCACTCATGGACGGTGCCTCGACCCGAGTTCGGCCGCACTCCATCACCGGGTGCACGGGAGGGGAGCGACCGCGTGTCACGTCGCGACACTGAGCCCCACAGTTTCCCCGAAGAGCCGACCCAATGAGAAGCTCGACAACAGGCTGGCGGAACCGGAAGCGGTCCAAGAGATGCGTCGGGCATTCGGAAAATCAAACGATAAAGCTATAATGACATAAAACGCACAAAGCAGGGTGTCGGAACGAAATGTTTTTCGTTTCGGTTTTAGTTTCATTCCACCGCAAAAAGTTCCGTTCCGTTTCTGTTCCGGAACGAACAAAAAAAACGTTCCGTAACGGTTCGTAACGGTTTCTTTTATTTGTATAAAAATAAAGTGTGAAAAAGGTAAGGCAATCATAAAAAAAACATTGAATTTGTGATGTAGTTACTTGCCCTCCTCTTAAGAAAGTGGGACAAGGGTAAAATACGTTCATCAGAGGTGCGGAAGTAACTGTACCACGTATTCCTACCAACCAGCACAAACCAGTATTCAGTTCAAAGTCATAGTATTTATTTTCTCACAAGTCAAATACGAATTTTTTTTTTGTTGGCTTAATGCTTTGTGTCAAGGGAGTGAGCACGATCTCAGAAGCAGCACGTCATTGAGTGTACTCTCTTATGTGCGAGACCACTGTTCTGATAAAAAGATTGCCAGGCCTGCGTGAAACACGCAGCACAGTCACAGCAAAAGCTAGAAGAGTGGACTTTGTAGAGCCCATTGTTATCTCTTGGGGCAACTAATACAAGTACACATGCAAGGTACCCACCACGTCATAAATCGTCGCTATTTTTCTGAAGTAGCGAAGTTCCCACTATGCCATTTTTCGTCATTCTTCGGAGAATCGTGGTACCCGCTACACATCTGTAAGGCATTATCTGCAATTTTTGCTGTGGCTGATAATGAAGAATTATGGCTGAGCACTTTGCAGTGGGTGGGAAGGAGTGTTGCGGAATAGGCGCCCCCATTCCATTCCAATTCCATTCCAGGGAATTAGAACTTGTCTCAATTCCATTCCTTTCAATTCCTCGGAATGAAAAAAACTTAGCCCATTCCCGCTCCGGGAATGGCCTGGCAGTTCGATTCCATTCCTGTAAATCCTCAACGTAGGAAAGGCATCTTGATAGCTTTATCGAGTTAAGAATGAACGCCCCGTAAAGCTGATGTCATCAGATCCATTAAGACCTGCAAAAGTACGCAAAACACGTTACCAAGGTCGAGGGATAGTGGTGACATATCTCGTGCAGTACAACCGCCCTACTAATTCCCATAGGGGCAGTTCTCCCGCTACCTATAGTATTTGCGTGCTCAACATGTTTGAACGAATGGTGGTGTTTCGATATTGTTTAAGGATAAATCTGTTAATGCTAAAATGACGACATAGCGTATTTTTATGCTGACAAAAGCGCCTTTGCACCGAATACGCAACACTGGGCCGCACTGCCCGTCAGCATTCACGCTTGTCAAGCGCGCCTCGCAAGCATGGATTGGGTGAGGAGAACTTTCTGTGTTCGCCTGTGCGTAGGTATGCAATGTCTTCCTTGTCGCAAAGGGTATTTACGTGTGTCGGGTACTAAACTGCTCGTGAGATAAAGATCAGGCTGTACATAAAGTATTCGCCACTTTCGGTTGGGGGTATCAATGGGAACCAACACGCAGGGGTAATTTGTTTCTCCCTTCGGTATCTGCTGGGATAATGCATTTGTTTTTACACTAACTTATGCCTCTGTTTGTAGTAGGCCCGTTGCTTATAAATTTACCGTGCTTGTAATCAGCCAAGCTATTTTAAAAATACTGCTTTAGTGTTAATTTGCGAGGCTCTGACTCACTAACGTTTGAAGTTTGAAAAAGAGCACGTAGAAGACAACGTCCTCTATTTTCGGAAAAAGACGTAATTCCATTCCCATTCCATTCGGTGCAATAGGCGCTTAATTCTATCCTCACTCCATTCCTCCGAGCGTTGTCCCCATTCCATTCCGGGGTCGCGAAAATGTGGAATGATTCCGGAGTCATTCAAATTCAGGAGTGGCAACTCCGCAACACTGGTTGGAAGCATTAAACCACACACGCTTTGCGCTATTAGCATTGTGTGATGACTGGTTGTTATTTTACTCTTCTGCCACGTTATCTTACATATGTTAACAAGATTCCTTGCCCGACATGACGCCTGCATAGAGTATTTTTGCGATGGAGTTATAAGCACCAGCGTGACACTGTAGTGGAAGGCCGACTGCCACGCAGAGGGCGCGGATCCTAGAAATTTGTTTCTCATTTAATTTTTTCTCATATCACGCGATAGCGGTCACATACACCGGCAGCAGCGGACAACTATGGCGCCAAAATCGGCTGTTGTGATCTCATAACAGCTTTCGCTGTAACAAACTTCAGCGCCGACAATGCCCTCTCCACTTTGGCCTGATTGACAGGCGCGCAAAAGTCCACTTGCTTAATATAAACATCGCTCGTTGCCACTGTTTTCGTTTTTCGCACAATTTCAACATATCTTTGCCCTGGAATTCCTGTCTGAGGTACGCGCATACCCTGAGATATGCTTACATTGCCTGAGCTCAGTTGTTCCGGATTGCGAAATTTTCTCGTGAACCGAAAAACGATCGAAAAAATTCCGGTTTCACTCCGGAACGAAATGATAAATAACGTTTCGGTTACGTTTTCGTTCCGGTCAAAAATATCGTTTTTTTTTTCGTTTTTCGTTTTCGGTTTTCGTTCCGCTCCGACACCCTGGCACAAAGTGTACAATGGCAACCGATTTAGGTCAGCAATGCTATTTCTTCGCATCAACGAAACGAGCAGAAGCGTCAGTTGCTCAGCTACTTTCCGGTGCCCCTTGCGCAATAGAAAACAAGAAACGCACATTAAACATAAGACTGCGAAGCAGCATCGACACCTCCAAGTATGGCAGCTAAAGAAAGAACGGTGCGGAAAATGGATATAGCGTGCATGCCGATGACCTCTTCACTGTGTGACGTTAAACTCTGAAAATCCGACACATATGCCTTCGGTGGTTAGTCGGCCGGGGCAGCCTATCTCCCTCCTTTTTTCCTGCTGGTTGCGCAGCAAGTCGAGTTTACAAACATGAGTCTGCAAAGAAGTATTGCTGCAGCGCCTACGTTGCCGTTACTACTCGTTCCTCTGGCATGTTGACCGAGAATTGGGAGGTTTCCAAAATCTGTATAAAACCAAGGAATCTTTCACGTTGCAGAAACCACAAATGGGGGCTTTAAAAGACAAAATATATTGCAATAATTCGCAACTAGGCTTTTAAAAGTGTTTTTCTTGCTGCAGTCCATTGTTTCAGGATCTTAATTGATGCTTGCCGCCCATGCGTTTCCTTCTTTTTTAGCGGACCGGTGGAGAGTGGTAGGGTTTCCATAATTTGCGTCGCACATACGTTTTTGCTGACGCACAAAAAATATACATGTACACGGAACTGTAGCGACACAGAGCTTCGACGTAAAAGAAATCGAGCAGGTTCCTTCAAGTGGCGCAAGATATAGCTGCAATTGGAGGTCGCTCGTTCCCGCCTTCGTCCTGCCATAGACGCGACAATGGGGCTGATCGAACAGACCTTTTGCGGTAGCCGTGTCTGATTGAGTCAGTCCGTTAACAGACTCATGGAATGAACATCAGCGGTCAACAATCGCGGTGTGCCCAATAGCTAATGCATGGCGAAACACACAAGATCCCACTGACACAGGCGGGCATCCTGCGTGGAGAGGCCGTTTTGGGCCACTCACAAACTCAAGGTTTTAGAAAACCGGCGAGGGGTAACCACGTCGAACTGTAACGCTTCAACGTTTATGGCTACCCGCGCCGTCTCCGGCATGCTGCATTCACGAGAATGGAACGACCGACAAGTGGGCTTCTCCTAACACGAATTGCTCGTGCGGGGAAGCCAGCTTTAACTATTTCACTACTTACGGATGTGTGTACTTTATGGGTCAAAACGAGAATATTACGATACCATCAGCACGCGACCTGCGAATCTTCAGCCTCTACTGGTACGCACAATGAACGACCGTTTTATTCGCAGTGGTTTCGCTCGCTGCAGCTGCAAGCCGCCCGGAATTTCTAGTTTTCTTTCTTTTTTTTCTTGTGGCATCCACACGTGGAAATTGTTTTACATCTGCAACACACGCACGGATACGCATCACGAGTATCAAAAACAGGTGACCAGTAAACAAAACTCAGACGTACTGTAAGCAGATGACTCCGCGAAATGTGATGACTATGAACAACCGAAAAAGGTGGCCTTGGAACTAAGCCGTCACTATGCGAACCACTGGCACGACGAACCAGATCGAAAATGATAGTTACCCAATCGAGGGAAATATAACGCAATGGTGGGACCCGACGGATGGAAACACAATGAGCTGCAGTGGTTGTGTGATAGGTGCCTCGGAAAGGACGGCCGCGGTTTCGATATGTTGGTCAAAAGTGCCTTGTATTCACTCTTTGGCGTGTTTTAAATAAAACGCTAAGGATGACAAGGCGCCTCGCATTGTGCCACGCAGATCCACGCATATGATTGTCGCAGACTCAACCCTTTCTTCGGACGTCAACGTTTCTTACGCGATGCATGCGAGGGGACGGCAGTTGCAATTCGGCATATAAATACGTGGGAACACAGTGACAGCGGTCATTTAGACGGCAGGGAAATGGCGAGAAATTGTAAACGAGGTAACGTGGCGCCATGTAAAATAACATTACGAAAAAAAAGGAGGTGAGGAAAAGAGCTGCGAAACGCAAAAAAAGAAAAAAAAAGAATGCGCAGCTAGCACTAGTGGCGCAAGGCCGGAACCATCAGCGGAGCTAGTGTTCGACCTAGCTAAGTGTTGCTAGTATTGCCAAGCTTTTGCTGAGAGGCTAAGTTTTGGCTAGTAGTACTAAGTATGCCTCGACTTGGCTAGACATGTCACGTGACTACCTGTTACGTGTTGTTGTGATTTTAATCCCGTGACTAGCTGTTACGTGGTTTTTGGTGGGAACATGTCACGTGGCGAGCTGTTACGTGGTTTATGGCGGGGACATGTCACGTGACTAGCTATTACGCGACGTTGCGTGATTTTAGTCACGTGACAAAAATTTTATGTGATTTTTAGTCACGTGACTAGATGTTGCGTGATGTTGCGTGATTTTTAGTCACGCGAGTAGTTACATGATGTTACATGATTCTAGTCACGTGGCTAGTTACGCCATGTTACGTGATCTCAGTCACTTGAGTGGTACGTGCTTTTAGTCACATGACTGGATGTTTGATGACGTTACGTGATTTGGGTCACGTGACAAGTTACACATGATGCTTCACACTAGTGGTGCCAAGCCTGAAGGGAGTGCGGAGCTGGGCGGATTCACTTGTTTCTCTTTATTTTTTCTATTTCTTTCTTCCTCTCTTTCTTCTTCTTTCATGTTTCTGTTTATTCTTTTTTTTGTGCCTGTTTATTTCTATTTTGTTTCTTCCTCTCTCTATATATTTCTTTGTCTTTCTCGCTCTATTTTTGTCCCTCTTGCCCTTCTTTTTTCTATCTCTCTTTCTGCGTATGCTGTGCTTTTCTCTCCCCCCTCTTTTCTCTCCTCCTCACCCTCTCTTCCCTTTCCCGCCACCATGTTATAATATACCACACAAGTTCAAGATGAATCCCAACCAACTGGCCCAACTTGCCGTCTTGCTATACAAGTCCATGCCATGCTCTGCTAGCTTGCCTGAATAGCCGAGTGGTTAGGACGCTCGCCTTCGGATCGTGAGTGGCGGGTTCAAATCCTGTCGCCTCACCAGAAATTTTTTTTTCGCCATGATTTTCTATTTCTTCATATCTTTCTTTCTGTCTCTCTGCTTTAATTCTCTCTCCCTCTGCACCCGTTCTCTCCTCTCGCCCATGAGGGTTATTACAGGCCACGCCGGAGGCATCGGCGCACGTGTGGTGGGAGCGAAGCAGAAGTTGAAAAGGACGACGCAAGCGCGTACCGGTTTATGACGATGATAATTACTGTTCGTGCTACCCGAAGCAACGAAAAGCTTAAAGGGGTACTGACACAAAAATTGTCGCCTCGCGTTCTTTTTTTTTTTTTGTGCTGCAATGTGTAGTCATAACACGGCACATCGTTTTCTGCAGCGCGCGACCGATAATTAATTACAGGCGCCTCATTACCGATCAGTCTCAATTTCGGTTTGAGAGAGCTGCAAAAACGACAAGCCGCCGGGTGCAACTATCACCACCTAGAGTGTGCAACGCTCGACCACGCCAGAGCACAAAATTGTGACCCAATTCTAGACGGTCTGCAGCCCAGAGAGAACAAGGCAATCAAGAAGCCCCTTCGAACAGGTAACGGGAAAGCAGTGTCGCCAAACACAAAACTTTCACGGACTCGCGAGCAGCCGCCGAAAAGTAGTCTGCTGGCGCAAGTGCGGCAAAAGAGAAATGGCAACTTTGACGTCATCATAACTTGTTGTATCGGCTGCAGCGTGGTGACGTCGGGGAAGTAGGGGGGTCACTGTCGAGCTACTTTCAAAGGTGTCGATGTCGCGAGGTGCGGCGTATAGCGCTGGATCGCGCACGCGAAATTCAAAATTCGCATAAAATACCTTCCAGGCTATATTCGCTGTTGACATTTTGCAGATGATATACGCATGTGCCGCGAAATTTTGTGTCAGTGTCCCTTTAAGTGGGTATGGCAGGATAAACGGGTCATCTTGGTTTAAGCTTCATATCTCAATAGCATTTCCATATTGTGAAATTTTACGTGCTCAATAAGAAAGCTTTTTGCCTTCATTCGGTGCAATTTGACCCTGTAGCTTTTGTTACCATTTTGTATTTAAGTACAAAATTTTACACTGGGGTGTAAAATTAAATTTGCCTTTTCTCTGAAACGAAAAACCAGTATGACCGCGAAATTTGTCAAGCTAATTCCACATGGCAGTGACATTAACCCCTAGCTGTAAAAACGGGCTCCTAGACTTATTTCACACACACGAAAAGTTTTGTCCCCACACGTCACGTACAGTAACAGATAATTATTTACGTAGTTCTTAGTCACGTGACTACATGTTACGAGATTTTTGTCACGTGACTAGTCATCACATGATGCCTCACACTAGTGCTGCCAAGCGTGAAGGGAGTACGGACGTATTTGTTTCTGTTTATTTTCAATTTCTTTCCAATAAATAATATTTTTCTCAATTATAACTCACAGAGTTGTTCAAAGTTATAGGTTCAAACTATTCAGAAGGGATTTTTGTATAATCTGAGACAATTTCAGCGCAATTGGTTGGATAGTTTTCCCAGAAAAGGTACGTCAAGTTTAGAAAAATTTCAAAAACTGATAGTGAGAAAAACGCACCTTAACGTTTAAAAACGCGCGGAAAGTGCTCACGACGTAAACCAATGACTACGCTACAAAAGCATTACTCCTGGAAAAATTTGCAATCAACACTTATGAAAATGGAAGGAAACGAATATATTTAACCGATCTAGCCATATTTATTATAAAAAATACGCAGAAAGAATGATGAATAAGCACATGTCAACAAACCATCTCATCCGTCAGGAGCCGCGGTTTTTGGAGCCACTTCTAAATGCCTTTGAGGGCTCGTAGGCGCTTGCCAGTGCTCCCCAGATGGAGTGTTATTTGTTAGTAATGAAATAAAAAAATCGCTTTCTTGGTCGATCTACCCTACCATACCCCCTTAAAGAGATCCGCTCTTCAGAAAAAGAAAAACAAAAATTGTCTTGCGATGCGCGACTGTCGCCTCCCAGAAAACCCTCGACTACAAGCGAGTTTCTTGTGCCAAACGGTTCGTTACGGCGAAGCTTACTTAAACATTTTAGGCAGGAGGTGACTTATATGAAGCCGCCAATTAAGCACCACACTTAGTCAAAACAGGCGTAAATGGCTCCTCAAGTTTATGTGTTTAGAGTTTAAAACACTCTTTGCAATCAGTAATACATCAGCACAATTTAGGCAAAATGAGTATTAAATTGTTTCCTAAAGTTTCATTGTACATTCTGCCACACTGCCTTCTTTAGCTATGCCCCCAACTCGCCAAACGCAGCACTCCTACTAGAACGAGAAAAGGCGGCGCTGCACGCAAATTGCAGGTGCTCGCACAGCGGCCTCAGAGGCACAAGAGGCACGCCTTGTGCGACGCGGTCGCGCGCACCAGGAGAAGGGGACGGTGGTCGTCTGACGACGGGCGAGAAACGCGCCGCCGCCGCCGCCGAGGAAAGGGGGCGGACGCGAGAACGTTGCGGAACGCAGCACCGCTCTCACAAAGGACGCCGGCACGGCTACACGGTGCGAGAGGAGACGAGAAACGGCGAGAGATTACACTGCCGCCGACACAAGAAGGGACTGCGGAGGTCTCGGGCCCACCATTTGGGGCGCGGGGGCGGGGGGGGGGGGGGGGGGGAGGAAATGCTGTTGATTTCCTCTCTAAACGATGCGACCGCAAAGCACGAAATTGCACGCTGCTTCACAGTGGCAGCCGAACATACGGGGATGCAAAGGAAAATGGATATTAGCGTAGGAGAAAGAAAAATCACCATACAAGTGAACAAGTGCGCTCTGTCCTCTTGTGTCGGTCTGCTAGGCCGTTTCTTCTTCCCCGTAATGCGCTATACCATTTCAAGTACATACAAGTGAAGCCGAGAGTCAGCATACAAGAAAACAGTTGATGGAGATAAAAATTGCGAAAACAAACATCTTGTATCCTGCTAGCACTATTAATATCGTCAGATTCTCTTTCTTATTTCCATCACATGTTGTCAGAGGCATCCGATCACACTGATCTAACGAAATCGCTTGCGAAAGCGCGCTGACTAATAGTAAACGAAGCGAATTCGATGCGATATCTAAGCCCTTTTCGACGCTGTATCCGCCTTCCGGCAGTGCAGTGAACCGAGAGATACGGGTCACTGTGGTGGTGGAAAGCGGAGTGATCCACGCACAACTACACATTCTAAGGAAAAAGAAGATTACGGGTGCCTTTCTGCCACGCGACAAGTTTCCTTTCCCGAAAACTGTGCGCTCGCCAATTTCCTACCAAGAGTGCCACGTCAAGCATCTAGCATGCACACCCGTTCGTGACCGAAAAGTAGCAGACGAGAGGCGATAGGAAAGCACGCGAGATAGACGATCACTGACGTCCGAGCAAGACAGAATTTTAGGTGAAGTTGGTGGCTTAAACGGATGAAAAAAAAAAAAAAATCCTTGAACAGGGGTTGTAGCAGGATAAAACGTTTCGAGAAGCGAGCTTGTCTTCGTTGCTTCCTTGACGAAGACTTGTCGAAATGCTGGCTTTGGCGGCATTCAAGGATTATTACATCGATCGCCGTTGTGCACGTGGTAGATAGACTCTTCAAGTGCACCCTTTCTTTTCAGAGTGTATCACGTACAGCCGCTGTTCTCGCTTTCTACTGCACAGGCACAGTAGAAAGCAACAGTTCTACAGAACACGTGTAACTCTGACGCAATAATAACGGCAAGAATTAAGAAGACAAAAAACAAAGGACAGCGGTTTGTACTAATGTCGGGTAGGCGACCAGTACAGTTGTCTACGCGGTGCGGGCCAGACGGCCGTCGACAATTGCAATCCCCTGTTTCGGCGAGACAACGGCGAGTGCACGCAAGAAAAACAAGGGGCAATCGCTGCTGGCTTGGCAGCCTCTTGTCGTAGCGAGCAGGTGAGTGCGCCATTTTCGTCGCCAGTGATTAATGCCTGGAGAGGAGAAACCGGAGGTGCATTCGTAGGCGACGAGAGTGTCGTCGTCTCTGTTGCCGCAGAATCGTACGTAGCGATATCGAGTGTTGCAGGCAGCCCTGCGCACTGTAATCTGCTTAAGGAAGGAGCAAACAGCTGCCAAGCTTCGAAGCAGCGACCTACGAGAGACACCATCTAGAATTCTTCGGAGGATGCAAGAAGTGCGCAATTTTGTTTTTTTTTAGATACAATAGCGCAAAATCCAAGCACAGCCTCCAGTCCACTTGCGTCACATCATCAAACAAATGCGAGCGCATTTTCGTGTGCCATAAAACGCATTTTCCCAGTGTGAGGAAGCTCTTAGAACGAATAAACAGTTATTTTCTTTCTCACTGGTAACGAATGAAACACAAAAATATAGTTTTGCTTTTCTGTTCCAAGCCGTAAAATTCTCCTTCATAGGTTTTTTTTTCCTTGAGTCTTCGGCGCCGTTACAACGCAGCAGTGATCTTCGATTTCAATAAAAATCAGACCACGATGACAAATGCTTGCTAACTGCGTAGTTTCAATCGGAACACGTTGCTGGTAAATCAATGCCGGCACAATTTTTCTTCGCGGAAACGAACTGTTCAGACGCGATGACTGATGCACTGAACGTTCTTCGTAATCTCAGCACGTGGCCCTGTCACGTGACGTCACCGCTGAAATGCCCGAAACGCGAACACGATGACCATTCAACAGAGTCTTCATTTCGAGTCACAAGTGATGCGGGATGTCTCAATTAACACACATCTCTCCAGACGTGTGAGAGGACCTTTTCTTAGTTGCTCCAGACTCCCATAAATGACTGGACAATGTTCAATTGAAATTCAATTCGCTTTATTTGACTATTCTTACATGAGGCTGTGAAATAAAAGAAACCACCATTTCGGCAGCAAGTCACAGGGGTAATATTACCTCTGTGACTCAGTGACTTAATAGGGGATGTATATACATCCCCTATTGAGCGATTTATGCTGATCGTGAGAAACAGATAAAAGTACACACACTTACCTGTGAGCAGCTCTCAGTGGGCAGTCTCAGTGAAAGGCTTGGATAGCAACAATGACACAAAAATAGCAGCACACAATTGATGCAGGAAAATGCGATATCGCCGGAGTCGCGAATATCCGCACTATAAGCGGTACCGCACTATAACCAAAACAACATTTTTGAAAGGTTGCACGTGTACAAAACATGACCAACAGGCAGGCGCGCGATTCCGACTATCGCGGCATGCGACTGGGGCGTAAGTTTGCATCTGCTTACATTTGAAAATGTTGAACTGTTAGCGTCCGCGGACCTGCGGTGCCGACATAACGAACGCGGAAAAAATGCGCCGTCACGGGAAGTCGCCGCGGTAACACACTGCGCGTCCGCGATGTCGAAAACGGTGGCGACCACAAACCACCACTCGTGTTTCACACGCACGCCCGCGTTTTCGTAAAAGATGTAAGTCACCCCTTCTAAATGCAACAATTGCAAAATGTTTCATTGACTCGGCACCAAACCGCAACTTCTGTAGTCCGCGGCCGCCGACATGGCAGCTAGCGCTCGTTAGGCCTAGCGTGCGCGTTGCAACTTGGCATGCCACCGCGAGAAGCTTGCCCTAGGCAACACGGAGATAGGGAGTAAAAGAGATCGCACTCGCGAGCTAAACCGAGGGCATCACGCGTGAAACGAAGTTTCGGTTCGCGATCGGGAGAACAGCCGCGGCAACTATCCTGAAAAAGACTTTCAAGCTTGTAAGTCCGCCTGTTGGTGGCAAAGGCGAAAGCTCAATCGCGTCTCAAAGCATTGTTACTTGCGGGGGAATCGAGGTTGCACGCGCGATATCTGCGCTCTACGACGAAGCAACGACGAAGCGCGCATGTCAAGCGGCCGAAGGGGGCAAAGGCTTCTCCGTCGGCCGCGCAACCGCTCCCCCTCCTCACACCACGCACCTGCGCCGGGCTGCTGTCCCCCACAGCCATCCCTTTTTTTTTTCTCCCCCCCGCTCCTTGTTCGTTCGTTCCGCGTCCCCTCCTCCTTTGTAATGCCGTCGCCGCTCTCTCATCTCCGCTGAGAAGCACGCTCGCACCCTCGCATCTCTGAGAATGTTCCGGCAGCCGCATTATAACCGGTCTTTCATCTCGGGGTTTTGCACAATAAGCGGTATGCGTATACATGGAGTTCTATGGGAGAGTAAACGGGAGTCAGAAAAAACCGCATTATAGCCGGTACTGCACTGTAAGCGGTTACGTTATAAGTGGTCTGAGCTGTACCAAAAAATGCTTCACAACACTGAAGGCAGTAGTGTAGCCTATGCCTATCTGCGTTTTTAAAATCTAGCGCCTTCGCAGTTCTTTTAAAAAACAACTGTGCATGCGCTTGAAAGTTATCTTCTAACTAAAAGTAGTTATCGTGACATTGCGCTAATTTTTTAGGAAGCCAAATCGAATCATGGTTAAATTGGCGCCCGCGATTATTTTCTATATTATTTAGTAGAGAGTAAGCGACTGACCAGATGTGAAGAGCCGTGTTATCGCTACCTCGTGAAGCTCAAGTGGCTAAGCCCAACTCAGCGGGCTGTTAAGCGGTCAGATATCATTGCAAGCGGCGTCTGTCTTATCCATCACCCGCTCTTTTGCAAATTGTCGATTTGTAAAGCGATCTCCGCGCATTGCGACTACGGCACGCGCTAATGATTATTTCGAGAAAAGAGACGATCTTCTGCTCTGCCGCTCGTTGTCTTTAAAACTAATTTCTACGTCATCGTGAAATCAGGTCTTCCTGGCAAGCAATGAGGCCATGTGGCAAAGCCAAAACAGCGCGAGCACAGCGACGACGTGGGAAGGACGCGGAGAGGGGGTACTGACGTTTTAAAAGCTGGTAATAACTGCGCGGCTGCGCCTTCTCTTGCATTAAACACGGCAGAGATAAGGTACCTGGATGCGCACATCTGAGGTTTTCGGTTTTGTTCGCGGTGAACAGGGGTTTTTGCTTCCTATATATATTAGTTTTTTTTTTCTCCAATAGAAGTTCAGTTGTTAGCACGCGCTTGTCCTGTAGTTTTCTTCGTCCTGTCCCACGTTTTTACGCGCTGTTTTTCATCACGAATTACCAACTCGCCCAACAGTCTGTCCTTCTGGGATACTGACCTTGACCTCGAGAAGGTCGTGACTCTGCTTGAGCTCGGAGCGCTCCTTCTCGAGCTTCTCGACCTTGGCCTTGAGCTGCTCGACTTCCTCCTGAGAAAGAGAGAGGGAAAGGATGAGTCGACGTCACGCTGAGATTTCACTCGCGAATGTTCCACATACCATAACTTTTGTTCAAGTGGGTTCAGAACATCCATTCTTGTTTTGCTACATACTGTTCTCATTCCTCACTACTGGGATATGGTGGTTTATTTCGTAACTCTCTCAGTTTAGGAAATATCCTTGCCCCCTCCCCCCCCCCCAAGAAAAAAGAACAAACAAAGAAAGCACATGGGATTTTTTATATTTTAAAAGGTATATATTCTACTCGAAAAAATAAATGCATATTTCAAATCAGCAAACATATACACATAATTTAACAAAACACGTTGCTGGGCTAGTTGGTTCATAACCTTCAAAATACGATAGCGCGAAATAGGATAGCTCATGTCCTGTGCATCTGTGTTCCTTTGTAGTCCTGGTCGATTTCGCGCTATCCTATTTTGAAGATATACACATAAACTCAGCAAGTTACATCAAAATCAATCAAGATGTTAAAAAAAAAAAAAAAAAAAACTTGAGTGCAGGGTCCCCCCTTCAAGTTAAGCCTGGGTGTACTGTGAAAATTCAATCTCGAGAAGACTTGGGATTAATCCCATGCGAACTATACGCTCTACGCATAGCAGAACAATGCCGCGACGTAGTGCCTGAAGAAGGAAATGGCTGCTTCTGGCGAGAGGAAGTGAACGCAAGCTACGAGCCCTCTGCATGTCGGATCCCTTGCACACGGCAGCCACGGTCCAGGGACTTTAGTTTTAACCCGATGAAACATTACAATAATTGCAGCTTTACACAGACCGATTTACCCTCACGACGACGCAAGCTGCGACGCCCGCGCGTGCAGCCTTCGCATTCCCGTTTCACACGCACCGATTGCGACGACGATTTTCGCGCTTGCGGCCATGCAATGAAATACCGAATTGCTCTTCTCGCGGTTTTATTCGGACAAATTAGAATCTTTCTTTCTTAACCTTTCAACACATAACTCTGTCACCGAAAAGAAAGAGCAAGCCACCATAACAAATATAACAATAATCATTGTTATTCTCTTCCCGTCAATGTTGCGCGCACGCAGATATGTACCTAAAAAAACATTCTAAATATCACACGCGCGATTACGGCAAAGGCTCACTTGCTGCCCCTGCGACGCGCAATATGAAACCAACGCCGGACATGACATAAATTTGCACTAAACAATGGCGGTAGAAGGCGTGAGTGCCAAGCAGAATATGAGGCGCCCTCTAGGATGTAGTACGTAAAGGGTGTAGTGACAATAAACTGGGGCACTTCTGCTGGGGACTTGGAGCGTGCGTGTTGATTCCGCGGCCCTCAGGGCTTCAGCCTGCATCCTCGGCCGCCTCGGCTCGAACACGCCCACCACATGGTGTCAGAAGTGGGGTGCCAGGTTCGTGCCGTTCGACATGGCGAAGGACGCTCCAGTACCTGCCCTTGCTGCCGCCAGTCTCCGGAGACCGGCCCCATTCTCCTTCGACGATGCTGGTGAGTGGTTCCCTCGTTACAGAGCACGCAGCGCCGGACGAGACACGGGTTAGGACCCTCCTCTACTGCATGGGTCCACGGGCACGCATCGTCCTCAGTTCACTCACGTCCGTCGAAGACGCGTACAAGTCTTACGCGGAAGTCACCCGGCGTCTCACAAGCTCCTTCATGCACGTCGTAAACGAGGTGTACGAGAGCTCTCGGTTCCACAAGCGGACGCTGAAGCCAGGCGAAACCGTCGACAGTTTCTTAACGACCCTTCGGAACATGGTACGCAAGTGTAACTATCTGTCACCAGCCGTTGAAGAGCGCCTTGTTCGCAACCGTTTCGTCGTGGGTTTGTTGGAGTCTCACGTCTCAGACAAGCTGTGCTGCACTCCAAGCCTCTCCCTGGACGATGCACTTGTGCAAGCCCGTCAGCACGAAGACGCCGAGCGCGAGAAGCAACGCCTGTCGCTCACCGCATGGCAACCGCCGACGGCAGCTCACGCGGACGCGGCGACTTCACGTAAACCCGCGCAGCGCGCACACAGACGAAACCACAGACGGGACTCTGGCGGCTTTGTGTCACGTGACCGACCCGATATAAGCAAGGCTTCGAAAATCGGCCAAGGTGGGTAGTGCCACTTTTGCGGTCACGAAAATCAACGACGGTCCGACTGCCCAGCTGCGAAAGCGGTCTCTAACCACTGCAAAAAGCGAGGCCACTTCGCGTCGGTATGTCGCTCAAAGAAGCGCCTCGGATCCGTGGAGCTCCAGTCCGTCACGGTGGTGGCTCAGAACGGGCGGTACGTCGAAGTTCGGGTCAACGGGCACCCTCTCGTCCTCAAATTGCACTCTCGTGGCGACGTTCCAGTGGTTCCGCGTACGTTTCGTGGCTGCCCAGCCGTCCTCGATAAGCCGCGTGGCGAGGAACGTTTCGGACCCGGGAAACAATCCCTGAAGCTTCTCGACACCTTCTCCGCGGCGCTGTCTTGGAGAGGTAGGCAGGTCAATGCGCGCATCTACGTCGTTGCGGGACAAGAGCAGCCCCTTCTCGTCTGTCCCGCCATCGTGGCCCTTGGTGTCGTCAAGTTTGTCGGTGCCGTCTCACCAGCTCTGCCGGACACACCACTTCGGGAACTCCCTCCAGCCCTTTTCACCGGCCTGGGAACGTTCCCAGAAGAGTACACGATCAGCATCATGCCTGATGCGGTACCGTATTTCCTCAGCACAGCACGGCGTATCCCGATACCCCTGCGAGACATCGTCAAAAAGTAGCTTGCCAAAATGGAGCAAGAGGGCGTGTCGACGAAGCGACGGACTGGTGCGCGGGCCTTGTCGTCCCGAAGCCAGCGGGGGGTAACCGCCTTTGCGCGGATTTGACCAAACTCAACTAAGTCGTTCTGCGTGAACGACACGTACTCCCAACCGTCGACCGAACCCTCGGATTGCTCGGCGATGCCTGTGTTTTTTCGAAGTTGGACGCAACTTCAGACTTCCACCAAGTACGCCTGGCACGCGACTCCCAGAAGTATACGACCTTCATCACTCCGTTTGGCAGATACTGCTGTTGCCGCCTCCCATTCGGCATAACGTCGGCCCCAAAATACTTCCAACGTCAGATGTGTCGCCTGCTGGAAGGGTTGACCGGTGTTGTTAACCTCATGTATGACATCCTGGTGTTTGGCCGCACCACAGAAGGGCATGACCAACGCCTCCAAGCAGTCCTCGGTCGCCTCCAACAAGCAGGGTCACCCTAAAAGCGGCCACGTGTAGTTTTGGCGTGTCCAGTGTACGATTCCTTGACGTCGTCGTCGGTACCAATGACATCGCTCCTGATGCAGACAAGGTAGCGGCCATTCAGCGCATGCCAGCTCCTCGGGACGTTCATGGTGTCCAACGTTTTCTCGGTATGCTCAACCATGTGGGTCGCTTCCTCCCGGGTCTCTCTCAGATGACTGCGCCGATCCGAAGTCTCCTGGTGAAGACTGCAGCCTGGATGTGGGGACCAGCGCAAGCCTCAGCATTTGAGAAGCTAAAGACCATGTTGTGCTCAGACATTGCCTCAACCCTGCACTCCTGACGTGTCTCCGCAGATGCCAGTTCCTTCAGGCTGGGTGCAGTGCTACTTCAAGACCGGCCATCAGGGGATCGCCGACCAGTCGCATACGCCTCTCGCGCAGTGACAGAAACGGAACGAAGGTACAGCCAGATTGAAAAAGAGGCATCGGCTGCCGCCTGGGCCATCAACCGGTACGACGAGTTCCTTCGGGGCCTTCGTTTCACACTGGAGACCGACCACAAGCCGTTGGTCAAGCTCACTGGAATTGCGGACCTCGACCTCATCCCACCCCGCATCGAGCGCTTTCGCATCCGCCTCCTCCAGTACCAGTTCGACGTCAAGTATGCGCCTGGGAAACAGTTGGCTACCGCAGATGCACTCTCGCGAGACCCGCTCGCCAACCTGGCGGCGACTCCAGCCGTCGACAAGGTGGAGCTGTACGTCCAAGAAGCACTCCGAGCTATCCCTCGCACATTTACGGTCCTCCTCGACGACTTCCGAGCTCACCAGGCTGCAGATTGGGAGTGCGCTCAGCTCAAGTCGTACTGCGAGCAAAGGTGGCCTCGGAAAGAGAATCTGCCTGTCAGCATGGCTCAGTTTTGGGCTCATCGTGCGGAACTCACTATTGGTGACGGCCTTCTCCTCTGCGGGGACGCCTACTGGTGCCCGCTTCTCTACGGAAGCACGTCCTGTCCCTCATCCACGATGGACACGTCGGAGTGAACCGTTGCCGCGCCATTGCCAGGGGGGTTGTCTGGTGGCCGACTATGGAGAGCCAGATAAAGACTATGGTGGAGAGCTGTCCCAACTGCGCCACCACGCGGGTCCAGCGAGCAGGGCCACTGCTTCCTAGAGTGACGTCCAGCCGCTCCTGGGAGCGAGTCGGGGTGGGCTTTTTCATCACGAAGGAGCAGACTACCTTCTCCTCGTCGATTACTACTTAAGGTACCCGAAAGTGCTGTCCCTCCGCACGGTAACGTCCACAGCGGTAATCTCTATCATCGAAAGTGTATTCGCAAGGCATGGGATCCCGGAGACCCTAGTCAGCGACAATGGGCCTCAATTTTCGTCAGCAGAGTTCCGCGCCTTCTCCCAGAGATACGGCTTCTCCCACGCCACCAGCAGTCCCACTTACCCGCAATCCAACGGCGAAGTCGAGCGGATGGTGCGGACCGTCAAGGAACTTTTCAAGGAGTCTCCAGACTGGCCTTTGGCCCTCTTGTCATACCGTAACGCACCTGGCGTGACCGGGTACAGCCCCGCTCAGCTGCGTATGGGGCGCAGCCTCAGGACTCACTTTCCAGTCCCACCAGCCCCGTTGCTGCCAGGATCCCCTCACACGCTGCCGACTTCCATAGGTGGGACACTGCCCAACGACGTCGCCAGCGTCAAGATTTTGACCGTCCCCTGGGACAATGGGGGAGGGTCTGCATTCGCGACACAGACTCGTGCTGGTACAATTCTTAGCCCAGCGCAGCGTCCCCAATCCTACGTGGTCCAGACAGATGCAGGTGCTCTCATACGCAAGCGGACACACCTGGTTCCGCAGCAGTCTCCATCATCAGGTGGTTGTGACCTCTGCAGCTCCAGTCCACTGTCATAAGGATCCCAAAGCCCGCCACAGACTTCAACTCGCCCAGAGTCTGTGTGCAGTAGTCTAACTCCTAGGGCGGTTACTCATCTACCAGTTGCGTCACCAGCGGTTGCCCCGGCTGCTCCCTCGAGACCGCCTGTGTCGATTGTGCGCACTCGGCCTGGACGTTGCGTTAGGCCACCGGTGCGGCTGAACTTGCAGAGCATGCCATCAGACAGTTGCCATTACGTTGCATACCTGAGAGTGAGATGTTGCTTTCCATTACTTTCCCAAAAGGGGGGATGTAGAGGGCGTGGGTGCCAAGCCGAATATGAGGCGCCCTCTAGGATGTAGTACATGTTGATTCCGCAGCTCTCAGGCTTCGGCCTGCATCCTCGGATCGAACACTCCCACCACAACATTCACTTAAATTACGAGAGAAATTCGGCACAATAGAAGGCGACAGTCTGAAAGATGATCCACGAAATACGCACTCGCTCAGCCGCGTCCACGGTTGCACATGTGAACCACTCATGCTAGAGTATACGTTGACGGCTGATTCTGCATAACCTACACTCATGCACTCAGAACCCAGCTTTATTAGCTTCCATTGAAATGCTGGCAAGCCACATGCGAACTTTGAAATATAACGAATAACAATTTTACTCTGTGCTGAGATGTCATTAAACATTTCCTGGACGTTCAAAGCCGCATTGCAGGCCGCACCGAAAGCTTCAAGTGGTTATCTGTATGGTGTGAAACTCCCGCTATAGTGAACAATTACTCCAATTGAAATGCATTCACTACGGCATACTGGGATACTCCTGCACGGGCAGGGAACACATGTCTACTCTGTTCTGAAACGACGAGTCGTGCTCTGTGTAATGCGATAGAAAACACTAATGATGCAATGGCGGTGGGCGGGGAATGCCGGAGCTACTTTATTTAAACAGAAAAAACAACCGAGCACGAGGATTTCTATATTTGAGGAGGCCACTATCATTGAAGATACGCCACCAAAATTACTCGCAGAATTTTTTAATGATATTCAAGAACATATTCAGCTGCAATATAATGCCGGATGCGAAAGTTGAATCTTCCGGCAAACTTTTTCTATGAGCTACTAATATTCAAATATTCGAGCCACACTATTGTTCATCACAAAAACAATCTTTTCAAAACGACAACAAACTTTAGAATTCTTGCGTGCAACGTGACACAGGAAGGCTCAACTGTGCACTGTGAAACTGTGCAGCCATTAACTTTTTTTTTTTTTCAATTCAGGAGCTTTATTGAAAAAGAATCACATAATTGGCACGACTGAAGCTCAAATTCCACCTTGTGGTAAATATTTTTTGTTTGAAGAATGTTTCCGAAAAATCCTCAATGCAAGCAATTAAACGGCAATATTTGCTCGCCACTTTCAGCACTACTATTTCTGTGGCGGCAGGCATACTAAGCCTATAGAGGCATATTAATTACGGCAGCTGTTATACAAATAAATATTATTACTCTTTTAATTTCAAAAACCAAATGGAAGAATTGAAGTCCTTCCTGCGAAAAGCTCATTGCCGCTTTGACATTTCTAGAAAGCGGTTGCCGGTAATTTATGCGGTCAGATGAAATTCATACCGTCATACTCTTACGAGACATCCCGAACGCTTCGCAGGTGTGCGGACTGCGTTTACCATGATAGCCATCATGGCGAACGTATATGTCAACGAACGCAGAACTACTACGACAACTGCAATCGTCAGAAAGTGACGTCATTCTGATCGCCTGCTATAGAATGGAAATTGCGCACTAGGACACTTCGGTTTCGCTGGCGAATTAGGTCCATTTTCGTAACTCCACAAACATTTGCAGCGGCCCGCTGTTTGCAAATCTCAAAGCGGCGATGGGTTCTTCGCAGGAATGACTTCAATTCTCCAATTTGACCCGACCGCCTGTCTTCTCTAACAGCTCATTATGTGAACTTCTATATTTAATGCTGTAATCGAAGTCTCTAGACGTCTAGAATGTCTACCGCCATAAAAAAAGTAATTATAAAGCGGGCCAGCAACAATCGCATATCGTTTACTTTTGAGTATTTTCAGACATTTCCTCAAACACCTTGTACAGCGGCACGTGAAACAAAAATTTGAGTGCACTCCACTGAGCGCTTAATGATTACAACGTGAAAATGTGACAAGACAATAATAAGAATTCGCAGTTTCGCCGCAACGGCGAATCAATGAATGCTATAGAAACAAACTGAAATGTTATACAGCAGACGTTTGAGACGTCTGCTGTTATACAGCAGACGTTTGAGACGTCTGTGCGCGCAATATCTCTGTCGAGATATTGCGCGCGCTACCACGCGCAATCGCGCCCGTTTGATCAAAGTTCGCAGTTCCCGCGGGTGCGACGCAGCACCCCCCCCCCCTCCCACGGCATCCCTCCATCCGCCTTTCGCGCGACGGAGATCAGATTTTTTTTTTAACCTCGTAGCGCGAGTGTCAGCTCAGAGGAGGCGCTGGTCATCCGCGCCGCTGGATGGATGGATGGATGCTATGAGCGTCCCCTTTATAACGGGGCGGTGACAAGTGTGCCACCTGGCTCGCCAAAAAAGAAAAGTTCCCTTAACTCTTCTTTTTCTCAGTCTCGGCCTAGTGCCTCTATTTCAATTAAATCAATCTTACTACAGGAAAAAAAAAAAAAACGTAAATTCTCAGCCAGGTTCTCTGCCCTTTACGGCAGAATGTCCTTACTTTTTTTCAATATTTATTTTTGTCCTTTCTCTCTAATTTTCAGCCACCAATACTCTAACCGTCTCTTACTTCAACAGAATGCGTTGGCGGGCTAGTTGGTGAAAATCCATATTGCTTTTCTGGCGCAAAAAACAACACCACAAGAAAGAAGACTGAACACAGCGAAGTAGCGCTGTGTTCCGTCTTCTTTCTTGTGGTGTCGTTTTTTGTGCTAAAAAAGCAATACGTCTCTTACTTATTTCAATTGCGGGTGTGTTCAGCTTTCCATTGTTGTCCCTAAAACCCAAGGCTTCGTGTAGGCTCGTGCCCAAACGTACACCTCGGTGGATATCTCCACATTCATTCAGAACATGCTCCTCCGTTTCCTTATCTTCCCCGCAGCATGTGCATTGTTCTTCTTACATTTACTGAATCTCGCTTTATAACTACGCGTTCTAAGGCAACCCGATCTCGCTTCAAACAGTAAAGCGCTTCCCCTTGAATTATCGTAAAATGCCTCCCTCCTTATTGCACTTTTGCCTTTCGGTAGTTACTCAACCCGGTTTTTTCTCCATAGCTGCCGTCCAGTAAATCCTCTCCGCATCTCTGACTTTTCGCTTAACGCTCTTTTTTGACATATTGCTTATACTACCTGCCGTATATTTACTAGTGAGCCTCCTAGTTCCTTTTCTCCACTGTGAGTCCACACTCTTCCTATACAAATAATGAAACACGTTCTCTGCCCATCTACTCTCCTTCATATTCCTTAGCCTTTCTTCGAACCTTATTTTGCTCTAACCTTCCCACGCCTCAAATCCTGCCCATCCCATATCGCCCTTTACAGCCTCATTTGTCGTCTTCCCGTGAGCACCCAACGCGAGGCGTCCCACAGTCCTTTGATTTATATCCATTCCCGATTACACCTCTCACCTTATGCACGCCACCAAGTTCCCAAAAGTAAGCCCCGGAACCATTACACCTTTCCACAGACCTCGAAGCACCTCGTACCTATTGTATCCCCACAGTGCTCCGTGCTTCATTATTGCAGCATTCCTCTTTCCTTTTGCTGCTGAGGCTTTTTCCTGTACCTCCATCTACCTGTCACCCTCATTTATCCATACTCCGAGGTACTTGTATTCGCTCACCCTCGGTATTTCTTGGCCCTGTATTTGACACCGCCTGATCACAAGGGTCATTGAATACCATCAATCCACATTTTGTTACACTAAATCCTAGTCCAAGAGCTTCCCCTTCCCTTCCGCATATATCTGCCAGCCGCTGTATATCCTCTCGACTGTCAGAATAAGACAATATCGTCAGCATAAAATAATCCTGGAAGCTTCTGCTCAATCATCACGCCGCCCTGTTTGTGTGACAGATTAAAACCAAAGTTGCTACCTTCTAGCGCTTTTTCCATATTCACCATGTACAGCATGAATAACAGCGGGGACAAAGGACATCCCTGTCTCAGCCCATTGCTAATTTCAACGCTGTCCTTGCTACTCATTCCTTCCCATTCTATACAAACTGTATTTTCTCGGTATATCTCCCTCAAAAGCTCTACACAGTCGTCGCCTACGCCCATTCCTTTCAATATATCCCACAAAATTTCCTGATTAACGTTGTCGTACGCCCCAATGATGTCTAGAAAAGCCATGTACAAGGGCCTATTTTCTATTTTAGATATTTCTATACACTGAGTCAGAACAAACAGGTTATCGTCTAAGCGCCTGTTGGCTCGAAATCCGTTCAGAAGTTCTCCCAAAATATCATTATGTTCTGCCCATGTTTCTATTTTAATTTTTACTGCTTGCATCGCCAACCTGTATAGTACCGATGTAATGGTTAGTGGTCTACACGAGCGAATCTTATCCTTTTCTCCCTTGCCTTTATAGATTAAGTTCATTCTGCTTTTTCGCCAATTGTCCGGTATTTGACTGTCCTGTAAGATGGATGGATGGATGCTATGAGCGTCCCCTTTATAATGGGGCGGTGACAAGTGTGCCACCAGGCTCGAAAAAAAAAAAACCTTTACTCTTTTTTTTTTTTAGCATTGGCCTAGTGTCTTTACTTCGATTAAAACTATTTTACTCTCGTCACCGGGCGCCACCTGGTGGTGCAGACGACGGCGGGGGCTGCTGATGGCGTGAGCTGATGGCCGTGCTCACGTCGCGTGTACGCTTGTGTCAGTGCCTTCAGAGCTGTTAGAAAACAGCGGTCGTAGCTGCTTGCTTGCGGCATAGTAAAAACGGCAGTGCAATGTATAAAAATTCGTCGGGAAGGCACTGTGCCATCGTTGAGTGCCCGAATAACCAGCGAAAAAGAAAGCGGCTGATGCAACAGACCTGCAACGTTCACAGGAACACGAGCGGCTTGTGTTTGTGCAGCGTGTACTCTAGACACTTTCAAGGCCCTTGATTTCAGTATGTAATAAGCGAGCTAGTGCTCTTGTACAGGGGGCCGTATTTTCTGCCCATTCAAACGGCTGCACTGCAAGTGCATGGGGTAAAACACGACCATCTGCTGGATGAAAAAATAAACTGAATTATTAAAACGGCAATGACGAATTTTGAAATGAGAAAGACAGTATCCACATACCTCCCCACATATTTTCTGAAACTGCGAAGCCAACTAACAGATATTTCTCAATTTTGCCTGAAAACTTACAGGTGACCGCAGCAGACTGGAAGCAAGCTTCAGTCAACATGCACGGGAATTTCAACACGCGGGTGTTTAAGCTTGCGGGGGTGCAACAGCTGAAATAGGATTTGGAGCAATTTTTGGAGCAGCAAAATGTTCCTTTTGGACCACAAAAATCCAAATTTGGAGCAAGTTACGAAAAAAAAACCTGAAATTTTTATCCCGAAATCCCAAATTTGGAGCAGTATAACAAAGAATCTGTCCCCATAATTCATGGCCTTATGATTTCTTCCAGCATCTAATGACACATTCTGGCTAGTTGTCATTCCCTTTAAAAAGCTTCTTGTAGAGGGGTACAAATTCCATTACACGGCACCTGCTGTATGCAGGGCAATGGTTCACTGAGGAACTGAAGGCTAACGAGCCACAACCGATGCTCGATGTCAATTGCAAGTTAACAGGCTGCAAGTTAACATTTGCCCCACACTCACAAGACAAGCGACAAACAGACAACCATAATCTGTTTGCCCCACATCTTGAGAGTGAGATAGGCATAGCAGTACGCTGTAAGGACACCACTGGCAGGAGTTACGCTGAGGTCATCAGCAGTCAGGGTCATCATCAGGGTTGTCAGAGAGCAAAGATGTAGTGTTAGTCAAGTGTTGGCTGGCCAGCCTCATGCCTCAGTGCCATCTACAAATGCGTAGCAAAGGCCCCTGCAAGTTTGCGAGTGTGGTGCAGCTCAGTGTTATGAAAATTGAGCCCATTCTTGTCTCTCAGTCGTGATGGTTCTTTTTTCCACTTTTTCTCAGACACAGAACACGAAAAAGACTGCGAAACATGCTTTTCGTAGGTGTCAGCCAAGCTGAGCAAGATCTTTTCTGTCATTTGAAAATGGCGTGCATGGACGACTTTCGTTTTCACGATGCCAGTGACACGTGGAAAAATGCTATTTCCATCTTTTCTGCTAGAATGGTAAGGATATAAATTTTTTCGCTCACTCACGAATACTCAAGGAACATGAAACCGCTACAATCTGAAAACAGGTCCTTCGGCCAGAAATCGCAATTTCACGTATCATGTTTTCTCTTTTAAGATTAGTGGGGAAAAGGTGGATGAGTGTGCACTGCATTTCAGTAAAATGTGGCCAAAGGACTGGTCACAGAAAGGTAACAAGTGCACACAATGCAAAATACATTAGTTTTTCAAGGCTAAAATCACTTGCAATTTTTCGTGCTTCCTTTGCAATACCACAGACTTCCAGGGCTGAAAATTGTCGAATGTGGATACATCCAACTCAAAGGGGATCGCGAATTAGTTCGGTATATCCATAATTCAAACTACAAAATATGCCTGCTTGAAGGTTACCTGAAACTTTCACGTGTCCTTAGAAGTCCCTTCAGATCATGAAAACCAGGAAGTTAGCATTTTTTGTCTTCCACGGCCAGGTTGAATGCTTGATAGTATAATCATTATTCATTTTTTATTCAAGTCTCCTTGTGGAATGCTCTTATTGAATCAGGAGGCAGTTCACATTCTTGAAACAGCGTGGCCATCCTCTTTGCAACAACGAACGTTGCTGGTACTAGTATGCTTCACTGCGTGGAAGTCAGCTCTCTCTGATACTATCACTATTATTCACTGCATTACAGTAAGCCTTGTTAGTACATAACCGCCAGGAATGCAGCATAAAGGCCGAACCATATAGAGCGTTTTGGCCGGCGTTTTCTGACGTTGCGTCTGTCATGAGTAAAGGGGCACGGGGCGCACGCCGGACAGCGCAAGGCGTCGATGGTGTGCGGGGAATGGAAAAGTACCCGATGGTGTGCACCCCCGCCACGTCGACGCAAGCCATTGGCCGGAGAAAGGCGCGTGCCACGCGACCCGAGCTGAGGTGAGAGACCACAGAAGAAGAGTTGGGCATTGTTCGGTGGAGTTGTCGAGGAGCAAGGTGGTGCAGGTCAGCCTCGCGTCCGCGACAGGAACAGCAGGGCTGAGTTCTGGAGGCAGCATGGTGCATGCCCCGGGAGGGTGGCCGTCAACCTCGGGGTCTACTGAGCAAGGCGTCCCGGGCTTGCGGCAGCCTCATCACGCAGTTCTCGTGGCACCTGCGGCACTACCACAGCTCAGCAAGACGATGGCGACCCACCGACAATCACCGGAGAGCCACGTCGACAGTTAGAGCCCGTGGCACTGAGGAGAGGCCGATAGTTAGGCCTAACTGGGAGAGACCGGTGTTCTCCGAAAGGAAGGAAGCATCGGCGAGGGAGACGGTCAGCGAGGCGTCTGATCGACGGCGACGGCCCAGAGACGTCGACAGGAGCTGTGACGACGGAACCGGGCGTCGACTTGGACCACGAGCCGAATCGGCGGACACCGCGAACCGTAAGAACGCTTCATGGGTATCGCGAGTGACTGAAAGGCCATAGTGGCCAGACTTTCAGGCTGGAGGAGCCAAGCAGAGCTAGAATGCTGTTCGATGTTTTGTCAGCGATAGCGCACTAGCCTAGGAATTTCGTAATGTACCAATACTGTTGTAAATTTACATGACTGCTTGAAGGACTGCGTTTTTACATGACTGCGTGAAGGTCCACGGCAGCTATACCAAGAAACATTTCAAAACCATGAAGGGGAGTGTAGCAGCAGCTATGGCAGCAAAGTGGACGACTTGTCCAGCTTTTTCAAGAAAGTGTGTACCAATTTATGTTACTGAACAAAAAGTGGTGACACTTTACTGAAATTCTGTATCTGCAGAGCTGCATTCCCAACACGTGCCACTAGAGGTAGCTCAATGACTTAAGAGTGGCTTGGCTTGGTCACTTGGAGAACGTTCCAGAGTTTCAGTTTCAGAACCACTGCAGTTCCCATCATTTGGCCTGTAGATCTGATGTGGAGGTTACAAAGCGTGTGCGATCCTAGGTACAGTCGTAGCACAAGAACAAATCGAAAGACAGTTGCTTGGAACACTATGCATCAGCATTTTGTTCATAACGCAATTTGCTGAAAATGGTACTACTCTTCTATCACTTTTATATGCTGTCTCTCAGTAAGATTGCTCTATGTGGTATCCTGGTTCTGAATGACAAATACTGTATTTTCTCACTATTAACCCACGCGAAATGCCGGATGTATGTGAATTTCTGCATGCAAGGTGGCTTCGCAACACTGCTTCACAGTAATGCAAGGAAAGTAGCTGCACGGCAATATTCAATTCTTCCGCAGTTTGTCATTGGAGGTGCAGGGGAGAGTCACTGGATATGCAGGGGCAAGTAATACGCCAGAAAATAAAGTATGCTGAAATTGCTGGCACAATCACACAATGATAAGTTGAGCTCTTCTGACCCCCATCTCTCATTATAGATATGCTCAGCAACAACTGTACAGCCACACTGCACAGAACTGCTCTCAAGTCCCACCATCTGCGGCAAGTACATTGCCTTGAAACAAGAGGCCTACACACCCTGCTTAGACGCAGCTCCTGTTCGGTGCGCTGCACGTTGAGCACGGGTGCAATCTTGATGAAGAGCCGCCACCAGGGCCAGTCCCGGATCTCGAGGAACTTGCGCACATTCCGCTGAATGCAGCAGATGGCCAGCTCCTGGACCTGCACACAAGACAAGCAAAATTTTATTAATTACTGCCACAGGTTCCAAACGGCAATAGCTAAGCCTAGCTGCAGCATGACAAGGCATCTCAAGTGGCCACCTCACGAAACTTTTGTTGTACATTGTAGGCTTGTGCAAGTATCACTTTGTTTCAAGTGAAGTCATATCAAATGGTAATTAGTACTGAATAATTCTGAAGCGAATTAAAATAGCAGCAGGATTTCAATAGTAGCAGGATGCTGACTAGAAATGGTAAAATATGTTACTTTTTAGAATTTGCCACACTTGCCCCATTTAAGCCCATATAACGCATTTTTAATCTTAAAAAAAATTAATCAAGGTGCACTTGATATGCATATTTTGGTGTAATATTTGCTACAGGTAACCAGCCTGGAAAGGTGGTTTCATTGCATTGCGGAGTTGCTATGCCATGAAGCTTCACAAGCAGGGGAAACCCTCACTGCAGGTCATATGCACATTTAGTCTTAAGGCTAAATATACATATCACCTCGCAGAAAAAAACCGTCACTGCAGCAGCTACGAACATTTAGCCTTGAGGCTAAATGTGCATTAAGGCTATGTGCACATTTAGCCTTAAGCCAAAGCGAAGTTGCTTTCCCAGTACTGCTTCATAGTAAAGAAAAGAAGGCGACTTCCTGAGAACACGCGGGGACTTTTTCGTTTTCATTTTTCTGCAGTTTGCAGTTGGGGTGCAGATCATGTGCTGGGGTAGGTTATACACAAGAAAGTACAAGGGATGAGATGAGAGTCTTGTTGAAGAATCTAAACATAGGAAAAATAGAAGCCCACCTTGCGCTGCTGGAAACGCTTTCGGGCCAGGTATCCCCGCAGGTGTGCCTGCAGATGAATCAGACCCTCGGCCAGCTTCTCCTCCCGCTGAGACTCGAGGAGGGACAGGGTGCCCGCCCGCAGAAAGATCTGCAACAGAACACACTCACATTGTCGCTGCCACCCTGTTTATCTCATCACTGGCTGAAGGCCTCCAAGAGCAATGTTCAGCTACTGTTGCCTTGCATCAGCTGATTTTATCCTATGCCAGAAAACTGCCTAATGTGACTCAGCGCTCCGTGCACCAGCAGCCACATATGTATGTATGCACAGATGTACGTGCGCATGCTTGCATGTACGTACAGTGCTCGTGGATTGAAATGCGACATAATTTTTTCTGTATAACGACTGCTATGAGCGATTGCTCGTGATAAGTGCATCACGAAGCTGGAAATCTGGCCACTAAAGGTAACACTGGCTCATGCAAGTGTTCGAGTCAAAATTACACCGATATGAAATGAACTGTAGATGCTGGAAACGAAAGTACGTGCATTACTTAGCCCTAAATTTTTGCATTTCAATCCGTGAGTACTATACACATGTATGCATGCTTGTACACACATATGCAAGTACAATGTATATATAGGTACATAGACATGTATGAATATATGTACATGCACATGCATGTATGTATGCATGTATGTATGTACTGTCGGCCGCAAAAGGTTGCGAGATCTCCAACGCAAGGCAGAGCGATGAAAAACTGCATTACGGTGCCACCAGCTGTCACACAATGTGGCGTTAAAGCTTCCGCGTCTGCCGTGCTTTGCACATATGTGTCCTATCTTCGCTATCAAACATGTCTTGCTGCTCCATTTCCCCTGATGCATTTGACACTTGTGGCAGCCGCTCAAGCGCCGCGTCACTTAGCGACGCATTGTTTCTATGATTACAGAAGACACGATCATAGCAACGACGTAGTTCTGAAGGCACGTGCATGACCCGCACACTTGGACTGAAAATGGAACTATGGTTTGTGGCATCCGCAGCGCACGAAACCAGAGACGCTGTCAACACGATCATGTATGGCAACTTTGAATAGTAGCAGGACTTGACTTTCGTAGAAGGCAAATAATAACCTGTAAAATAGGTTACACTTTAAAATTTACTATGTATACTTAGAGCATATAAGCCGGTATAACAGGTTTTTAAACTTAGAAAATGATGAATCGATGTGAGGCTAATATGCTCATTTAACCTTGAAGCGAGGCTTCACGGCAGTGTCCCCTGGATAGGTGTATTCACGATGTAGCACCCCTCCACTGCAGTGAAACCACCTTTACAGGGGGTTACATGCGGTTTATGTGTTAGAGCTGTGCGAATAGCAAAATTTTGAGTGTGAAACGAATTCGAATATTAAAATGTGAGTGCAAATCAAACAGAATATTTTTCGAATATTTGTTGAATTTTTTTTAATTACAGAAAAAATGTTGCAGAGGATCCCTACACATATTCTTATGAGATAGCAACATCAAAGCGTTTCTTTTGGCTACGTTGGTGAAGTGCTGGAGGGGTGGTGTTCCCAGTTGCCTTATCAAGAATGAGGCAATTTATTTACATAATTTGGTGCAACCAATGTGGTGTCGACAACACTTTACATGCGAAAGGAAAACACGCTATTTCCTCAACCTCTCCTCCTCCTTCAACTTCTGTGGAGGCCCGGCCAACTGATTTGGTGGACACGGGCGCGCTTCCTCAGAGTCCAAAGTTCCTAATCTGCCCCATAAGCGTCAATATATAAGAACATCTGAAATTTCAGACGCAGAAACTCTTAAGGGGGCACATGGCATTTGAAAAAAGTTTTTTTATTTCTTGATCCATTTTGATAAAACTTCCCGAGTATATGTATATTTGTGTGCTACTTTCAAATATGGAATTATTTTTCTAGTATGATGTGTAGTTTTTAAAATACAAAGTCTTTTATGTGCCTTTTGGGGAGCAAGATTTTTTCTAAACTGAGTTAGTTACAAAGTTAATCAGCATATCACGATAATCTGCAATCGGAACTGCGTGCAGTGCAACAAAAATGGATGTTCTAAACCTATTAGAACAAAAGTTGTGGTATGTTGAACATTCACGAGTGAAATTCTAGCTTGAAAATGACTCACTCGTGAATGTTCAACATACCATAACTTTTGTTCAAATGTGTTTAGAACATCCATTTTTGTTGCACTGCACACACTTCTAATTCCAGATTATCGTGATACGCTGATTTTCTTTGTAATGCGGTCAGTTTAGAAATAATCTTGCTCCACAAAAGGCACCTGAAATATTTTGTATTTTAAAAACTACACAATTATAAGAAAGGTAATGGCACATTTGAAATTAGCACATAAATATACATATACTCACGAAGTTTCATCAAAATCGATCAAGAAATAAAGAAAACATTCCAAGAGCAGTGTCCCCCCTTAAGCATCCGATCTTTCAGACTCTCTCTCTGCCCAAATTTCAGGTTCGAAACAGCATTAATTAAAGCCCCCACCTCTGCCGCATCTGTATATCATCTTGTGGGTTTGAACCAACGCTTTCGTGAGTCAATCTGTTTGTGGCCGTATCAGAGTCTGAAAGGCAGCATTGCCGCAATGCCAGAATGTGATGGGGTGAAACATGTTGAAAATCTGAAGGGGCCACTGTCACGGCGCGGTACGGCGATATCTTTTTGGATAAGCACTGGTAATGTACGGAGGCATGATGGCGGCCAACGCACCCAACCCTTATGATAAACATCTTCAGCTAACTGCTCAGTAGTCATTCAACACAGAAATTTGGGCTAGTTGGTGGGTGTGGAACTTGTGCATCTTAGCAAGTGCAGTGGAACAAACACAAAAGAAAGACGTCCTGTCACCGTGTCTCTTTCTCTTGTGTTTGTTCTGCTGCGCTTGCTAAGATGCACATGCTCAGTAGTGCATGTGGCCTAGCGCAGTGGCATGCGTATAACCCATATGCCCCGTGCCGCCGTTCGTGCTGCCTCAATTTGTGCGAGACCGCTAAGTGCGCCACACTGATGCGTTGCCTTCACGAACGAAAGCAGCTCGCCATCGCCGCACCTGTGTGAGGTCAGGAACGGAGTGGCCATCACAAACACCTCCAAGACAAATGCATGTGTACGTATGGTACAGCAAGCGCCCCGGCAGTGACGGTGTCAACTTAGTTGGCAATGTGCTGCACACAACTAGGAACGATCGGCTTCACGCGGTAGCAAATGTTGCGTATCGGTGGAAATTCAGTGACGCGTGTGCGCACCAGGAGAAGCCGGACGAGTCGTCCGCCACAGATCTTTGTGTTCCGTGTCATCGTTTCCAAATGCTCCACGCGAGAGAGCCGTAATCTATTCTGCGCTTTGCGGGTATCAGCGGCCCTCATCACGAGACGTGAATTTGCAATTGCCAGTTGGCAGGTAGTCAAGCGGGGTTCACAGCAGGTACCGAATGTATTCACAAGAGCCTGGGTGCGCACCAAAATGCCTTGCAAGTTTACTGGCAGGCATTAAACCTATTTCGGACATGGTTGTGGCGATTTGAATGCTTGAGCGGAACAAAAAAGCATGAATTCGTTTTTTCGGACTGCCCGATTTTTCAGACAATTTCGCAGTCCCTAGAGAGTCCGAAAAATCAGATGTTGACAGTATTTATCTTCCAGAAGTTCGAATACTTCGAATAGTCAAATTCTGGTGCAAATAGAATAGCAAAAACTATTAGAAAAATATTTGAAAGTACGAATATTCACACCCCTATTACATATGCATATTTGTTCATTTCGAATACTTTGAAATCTAGAATAATTTAAATTTGTTTCGAAGGAAATTTGAATACTGTAATATTCATTTGAATATTTGAAGTGCTTGAGTACTTGCACATGCCTACACGACGCGTTTTGGCGTTCCTGTCGATCTTCACGTGTGGCTACGGTGGAGTGGAATTAGGCACTTGTTTTCTGTAGGCTTCTGCAAATAGCATATTTTAGGTACGAAGCAAATAGCAATTTGGTCGAATAATTTCAAACTGAATTCAAATGGTATATATCGTATATTATAAAGAAAAATGAGCATATTTGTCATGACCCAACCATCCTGCACAATATTTTTTAAAAAGTGAAATAAGTCATGAGCAAATGTCATTCTTTCGGGTTCAAAGGAAGTGGAAGGAACATTGAATAGTAGCAGGATTTCACTTTCGGAAGAATGCAACTGATAACCTGTAAAACATGTTACATTTTAAAATGTACGGCACTTAGAGCAGAGAAGCCGGTAAACGAGCTTTTAAACTTAAAAAATGATGAATCAGTGTAAGGATAACATGTTCATTTAAGGGGGGACATGGTGCTTAAAAAGTGTTTATTTCTTCATCGATTGTGATGAAACATTATAATTTTGTGTATATTTGTGTACTGATTTCAAATATGGAATTATTTTTCTGTATAATGAGTACTTTTTAAAATGCAAAATATATCTGTGCCTTTTTGGAAGCAAGATTTTTTCTAAACTGAGAGAGTTACGAAGTAAATCAGCATATCATAATAATCTAGAATCAGAACTGAGTACAGTACTACAACAAAAATGGATGTTCTAAACGCATTGGAACAAACGTTATGGTGTGTTAAACATTTGCCAATGAAATCCCAGCTTGAAATTGACACACTCGTAAATGCTTAACATACCATAACTTTTGTTCAAATGGGTTTAGAACATCAATTTTTGTTGCACTGCACACAGTTCTGATGCCAGATTATTGTGATATGGTGATTTACTTTGTAACTCTCTCAGTTTAGAAAGAATCTGGCTCCCTAGAAGGCACATGAAATATTTTGTATTTTAAAAACTACTCACTATACTAGAAAAATAAATTTTAGGATTGCCATTTTTTGGGCTTGTTGGTATACTGAATTAGAAACCATCTTCAGCGCTAGCAGACAAGGACGAAGGAGAGACGACACCACAATGCGCTAACTTCAACACTTTTATTTCCAAGAAACAGCAATCTATTTATCCATGCACAGTGCGCCACCTCATTCTACACTCTAGCCAACCAGAAAGGCCCTCTCCCTATCCAAAAGATCAATTGATGGTGCGCTCACACACGTGTCACTATTGCGAGAGATAGCTTGGGCTTCAATAATCTCCCGCACGTCTTTATCTTTGTGCTTCGCCAGAACAGTGCATGAAGCATACAATGGTGCGCAACCGCACTCCAAACAATGCACAGACAAATGACCGTAATTATTCTTGTTAGTAACGTTTAACCTATGCTCGCGAAATCGGTCGTTAAGGCATCTCCCCGTCTGACCTATGTACTTATTTCCACAGGTCAACGGGAGCTCGTACACTACCTCTTGTACACAGTCCACGAGGGGATCACGATGGTTTTTGGAACATCCTACAGCTGGCTTACGATGCGGGTCTGTTAGCCGACATATCCTGCCCAGTTTTTCGGGCGCAGAAAACACTACTTTAACGTCCACACGATTAGCCATTCTCTTCAGGTTGTGCGCCGTTCTGTGCAGATAGGGCCTTTCTGGTTGGCTAGAGTGTAGAATGAAGTGGCGCACTGTGCATGGATAAATAGATTGCTGTTTCTTGGAAATAAAAGTGTTGAAGTTAGCGCATTGTGCTGTCGTCTCTCCTTCGTCCTTGTCTGCCAGCGCTGAAGATGGTTTCTAATTTAGAAAAATAATGACATATTTGAACTCAGCACACAAATATACACAAAATTATAAAGTCTCATTACAATCGATCAAGAAATAAGAAAATTTTAACAGCAGGGTTTCCCTTTAACCTTGAAGTGGAACTTCGCGGCAATGCGAATTTTTCCTGGAAAGGTGTATTCACGGTGTAGCACCCCTCCACTGCAGTGAAACCACCTTTACTGGGGGGTTACATGCGGACTAATATACACCTATTCGTTCATTTCGAATACTTCGAAATTTCCAATCATTTAAATTCGAATCGAAGCAAATTCGAATACTGTAATAATCGTTCAAATATTCAAAATGCTCGAATTTTCGCACAAGCCTAGTTTTCATTGAGCCTCAAGCAAAGCTAATGTGCGCGTTTGTGGCAGCCAGTTGTGCCATTCCTTACTGGTCCATTAGTGTGCATCCTAGAAAGAGATGAGACTTCTTTCGACAAAAATAAATATTTTGTGTGTATATCGTGGTTTGAAAATGGACTTGATAGTTTTTATGGTGATACGAAACTTCGGGTGATACGAATATTTTCACTCCCCCTTGAAATTCATATCACTGAGATTATACTGTAATTGGAATATTGGACAACACTCAAGAAGGACTCCCTGGATTCTCAGTGTGGCCTGCACTTAGCAATAACACACACGAGTTTTAGCCACTGAAAGCCGCCAGCAATGAAATGAAAAACAGGAATGCCAGTCGCTATCTCGGCTCAGTGGGTGGCCAACAACTTCCAACGATAAAGAATCGCAGTGTTGTACTGACCTGGCTGAGACCTAGCCGGTAGCTGCTGGGTTCCAGGTCCAACTGTTGCAGCAATGCTTCTGTGGCCGCACGCTCATCGCCAGGCTCTCCGTTGACGGGACGGGCGTCTGGAGATGCCAGCAAGCTGTAACGTCTCCGGAACTCCAGGTACAGAAGGTTCTCTGGGAATCCTGACAAACAGGAACCACAGAAAAGAATGCAGTTTTTTTCTACGTAAACATAATCGTAATATAATGCTGGGACACACCTGGTGACACCTGAGAAATAAGACATCCTAGACGAAAGCTGAAGAATCTCTTCTGGAAAAATTGTATACCAAAATATTTCTGTAGATTCTGTCCTCAAGCATTCATCCACACTTGAACCACCTTATAATGAACACTGATATACAGTAGAATCTCGATGATACGATCACGGCTAATACGAATTTCGGGATGATACGAATTTTTCTGTGGTCCCGGCCAAGGCCCATTAATTTACAACGTGCTTGAGTACGGTTGTTACGAACTGATTTTTGACCCGCGTCGTTTGATACGAATAAACGCCGCCCCACCCAACGCAACGTTGGCCCCACCGACGGCCGCGGAAGATAGCAGCGTGCACTTACGGCGCTGGAATGCGTGCGGCGCCGCCGGTTTGGCACGTTGCCAGCGCCGCCGGCGAGCAGCGCGCGACAGCCTCCAAGATCTGCGTGTATCGGAGGCCGGAGTGTGCCTTTTGCTTTCTCTTGAAGATTACAGATGGCGCTGGCCACGTTTTTTTTTTTTTCTTGGTGCGGAGGCAGGCCGGCAGGCGGAGACGCCGGAGAGGGAGAGGCACGGCCCGCGGGAGCTTCTTTCTTCTATGCGTGCCGTCGGACAGAGTGGTTGTGGTTGCTGTGCTCGAGCCCGCGTTCTTGCTTTGTTGTGATAGTGCCTTTTTTGCCGAGTGGCAGCAAGCTATGTCTCGCAAGCGGAAAGCCCTCTCCTTTAAGGAGAAACTGGACATTCTTCGAAAGGTCGATGAGGATCCCAAAAGAAAACGCACGGAGTTGGCTAAGGAGCTAGGCCTCGCAACGTCGACATTAAGCACAATTGTTGGACAGCGGGACTCAATAATGAAGAATGTGCTTTCATTTAACGTCAACGCGAGGCAAGCGAAGACAGCCCAACACGTGAAGCTTGAAGAAGCTCTTCTGACCTGGTTTAAGGAGGTTACTGCAGCTGGTGTGAACATCGATGGCAAAGTGTTGCGTGAGAAAGCCGACGAGATCGCACTTGCTCTGCGCATCGACGGATTTCAGGCCTCAGGTGGGTGGCTGCACCGTTTCAAGACGAGACACGGTCTCGTTTACAAAAGCGTCTGTGGGGAAGCGAAGAAGGCTGACGAGACCGTTGTTAGCGACTGGCTCGCGAAGCTGCAGTCACTCATCTCTGGGTATGAGCCTCGTGATGTTTTTAACGCAGACGAGGCTGGCCTGTTTTTTAACCTTCAGCCTGAGAAGAGCCTTTGCTTAAAAGGCGAAGCGTGCCAAGGAGGCAAGAAAAGCAAAGAGCGAATAACGGTGCTTTTGTGCTGTAACGCCGACGGGTCGGAGAAACTTAAGCTGACGGTAATTGGCAAATCCCAAAAGCCTCGGTGTTTCAAGCGCGAGAGCCATTTGCCGTGCGTCTATCGCGCAAACAAAAAGGCGTGGATGACGGCGGCCCTGTTCGAAGAATTTCTGTCGCTCCTTGACAGAAGGATGGCCTGCAAGAATCGGAAGATTGTTTTGATTCTTGACCAGTGCGCCGCCCACCCGAGGCAAGTAACGCTCCAAAACGTCAAACTGATCTTTTTGCCCGCGAACACGACGACGCACCTGCAACCGCTTGACGCTGGAATAATAAAAAAACCTCAAGCATCATTTCAAGGGCCTTCTTGTGCGCCGCCTACTTGCCAATATTGACAGAAAACACGAAGGCGACCTGCGAATAAGCCTCCTGGACGCCATCCATTTTATCGCTATGGCTTGGGATCGAGTAACGCCGACTACCATAGCAAACTGCTTTGCGAAATGCGGCTTCTTCAGGAGTTCCGAAGAGGTGCCCTCAGAGCAGGAAGAGCCAATTGAGGGTTGGGAACTGCTTGATGCTGGGTGTACAGCTGAAGACTTCTGCACGGCGGATGACAACCTCGCCACTTGTGGTGCGCGCACGGTGGAGGATATTGTTGAGGAGGCCACATGCGAGGTTGCCGATTCCAGCGATGATGGCGACAACATAGACGAGGGCGATGGTGAAGGACCACCACCGGCGGCTGAAACGCTGCACGCGCTCGACGTCCTGAGGCGTGCTATGGCCGCTGATGAAATCAGCGACGACACGTGCACGCGTTTTTACGGATTTCAAAGAAGTCTGCTGAGTGACTTCGCGAAAAAAAAGAAGCAGAAAGACATTAGAGATTTTTTCTGCAAGAAATAAATGTTTTTTTTATGTGTTCCTAAAAATGAGTTTGCCTCTGACTGTTAATATAGCTAGTTTTACATGTGTTTCGGTGATACGAATTTCGGCTAATACGAATATTTTTCGTGACCCCGCGGGATTCGTATCATCGAGATTCTACTGTAGTAGTGAATTATCAGTTACAGCAAACTAAATACGAACTTTGATTGGTTCCGCTTTATTTAAGTGGCATTTATTCTGTTTATGACGAAGCCGAAAACGTTAGAGCCACTGTGATATTGGCTGCAACAAAGAAATATTTGGTTCGTGTGAGGCTCCAAGCTCGAAAGGTAGCATAAAATGCAAAATAAACATTGCAAGACTATTCCCAATCACATTTTTTAAAATGTTGTGTTGATAATAAAAATTTGCTTAAAGCGAGTTAAAAAGGTGCGGAAAAACATGGTAACTCCGTTTATAGTTACTGGCATAACACCCTGTCACTTATGAGATCGCGTACAGGCTTCATACTGAATCATTTTTTAATTTTTTGTCGTAAAAATGTTTAAGTTTGAGCATTACAATTGGAGTAAATGACAGTTTAACTCTTTCGGGACCACCCCATAGGAGCATCAATCATATATGATTGATGGCTTTCCGCGCGCTGCCAAGTTCATAGTTTCGCGCATTTTTACATGTATTGCTATCTCATGTATGTACATGTTTACATATATTGCTATTATCACTAGACTGTTGGTTTCGGCATAGTTTGCCATTTTTTCGGAAAGCGGCTACACATGAGAGAGAGAGATTTGTGGGTAGCGGCGGCAGCGAACGTAGCGAACCATGGCGTCGGGCTCTCGTCAGGACGCGCAAAGAAACTGACGTGAATCACACAATTCCGCTGCTTTGATGGCAGACTTTTTCGAAGAGTCGAGCAGTGAGGTGTCTGAAGATGACTGACAGTTCGGATTTTATTTCGGAGAGCGATTCGGACAAGGATCAACCTGGCAGTTCAGCCAGTACTCGTAGGTGAGTGTAATTTCACATCCGCTTCTCTCGCGAGTAGCCAAAGAGGTTTTCTGTTTGTTTGCATTGATTTATTTCTCTTCGGTGGAGTCTCAACAAGCTTTTAGAGAACAGCTCATCTATCAAAGCAAGAAAATAGGCAATGAGGCATGTTTTGTATATGTTGTAATTTTTTAATGTAGAGGTGAATCCTGTTATAACGAATACCGCTACAATGAAATTTCCGCCCCAACGAATAATTTTCGATTCCCCGTCAGCCGCCCATAGAAAACAACGCGAAAAATGTCTCGTTGCAACGAATACTTTTTCTGGGTATTTCCGCTTGAACGAAGTTTTCGCGAGTGCCACCAGATAAGGAAATGGAGCCTGCCTAGGACTGCCGCGAAATTCCGCTAGAAACTCGACCATTTATCGTAGCCAGAGCCGTGCACCCACGTCGTAAGACCCGTGTCTTCATCGGAGACATGCTTTCTGCCACCACATGCACATTCCGGTAAATTTTTTGCCATTGAGATGCTCGGCGACAGATCGTCCATCCGCCATGATGCTGCCGGCGGGTTTGATGCGCGTGCGGGCCGTGGAAGACTCGTTCTTCAAGAACTCTCGCCATGCTTTTGAAGTAGCACTCAAAACAAAACTACGGCTCGTCGTCACCCTGCGATCGCGAATGACATCCACAGTGTTTTGAAGGCACACGCGCGGCCAACTCAAAGCGATGCACCGGCTCAACGCAATGCTGCGGTTGAAACCACGGTAGACGCGATCACAGATAGCAACGACGCAGTTCTTAAGGCACGTGCACGGCCAGCGCATACAGATTGAAAACGGAACTACCATTTGACGCAACTGCTGTGCAGAGAACCGCGGTCGCTATCCTCGCGATCATCGATAGCGAATACGCTCAAGTACGCAGCTAACACACCGGAAGAAAGATTAAAGGCAATAAAGTCGTAAAACGGCACGAAGCGTTTTGGCTTTCCTTTCGCTCCCTTATGACTGTGGTAGTGCAGAGCTTCGGCATTTCGTTTTCAGTTAGCCTCTAGCGAACTTTGGCACGCTCCTTCATGGCACTGCATGCTCGGCACGCTTCGAGGGTAGCCTGCATATCGTATTTGCTGGTGTATAACCCACGTATATAACTCACGTACTGATGCAAAGCTGCCTTCCTTGCATTGCCGTGAAGCTAACTTGCGCACCGAAATTCACGTATAACCCACGAGTTTAGCACTAAATTTTCTGTATATTTCGTGCGTGTCATGCGCGAGAAAATACATTCACACGGTGTGTGGCCAAGTACGTCCGAATCAGCGAGAATTCAATTCCCAACTTCCCAACTTTTGTGGTCTATAGATGAAATTTCACTGCAACGAAATTTCGCGACAACGAAATTTTTTCGCACGTCCCGTCAATTTTGTTGAAGCGGGATTTGACTGTACTATTTTCGCTCAAGTATCTATGTTTATTTCTACTTTTTTTATGTTGTCCTTGCAGCAAGTGTTCAATAGGACATCTTTATTATTACTACGTATAATCTTTATGGGTGATATTTCAATCTGTATGAAAGACCATTTCATTAGCTTCATTTTGATGTACGTAACAGAAATACAGTAAAACCTCGTTAATTCGAAGGCTTCGGGACCGAGAAAAATATCCCAAATAAGCGGGATTCCCAATTATCCGAAACAACGTGAAATCAAAGAAATCAGCCAGAAAACGTGACGTACGGAAGTCACACCTTTATTGTGGCAAGTCAGCCTACTTGGAGAAAAATTCCTCCATGCGTGACTGACGCGTTCGGTAGTTCCCAGCACTGAAAGTCATATTTTCCAGCCTGTCAATGAGGCGCAGCATCTCAGCCTCGCCGCCGTTGCACTCGACGAAGCTGCGCACAACACTCAAGGCATCGATGACATCCGCCGAACGGGGTGCTCGGGAGGGCTCGTCATCGCTGTCAACATTAGAGGCCGAATCGGTCGATCTTGCAGCTGTCTCACTGTTGATGTCGGCGTAACACGTCTGCACTGTGCACTCGACATTTGCGTACTCGGAGAATCCAATTGGAGTGCACTCGTCCGCGTGCAAAGCCTCATATCGAGCGCAGAGAGTCTCCCCTTCTTCATCAAACGGGCAAGTGACAGCGGTGACAGCAAACTCAGCGGAGGTTGCGTCTTCTTTCACAAAACCGGTGTGCTCAAAACACCGTCGAATAACGGTGGCCTCCACCTGCCTCCATGCGTGAACAATGAGGCAAATACCACCGAGGAGGTCAATGTTATACTCCTTTCCGTTGTCATAGCAAAGGAGCATTCGCTTCAACAGATTGTAGCGATATATTTTCCTGGTATGGTGTATGACGCCCTGGTCCATCGGCTGCGATAGCGACGTCGTGTTCGGGGTAGAAAGACCAGCCTGATTGCCTGCAGGTTCTGAATGTCGCCGTGAGCTGGGCAATTATCGACGACGAACAAAACGCTGCGCCCTGCGGCCGCAAACTTGCGGTCAAGGTGCCGCACGTATTCTTCAAAGAGTGCAGCCGTCATCCAAACTTTCTTGTTGTTTTTATAGATCAGGTCATCCTTGGATGGCAGTCGTGCATTTTTGAAACAACGAGGCTTTTCTGTCTTCCCAATAACAAGCAGTGGCAGCTTGTGCTCACCACGCATGCTTGCACCAAACAAAACAGTGATTCTATCTTTGTTCTGTTTCCGCCCCGTAATGTCTGCCTCCTTCAAAGCGAACGTCTTCGTAGGCAACATTTTGTAGAACAGAGCAGCTTCATCAAGGTTGTAAACATCTGCTGCTTCGTACTTGGCGAGTAGTGGAGCCAAGGTGTGCTGCTTCCAGCCGTCGAGAACAGACTGATCCGCGCTGCCATTCTCGCCACAAACAGTCACGAATGTCAGGTTGTTGCGCTCCTTAAATCGGCAAAACCATCCATTGCTGCATATAAACTCAGAATGTCCAAGTTGCAGCGCCAGCTGGTTGGCCTTCTCACGCAATATGGTCCCATTCACAGGAAGGTGTGCTGCGTTGGCTTTCTGCAGCCAGTCGATCAGAGCTGCTTCAACGTCGGCGTACGTAGGCGGGCGTACTCGTGTACGCTTTGACGAGTGCGTCTTGCTGTAAGCATAGAGAATTTTCTCCTTATTCTTGATGATGTTGCACAGCGTTGACAGAGGCACGTGGTGCTTTTCGGCGAGAGCCGTTTTCGACGCCGTCGACTTGCTGGCCTCTTCAATTAAGCACACCTTTTCGTGCAGGGACAAGCTCTTGTACTTCGGCATCTTCCTTCCAAGCACACCTCAATCAACTAATTCACAGGGAAGACACTCAAGCGGAGACAGGAGACAAATGGAGCAGTCGCACCGAATCGCACAATGCTCGCCAGCCGACATCCAAATGGCACAAAGACTCCACAAAACATTCACTTCGCTAGAGTGGCTAACATCGCTGTTGAGATGATGATGATCATGATCGCAACCACACGCATCGCCGCCAGGCAATTGCTAAAACATGGCGTCTACGACGTATTTCCGGTAAAAAAAAAACATGGCCTTCGAGATCCGTACATAAAAAAAAAAAATGCATGTTTTAGTTACAGCCTCCGAGATTCGCAACACCATTTGCATATCTTGGAAGTCGCGGCCAAGTGTGCCAATTAACCGGGAAGTCGCAGACTGGCCGCACCAATTATCCGGTTAAATTTACATGTAAAAATTTGGGACCGCGCAAATAATACAAATTATCCGGGATTCCCAATTAACCGAGTACAAATTACCGAGGTTTTACAGCCATGACTTGATTTAATATTTGCCTCTTTTTTACGCAGTCCCGAAAGAGTTAAAGGGTCTGCATTACACTTGGGTGATACTACATCACCTGCCATATTGACCATCTGCAAAAAGTTGGTGGTCAAGCCCTATTAGCATTTTAACTGTCACTTCAGGCCAGTCGTGTAACCACGCTAACTGCAGTTAAGGTAACTGATGTAACGGCTGTTTTACTCACCCTGCTTGCGGACACGCACGGCATCCAAGATCTGGGCCCCCTTGAGCTGAGACCGGACCAGGTCAACGTCAAAGCGAGGCTCGCCACCGTCCCCAGCATCGTTTGTCCCCGATGACTTCTCGCAGGGCACCAGGCAGTGCACAAAATGGAGGCGTGTCCGACGGACCACCTCCAATAGGCTGTCCTGGAGGTCACCATAACAGGGACACAAGGTCAAGCCTAGATGTCACTTCACAAATTTAAATGTTGCGGGTGAGTTCATCAAAAGACCGAAATCAGTCAAACCTCAATTGGAAGCAAAGACACCAGGAAGTATCAGTTGTAATGAAATAAATTTTTAAAGTTTTTAATATCATCAGGTTACAGATATGTGCTGATAATAAATACAGTATAAAACAATGATATTTTCGTGATGATCAGCTTCATTTTTAATGAGACTAAACTTGAACCTCAAAGCATAAAAACAATCTACAAAGTCTGTGCAATGCTCAGTCTACAGTGGTCCGCATATTACACAGTTTCCATCAAAAGTAAACAAAGCATCAAATACAAGTCAGGAAATAAAGCATTAATAACCATGGCCCTCCCTGTAGGCCTTCAAGAAATGCTGGCTCGACTCGTTTGCTGGAACTGCTGCCCTCAGGGATGTTCTAAAAAACTTTCTTAATGTCATTTCTTGAAGCAAGTATTACTTTAGGCTTAAGCAAATATTTGACTGAATGTTACTACGTATACTCATATTTGATCTGGCTTGAAATTTAGTACAGTCGAACCCCCCACGTAAAGAATTATTGTGTACATCGAACCGTTGTAAAATCCGCTTGAATATACCTTCGATATATAAAACATTTATATATCGAATATAAAATATTTTATATATCAAATTACAGGCATATAGAAGTTTGCATAAACAGAGTGGCTTGTTACACGCAAGCTGTGGTAACTGCTACAGTGCACCATATTTTACTCTCTATCTATAACTGACAGCCCCGATTACAACAGACCGTGAAAAGTATCCACATGTAATGACATACAGGAATTTACCTGAATAACAAATCGTCGAAAATAATATCACTCTATCAATTAATAATAATAATATTTGGGGTTTAACGTCCCAAAAACCATGATATGATTATGAGGGACGCCGTAGTAGAGGGCTGCAGAAATTTCAACCACCTGGGGTTCTTTACGTGCACCTAAATCTAAGCACATGGGCCTCAAGCATTTTCGCCTCCATCGAAAATGCAGCCGCCGCCTCCGGGATTCGATCCTGCGACCTTTGAGTCAGCAGTCGAGCGCCATAACCACTAGACCATCGTGACAGGGCAAGGTAACTGTTAAAGTGCACCATATTTTACCCTCTATAACTTACAGCACCGATTACAACAGACCATGAAAAATATGTACATGTAAAGGCCAGGCCCGTAACTAGGGGGGGGTTGAGGGGGTTCTGACCCCCCCCGAAATTTTTTTGATGCTTTAACTTTTCGGGTGATACTAAAATATTTACACGCCTTCACAGCGACCCCCAGCTGCCAAAGTTACACTGCAACTTTCCTGGCATTGCTTCCCTCTTCTTCCTTTCTTCAAACCTACCAGAACACCTCAGCGCTCCCTCCCCCGCACGCGCACCTGCCCTATTTGTACAGCTTTGCACTTCGCCCTCGCGTTCCTTCGAGTCTTTTCTTTTTCGTCTTTCACCCCGTAGCAGCTCCTTTATTGATTCCAGATGCTTTCCTTGTGCATTGCCGCTGGAGAAGTTATCCGTCTGTGCGGACCGCACGTGTCGGCTTTGGGTTTCTACGAAAAGCGCGTCTCCTTCTGTGAAAGTAAACAGTTCGACAGCAACGGCAACACCAACACGACGTGCGCAAATTTGCCAGGGAACGAAACCCCTAAGCGGAAAAACTCAGCGGCGCATTCCGAGGACGCAGGCTGCAGGGTAAACTTTTCTCAAACTGTAGTCTTCGCCACCGAAACGAATCATCGAAGATGACATCTACTGAAAGACTGGCATATCCGAGCAACTTCGAACAACCTTAACCGCACGCAAGGAAATCTACCTCTTCTGTACACACAAGGTATATGCGCCTCCCTACAAAGCACACAAAGCGAGGATACAGCCGGCACACAATCCGGCACCAGCGGTCAACTTTCACAGGAGAGAAAAAACGCCGCCAAGCTGGGCTGCGCGCGGGAGTACAGAGGCTGACGTCACAGCCTACAAAGTGCATTTTTGGGGGGTCACGGCTATTTAATTAGCGCAGCCCAGAGAGAATTATGCAGGCGCCCAGGGAGCCGTCTGTGAAAAGGTGACTTTTTCACAGGAACGGAGCAACACCTGCTTTCTGGACTGTACCACGGGAGTGCAAATGTCTCGGCAGTGCATTCTTGGGGGGTTCACGTATATTAAGGGGAGTATGGAGTGCCCATGGAGTCTTCTGTGAAAAGGTCTTTAAGTAGCGTTAATCCAGTTTGCTGCAGCGGGAGTACAATAATGGTCCTGCATGCACACCAGCTGTAGCGGCGTTCAGAAAACACATGCGCCACGCGGGAGCCGGCGCGTTCATCACACTTCTACATTCTAGCCACTGTAAAGTAGATAAGAGAGGAAGAAAACATCGCCCGCCGTTCACGCCAGGCAGTCGAAGCAGTCGCAAACGTCTTTTTGGAGCCACTGGCCACTTCTGTGTGCGTGCACAGGATTGCGGCAGCAAAATGAAAAGACACTCTGCAACAACGAAGCAAAGGAGTCTTGCGTCTTACTTCAAGAAAGTTCGAATCGATGAAGCGGACGGAGAAGAACCGCCTCCTTCGAAGGATAAAACTTCGCCCTCCTCAGCACTGGTGGAAAGCCAAGCGCGTCGGAACTTCTGTAGCGACTCAGGAGAATGCACCGGTTTATGTGAATCACCTGAGAACGAACACAAGCAGGACACCCATGCGCCGCCGGAAAATGATGGTGGCCGCAGTGCAACTCCAAGTGACCTTTGTTCTACAGTCAACGCTGGGCAAAGTGACGCCTTTACCACTGGGCAATGCCCAAGGAAGGTGAGTGGCATGGCACCTACACATTCTGGTTCGCCTCCCCTCTGTGCGACGAGTGCGAATATTTTGGACTTGGGACTGTTTGTTTCGAAAAGCAATAATGTAAATGATCCAGAGACGACGGAGAAGCTGCTGCTCAATCCGTGGACCCCTCCGGCTAACTATGATTATCCAGCCACAGGGAAAAGGAATCTGAAGTTCCAACCTCACTGGGTAGATCGTTACCCATGGCTTGTTTATTCAGAGAAGCTTCAAGGAGCATTATGCAAATATTGCGTAGTCTTCGCAAGCGAGTGTGCAGGAAAAGGGGAGCACCAGCGCTTGGGCTGTTTTGTAACTAAGGAGTTCACCCATTACAAGAAAGCCATGGACGCCTTTAAGAGCCACGCATCCAGCAGTTATCACGCCATGTCAACAACGCTATCGGAGAACTTTTTAGCAGTCCGGTCCCGCTCACAGCATGACATCTTAACACAACTTGACCACGGTCTTAAAAAGCAGGCGGAAGAAAACCGCAAGAACTTGCTGCCAATAATAGAAACAATCCTTTTCTGTGGCAGGCAAGAAGTACCGCTTCGCGGCACAGACGACTCTGGTCCGATAAATATGTCTGAAGTGCTGCCATTGAAAAATGATGGAAATTTCCGCGCACTGCTTAGGATGAGAGCAAAATGTGGAGATGCCGCCTTGAGAGCTCACATGGAAACATCTCCGGCGAATGCGCTGTACACGAGCCCAAAAATTCAAAATGAGTTGATCACCCTCTGTGGTAAAATCATACAAAGAAAGATAGTTGAAAACGTCAACTCAGGTTCGTGTTTTTCAGTTCTAGCTGACGAGGCCACTGATATATCTCGCACCGCCCACATTTCCCTATGTGTAAGGTACGTTGGACACGACACGTCGGGAGTGCCCATACTTAAAGAAGATTTTGTAGATTTCGTTCCCGTGTACGATCTCACTGGCAAGGCGCTGGCGAGCACAATCCTGAACAGCCTTAGAGGTCATGGCTTTGACCTGAACCTACTTTGCGGGCAAGGATACGACGGCGCGGCATCAATGAGCGGCCACCTTAACGGTGTTCAAGCCTTCATTCGTCAAACAGCGCCCAAAGCGTTGTACGTGCATTGTAGCGCCCACTCGTTGAACCTTGCTCTGCTTCACGCATGCAAACTCCCCAGCATCCGCAACTGTTTGGGAACTGTATCCTCAACCTGTACGTTTGTGAGAGCTTCGCCACAGAGGACGAACCAACTGCGAGACAAAGTAGAAGATTTAACACAAGAAAAAAGAAAATCAGTTCTCTCCTTTTGCCAAACAAGGTGGGTAGAGAGTCACGATGCACTTCAGCGTTTCCTTGAACTGTACGTGCCTATTGTACAATTCCTCGAATATTTGGAAGAAGAGGCCGCGTCCTCTGATACTTCATCAAAAGCTTCTCAACTGCTCAATGCCATTACGAAGCCCGAGTTTGTCGTTTCGCTTCAGATCTGTAGCGACCTCTTCTCTTTGACACTGCCACTTTGCAAGTTTCTTCAAAAAATTGACTGTGACTTGGCTCAAGCGTGCGATCACGTAAAGAATGTTATAGACGTTCTTTCCACAAAAAGGGCTAGTGCGGAAACGGAATTTAATAAGATTTTTCTGAAGTCGCTCTCTTTGCTGAAGATCACAAATGTTGAGATGGCCCTACCACGCATCACTGGAAGGCAGATGCAAAGAAGCAACTTACCTTCTGCTACTCCCGAAGAGTACTACCGGAGGAATGTGTATTTGCCTTTGCTGGCTGACTTCGAAAATCAATTAAGAGACCGGTTCGATGCCCATAAGAAGGTCGTGGTTGGCCTTAACATGCTGCTGCCGAAATTCTGCGCATCGGCTAGCCTTTCTGATATTGATGATGCAGTGCAGTTTTACCTTGGCGACATTCCTTCCGCTAATGTCATCGAAGCAGAGTTCACACTGTGGGTGAACAAATGCTGCCAGATCGAAGAAAAGAATCGCCCAGCTTGTGCTTTACAGGCCTTAGAGATGTGCAACCGCGACTTTTTTCCGAACATCCACAGCCTACTTTCTATCCTGGCGACTTTACCCGTGTCGACGTCGACCCCGGAACGGACTTTTTCCACACTGAGAAGGCTGAAGAGCTACCTTCGAAATCATATGAACAACGACAGATTGACCGGACTAGCACTGCTCAGCATCCATCGAGAACTTCAAGTGACCCCAGAACAAGTCCTCACAGAATTTTGCAAGTTGCCGAGAAGGAAAAACTTCCTCGTTTAAACTTCCCTCTATGTTTCAAGAGTCGATTAAAAGCTAAACCCAGCTAGCCCAAGCTTCAACCCTTCTATTCTTTCGCAATTACGAGGAAACTATCCAGCAAGCAGAATGTGCGAACGGTAACAAGAAGATCGGAATGTCGGGCGACTTGTTTGTTTGCTTGCATACATACTGTCACGGACTGCCATTTTTGCGACCCGGCGTAACGGCAAATTAACGGGCGCCGCACTCCCCCGCTGACCGGTGGAACCGTTCGCTCATGAAAAGACTGGTCTTTAGTGCAGGGAAGTACTGAATGGGGTGTTCTTCTTCAAACGTTAGTCGCCGATGTTTGATCCTTTGTACCTACGGCGGCGTCGGCAGGGTCGTCAAAGGCCGCGATGCACCCCGAACCAGCTGTAGACTGCAAGACGCACCGGCTGAAACCAAGGAAACTGACCATTCCCACGGGCAAAACTGCTTGTGGACAAGCCGTATGAGAGAACCCCAACAGGTTGTCACTCTCGCTCAGTTGAGGACCCTCTCCTAATTAAAAAGGGACGCGGTCAATATATTTTAGGGTGGAGTTTCTAACAATGAAACGTGCATGATTGGACCCATGTAGAGGTCTCTTTTCCCCCAGGACGAGAATGAGGGGACACGGAGGTCGATTTAAGCGCAGGATTTCGCCTTGCTAAGCAGTCTAGTTGCTGACCAACATGGTGTAGAAGGAGATCAAGAAGTATCCCTTAAGTGGTTGTGGCTCCGTATCGGCTGGCCACCTAAACTTAGCCATTCGTCTAGTTGTGACGCGAAATTAACGTCTGTAACGTAGGCATCGGTACTTGAATCTCGAGTAAGTTCAACCTGCCCGAGATCGGCTTCAAGCACTAGCCTACCGGAAACACCAGCGCTGCAACACCGCCGACATCGCAGTTGTGCCAGAACTCTCTCTGACTTCTTGCATCCGATCGTCGTGGACTCGAAGCTGCCGGTCATCACAGGTATCCCTTCACCTGCTTATACCTTCGGACTTTCTCATCTGTAGTTTTATTGTTGGTTAGTTTTGTGTAGTTTGTAATACTTCTCTCTTGTAAGCTGATTTATTGATTTTATATGTATTTTGTTAGTTGGTATTAAGTGTTGTACTAGATTCCTCGTGCTGCAATATCACTAGAGTTTTGTTTTTCCCCACACACGTCTCTGATCTCTTCACTGTCTCTGCTTACGTACGGAACGACCTAACCTGCTGCCATTCCCGTCGCCGACTTCGCGCTGGCGACGCTAGAGTGGCAGCTTGTAACACATACATACCGTTTTTGTACCGTGGTTACATTGTGTTACTTCATCAGGAGCCGTTGGTCGCGGTGTCCCCGGCTTTGGTGGTGCTATTGTCCAAACTTATTTCTTGCTTTAACCAGAATTTGAGGTTGACATACCAATTTCTTTATTTGGGTACAAATAATTGAAAAGTACCATCGAATTATTACAAGTAAGCGATGTACTTGATTTATTCACAAAAATAAGCCAGTATAAATCTTAAAAAATGGCAGCCGTTCTACACGCAAACCCCCCCCGAAAAAAATTCCTGGGTACGGCCCTGGTAAAGGCACACAATTTTTTACCTGAATAACGAATTGTCGAAAATAAATTGACTCCATAGGTGAAACCTTTTTCTTTTTTTGGCAAGCAAGGCACGAACTGAAACGTATGTCAGCATCACACAGACATGTTGATGTTTTATGTAAATCCCACTATCTGAAGTAATCGCTTTGAAATTATTTGATAATTAATTGCCATTCACTTTGACTTTGCTTTGGACAAAAAAATTTGCAGGAGCCTAATTTTTCTTCTCTTGTCACACTCCACACAAACAAATACTACCCTGTATAAAAAGCTGAGGGAGATGCCGTAGCACCTTGCTTACAATTTTGCCTTCATCATAAGGCATGTGCTTCTTCTAAATAAAAAAAAAAAGTACGACAAGTGAAATGGATACAAAAAAAAGAATGATTGTTTGCCAAGTATCTCTCACTCACGGTGGTGTGCTTGACTTGGAGAGGCAGCGAGCGTCGCTTGGCACCGGCCACCGACTGGGCACGCCGAATGCTGGATGAGCGACGCAGTGAGGACGTGTTGTTTGCCTCGGCCGTCAGGCTGCCCCCGAGGCCCACCGGAGGCAGCATGCCCCGAGCCGATGAAAACAGCTGGCTCACGGGCTCCCTTTGCAAGGGTGAAGAAAGATGCAGTAGCTCATGCGGACACTGTGCAATTACGGTCGGTCACAACCTCAGAATTAGGGATGGGGGAATATTCAGGAGTTTTGAATATTCGAACAAATATTACAGTATTCGAATTCGCTTTGATACGAATTTATATTATTCGAACTTTCGAAGTATTCGAAATGAACGAATATATGCATGTTTGACTGCACATAACCCGCTGTAAAGGTTGTTTCACTGCAGCGTTGGGTTGCTGTACCGTGACACCACCTATCCGACAAAAATCTGCACTGCCGCAAAGCCACACTTCAAGGTTAGGTGTACATATATTTTAAGTTTAAAAGCGTGTTATATGGGCTTATATGTGCTAAGTATAGTAATTTTTAACTTGTAACGTATTGTACCACTTACAATTTGTACCCTACTGCTATTCAAATTTTTATACTATTCAAGGTTTCTCCCACTTCATTTCAGACAAAAAAAAGTGACATTCACTCATAGCTAGTTGCAATCCTTAAATATATTGTGCAAAGGTCATGATGAAAATGCTCATTTTTCAAAATAATATGTGGTACATGCTATTCGAACTATTCGATTCGAAATTATTCGACCAAATCACTATTCTTTTCGGATTCGCTTCAAACCTCAAATTTACTATTCACCCAAACCTACTCAGAATAAATGTAAGCTCCGCCCACAGCCACTGCTGTCCCACCCGTCCAATGCCCCATCCAACTGCATTAGCTCATTTCCATGACGTCAAGCACCTTTAGTGTATTTAAGGCACGTGATATTCCCACACAGACCCAAGTTAGTGTCACTAGTTTTTGATCTAAAGTGTTCACCTTCCCAACAAATTCCAGCAGGCATTTTGATGCCACTTCTTGGGAAAACATAATATTTTAAGAAGAAACAACGAAATTGTAATTATTAGTATGCGTAGTTTTTACATTACGGGTGAAAAAGTACCAATAATTTCAACGGAAATCACCTAGCACGGCTTTCTTTCACAGATGAATGGCAGGCGCACCGCAGTTCTGGGGGCAGAGCTTGTAAGTAATTATTCCTCAGCTGTAAACAACTATGCAATGAAAGCTTACTTAGCCTGGAGTTCCCGTAATCAGAACTAAAGTGTACCTCAGTAGATTACGGTCAAAGATTGATTCAAGGAGCCAAACCTTTATTGAAACCTTGATTCGAGTTATCAACACAGTTATTTAACTCGAAAGGGATCATGAAATGGTTTGCTATATCAATATTTCTCAATGCAAAATGTGCATACCTGAAGCTTAGCTCAAAACTCTGCACATCTCTTGAAGCGTCCTAATATTGTAAGCGACAATTTACAACTGTTTCTCTAAAGCTGCACTGGACGTGCAAGAGTTTACTTAGCATTTACATTCTTAATCCATGCAGTCTTCTGGAATGCACATGTTGAAAGGAAGGCTATAAAAAGGTTGCTACACTCCCTTGTAAGCACCAGTGCAGGCCTTTCAAGCGTGTGTAAAGCAGCATGGCGGGCAACATCCCAGTGAAAAATGGCATCAGGCAGTGTGCTTGCCTGCACGACAGTTTGTTCTCTTCCTTACACATTACACGACTGTGTTGCGATAAAGCTTATTCAAGCAAATCCATTGCTCAATGACTTGTTTGGCAGCGCCTGCCAAAATGGTGTCACTTCGTTGGCGTAAACATTTCCAATTACACAAAAAGTGATCATGGTACCACCAGGAGATACACACCTGCAGGGCAACAGCACGCTTTAGCATGTCATTTTAGCAAAACGGATTGTTGGGCTAGTTGGCTTGCCATGCTCTGTTGCAGTTGTCTACTCTATTCTCAAGTTGTGTGGGAAAATCGACATCAGCCAGACAGAAAGAAGCCTTAATGACAGTCTTAGGGAGCATGCACAAAAATTAATTAAAAAATAGGACAAGTATATGCATTTTAGTTGTGCATCTCTCTGCGTGCAGGTCCGAGCCAATTTTTCATGGAAAAAAAAGACTTTACTAGGCAAAAGCAAGGACGGCTCTCCCTGGCTTGCCTTGAAAGAATTCTTCATCACAAAGATCGAATTGTATTTGTATGAGCGAGGCTTCCATTATCTTGTACGCTTCTGAACAGCATATTCTATGGGGTTTTATTTGACATGTGCAGCTGTTGCGGTTTGATATACTGCATGTCCTATTACTTTCATTTTTTATTTGCAAGGTGATGTTGCACATGTGCAATAATAAACAAAATAAGAAAATGTATAGAAACTCGGTGGGTGTGATGGTAATAAACAGTTGTTAGTGTCTACACTCGTCTCTGTCTTTGTCGTTTTTGCACTCTGCTCTTTTTAGTGATCCCAGCATTTGATTATATCTAACATGGAGGTGAACGGCAGTCTGATATGCAGTACAGTGCCATACCACATTTTCAGTATAACAATAATAGTTGGGGTTTTACAACCCAGAACTACGATATGATTGTGAGAGATGCTGCAGTGAAGGGCTCTGGAAGTTTGAGCACCTGAGGTTCTTTAATGTGCACCTAAACCTAAGCACACGGGCCTCTAACATTTTGCCTCCATCGAGATGCGACCGGAATACACATTTCAGTAGGACAGACTGTTGAGCCAGTTGGTCTTGCCCTATAACAAAGTCAAATTAGCACAAATGAAGATGGACACACAAAGATGAGGTGAATGTCCTTGTCTGCCTCGTCTTTTTTTCTTCATTTGTGCTAATTTGACTTTGTTATAGTGTAGTGCTGAAGGAGAAAGGCATTCACTAGTGGGACGCTCCCTTGGTTTGAAGCCCGAGCGCTGATCGCGAGCTTACACAGGTGGACGGCGACGCCACTCGTGCCTGTGGAGCTGCGGAAGTCATTTCCATCTCATTGGAGGTGGGTTGGCAGCGCATAGGCGACACAGAATGACGATGTGAGGAAGGGGAACGACGAGAAGCGAAAGTCTGGATATCGGGAGCAGGCTGAGGGTTGCATTCGTAAACTTCAGGTGGCAGGTGAGGCATGGGGGCTAGAACGAGTAATCAGGATATCGTGGTGCCCCTGGATTCGCCGCGAAGCACAAACGACATAGGCGTGCAATGTGACATGGAATTCTGCAAGCGTAGCAAATCAGTCAGTTGTCAGTCGTACACCCGGAATTTATGTAGTGCTGCTGTGTCCCAGAAAATGGCATGGTGGATGCTCGAACAGGTTGTGGGGCGACAATGGTAGGCAATGCAGTGGCTTTGCGGTGGCAACCGCATAAGTCAGTGGCACGGCGACAGGTGTCGCTTGAGAGGCGGACGGCAACACCTCGAAGACCTGCTCCTGAATAGCCCGTCTTATGGTCGGTGCTAGGTAGTTCGTGGGTGCTTCGGTGGTCGGCAAATACGACAAACACGAAAGCTGTTGCGACACTTCTTTGCGTACATATTCTTTTATCTATGCCATCAGGGTGTTGTCACCACCGATGGTCAAGGCACCGAGGGAGTCATCTACTGTCATCGACCTCCGAGCCAAGACGCGTTGCTTACGGAGTTTGCCGAAGCTCTAGCACAAGGTCGCAAGCTTGGACGCGGTGCGCGGGTCCTTCGGCAGCAACATTTAAAAGGCATCGTCTTCTATGCCTTTAAATATGTGCTTAATCTTCTTTTGTTTGCTCACTGCAGGGTTAAGGCGCTTGCTTAGGTCAATGGCATCTTTGATGTAGCTGGTAAAATTTTCTCCCTGCTTCTGCACACGTCCACCCAGGCACTGTTCAGCACGGAGACTGCGTACCGCGGGGTGACCGAACACTTCTGCGAAGAAGTTTTTGAAAGTGGTCCAGGTGGAGAAGTCAGACTCGTGGTTATGGAATCAAAGGCTGGAGACGTCTATCAGACAGAATGGGACGTACTCCAATTTCGAGGGGTTGTCCCCCTTGTAAGCAGCGCTCACTCTTTCAAACAACGAGAGACAATCTTCTACATCTTGGTCATCGGTGCCGCTGAAGAATCACACTGGCACGCTGGTAGGCACGATGACCAGTGGAGATTGGGCCGTGCTTTCCTGGGCAATGCCTTGCTCGGTGGTCTCATTAGGCATTGTTGGGGCGATGGGCAGCGTCTTTCTTCAGAGTTCCAGGTTTAAGTACCCAGCACCTCCATCACTATGAAAGGGGGTTTACTTGAACGACGTCGGGTAGCAGGCAAAAAGACGGCACAGTGAAAACAGTTCAACTGGCTGAACGCCAACAGCTTGCGAACAGTGTTTGTGCTTCACACCAAGACAGCGTCTCACTAGTGAATGCCTTTTCGCCCCTACATTATACAATATTTTCTTGCATATAACCCCCGCCTGAATATAAACCGCAACCTCCACTACAAACCGGAAGGAAGTGAAAATAAAAAAAGATCCCTGCATACTACCGTGAAGCAGTGCCATGGAGCCAACTTGCAGGCCGAGATTTGCATTTATCTTGCATCCCCATTTGAGCTCAAGATTTTCTGTATATTTGTGCAGATTATACGCAAGAAATACATTACCTTGATGTATTGACAATAATTCAATATACCCTGGTGTGTCACATCTGGATGCAAGAGTCGCTACAACAACAGCACTTGTTACGTATACTGTCCCACACAGCACAATCCATTTGCTGCCACAGCCAATACGTAAGACACACACTACTAGAAAGATTTCTGTGAGATGCACACTATAAGCTCACAGAAACCAGTTGTCAAACATTAATACAATTAACAGAAACATAACGGACACGTTTCTGATGCTCATCGAATTTTGTGTCTACGTTCTTTTTGCTTCTTTCGTTGCTTTGTACTGATATGTGCAATGTGTGTAGAGTTGTTACGTTGCGTTCTTGCTGGTACTTTTAGCATTCACACAAGTTTAATTTGCTATTATATTACGCAGATGTGATTTTTATAGATTTTTACTTTTACTGTATAGCCTTCTCGAAGGCCACTCCAACCCAGAATGCCCCATAAAAAGGGCCTCTAGGGGTATCTATAAATAAATACATGAAAATAAATAAATCTGCAATGTTTTCACCCGACATCAGAGGATTGTGAATAATATTCCTTTTATTTTTGCATTTTGTAGGCATAGCGGCTTTTGCAACATGCCACTCCCTTGAACACACTTGTCTTGCCTTAAATGCCTTGGGCGTCTAATGTGACTTCCTTACAATGAGTTCAACTGTATAAGTGAGAACACAACCCATTCATTCCCGATCATTAGCAACTGTCCACTTCACTTTAAAGGGGTACTGACACGAAAATTTTCAGTTGTTTTTTGTGTCAAATGAAACAACAAGTCCTGAAGAGCCTAGAAAATGTATTGGTAAGCATGAGAGTGATACGAATATTTTTGTTCCCCTGCGAGATTCGTGTCACCAAGATTCTACTGTACTCAGCTTCACACGTGCCCAGATATGTGTCCGTATACAGGATATTTGTATGACGGAGTAAACTCAGATTCGAAAATTGGTGTCAGTACACCTTTAATAAGAGAGACAGGGCTGGCAACGCTCACTTTTGTGATTCCTGCAGCAGCAGTGGTGCCTGCCGGAATGATGGTGTCTCCCGGCTCGCTTTCAGCCATCCCTTGCAGCAGTAGGTGACCGGCAGTGATCCCATCTGATGGAAGACGGTGAACTCCCCTGGACGGGCTCCTCGCTCCAACAGCGACTGGTGCTCTGCAATTGGACACCACAAGAATGAAGTCATCCATAAAGTCATTCCTCAATATCAAAAGTAGCGATGGATGAAAAGTGCAATCGAAGTTCGATGCGAATTCGAAGAAGAGAGTGATTTGGTCGAATAAATCCGAGTCAAGTACAGTTGAAACCCGCAACAATAAAAATCGCGCAAAATTAAATTCTTGCAACACCAAAATATCCTCCTGTCCTTGGCAAACACTCATAGGATTAAATGCATTTCACATTTCTTGACAACGAAACGTTGCCAAACTGTGATCCCACAACCAAATTCGACGGGACATTTTGCCACACATTATGCTTGTGCAAGGTCATTGTATGCCCAGATACACTTAAACATTTTTGCTTCACACTTAAATTTCAACTGGTTTCAACAGTACTTGGTTTTAAAGGGACACTAAAGAGAAACAATGAATCTGTTTAAATTGATAAATTGTATACTTTCAGAACTATAATGTCGTTATTTTACCATCATAGGTGTATTAATAAAGGAGAAAATGAAGTTTGAAGCTTCATTGTTAAATATCGCGCCATAATCTCCACGCATGATGTCACGAATTTCAAGGTGTACTTATCGTATTTTGGTGCCATTGGCTCAACAAAATTTTTTCAAGCTTGGTATGTTAACTCTATGGCCCCCTCAGAGGACAGTGTACTTCATTTTTACCATTTAGGAATTACGCAGGCCCTAGTAGGCGCCGTCAAAATATGTGATGTCACGGTGAATGGTGCAGAAACTTCAAGGTGGCGTCGCCACCCACCACACCACATTTTCTTTTTGCGTGATTTCTTGCTTACTAAGCGTCTTCTCGCAGCGAGCATCATGTTTTTGGTATTGTGAAAGAGTAATTTACTAATACGAGAAAAATCGTTTTGCTCTTTAGTGTCCCTTTAAAAGGTTTCAACTTTACTCGATTTGGATTTATTTTACCGAATCACTATTCGCTATGCCTTCCGTCGTAACTCAATTGGTAATTGAACGCATAATTCTACGGTGGTGAGTTCAGATCCCAAAAACTGAAACGGTGATTTTTCGTCCCCCTCAATTAATTTCAACTGACGTCACAATTAGTACACGACAGTTAAAGACAACTGTCAAAAACGAGCGCGTCCATAAGGCGCGCGCGGCTGCTTTCAGACGACAGCGGGAAAGCACGGCGTCAGCCATTCGCTCAAAAAGCGCATGCAACGAAAAAAAACAAGTATTAAAAGACACCGGCGCAGCGCTCCTCCTCACCCACTCGAAACAGCCACAGACAGCCAAATTAAACGCCCGGCAAAGTCTCAAAATATCGCGAAGTATGATGCGCAAAATATCGCAAAATATGATGCGACCACAAGTGACGCCACCGCGAATGGAACCAACGAGAACAATCTCGCCCTTTCCCTAGCTTTGGCTGTGCTGCACACCAAAGAACACTCCCAACGCTTCTGAAACCTGGTAGTGAGGAGATAAGAGCGTGCACCGACGACCAGCGAGGAGTCAGTCGGTCCAGAGATGGTGAAGTTATGTTGAGCGCGGCTCCGTCAGCCAAAGAAGACGTGTTTACGATGTTGTGCAGTCAGTCAATAGTCAATCTGGAAGAATCGGATGATGACGTTGCGTGAGCAATGAAAAGTTACGTGTTTCCTGGAAGAGAAACATTCGGGACCGACGACAGAAGGGAACGACGACGATCAGCGCTGGAGTTTGCGTGAGTGTTTCCTGGGAAAGAAGCATCCAAGTTACGTTCCAAGAGTTGTGGACTGGATACGTTTGATGAATATTCAGGATCATAAGTGTTCCTGAACAGGTTGTAATGCATGAGATTGCATTTGTGGCGCGCGATGTTTGTTTTGTTCCCGTTGTTTTGAACACAATTTAGGTTATATTGTGAGGTGTAATTGATATCAGCCGAGTGTGCATGTGTTTGTGATGTTTGTACTGCCTTAACTGAGGATATGTTTTGTTTGTGTTATCAACTCTCGGCTCTGACTCGGTCCTTGGACCACAACCGGCGTTCGCTGGCGCACTAAAGCGACCTACCCTAAATGGTCCGCGCTTTCATGGTGCGTTTTGGGTGGCCAATACGTCAGCCCTTGGAATCTGCCCGGCGATTGCCCACCTGATAAACGGGATTAGTGACAACAACAATTAACATCCTCTATGCTTCCCCTGGGCCTAATTGTCTGTTCAATTAATTAAATTGTGTAAAGTATCATCATACTGTGCGCAAGCGCCACCATCTTTGTTTACAAAATCGGCATGGTGCCCGAAGCAGCTTCCCACACTCAACGTTGTCATTGGCACCATGTTGCTTGTTTAGACGTGGTTTAGACTGCCTTTTTTAATTTTTTTTATGCACAGCCACATAGCCTTTAATTATTATAAACATTTGCTGCTATTAATATATGTACGTGTTATCACCTATGTAGCTATGCAGCTGCTACTCGTGGAGGTCTGTGGCTTTCATCATGCTGACAACCTTTCCAGCTTTTTCGACGGGTCTCCAGCATCGTGCATGTGCTTGATGATGGAAAATGAAAATATATTAATCCAGTTATATCGTTACTTATATACTAAAAGTACTAAGACGACAGGGACAAGAAAGGGCACAACACGTGCGTTTCTCACAGCAGTTGTGAGAAGCGCTCTTTGTGAGAAGTGTGTTGCACCCTTTCTTGTCCCTGTTGTCTTAGCGCTTCTAATATATCAGTATGAAACAGTACCAACTAGCTTGCCCTTCCGGTTTGCTTCAATTCAATGCTATTCAATAGTGGCACCTTAGCGCTACGGCAAACGATTGCTCAGCACAAAGGCATGATTTAAATTCCTGGCCAGAACGGCTGCATATCCATGGGCATGTATGAACCCTCATGTACTTAAATGCCAAATGCATGAACACCTAAATTTAAATGCCAAATGCAAGAACACCCATCGACCTAAATTTAAATGCACGTTAAGAGGCCCCAGGTGGTGAAAATTCATTCAATTCACTGTGTGCCACTGACCCCGAGGTTGCACAGAAGCTGCCATGTGGAGGAGCTTGTCAAGGAAGGCCTGGTCAGTGTTGCCCGGGTACAGGCACTCGTCGTCCAGCAGCTGAAGGAGGCCACACGACTGTGCCTGCTGACCGGCACTGTGCCGCAGGTCGGTCGTCGAGGCACGCAGAGGACCCAACTGGGGCGGGCTGCGGTCTAGAAGGGACACCAATGCAGCTGGCGACGCCACCTCTCCAAACTCCTCCGTCTCCAGGACTACTGCCTCCTGCAAGGTGGTGTCACCGTGGCATGAGGTTGGCATGAAGTTTCGAGTCGGTCACAACAAAGATTCAAACAATATCATGCCAGCCAGAGAATTGACCTAAAGGGCGCTGTAGCACCAGGTTGCAGTGTCAACTGCATGTATATCAGGTACCAAGAGAGGAAAAATCCTTGGAACAATTCGGCGAATACGGTTCACACGATAGGAGCCATTAGAGAGGGACTGCACACCTTTTTAAAGACACAGTTGGAGGAGAGGGAATCAAACATGCACATTCATGCACTAAGTTAGGCAGTTGTAGCGTTCAAGAAGACAAGACCGCTTCAAAATGTTGGCTTCAGCAATACCCTGTGTTCTAAGAATTTTTTATTGCTTCAAGATTCCATCTTCCCCTAAACTTCTGCCTTTTTTTTTGGATGTAGCAACAATGAAATTTGGCTACAAAATTTGAACAAGACAGGGCAGTGGTAAGTGCTATACATACTTTCATGCACGCTTGTCTTTATTTTGATGTGATGGGGCTTCACCCACAAAACTCTCTTACCACTACTTGGTGCAGCCAGTGCCGCTACATTTGGGAAACTTCACGACTGTTATAGACTGTTCTGACGAGATTGCATGCACGGCACGAGTTGGCAAAGTTATTCTGGAGCTAACGCGAGCCCCACTGATAACACTAGAATGTTCAATCACTCATGTATAAAAGACGACACACTCTGCTGACGATCACATTAGCGACAACCGAGGCCTGTGCTCACCACTATCAATGCACGATGAGTGTTAATTTTTAATTTTTTTTTCTGGGCACAAGTTCGTGCAATAAAGAGCTTCATTTTTAGTGGCTCAACTTACTTTCTTCACCGTTGCAACCATCACACACACACACACACACATATATATACAGTAGAATCTCGTTGGTACGATTCTGATAGTACGTTTTTTCTGCCTAATGCATTTTTCTGTTTATTCCCGGCTAAAATCCCTTGGAAATAACGCATTTTCACAATACGCCCACATTTTTGCCCCAAATTGGATAATGCAACCGAGAAAGTGGATCTTGACCAATATATGTAGAAATCCTACGTTTATTCTTCGGTATACTAGCTCAAACCACGTTACAAGTCACGGTCTGCACGTTGAAGAGCCACTCAGAATGCAGCAGCGTCAGTTTTACGACGAAGAGCAACACACTCGAACACTTGTACACACTTCATCACTTAGTCGCGAATGCAGAGCTGAGTGAGCGAATTGCAGCTTCTTTTTTTTTCTTTACTTTTCATAAGAATTTACTCCGAGACGTTGAAAAGAAAATGAAAACAAAAGGACTACATAAGCGCTGAACTTCAACAAACATCAGGTCAAGTTCAGCGCTTGTGTTGTCCTTTTGTTTTCGCGTTCGTATTTTCACCCAGTGTGCGCTGCCCATAGGTTGGCAAAAAATGTGGAGCTCACGGAGACTTACTCAAAAAATATATTTTGTGCTTAGGGCTCACTCGGACTAAGACTCGCCAAACTTTTCCTCGACTGGACTCAATCAGACTTAGAGTCAATGTTTTATCTGGGTTTAAGTGAGTCTGAGTGAGTCGACTCATGATTCCATTAGCGCATAGGTAATTGGCTTTTTCAACCGTGGCGTCAGTGCTCTAACACCGATATCTCACAAAATCCGTGCTCTATGTGGCGCCTTTTGATCTCGTACCTTGAAATACGAGTAATGAGTGGATGCAATCTAGTAAGGACTAAAAGAAACATTAAAAGAAATTGCTCACACGAGATATTTTTATTCAGACCTTCTTGTGATAGAAGTTGTGGGTGGGAGGGGAGGTCAAGGAACCCTCTCCCACTACGTAACTCATGCCTCTGATCAATAAATATTGAGCTGGCAAATGAACACTAGCGTGTTGAAGTATGTGTGAGTAGACATGAGTATAAACGTGAGCCGACATAAGGCTGACAGTAATGCTGAAAATGATTAGACAGGTCGCCAAAGATGTGGAGCTCACACAGGCTCACTCTGCGCTTAGGGCTCACTCAGACTCATCAAAATTTTCCTCGACTGGACTCACTCGAACTCAGACTCACTGAAATTTTTCTCAACTGCACTCACTCGAACTCAAGCTCACCAAAATATAACTCAACCGGACTCGCTCAGACTCTGACTCACGGCTCAATCTGAGGCTGAGTGAGTCGACTCAGGAGTAAGTTCGCTGACCTATGGCACTGCCATACGCCATAATCATCAACAAACTAGCCCACAAGTACATTTTAAGCAAGTTGAAAAGGAGAAATTGCACCACAAAGTGACCAGCTACTTCAATGTTGCTCAATAAAATTGAGTCGCTCATGGAGTATGCATGTTTTCCTCCTTTTTTTAAACTGTTTATTTATTATGGTTTTTGCATAATATGTTTCATTTTCCGGTTCTCGTGAAAAACATATGAACGAGATTCCATTATATATATATATGTATATATTTTATGTTATGAATAGGGCTCTGTGTTTTCAGTTTTATCCGAAAAAATTCGATAAACTTTGGCGGTAAAATTTTTGACAATTCGGATTTATCCAATAAACTCCCAATTTCAAGGGCCAATATGACCTGGTTCCGTTCTTTATCGAAAGGGCAAGTTCTAAGCGCTCGCCGATACATCTTCTGCTTTGACTGATTTAAAGTTTACCACGCGTCGACAGTATGTTGGAGCCCACACCCATCGCGCGTTTATTAAGTGCATTGTCGGGCACGAAGCGAGAGACGTCAACAGGTCAGCGAATGTAGGGGCTCCAGGTACGCGGAACGGCATCTTGATATACGCGCCAGGCGACAGTGGCGCTAGGGTGCCCAGACCACATCAAATATACGGGCCCCAGGCTTCACCGCCTGCTGCTGCCGCTGCCACCTTCAAGAGATTTTATCGGAGTGGATTGCAGCCACACGGCGTATTGGGTGTGTGTGTGTGATTGGTCTGCTGTCTCTTGCATGCGTGTCCGAGAGAGAACAGTTTCAGACAGCCACGGCAGTGAGGGCCAAGCACGGAAAGCCTGCTGGCGGAAAGCATGGCATGCTCACATGGCACATTTCTGTAGCGCGTCAACAGAAATTTGGGGCAAGCAAAATGGGAAGGAAACGAAAGCTTTTGCAGTGACTACGTAAAGGAGTATAGTGACTTTGAAGAGTCAACGTCCTCTAAAGGAGTCATTGTTCGCAAGCTTTGTCGTGTAACAGCATTGCCAACGGCAAGGGCGCCGTGAGAATTGCGGAGCATTTAAATCACAGCGCCACGTTCATATGAAGAAAAGCCGTCCAAACACAGGTGAATCCTTGCTGAACTGTTGGTGCTTTGAATTTACGGCTACGTGGGAGTGTATGCAGCATGCTTCGTATAGTTCACGAGATTTCGTCGTACACGCTTGCTTCTATGCCAGGTTCTAAACAGACGTGCATGGTCCGATTTGTTCACATCGTCTCGTTATTCCTACCTCACAGGCAACTTGCCACAGCAAAGTTCGCTGGAAGAATGCATCACTCGGGCCTGCTCAAAGAGAGAAGATGCGAATGACATCCCACACCAGTTTTGCCGTGCACTCTGTCATCCTGGAATTCAAGTGCACCAGGCTGATGGATCTCTTGGCAGCCTCTTTCGAAGCAAGTGTCCCGCGGCACACACGATGCCAGGTTGTGACCAACTATATCGGAAATACCTACATGAGGTCAGTGGCAAAGACCTTGCGACGATAAGCTCTTTGATTAAAGGCCAGCCCATTTCCATCACCATCGACGAGTCGCCGGAACTTCATGGACGTCCAGACGTGGCAGTGCTTGCAACATTCTACACTGACAAGCTTCCTGGATGTAGAACCCTCATGATAGACTTGCAAATAGTACTAGTTCAGTGTAACGCAGTATCAATTGGCATGTTGATACAAACCGCCCTTGAGAAGGGTGGAAAGACCTCAGGCGACATAGCTGTATTGTGCTCCGACTCAGCTTCCTACATGCAGAAGCTTCACAAGGACTTGCAACTCTCCAACCCCGAATTCAAGGTGCTTCACTTTAAATATCCGTGCCACCTACTCAACAACGCTCTGGGGGATGGAATCAAGAGAAGCTCGTCTAACATAGTTCACAATTTTGTTGTGCACTTTCCTGCCCAGTTGAAGTTGTCGCGGGACCTGCGCCGTAAGTTTGGTCTTGTGTGCTTGGCCATGGGCATGACCATCAAGTCGCTGAAAACTGTTTGTCCGTCGAGGTGGTTCTCTTTTTATGAAGCTCTAGAAGATATTTTGGAGTACAGTCAAGCCCACATATAACGGCCCCACTTAAAACGAACTTCGTCTTAAAACGAACGGTACCCGTGTGACCGTGGAAATATACATTATTTCAATGGCACAAAATCACACTTACAACGAACGCCTTTGAACCCTGCCGATCGGTTACAGCGAACGGAGTCGGCTGGCGACTGCGGAGACACCCCTTTCAACCACCTATAAGCCATCGGCGAGCCAAACGCCGATCCTGCCTCCGCAGGCTTCTCATTGTCGTTCTCCCCGACAGTTTTTTGTTACGCACTCCTCCGTCCTTTGTTCCCCTGCTGCTCCGAGCACCCCGCATCGCCAGTGGGTGCGGGGTGCTCACCGACTTCGATATTTCGAGATTCGTTCCGTGTTCTCGCTCATTTTGCACTCTGTTCAGCATGCCCTGCACGCGTGCGGAATGGCTTACGCGGAACGAAGTGCGAATTATCGAAGTCGGTGGGGCCACGCAAGTTCAACTTTTCACGATCCGTCCCGTGTGACAACCGTTTTCACCCTTCCGCGAATCGGCGCCCCAATGAGACTCTCTGACCGCTGCGCGCGTAGGCCACTCTCCCAAGTACAGTGACTCTATCCCAAGGCCGTTCTCCTCTCTTCCCCCTTTATCGCAACTCCTCCGCCTGTCCAGGCCGGCTCGAATTCTGAAGTTTCTTTTTCTGGGTAGAAACGAGCCCAGACAGGGCACAGAGCCGTTCTACGCTTACTTGCTTGTGTGTCGCACGTGCACGTCTTGCTCGTTGTTGGTGTGCGTGTGTGTCAGGATGGCGGACGGGAAGCCCTCCGCGCAAACAGATGGCACGAAGTGAGAAGCGCTGGACATTTCTATTAAGTGAGCCATTCTAAACGAGCTAGCTCAAGGCGCTAAAAACTGCAAGCTGGTTAAGAAGTACGGCGTGTCCAAGTCAACGATATCAACGATTCTAAAGAACAAGGACAAGATAATCAGTGCCGATGCCAACTCGACGGACAGAAAGCGCCTGCGGATGGCCACCTACGCGGACGTGGAGGAAGCGCTTCTGAAACGGTTCGTCGACGCGCGGGCTCGGAACATTCCGATAAGTGGTCCTATGATGCTGGCCAAAGCGAAAGACTTCGCATTTCTGTTGGATTTTCCCGACTTCTGCCTAGGAAATGGCTGGCTACATCGGTTCAAGGTGCGTCATGGCATTGTTTTTAAATCGATTGTCGGTGAGGCGGCCTCGGCCAGCGACCAAGACGTTGCCTCGTGGCTTGAAGCAAATCGAGACACTATTTTAAGCTATGCGGAGCGAAACGTCTATAACGCAGACGAAACTGCGCTATTCTACCAGATGCTACCAGGAAAAACGCATGCCATGAAAGGCGACACATGTGCTGGCGGCAAGCAGCGTGTCACAGCGCTTTTGTGCACTAACATGGATGGCAGCGACCGGCGCGTGCCCTTTGTAATCGGCAAGTCAAAGAAGCCGCATTGCTTTCGGGGCTATGTGCCTGTGCGTTACAGGCATAGTGCTAAAGCGTGGATGACACGCGATTTATTCGCAGAGTGGCTGAGCGAGTTAGACCGCGACATGCACAAGCAAGGCAGGCGTGTGCTGCTTGTGGTCGACAATTGCTCCGCGCACCACGTACAAGCCTCTCTCACGGCAGTGACCCTGCTTTTCCTGCCGCCCAACACAACGTCGAAAGTGCAACCGCTTGACTTGGGCATAATCCGCGCATTTAAGGCTTATTATAGGCGCCGCATTGTGGAGCGCATGCTCGTAGCTGTTGACCGGCCGTCAGCCAACCTGCCGCTTCAGGTGTCGCTGTACTCAGCTCTGGAGATGGTAAAGGCTTCGTGGGCGGAGGTAACGGCTACATGTGTGCAAAACTGTTTCCGCAAGGCCGGCTTCGCCAACGTCGGAGCCGATGCCGACCCTGAAGCTTCCGAAGAGGACCACTCCGGCGGCGATTTGTAGCAGCGTGTTGTCGACTCCGACATGGGAGGGCGGGACATCTGCTGGGATGATTTCGTTATGGCCGATGATGATGCCGACACCGCGGAACCGTGCACGGATGAGGGCATTGTCAATGAAGTGCACAGCAAGAGCGACTCGGAGGAATCAGATGACGACGACGATGAAACGTTGGAGCCAGCGCCCACAAGCGTGCCTGTAGCAATTGGCTACATAGATAGCCTCAGGCAACTTGTCTATGCCAAGGGCCTCGGCGAGGAGCATGCTGCTGCTTTAAATAAACTGGAGACCACCCAGTGCTATGAAATATGTAACATTGTTGAACCCCTGTCGTTTTGGAGACTTCACACAATTTCCAGTAGCCAGTGCTTTGTTGCAGCGCGCTGCGTCTTCTGGTGCTTCCTGTTTCTAGCGCTAACGTTGAAAGGGCATTTTCAAAGCTGAGAGTCGTCAATCAAAAGGAGCGCGCTTCGATCACTAACAGCAACCTCTCAAAGTTACAATAAGCTTTAAGCTAAGGTTGTTATACGCACAAATACAGGTGTTTTGTGTTCAAGTATTTTGCTTGAGCGTATATATTTTTGTGAATTCAAACCTTCTAGAAAAAATAAAATGTGCTTTGTGTGTTTTGATGTTTTAGTATTCAGATATGTATTGATCAAAGATTTTGGGGTTTTGAGAATAATGTGAAACTCCGAATTTCGAAGAATTGGGGATTTACGAGAAATAAACTCTGATAAACGCCGAATTTCCAGCAAAAACAAACTCCGATAAACAGCTGCCGGTTTTCCAGAAAAATAAACACCGAAAACACGGAGATCTAGTTATGAAGCACATAATGCTTATGTCAGGCTGCACTGCGTGGTACAAAAGCATGATTGAAAATAGCATAAGGAAGGAGGACACTCAAGCTAAAGCAAATATATATAATATGGCACAATCTAGACGCAAAAGTTGAAAAATCCAATCTGTAAGACCACTTTCTTCAAGAACTGTGCGACATCCTGAACTTGGAGATGGATGCTAAGCTGGACGCATTTCCTTCCGCAGGTTCATCACACCAGTAGGCTTAAATAAACCATGCGTTAGCTATAGTTGGTAGATTTTGGCGCATGCTTCAAAATGCAACAATACTCATAAAAATCAGCACAATGATTTTTCGCATTCCCAATGTATTTGGGCTGAAGCACCCAGTGTGTATACCATATAGACTCACGTAAGAACCACACCTTTATTTGAAAATTTTGACATGGTGCGACACTTGCATGGGACTGGGACATTTGCTCTGATTTTTCAGTCTATGAGTAGATAGTGCTCCTGGATCCACCATCTTCTTTTACAGTCCCACACCAACGTAAGAGCGAGCACTGTTCTTTCCATGATGAATTAGTTCACTAATGTACATCATGCAAGTGACTACCCGTCGTCACAAAGATGCTACTGCTGCTTATGTTTGGATCGCCAGCATACGGTATTTCCTTGCGTATAACCCGCACGAAAATGCAGAAAATTACCGTATTTACTCGAATCTAACGCGCACCTTTTTTCCGGAAAAACGAGTACAAAAATCGCATGCACGTTAGAATCGAGTACCGAAAAAAAAAAACTCGGTTATTGTATTGCCATCGACATTTCAAAATGGCCGCCTCCTACGATTTCTGCCACTTTTTCAGTTCGTAAGTTCGTACGTGTGCTGAGGAGATTGTCATCTCGTTCTGCGTTCGCATCGACGGCATGGAAGTGCCGACTCCAAATACTCGACGAGTGTACCACGATGCCGCATTTAAAAGAATAGTTATTACATGTGCAGAGAGACGGACGGAAATCGGGCCGCATCGCAGTCGTTCGGATATAGTTCGGAGTTCCCGAAACGTGCGTGCGAGACTGGCGCAAACAGAAGCAGATTTTTTACAGCAAAGCTTCACGAAAAGGTTTCAGTGGACCAAAGCGGGGCCGGTTTCCCGAAATCGAAGAGCGTTGACAGCGACAAGGAGTTGTCCGACAGCGACGAGGACTGATCCATTACGCGACTCGTATCGCCGCCGTAGTGGTGACAGTTTTAGCGGCAAGGCCCGCTTTTTGACTTTGTGTTTTACTTTTTTGAAACTTTAGTTCTTTAAAACCCAAATGCTTGTTCTTCTGAATGTGCGAAGTTTGACTCCTACGGACTTTTTTTGTTCTCTTCTCTCACTAAAAATGGGTGCGCGTTACAATCGATGTATTACTTTTTTTTTTTTTGGTCGCGGAAAACGGGTGCGCGTTACAATCGAGGGCGCGGTAGAATCGAGTAAATACGGTAAACACGCTGTGAAGGTAATATGCCAAATTTGGTGTGCAAGGTGGCTTCATGTCATTGCTTTACAGCGATGTAACGAAGATAGCTTCCCAGCAATACACTGGGGATCTTTTCTTGAAGAGACCTCTGCTGGTTGGAGGTGTGGGCTTTATGCTAGAGCAAGTTATGCGCAAAAAAAAGATACGGTATTCAAGGACCAAGTCATCTTCAGTGCTGCCCATTGAAACGGAGATTGCAGTTACTTCAAAGCTTTCAATAATTATTTGGAATCTGTCAAATGGAATATATGCCATTACTTTGAATGTGGTTAGCATTTCTGTTTCTCAATTTTTGGTTTTCACTGGATTTTTTTTCCCACACTTTGGTTTTAACCCTTTGACACGCTATGTACAGTGAAACCTCGTTAATACGTACCTGCCGGGAACGCGGCATAACTACGCACTAAACGGTAGTACGCATTAAACACCAAGTACAAATTTGCATCTCCTAGCGTACGCCATCGCCGCCAGCAAATAAATAGAGTGCCACAGCAAATATTGCCTAAAGTACCCACCGCAAAGCCTTTTCTTTCTTTTTGCCAAAGTGGTGAAAAGATCCTGCCACACTGCACGACCGCCCGATAGCGCGTAGTGGCGACGCCGAAGAGCATTTCGAAACTATTGCAGGGTCCGGGATACGCGGTCAACCGACATAGCGACCGAACGGACAGTGTCTGCTTTGCGCGGTATATGTGCGTGCGTCTAACCGCGATCTGCTACTAAACGAAAGCTGACACAGTTCCAGTGAAACGCGGTACGGCCGCGTGGAGCCGATCGTCTCCCGGCTAGTTGCGTGCAGCGCGTCGCCTACTCTGCTCACGCCGTCGCTACCGGGCCGCTTGCTGTGCCGCGCGCGCGCATTTATCGTGGGAATGTTGTTCGTACCCACTTCGCTCCAGATCGTGCACAGATGCGGCGAGTAGCTTGTTAGGTTAACGCAGAGATGACGAGCTTCATGCAAGCGATGCGCACTAGCTCCGCGATGCTCTATCGGCCCTGGCAGCGGACGGAGGAGCGTTGGGTGGTCGCCTAATAAAGCGTGCAGTATGGTTACAACCGCGCTATGCTTGCTGTATCGTACACGCGCGTTTAGTGTGATAGCGTCAATGCAGCGAGGTTTCTCGGCGCCCGCGACCCGCAACGCTAACTACGCAACAGCGATCTGCTTTCACTTCCACAAAGTGGTGCGCGCCTGATGACGGCTTAGTAGTGTTTGCTGTCGGGCTAGTTGGTACATGGCTGAAGTTCTTCGTCCCTGCCCGAGCATTTGTGCCATTAATTCAACTTCAGCCTTGAAGACGGCCGCGCACAACGAAGCGGCAGCGATCGGCGGCCCAGCGCGTTCAGGTTGTCGCCTAATAACAGCGTGCAGTAGGCTTCAAAAGTAGCGCTGCGCCGCACGCGTGCCCGAGCAGATAGCTGAAGATACTTATTGTGATAAGGTTGTCGGCGATAAGTCATGTCGCGGTCGGCGCGTTCGTCGGTGGCCGCCACCTCGCCTTCGTTCTTTCCCGATGCTTACCCGCAAAGGCGTCGCCGCAATCGCGCGGAAGTCGGAATCGGGGATCGACTGATTTGCGCACTTCTCAAAAAGGCGGAAGACCTTTGGCGGCACATTCTGGCGTCGGGAAGTTGAGCGGCGCAGTAAAATATTATGGCACGAAAAGCTATCGCGGTACGCAGGGTACGCACTAACCGGTAGGCATAGGGCGAACCACTACGGCTTAAGCGGTCAGCGAATGCATTGTGCTCTATGGGACTCGGTCGGGGATTCGTCGCAACTACGTTTTATCCGTTAGTACGTTTAAAGCGGGTACGTATTAACGAGGTTTGACTGTACACAGTTGTGTACACCACTTGTTTTTGCTATTTGTATTAACTAGGGGTTCAGAAAGAGCGAGATATATCGAGCTTTGGATGAATTGAACCTCCTGCATAATAAGTTTGTCTTCATTTAACTTCATTATGCATTGTACTGTTGCATATGATCACTTTGCTGATGGCACTACCACGTTCGACGAGTCGTTCAATGTGCCGCTTCCTGCGAGTCATGTGAAAAGTATAATTTTTTCTTTGCTCAAACTGGACATAGCCAAAAATGAATTAGCACTATATTTCTAGCCTCAGATTTCATTCTATTTATGCCAAAACATAGCATCAGTGACTTCAAGATAAATAGATATTTAATTACAACTTAATTAGGATTAGTTGCTATAACACACATCAATGAACATATTACGACATTATATTTGCTGCAATAGAATGTTGAGTGCCTTGAAACAACGTTGTATCGATTTGACACGTTTACAGACAGTTCTTCATAGGTGGCGTCTGAAAGGGTTAAAGTTGGAGGTTCAGCCTTTACACGAGTACATATGGTAATTTCTCTGCAAGATGTTTTCATAAAGTAGACAAGTACCTGATCGTATCGCTCTTGCTGATTGAGGAAGGTCCACTGATGAAAGAGCAACTGCAGCCGCTCCTGGATGTAGTTGTGGCAAAGCTCTTCGAGGGTGGCCGCTGCACTGCCCCCTGCACCAGTGCCGCTCTGGGGCTGGAACCCGGGACAGTCCAGAACTTGCACTGCTGCCACACTTCGGCCAGAGCCTCCTAGTGCGCTGCACATGGAAGCACAACCGTTTACTCTTGGTGGTACGCACATGTTGGAGCTGCTTCAGTGTGGCAGAGGCTTGTTCACTATCACTCGCGTGATGGCGCAAAGAGCCAAAGGGCGCGCTTTAAAGGGGCCATGACATGGTCACCCAAAGATTTGCAGTTTTCAGAGAAAACTAGAAGTATAGGGTCTATTATGCTTATACAGATTTCAAAAGTGGGCCGTAAAAGAATACTTCAGTGCAAAACAAGCCCACCGCCGGCGACCGCCATTTCGCAATGGCGCGTGTGACGTCATGTGCAGCACAGAACAGAACCGTCATCTTCTACTAAATTTCAGCCGCTGCAAATCGTTCAATTTCAGTGCCAAGCTGAAGAAAGCTAAAATATCTCGATATCACGTGCAGCTGACCACGAAACGATATCGTTCGCCACAGTGCAGACCCTTGCACAGCTAGCTGCTTGTTACGTCACGGCTCGCGAGTGCACCACTGTTGCCCGACTCTCGGGCCGCTCGCGTATTTATAAAAATATTCGATTATAAATTACATGCTCGACCAAACGCGCTAAAATTTCGTCAGCTTATTTGTGAATGCACAACGATTAATCCACATAACACAGATTATGATTGAAAATTGGGTGTCATGGCCCCTTTAAAGGCCGTCGCCCTCCATGTCTATCATCGCGCTGCATGGATATAAGAGCCGGAGGGCCTCCGTACTATGACTTACAGGGTGTGGTCGCCTGTGCTTGCACGCTTATCTTTAGAGCTGTGTTCCACAGATGGCTCATAGTTCCGTACATCTTGTGCTCTCATTGCAAAGTTTGCGTTCAAGTCATAGACAGCACGGAGGTCACTCCGCTTGCTGCAGTGGCTGCATTTGCTAAAGAAGTGAGCTGCTAGCTTTTCTTCTTATAACATTCCAATTCATTGCTATCGCATTCATTGTTTCGTCCTTGCGCCGAAACTGTGACATCATTTCATTTTCAAAAACACAAAACTTTGCTAGAAGCAGTCATGCAGTTCCAATTGCTTGTCAACTCAATTAAAAGGTTTTCAATTATCTATATTCTACTTCAATTTGAATATCGTACTGCACACTAAGGGCAATACACGACTACTGGTGCTACTGTCAACGGTTGTGTTGTGGGAGAAGAGACAATAGTGGTTTTTCAGTGCGAAACGACACCACAAGAAACAAGACAGGACAAAGTGCTTTGTCCTCTCTTGTTCCTTGTGGTGTCGCTTTGCGCTAGAAAAGCACTATGGATTCCCCCCAACTAGCCCGCCAATGCATTGAGAAGAGACAAACACTATCTCATGCAGACAACAGGACCTGGTTGGTGGCCAAGGATAAGTCGTATACTGAGCCACTCCACTAACAACCACTTGCAAATAAGTGTGGCAGCAGTCACCTGCGCTGATGACGTAAACAATTTCAACCTTATTACATTGAGGTTTAAAGGGACACTAAAGGCAAATATTAAGTCGACGCTGCTTGTTGAAATAGCAGTCCAGAAACCTCGTAGTGCTACTTTTGTGCCAAGGAAGTGCTCATTTTGAAATAAAATCATGTTTTAGTGGTCCGCATCGCGTTAGCACACTTCAAATCACCCGCCTGAAAGCGGTATTTTGCACGTCACTGTTGCTGTGCCCAATGTTGCCCGTCTTTACTGCGTGACGGCGTGCACTGGCGGCGTGCACCATTTGGGCATCCGGCAACATCACATGCATGCGGTATTTTGTCAAACTTTCTGTCAGAGCGACTTTCACGCGCATGCAAAACATACGCAGCAGTACACGATACCGAAACTACCACTGAGACGTGACCGCGTGAGCGAAGCAGGGCGCCGGGTGAAGCCCAGTTCGGCGAAAACAGAACTTTTGAACCACGCGCGCCATTCCCCATAGCAACACCAAAGAGGTTCTTTTTTTCATGAATCAAACAGAAACGAACAAGCAGCATTCTATTATGTCTCTTGATGCACAGAAGGCTCTTTTTTTTATTGCAGCTAGTTTGATTACTAGTGATTAATTGTATTCAGACTCTTCCACGTCATCGGGATCACTTCCAAAATGTCCCACTCGTGGCACTCATCGTGTGATACATTTAGCTTAATTCCTCGGTAAGTAGGGCACTGCTGTTGATAACAGTGCCGTTTTAGATGTTGTCATACATTGAGCTTTCACTCTGGCATAAATTGTTATTTGCCTTTAGTGTCCCTTTAACAGTAGTAGCAGCACAACAGTGAAGCCGGTAATTTCAAGAGAATTTATTACCTTTATTATTAAGGTTTATGAACACTGACTCAGAAGAGATTAATGAGAGATGAGATAATTCTGTCACTACATCATGTCATTCAAGTTGTTTTCTGTGCTGAATGAAACGAGGGGGTGCAGGTGGCATTAGTGACACACGTTCAAAAGTTCTGTCCATGTAGGAGGTCAACTGCCACACTCACCGGTTAACAAGGGACACCACCACGTTGAACACTTCTTGGTAAAGGGAGGCCACAAAGTCCTGCAGTGGCTCTGCAGGATCTCCAGCCCCGTCTCCTCTGCGTAAGGAATTTGGGAAAACAACAACTGTTGTTGTTAACCACATTAAAACACACAAACAGCATACAGAGTGAGAAAGTAGCAGGCCTTCATCATAATATGTTAACATCTACTAATTGTAAAAGTACACAAAAATGACACGAGAAAGTTGTTTTAACCTATCTCTGCTTGCCACAATTTATAAAATGCTTAAGACATAGGAGCAGCTGCTGTGCCAGTGAGTTATGTGATCATCACCATATTAATCCCAATTGTACAGAGGAAATAAGTGTTCCTTTTACAGAAAAAAGGAATCGGTACAGTCGAATGTCTCTGCAATGAGAAAAAGTTCATAACTTCCCAGCTAGACTGCAAACGCTGCAATGCGCAACCATAACAAAATGAAGGTCTTGAACTTGTTCGAACTCTTTGTTCGCATTCGTGAAGACTGTATTGCTTATATGACTGCAGCTAAGTAAATCATAGCCGGCCATTTGAATTCACAGCTGCAGCACTTGTTAATGTTTCCAACAGACCAGTGCTTTCTTTGTAAGCCATAATATGTATACAAGTTAGCAAAATATTTCCGATAAGTGAAAGAGACTACACTGCTTTGACAGACATTAATAGTTGGTGGATGACGACACTTTCTTCAATTCTGCATTTGCAACAACTCTACCTGGCCATATGAGATGGAGAACTATGAAAGGAAAGTTGACCAACATTCGACTGGATTAGTTACCTGAATTAAACAATGAGGAATCATAACAAGGGCATGAGAGTAAAAAAACGTCACTGAGTTTGAATGCTGGTGTATACATGTAAACACAGACACATTCACACAGCATTTAGCAGGCACTTTGAATGAGTCACCATGTGTGGATGTTTTTAAAAAGCTCCAGAGCTGATCTTGTTCATGCCTTCATAGGCAACTCAGGAGGCCAGACTCCCGGCGCACTTCCGTTCTCCGAATGTTCAATATAATATAAAAAGTCGAGCTTAGTATGATGGTATATGAGAAATTGCACCATTTCTGAATGGAACAGTTTACCTTTCACGGCTCTACACAGCATTGACTTAATTGCTCAGATAATTTCTTAGATTCTGTACAATGCCTCGACATACTTACTCCAACGTTCATCTGCCGTACCGTGCATTACTCATTATTCTGTGGCCTAGCTTTCCATGCCGTGTTGTTTTGTTTATCCTTGCACACTTATATTGTTCTCAATGTTTGTTTTGTTACATTTCATACTTACACAATGCCCCTCTTTCATGGGCCCTTTACAGGCCTGCAGTATTTTTGTAAATAAGTAAGTAAATTTACAGCTGTGTTGCAACTACAAAACCTTACACTCAGTCATTCTGATCTACAATCAATAAACATTGGCAGAGGCAATGGCCAGCTCCAAAACACAGGAATCCAGGTAAGAGCACAAGTCCTATCAAACAGTCAAGCAAGCGTAATCGTGCCCCAGGTGACAACTAGGCTTCTAACCACATCCCATGATGCACCTCCAAACCCACAGTCCCAGTCTTGGGAATGCCAGTGAGTGTGCTTCCTGCATACCGTGCAGGTCCCCGGCTGTTGCCTGCAGCTGTCAGAAGTGGCGAGTCGAGGGCCGACTTGGCGAGGTCCTCGACCGACGTGCCAAGCAGAAGAGACGCTCTCTGTGCACTGGCCGCTCGTGCAAACTGTGGCCGCCCATTCGCACCTGTATGAAAAAGAGCTTGATGTGAAAATGCATCAAAACAGTATATTCACGGGAGCTAGTTGGTTCATAGCTAACACTCGTTTGAGCAGCGGAACTTAAAACGAGGGACGAAAAGAAGACCGACAAGGACGCCGCTGTCCCTCGTTTTCAGTTCCGCTGCTCAAACTAGTGAAAATGCATGCTGCGTCATTAGCACAAGGTACATAAGTAGACAAATATCACAATGAATATTCAATACACTGTATTAAGTTCATCAAAGAGTCAATGTCGTCGAACACATATTTATACTTTAGATCTCATCAAGGATCATAAGAAGGGACGTTAAACCCCAGATATTATTAAGGATCATAAGAAAGACATGCACATCGGCTAGCACAAGTTAGACTACACATTGGAGTACGGATTACAGGTAGGCTTCTTGCATAGGCAAACAACATGTAAGCATTATGGTAGGAAAAAATAAGAAATTAACAGATTGCAATAAAGTTACAAGTAAACAAAATACAATCACGAAAGTAGACAAGCAGCATAGGTAAATAAAATGGTAGGCAGTAGTAACAAAATAATACATGCTACTATTACATTGAGGATTAGACAAGTGGCAATAAGCTATAAGGCACATTTAAGGTATTTGTCATTCAAAGTAGGATTTTGCATAAAACACAGCTTTAGAAAGTATAGCTTTAGAAAAACCACCTGTTACACCGAGAGGATTCGAACGAACTACGGCAGGCAAAAGCTAGCACACCTCATTCCTTCAATTCTAAATTCAAACAGCATGGTTATCGGCATAGTGAACGAAAGTCGTTCAACAACAGTTTTCAAAAAAAAGATACACGCTTATCTACTCTCGCTTCAAACATGATATGTCTGTTTTGTTCTGCGTAAGATTGCGCATCTCATGTGCTGTCTAGGAAATGTAATGCACCTTAAATTTGTGCAAGCCAGCCACAGTTCTGTTCACTTCACGACCTGTCACTTGTTGATAACTGTTCAAAACTACGACTGTATTATTAAAGGATTTTTTTGTGTGTGTAAAGAGTGCATGTATAAGTGTCTAAGAATTTCTTTTCTTTCTTCCTCTACACTTTTATTTTCGCCGTATCTATTTTTTTTTTCTTTCTACAAATCTGTACCTATTGTATTTTCGCTGTATTGAATTTGTGCTCATGGTCTAAAGACATACTGAGTGTTGTGCATTAGTATTTTGGTCTGGGCGGGGATTAGCGCATTGTCAGGCATTTAGTTGCCTTTTCGCCATCCCCTACCATTAAACCACTAGATAAAGATGTATGCTTCAATGATGAATAAACTTCAAACATAACGAAATAAAATGGCAAAAAAATCAGAAGTAACACAGGTATGTCACAATTGTAAAGCATATATCTTGTTCTCGACTAATATTACAAAAGTAGATAAGGCTGGGCTGTTTGTAATAGTTCGGTTCAGTTTGTTCTGTTTATGTGTCGTTAAAGTATGATTTACATGGATCTGTGCTCTCTTGGCACAGAACCATGAAAAGCTGTCGTCCCTGGACACCCACACATGCAGTTTAAGCGCAAGTAATAGTTATGGACCCGGAATATCACTGGCACTATACTGGAATCACTCAGTGAGGCCAATGAATGATCAGTGGGCAATGGCCATGATTTCACTAATCTCAATTTTCAATGTTATTTTCAGCTTCAAGATAAATGGGCTTTATTATGTATACAGTAACGAATATATAAACAGTAAAACCTCCTAATTATGCACCTGCCAGAAACGCGGCATAACTATGCACTAAACAGTGTCGAGCCCTAACCACCAAGTACAAATTTGCACCTCCTGACATGCGCCGACGCCGCCAACAAAGATATAAATACAGTCAGGGCCGTAGTTTTCTTTGTACCGCCCTGCGTCGCTCCAGGCCGTGCACGGCTGCGGAGAGTTATCTATGCAGCGAGTAGCTTGTTGCGTCAATGTGGTGACGCCAAGATTTCTGCAAGCAACAAACACTCCGCGATACTCGACAGGGTCCTGCACAAGAACGCGGCACTGGAGAGAGGCGCAGTGTATCTTTGTCATCGCTTGATAAAAGCGTGAAGCGGTAGACATACGGTTGACCTAGTGTGGCACTACAACAGCACTACACTAGCTGTTGAAAGTGTTCCCACACTAGAAGGCTGTGAATGGTAGCACAGTGTGCTTACCGTACAAACCGGAATATAGGCCGGACCGGAATATAGGTTGAACCCCCCACTTATAAGTACTGAAAATAAAAAAAAAGTACATGGAATAGACAAAGTATCGGAAGGTGCGCACCTTTACTGTGTAACAAACGCAATTTCAAGTGGTGCACGGTGAAAACGCCATTTATTTACACGTAAGTTCCACATGGCAGAAAGCCAAAAGATGGGCTCAAGCATTATCTTCGTAAAGCGTCACAACCGTCTTGACAGCATTAATTTGGATGCACTTAGAGGTCACCAGTAGCAATCACGACACGAGCGCGGCTCCCGGTTAAACTGTGCAACCTTCGTTTCCACCTCTAGATACGCTGCGGTCTAGCACCGAAACAGTTTTCTTCTGAACGCTGCATGTCGTAATGTGATCCTTCAGTGTCCGCCAGTAGCGAATGCTTCTGTGGTGCACTCGATCTGCCCGCTGATCATAGCCATACGTGCTGCTGTAACCAGAGCTGCCGGCATCGCAGGAAGCAACAAAGACACAGTATCTGGCGAGATTGGAAGAGCGAGAACATCCGCGCAAAGATAAGCTTTCAGTTATTGTTTGTGGCTCATGGCTCCCACTTGCGTTCACGTGCGCTAGCATCCCAACACACCTTTCACACACTTCAGACCAGATTTCTTCGTGCCTTCGCGAACTTGATCCCTGTTTACTTGAAAGCTACTGTGAACTGTCATTGGCCACTGGTCGAGAACAAGATAAAAAGCACCTTGGAGCCCAAATATATGCACGAGACAAAACAAAAACGCTTAATGAGATCGCCCACGGCACAAGGCTGATGGTAAACAAAGCGATGCCGATGATTGCGATGGCGATGGAGGTGGCTGACTTCAGTTGCCCATAGTGGCCAGACTTGCGAAATTTTCCTGCCAATGACTGACATATAAGACGGGGTCGACTTTTTAGTGCTCTTTTTTGAAAAAAAAATTCGACCTATATTCAGGTTTTTACGGTAGGTTGTGCAGTACACTTAGAATAGCACTACGCCACAAGCACGACTGAGCAGAGAGCTGAAGATGCTTATTGTTATCGAGAGTTGTCCACGGCAAGTTATACTGGTGTGTTTGTCGATGGTCGCCGTCTCGTTCTTTACTGATGCTTATCCGCAAAGGCATCTCCGCAATCGTGTGTAAATCGGACTCGTCGGACTCGGTGATAGAGCGGTCTCTGCTATTACCGAAAGGACAGATGAATGACCATTTGCGACACACTGTGATGCTGGTGGACGAGCGGCATAGTTCGCTTTTATGCAACGGCACGTTTTCACGGTACACACTAACCAGTAGGCATAGGACAAGCTCAGCGAATGCACTGGGCTCTATGAGACTACGTTTTAACTGTTATTATACTTAAATTGGGTACATATTACTGAGCATTGACTGTAATGAGGTCATTTTCGTTGCACATACGAGCTTGTTATAACATGGTGTAACTAAAATCTAGTGTTCATGCCTGCCACGATGAAGATGTTTGTCCCACCCTGGCGCAGCCAACGTCCCTATTGCCAGCAGAGCCTCAACTTACTGCGCAGGGCTCCAGCGTGGCCCAGATGAACAATGGCAGCCAGCACAGTCCACAGGACGCGGCTCTCGGTGTCCCGTACCCCAAGTGTCTGCAGGGAACCCTGGACCAGCTCCCACATGATGCGCGCCTTCTTCTGGTCATCCGGCTGAAATGGGAGATGGTACAACAAGACAAGTATACAGATGATGCGAGAAACCCAGAATATGGAAGTTGCATTGATTGATTGATTGATTGATTGATTGATTGATTGATTGATTGATGGATTGATTGATTGATTAATTAATTCATTCTTATAGTGAAGCATCATGAAGGGAGGGACTAATGAATACAGACAACTATACAAAAATGTGAACACAGACAATCAACAGCTACATAATAAAGCATGATATAGCATAAGAATATAACACAATTTAGATTGAGATGATAATCACACGATAGAAAAATAAAGTATATTACAAACCGGGCTGCTACAGTAGTCTGAGAAGATAAAACAAAAAGGTGGCAAGAAAGCTTTGAGAGAATAAAACATTACTGCTTGCGAATGCATACACATTCACTTGTTTGTTTAATTATATATTCAAGGTACTTTACCGGACCCAAAAAGGGCACTGTGTAAGCTAGGCAAATATGGTGCAAATATAAAAGAAAACATGCATAAAAGATCCAGGGCAATAAATGGGAAATCACTATGAAGGGCAAAAATAAAGAGCATCCACAGGTGTGGCACTTGAGGTTACATTGCGAAGAATGAGCATGAATACTTCACAGAAAAAGTCCCTATACAAAGAACACCAATTTTTAACTGCACTGACAAACACGGACAGAAGAAAAGGTAAGAAGACTGGACACATCCAGTCTTCCTTTCTTTGTGTTTGTTAGCCCAGTTAAAAAAAATGGCAAAGCTTGCACTAAGGCGCAGAAGGCTTGAAACAGTAAAACTGGATGATTCTGAAGACTAATCTGATTGCTTCTAGGTTGTTTCTAGGCCTTTGCTAGGTGATGCAGGTTGTTTCTAGGTTGCTTGCTTCTAAGTTGTTGCTAAGCTTTAGCTCGGTGATGCTAGATTGTTATTACGTTTATTCTCAGCGCAGAGAGGTTCGAGTTAAACCACAGACAGTCACAGACACGACATGGACGTCCAAACTGCAAAGACAGAAACTACTCGCGCTGAAACCAAGCACTCGCACCTCTCATAGACCTACGCACACGTCGCTGTTGGCGTAGGCCTTCCATCGCTTCGGGGTCTTCTCACAACTGCCGTTGCCTTTCCCATTACTTAGTGTTCTCTCGCTGTTCATACTCGGGGTCTTCAGCCCGCCGCCATCGCTCACAGCCATTTGTTGTGGGGCTATCTGTTGCCTTTTTCATTTTTAGTGGACCAGTGGCGAGTAGTGAGATTAACCCTATTTCTGTGGCACATACCCATTTATGATGATGATAGTTTTTTGGGTTGTCAGACAAGGAACGATTTGCTGAACAGCTTCGCTGTTAAAAGCCTTTACGATGAATGTGAACCAGTTGGCACGACTTGGTGCTCTACCTCACAAAACACAAGAACAAAAAGAAACATAGTTCACGAAAGTGAACAAATTTATGACGCTAACGCAAGAGGTACAACCTAGCTGAATGGCGCTATCTTCACGGCTACCATGTTTAACAGCACGCATACATGAATGCATGGATATCACTGAAAGAACGCACCGAATGCAAAACCAGACGTGTGCGTAATTACTTTCATGAGTTACATGCACAGATATATGCACAGTTTTAGCTGTCTGTTGTGGCTGCTGCAGGTTATACATGGTAAAATGCCATACATTTTAAAACTGAGCATAGTTTGCAAATACAATCTGTTGTGAAGACCCGCAAAAAATTAAAAGAAGGTTTGGGTGATGTGCAAAGTTCCCCTTGAGGTGTGGCTTCACGGCAGCGTGTATTCCACCTGGCAGGGTGGCTTCACAAAAATGTAGCTAATGCTGCTGTGGAACTCTCAGGAAGGTTATACGCAGGAAAATATGTGTGTTCAATGACTTTAAATACTTTGAAAACCTTGAACACTAATATTCAAGCTAGTCCAAAAGATTATGAATGTTATAATATTCAATCAAATATTTGAAATTTATCCAATATTCCCTGAAGACTTCATGTGTGCATTGCAACAAACAGCACGAATGCACTTTGTTATCATTTCTTCAGCAACATCGGTGCATAAATTTATTCCTTAGAAGCATTGACTGTTGGTCCAGTTGGTGCATTATTGTAAAGTCACTGAGTGGAAAACTGTGCGGGAAGAACATTGTGGACAGGACAGATGCTCACTTACAAGTGATGTTTAATGAAAGGTTTCCAAGGAAATGGAGTGGTTGCGCACGTGACATCATAAACATGGCTCATATGTACACCACTCAAAGGTTTCAAAGATACCAACGCCTAGTAAGACAGCAGAGTTCTTTATCCTGTAGCACAATTGACAGTACACTAACAAAAGTGTGAAAGCGCAGGTATTTTTACATGCTTAAACCGGCAGCGGTGATTTCTCGCATAGCAGGTAAACATTGCTTTCACACCGGCACGAGCTGCCGGCCGTGATATCAGTTCTGTCAAATGGCACGAAAGCTCTCCTGGAGGCCTACAATTATAAAATGCACCTGCGTTGAAAAATGAGCGAGACGAGAAATCACGAAACAGACCTTCTTGAGGGGGGTGACAAAAATGTTGGGCTCCTCGAGATTGTCCAAGTACAGCTCTTTCCTGCGTGCAACCACACAACACAGACATTATGAGAAACAGTTATGATAACGACAATCACTGCCTTCTACATAAAATAAAAAACAAACAAGTAAATGAGATGTTCTTTGCAATGACTTTTTTGCTTCATTTTTCATTCTTTTTTTTGTCTTTTCTTCACCACTGACTGTCATGTTGTCAACAGGCCTTCATTATTGCAAACACTGACCACCTATTGTGCAGTGTGATAAAATACGAATAGAGCCCTTGGAGCAAGCAATTGCAGGATATTTCCCTTTGTGTCTCAGTCAAGATTGCACTACATGTAACTACATACTTGTACCAGCCAGCCCAATGGCATAGCTAAAAAAATAAAGATTGCGAGCCCTAAGTCGTGCAACGCTTGGCACAGTGAAGCACGGGCCTGTTGCCACTCGTACGTCTAGCTTCAAGAGGTGCGGCTTCCTCCTCGGGAGTACACATTTTCTTAGGACGCCCCATGACTTTCTGGACAAGATTGGGTGCAACCAGGCCATGCACTATAGAGCAGAGGATATGCACTATAGAGGTTGTGCGCGATGTCTCCGTCGGTGGGCGTGGCTTAGCTACTGCGCAGCTTGGCCAGGTGGTGTGGTATCTGGTTGCCAGGCAACGCGATGCTTGCTTCCTCTCGATTTCTTTCTCTCTCTTTCATTGATCTCTTCTCTATTTTATTTCTGCATTTCTTTCTCTCTCTCTCATTCTTTCTGTGCTATGCTTCACTCTCTCCCCTCCTCTTTTCCCTCCTCCTCATCATCACATCTCTCCTCTTCCCTTTCCCACCCCTTGCTACACTATACTATACAAGGCTATGCTATGCTTTGCTAGCGGATAGTCGAGTGGTCAGGAGACTTGCTTTCGGATCGAGGTATGCGGGCTTGAATCCCGCCTTGAAGGATTTTTTTTTGGCAGGAATTTTTCTGTTTCTCTTTCTTTATATCTTTCTTTCCGTCTCTCTGTTTGTTTCTCTCTCTCTCTCTCTCTGTATTCGTTCTCTCACTCATTAGGGTTATTACAGGCCACGCCGTAGCGGTGAGTAGTGGGATTTGCCCAAATTTTGTGGCACATACCCGTTCATGATGATGATAGTTTGCGGGCATGACCACACATTTTACACCGAGCTAGAACAGCTTCGGTGTTAAAATAATAAACTCCTCACATAACTCCGCACATAAACTACTGCTCTTACAGAGCTGCAGGAGAGCATTCCAAGCAAATTCATTGAAGTTCACATCTTAATTCTATATGAATTCACTAACACTTTCCACAATTAGGCCATCGTATTCCAGCTACCATTTTCTAACTGTCACAACAGTGCACTTCACCCTGAATTTTGTGAATGCATTTCTCAAAACCCCATGCATTCAGCACAAAGGCAGTAGTCAAAATGCTCTGCATATTGGCGAGTTTTATTTCAGCAAGCACAACACAGCTCTTGAAAATGCTTGTTAAGAGGTTACTCATCAAATTTCACTTCCTGACTTCATCTATCAGTGGTTATTACACGAAGAAGGAGTAACAAATTATCTGATCTGCTGTATCAATCAAGACTAAGGAATAGCGGAATGAGCGAGGGGGTCTCACCTCAGTGACTCTGCTGCACCAGCCAAGAGGTAGTAGAAGATATGGAAGTTTGGCTCACCTTGGGGCCTCCGAGACACCCGTGACCTCTCCAGCATCAGGGCCTGCAAGGATTTCGTTTTGCTTCATTACACTCAAGAGAAGGGCTCTACAAGTGGGTGGGTTACAGCAATGGACACGTAACAATGAATTGTTACGTGTCCATTGAAATGTTAGCCCACAACTACATTTTTTCTCTTTTTTGTTAAACTTTTTGTGGGCTAAAAGAAGACTCTAAGTTCATAAGATGCAGAAAAGGGGTGGTTTATAGGATACCGTTAACTTGTGGAAATATGTATATCGGACAAACAGGTCACTGCATCAATACTCGTCTAAAAGAACATAACAGTTCTTTGGGAAAAGAGACGTTTTCGCACTTGTCCAATCAGTGCAAATCATGTCATTGTAATCCTGTTTTCAGTGAGACGGACATTTTGTTTGCTCATAATGATAAACTAACACGTGAAGTCACGGAAGCTTTCCATATAAGTAGGTGTGGGAAAAATTGTATTAGTCAACCATCGGTGGCGCTTACTGATAAAGAAATGTCTTTTTTGAACTGTGGTTAACTGTTGTAATCTGCTATTATGCCTCATGACTTGCTCCGCGCATGCGTTGTGATGATTATTTCTGCTTATATGTTTAGTCGCTTTCAAAAAATAAATCAGTTGTGAGTAAGCGCTCGTTTTGTACCTTCTTTCTGTGTCCTCCGTCTTTTGTGCGCGCTAAAAAAGTTTCAACATGAATTCATACCAACTCGCCCAGCTCTCAGTTTTACTCCATTACTTAACCCTAAAATGTCATGACTCATTCCCTGAGCACTGTACATAACTGTTAACTTTCAGTAACACTGCCGTCTTCTGTGCTCTCTCTGTTCCAAGTGGGTAAAATCAACACACAACGGCTTTGTTTGTCACTCTATGCAACAAGCAGCTGTAAAACAATACAACTATAGTATGAATGTACGCTCAAGGCTAAGAAATGGTTCTTATATACATGCACACAGTCACAGGAAGTTGAACCCACCTGGACAGAGGCAGCAACCACCTGTCCCATGTGGTCAAAGTCGAGTGAGAAGAGCTGGGTGAAGCGCGACGCATTGGCATTGGCTGCCGTGCGGCTGTTGCCAAAGGACTCGAGCAGGGCTGCTGCGGCAGTCAGTTTCTCTGCAGAGAAAATGAAGGCAAGCTGAGACTATGCAAGCAGCCAGACTGTAACATGCACTTTGAAAACAAACAGTTGCAAGGAAATGACAAGCCCATTAGGCCCAAGTATGCAACCAAAAATTTCAAGTGATTTTCTGTTCGCACTTCACATTTCTTTATACTAGTTCAACCGCACAGTGGTGCACTTCTGAGAGGGGGGGGGGGGCATAGTAGCTTAGCGCTTAGGCTGCCCCGACGTGCGAAGCACGGACTGCACTTATTAAGCTCCTTTTTGTTTGAATATGCCAGTATACATACTGAGACTTGACGCATCAACAGGATATGACCAGTGTATACTGTTGTGTACCGACCAGCGAGGGCATTGCCAGCTGCAGGCGTGGGCGCAGTTGTGATGCTCAGGTACTGCAGCACTTGTCGGGCAGCCGCACTCTGCCCCGAGCCACTGCGGCCGAGGAAGAGCACCGTCTGATCGCGCCTGGTTGCCACCAGGGCCGCGTGTGCACTCTGGGCCACAGCAAACACGTGCGGTGGCAGGTCGTCGGCCTTGCAGCTCTGGAACAGCCGCATCACCTGCACCAACAACCCAAAGCATGAACAGCAAACTTCAACTGAAGTGGGTCTATCGGGGCATTTGGCTTGTGCCAGTTTAGCTAGACTGCATCCTATGGGTGTTGTTTTATGGGAAGCGTTTGATAGGTGTACTTTTATGGCAAGCATCCAATGTGCCGTTTTATGGCAAACGTCCTATGTGTCTTAGGAGTGCTGTTTCTTGGGCAAGTTGGAAATTCATACTTGGAAGGGTAGCGCTAGTAGACACAAACTAGAGGAAGACACATGGACACACAGACAGAAGCGCTTCCGTCTGTGTGTCCGTGTGTCTTCCTCTAGTCCGTGTCTACTAGCGCTACCCTTCCAAGTCCTATGTGTGTCCAGTTATGAGAAGCATCCTACAAAATTCCTTTTATGGTGTCTTATCGGTGCCTTTTTAGAGCAAGCATCCTATGGGTGTCCTTTTATGGGAGGAGTCACACAGGTGCCCTCTTGTGGTAAGTGCCTAATGGGGGCCATTTTATGGCAAGCATCCTATGCGTCCCGTTTTAAGGCAAGTGCACTGTGCGTGTCATTTTATGAAAAAGTGTCCTATCGGTGTTGTTGATGGCAAGCATCCTTGGGTGTCGTTTTATGGGAAGCGTCCTACGGGTGTCTGTTTATGGTAAGTGTCCTATGGGTGCTGTTTATGGTAAGCGCACTATGGGTGTCATTACTGTGGTAAGCATCCTATGGATGTCGTTTCCTTAATAATAATAATTGCTAGGGTTTCACATACCAAAACCACGATATGGTTAGGACGGATGCTGTAGTGGAGGACTCTGGAAATTTTGACCATCTGGTGTTCTTTAACGCGCACCTGAATCTAAGCAAACGGGCTTCTAGCATTTCGCCTCCATCGAAACTCGGCTACCATAGCCAGGATTTGATCCTGTGACCTTAGAGTCTGCAGTCGAGCACCATAATCACTAGACCACCGTGGCAGGTTGGGTGTAGTATTTTTTTAAGTGTCCCATGGCAAACAGAAATTTCAGCAGGAGAATGCAACTGGTTTGTCACACCCTTGCCGACACCACAACACTCGCGTTGCTTCAGTTTCTCCTGCATGCGCAAGGCTCATATTCAAACTGCATGTTTTCAGCATCACTGAAGTTTAAGCACACATGATGTCGTGGTGCCCTGCCGCATGCTGCACTGGTTTGATATCAGTTTGGGCAAGCTTCTTGATGTACGCCAAAGTTCACTGCAGTTGATGGCGCTAGCGTTAATAAAACATTACATCGGAGCATCTGTGATTCACTTTCATGATTGCCAAATACAGACCTCCTTATTAAAGCGTAAAGTCACAAAGTCACTGTCAGCAGTCCTTTAGGCTACAGTCTCTTCACGTGCAAGAACAAGTACATACAGTCTAACCTAGTGACACGTTTTGAATAAGTTTTGTTTTTGAAATATTTATGGGCACATATTTATCAGATGCTGACTTTTCCAATGAATATGTAGGTTTAAATTTGTTGTATCTGATAATGCACAATGCCTGTGTTTGTTATTCTGAGCTCAACTATATAACAGTGCAATACGTGGACTTTAGTGCACTTCAAAATATGAAATACGGGCACTTTCTGATCCCATTTCTACTATAATGCTTCTTTCAGCTAGCAAAGTTGCAATAACAAACTTGATAACCACCAGCAGAATATGGATAGCTGTTGTAGCACAATAGCTGTTTGGCAAATAAATGATCACACTACGTTTCAGGGGCAGTAAAACCTGCTTCTATAGAAAGGAATCGATGTCAAGAGAGCATTCAATAGCTCATTCTTTCTCTTGCAGACAGGCACCGCAGATTCACTCAGCACTTCTTCGTATTAATAGTGCTTCTAACCACAAATACCGCGCGCTCACCAACTTGGGCCAGGCACAGTCACCCGGAAGATCATTTTCTCTGGTAGAACCACTTGTAAACACTTCAAGGGATGCCGGAACACGTCTGTTCTTTGTGAAACTCGGTCCTCGGGCCTTCCAAGAGCTCATCGGACTGTTCATATCTCTTTCGAGCAGTGGTTGACGCTGGCCGATAAACTGTCCGTTTGAAGACGACCGTAGAGATGTTTGATGCAGAAATTAGTCGAATCCCTCATTTCATGCTTCCAAACTTTCAGTCTCTTTCAATGGCACACGTTCACTATTGCTGAAGAACTATCACATGCCCAACAACAGAGGAGTTCATACTTTCATACACAGAAGTCAGGGTAAGATTAAAAAATATGTTACATTAGTGAAGGGGCGCATTTAATTAAAGAATCGAGATGAAATGAATTGCTACATTTGAATACTCGAGAAACATGACGTACTGTCGACAACAGGTTTCTTGTATACCAGATTTTCCCAATTTGGACACCTTCACAGCATCCCCAAATACCCCACAGAGCCAACGTGCAACTTTTCAAACCTTTTTTGCTGTCATGGCAGGTATAAAGCAGTATTAACCAAAGCCACCATCGGCGCCATTTATATTATACTCCCATTGCTCTAGCACGCCCACTCTAGCATTTACTGGAACCCACAGCCACTACGGGTTGATGTTTGCTACCAAGCTTCCTGTAATACAGTGCCATGTTTTCCGTTGAAAGAATTCACTGCTGTGAGTGATGGCACTGTCTCCTCCTTCATGATCTTCGATGGTGGACTCGAAGCATGGAAAGCATGCAAGGGTCTCAAAAACATAGCATAATGCCCGTTCGCAAATGTCAGCTTCGTCACAATACGGCCATGTTATGCAGTGAAGCATACACAACATATTGCAGTGAAGTGGACCAAGGGTTGAATATAATACTTGCTGGGGTTTTACATGCAAAAACCACCATATGGTTATGAGGCACGCCGTAGTGCGGGACTCCGAATAAATTTTGACCACCCGGGGTGCTTTAAAGGGACACTAAATAGCAAAATGATTTTTCTCGCATTAGCAAAGTAGTCTTTCACGATACCAAAAACACCACGCTTGCTGCGCGAAGACGCTAATTAAGCGAGAAAACGAGCAAAAAGAAAATACAGGTGGCAATGCCACCTTGGTATTCCCACACCATTTGCCGTGATGTCACGTATTTTTGACAGCGCCTGCTTGGGCCTACGGAGTTCCTAATTGGTTAAATCAAAGTACATTGTTCTCTGAGGGGGCCAGAGACTTGACATAACGAGTTTGTGGAAATTTTGTTAAGCCAGTGGTGCCAAAATACGTTAAATGCTTTTTGAAGTCTTTTACGTCACGAATTACAAAATTCGGCGCGAAATTTAAAAATGAAACTTTGAACTTGGTTTTCTCCTCTAATAATAAACCTATGGTGGTGAAATAAACTACACAAGAGTTCTCCAAGCACACTTTATCAATCTAAACCAATTCATTGTTTCTCTTTAGTGTCCCTTTAATGTGCACCAAATTTACGTATGCGGGTGTGCTTTGCATTTCAACACCAATGAAATGCAGCCACTGTGGCCGGGAATTCAACCCATGCTCTTGAGCTCAGCAACGTCAAACCCTCCATGCTAAGCTACTCTGGTGGGTGCACCAAGAGTTGAAAGGGGCCAGAATCCCAGGATATGTAGTTTATGTGCTCCTTAATTAGATACAGGGTTCGTACAGGTTTCCAAGCAAAAATTCAAGGATATTCAAGGATTTTCCAGGACCTGTCGCAGGTTTTTCAAGGACTCAAAGCGGCATGCAAAGTTACAATTTTTTTACTCTAAAATTTTCAAAAATTACTGATTTTATTGCCCTTACAATAAATAAATGGATATCACAATTATAACAAAAATATCTAGTCTTGATAACTTCTCAAGATCACAACACACAATGAACGCTTACAAAAGCGGTTGAGATTTCTGCAGTATAGGCTTGAAGTTCACCAGATATATTCAAAACCTCCAGTGCAGAGTTATTTCACTTATATAAAGATCAATAAATGTACATCACAATGATGTTATTAAATACTAGCCTGGATCACTTTGGAAGTTCTAAAGAGTACAAAAAAAAAAGCTCACAACACACAATAAACTCTTACAACACCGGTTGAGATTTCTCCAGTATAAGCTTGGTGAAGTTCATCAAACATATTCAAAACATTCAGCGTAATGTTATTTCACTTACACAAATGTAAATAAATGTATAGGAGGTATGCACTTCACGTCATCTGCGAGGAGCGCTAGCGGCGGGGTCGCTATTTTGCAGGTCCGCGCACTCTTCGCACGTGCACTAAACTCGCAGCACACGCTTGGGCGTCCTTTTTTTTTATGTAGTTTGGAAGGCAAACGTAGGGGGCCATCAGGAGAGCGCGAAACATTGTGCTGGAAAGCTATGTAAGCTATGTGCTGGAAAGCTATGTAACGGAGCTTGAAAGGCAGCTTTGCCGCAATACGAGAGTGTGATGAGGTGAAGCATATTTAAAATCTGAAGGGGTCACTTTCAATCTGACGTTGACTGTATTTGTTTTTGGGAAGTTCGAATAGTAAAATTCCAGTGCGAATCGAATCGAATAGCAAACACTATTTGAAAAGTATTCGAAATTTCGAATATTCGCACACCCCTAGTTATAATGCATTAAAGCAGATGGTGGAAAGCGTTTGTGCTGATGCACAAAGACAGCTGACTCATATATTTATAGAGCAAAGTGATGCGGTACCTCACAAAAGTGGCTGTACTCCAAAAGCCAACAAAATGGCAGCTAAAGTAGTGAGAGGTTTTACTCGAAAAGATAGCTGATAACTAGTACCCACCATATCACAAAGAAGTAGGCAAAGAAGGCCTAACAATGAAAAGGGCCTGGTGTCTGGCCTTTTCTATACTGTTCATTTCTTTTTCCTTCATTCCGAGAATGCAATGCCCTGCAACAGTTTTCATCTGTGCACAAGCACCCACCTTGTCCGAGTAGATGGCCAGTGGTCGCTGGGGGTTGAAGAGGAGCAGACCCGAGCCAGCGTAAGTGTGCACGAGTCCCGAGGCAAAGCGCTCTCGTAGGACGTGCACCATGCCGGCCTCGTTGAGCTGCCGCAGCTGGCCGAGATCCTCCACGAAGTCCAGCTCGGGAGGATTCGCCTGCATTCCAGAAAAAACGGCAACTGGAGACCTTGCTGCTGGTCCATTCTGTTGCGAGTCTATCCAAGTACCCAAGCTGTACAACAAAACAAGCTGCCTTCTGAAGCCTCTGTGGCAGCTTCAAATTACTGTGCGAAGGTCACCTGAATGTTTTCTTCAACACCTGTACCATCATCTTAAAGTGCTAAGGAAAGAACTCAGCTGCAAGTCCATTCCCTTTGATTTAACATTGAGACAAGGCATGTGAGAGCACCTGTCTTCATACAAAAGGGAGAGGAGATGCACGATGAATGCACCCAGGCAAGGGATGAGTGGCGGGGGCTGCTGAAGTTCCATATTAACCCTTTGTAGGGCAGTGGGACTCCTATGACCCACTTGTTTCTTCGCCATGTTCTAATTTTTTAGATCCAAACCACTGGATTGCTTTCAGATTTTTAGTGCGACCGCGTGGATGTTCTAGAAAGCAGTTTTAGTAGTGTTTTTATGGTATTTGCAAGGTAATAATAGATCCTTTATTTTTTATCAAGCATAAGATGAGGGGGGCAGGGAGAAAAAGCTGATGGCCAGCTTGACTAGCTCTGGCCCCCCAAAATGTACACTTCGGCACGTCTGCAGCAGACATTCCGCTTGCATGCATTGTATCCTTTTTTCATCAGATTTTGGCCTGCTCTGCACCCAATTCAACATGAGCGGTATGCTTGAAAAGTTTATTTCATACTCACGAACTCCTAAATGGGCTATTATAGTGGTTTTATTCATTCCCACCCATAAGCTTTCCTCAAAAATATGTGCAATGAAAAATTGACAAGCTTTCACAGATATATTTCCGAAAGCGTAGCCAGTCTAACATTGTGTGCAACTGATAGCAGTATGTAATTGTCACTCTGCTTCACGCAGGGAAGTCTCTTCCATAAGAGGAAGCAGTTGAGCTTCCTACACGGTTCGCATAAAAAAATAAAAGTACTTTTCTTCTTTCAGAAACGACTGTATTTCAGTGGTCAGTGGGACACATATGTCCCACTTTTTTCTCGAAAACCTTTAAGAATAGAGAGCTCAAATTTTGTACTAGTATAAGAAGCTGATAGAAATGCCAATGCCGCCCTCAATAGGTGGCGTGCATTATTCACAACATTATGCCCCATAAGGGTTGAACCCCCCACCCCTCCCTCTCTTTCCCAGTTGAAGTTCCACTTCAAACTCAAATTTACTTGTGTGGTAAAAGTTAATAACCTGACCCCCTTATCTCCACTCAAACTTGCATTAATACTTGAAGCATCAAAATGCTGTTTCCTTTCATTTCTGCGCAGAAATATTTACATCTTGCAGTGAAGCAACTTGGCTTATTAACTGAAAATTCAAGTAAGGCCCCTAAGTACTTTATCTGCGCTCTTATACAAACTTTATAAGACGAAGTGCTAAGATGAGAAGTTGAATAGCAAAAGCTTTATGCGAATTCTTTTAAATGTACAAAAAAATTAGCTTCCATAACGTGACCAATCAAGCACATAAAGGATTCACAGTAGGTGTTGATTTTACAACTAATGTGTAGGAATTCTACGCTTTATTCGCCCTACGAGTAGGTCAGCATAGGAGACATAATTGAATATTGCTGTACTGCTCACATCAGTTAACTATACCGGGTGTTCAAAGCTTTATGGTTTTGTTAAAATTCAGCATGGGAACAATGTCAAAACCATCTTTGCAGATAAGTTTTTTATCCAGGGGGACACAAAGTGAGAAAATAATTATCGCTGCCAGCTGCCCAAATGACTGATATTGAATAATGAAACTTTTAATGAGTGCAGCAAGCGGGCATGTTTGTGTTTAAAAGTTGGAGGCAGTCGCGTTTCTACACAGTTCCACTTGGAAGAACTCTTCTAGCATTCCTGTGCTCCGAGGTATCCGGGTGCAAAGTTTAATTGTGGTTTGCGTGATTACGCATGCAAGACAGCGAGCACTGGCGCGAAGCCCCTCCTCGATGTGGCGTGCAGTCATTGCTTGCTATCGTCAGACGGTAGCAAAAGTATGCCTTCGACCCGTTGTGAGATTAAATGCCGCACGCAACTGCCGTGGCACACCAGGGAGGAGCTTTGCGCCTTTGCTCACTGTCTTGCATGCGTAATCGTGCAAATCGCATTTAAACTTTGCAGCGATATATCTCGGGGCACAAACATGCTACAAGAATTCTTTCAAGTGGAACTGTGTAGAAACGCAACTGCCTCCAACTTTTCAATACAAACATGCCCGCTTGCTGCACTCATTAAAAAGCTCATTATTCAATCTTAGTTAATTGGGCAGCTGACAGCGATAATTATTACCTCACTTAGTGTCCCCCTGAATAAAAAACTTATCTTCAAAGGTGCTTTTCTCGTACCTCCCAGCGCTGAATTTTAAGAAAACCACAAAGCTTAACTTTGAACACCCTGTATAGCTTGTCTAGTGAACGAATATTAGGACCAGAGAAGCCACTAACTTTGAACGTCTTTTTATAAACAGCAGGTACTGCTTACATACCAAGACGTGTGAGCTGACAGCAGAAAAGGAGTTTGGAAGGAAAGCCCCAAGGGTGTATATTTCTTAACATGAAGAAACTGTTTAGGTTCTTTTACATATTTGAAACAACTGAGAACAATGAGCCCTTAAAAGTCATCTTTCTTTCGAACACTCTAAGTGGCACCAACAGGATGCCAGCTCTTCCCAATCAAACAGTCACTGGGGTGCAAAAACCACAGCGTAGACAATATTCTTGTAAAATAAGCTCAACAAAGGATGCAGCAAGAAGTGGATTGTAGCGAATTACACATGAAGCGAATTATGCGTCCGATGCTCAACTGGTAGGGTATCGGATGCGTAATACAAAGGTTGTGGGTTTGGATCCCACCGATGAAAAGGGTGATTTTTCGTCCACTTTAGTTCATTTCAATTTATGTAATAATTACTACACTATGGTAAAGCACAACAAGCAACGTCCCTTATGCTTTCCTCGGCCTAATTGTTTGTTGGATTCATTTGGTTGTGTCTATCAAAGGAACGAGCCCCTCTAAAAAAATCCCTTCTTTCGTTCAAATAAGCAGGAGGACAGTAAACACTTCAATCCTATTGGCTCCCAAACTAGAACCCCCCCCCCCCACACACACACACCATCACCACCACCCAAATGCATGAAATGCGCCTGGCGTGAAATGACTCTGCAATCTGGCTTGGCTGCATACAGTACCACGCTCTTGCCACAGAAGGGCAAAAAAGAAAAGTTTCGTTCCACCATGGTGTGTGCAAGGTCACAATTTTTCACACTACATCCAGGACTCTAAGCCAAGCTTAGAGCATGCAAACCACTTTCGAAAAGAAAAAGAAGGTCAAATAAATTTAGGTGTAGTCATATCCCCTCTATGGCATCTTTGACCAACATGCCGGGCCATGTGCGATGGCTAATTTACGGACACACATGTTCACGACATTGAAAGTATTCAGCACGTATATCCAGGTTATGAAAATTCATTTAGAAAGAAACATCTAACAAAGCGATAGTCGCATACCCCCCTTTTTTTTAAGTAGTAATATTGCATGGAACGCTTTATGTGTATGATTACACGGTATGTTGAAGTCGCAGGCATGCTTTCTTTTTATTCCTTTCAGCGCAAGCAGATTAGAGGTGTACCTTCTCGACGTCATCCTCGTCCACCAGCACCACTTCACCCGTGGCGTCAAGGCGGACACGCACTTTTCCTTCCTCTTCAGCCGGCGAAGTGCCAGCCTCGTTTCTGGACACCAAGGATGCACCAGTGTAGCCTCCCTTGAACAGCACCCACACCTTCTCGGACTTCATCCACAGCCGCTCCGCCGCTATCTCCTCGTCTGTCTTGGCCTGGAAATATCACCAACTATACAACCACACAACTGACACATGTACAAGCACAACAGAACTCTGTGCATGTATCTTGCGAAACCATTATGACTGGAAACAAGCACTCAGCCGGATTGCCTGTCTGTTCTTTAACATTTTCACACTTACTTATCCCTTGCTACGCGCAGGATCGACCTTATTTGCTTTTTTTTATTACTTTATTTCAGAACGTGCCAACGGCCCCCCAGATATGCGAGTGACATGAAGCAACACTTTTAAACCAGTGTGCTTACATGTTCCTGGGACTCAAGCCGTTCCACATTTCCTGTAGACCGTTTGCACAAATGCAATAACCCTGTATCCACATAAGAACATTGCGGTATACCATAGGCGTGTCCACTGCGGGGGAGGGGTGCAGCCCTTAACAATTCATTCATGCACTGCGTTCTGATTGTAAGGGTGGGAGTAGCGCTGCGGTGACACTTGTAGCAATGCACCACGATCTAGCAGAGCCGCGGTATGGCCTCAAAAACGCCATATACAGTCAAACGTGAATACATTGAACACGGGTAAATCAAATGATCCTTTATATCGATATATTTTCGAACCCGACACTCTTTCATCGTCAATGCACAGAAAAATCTACGGCTACATCGGACGAAAAGAGCCAGGATACTTCATATATCGAACATCGGGCACCACGAAACGCCCTAAGAAATTGGCTTTCCCTTACAAGCCGTTGGCTTTTCCTCACGGCTTTCCTACATGCATTTGCGAAATTGAGCAGTACGATTTCAAAAGCTCCGCGCGGAGCGAGTAGAAACTAACGTTAAGTAGGACTGACAGTTGGGTGAGTTGGGGTGGATTCGTAATTATGAAACGGCGCCACGAAATAAACAATCACTGAGAACACCTGTGTTCGTGCGTTCTCACTTATTTCGCCTTATTTCATGGCGACGCTTCATAATTAAGAGTAGAAACTACCGCTCATCATCATGTGCTTTTTCCCGTGATTGCTCATCGTTGCGCCCTTCGTTCGCAGTCACCGACTGCTTCTCAGTGGTTCACCCCATTTGTTAACACGATGGCTGCCGTGAAACAAGAACCTGTTGAAAGCTTGCGATGATCAACACAGTCACTCTTTGAGAAAAGAATACTAACGCCGCCGTTTGAAGCAACACGAAGAAGCACGCTGAGTTCGATACTGAAGAACAAGGCCGACATTAGGGCCAAGCCCAACTATGTAGAGGCTGCCGGCACCCAACGAGTATGCATCGCTGCGCGTGAAGGTGTTCGGGCGCTCTTTGCATTGACACCGCCTATCCTCACATATAAGCCACCCCTGCACATGACCCACACCCACAAACCACAGATAATTAAAAATTAAAAAAAAAGCTGCTTTCCATGCATTACCACCAAGATGTGCAATGAAGCCAACTTGCGCATCAATACTCACATCAAAAATACCGTAAGAAGTTTTATATCGAATTATACGATATAGCGAATGACTTCGCGCTTTTTAATTTTTTTTGTTTATGCTTAATATTATTACTTTTTGCAAGTTCGATATATGCAGGTTCGACTGTAGCAACTTGGTATATAACTGGGTACACTTGCCAGCACTATAGAGGTACTGTTGCCTCGATCAAGATGGACAGTAGCTTATGAGCAAGAAAAGCAATATAAACGTGTGTGCTGCACACATTTGAAATTTTTGAAATGTAGACAATCCTACAAACCCAGAAAAGCAAAGTTCATAGGCAAGCACTAAGTCGTCAACCTTGAAAGCTTTACTGGAATGCCTTACATGTACAGTGGCGTTCAATATGGCTACCACACGCGACCGCGTGGCCTCACGACCTCCAAGATCACCCAATTGCTTCCACTAGCCTGTATTTCCTCAAATAAGTGCTATTTTACTTGGGGATGATCCCCAAGTTACTTTCCCCTTATTTGCACTTTCCCCTTACTGCTTTATCCTTCAGCGCTTTGTCAATCACAGAAACAAGTACGTAGCATGCCTCAAACAGGTTGTGTATTCCGTTATCTTGCGGCACAGAGTACGTGGGACAAATGAAACAATGTGTCAATGTTCGACTAAGGAAACATGAGTTGTCACTCCAAGGGGTCGCGTGTCTTCATCTACCGGAGCATTGCAGGCCATGCGGTTGTTATCCCTTTTTTAACAAGACCACCGTCATTTGTAAGCATCCTAACCAATTGACAAGAGAAATCACTGAGACCTACCATATAACGATTAGGGATGGCACGTCTATAAGTGAACCATAAGTCGCATTCCTTGGGAAAGAATTTGGTTACCTGTGCCACTCTTCACTATCTCAATTTTTTCCCTACACTTCCTTGATGCATCTTTTGCTCTGCGCATGTTTAGTTGAATGCACTTAATACAGATATGTTTCACCTTTTTTCAATAAAATTTCAGTTGTGAGTCAGCGCCATGTTGCCGTTTTCCTTTTATTGTCCTCGTGTGTGTTGCGCTGTAACCGAGTGAAAAAATGAATTCCAACCAACTGGCCCAAACTGTTTTGCTGCTCTGCTATATTATGCACGGCGATGCTATGCACCTTGCTGAATTATACTATACAAGGCTATGCCATGCTTTACCCTCTCCCCACCTTCGTTCTCACCTTCACATCCCTCCTCACCTTCACTTCCCCTTCCCACCCCCTAGCTGTAATATATTATATATGGCTATGCTATGCTCCTTGCTGAGCTATACTATACAAGGCTATGTCATGATTTACCCCCTCCCCACCTTTGTTCTCACCTTCACATCACTCCTCACCTTCACTTCCCCTTCCCACCCCCTAGCTGTAATATATTATATATGGCTATGCTATGCTCCTTGCTGAGCTATACTATACAAGGCTATGTCATGATTTACCCCCTCCCCACCTTCGTTCTCACTTTCACATCACTCCTCACCTTCACTTCCCCTTCCCACCCCCTAGCTGTAATATATTATGTATGGCTATGCTATGCTCCTTGCTGAGCTATACTATACAAGGCTATGTCACGATTTACCCCCTCCCCACCTTTGTTCACACCTTCACATCACTCCTCACCTTCACTTCCCCTTCCCACCCCCTAGCTGTAATATATTATATATGGCTATGCTATGCTCCTTGCTGAGCTATACTATACAAGGCTATGTCATGCTTTACCCTCTCCCCACCTTTGTTCTCATTTTCACATGACTCCTCACCTTCACATCCCCTTCCCACCCCCTAGCTGTAATATATTATGTATGGCTATGCTATGCTCCTTGCTGAGCTATACATGTCATGATTTACCCTCTCCCCACCTTCGTTCTCACCTTCACGTCACTCCTCACCTTCCCTTCCCCTTCCCCCCCCCCCCCCCTAGCTGTAATATATTATGTATGGCTATGCTATGCTCCTTGTTGAGCTATACTATACAAGGCTATGTCATGCTTTACCCTCTTCCCAACTTCGTTCTCACCTTCACATCACTCCTCACCCTCACTTCTCCTTCCCACCCCCTTGCTGGGCTATATTATGCATGGCTATGCTATGCTGGGAGCTGCTTGGCACATACTTGCTTTCTGTGGTGCACACCCGCCGAGTTTTCCGAAACGACGGCCGGCACAATCCCAAGCCTAAAGAGCTCCATTGTTAAAACACTAAACACGTCAAGGAGAACAAGAAACACACAGACATTCCCTGAGGTGGTCTAAATGACCAGAGTTCAAGGATACATTGAAGGTTCTTGAAATTACGGGATCATAAAACTTAGGATGGAGTTCTGTATCCTCAAGGGTCATCATATGACACGAGCATATACCCACACGCGCACTGCCAGTTAACGATACTCTCGAAACATTGCGCGTCAGCAAGTGAGGGGGCCTAAGCGAAGCTCACCCCGAGTGCCTTGTGTCGGCGACTGCCCGCCCGGGACAGGGTCCGGTTGCCCCCTGCACCGAGGGTAGCCCCTTGCAGGGGCGCCCCAGGACCGGCCACGCGGGCCACGATCTCGCACAGCTCGGGCAGCGGCTGAACCTTGAGCAGAACGCGGTCGCCGGACGAGCGCACCATCTCGATCACTTCCTCGCGCGACCGGTCGTCCACGCTCACGCCGTTCACCTCGAGCAGCCGGTCGCCCGGCAACAGGCCCGTCGCACTGCCACTGCCAGCGGCCGGCAGCGTGCTCGGCTCGGCGAACATGAGCGTGCGGCGGCGCTCCTCGCCGGCGGCCAGACCGTCGGAGAGGGCCGAGCGCCGCAGCGAGAAGCCGAAGTCGCCCGAGGGCTGCCGCGTGACGCTCAGCACGCGCGGCTGCGGACACCGGGCCGCCGTGCGGATCGGGGGAAGAGGCCAGCTGCGCACTGTCTGTCCGGGACCCGTAGACGCGGTCGCCGACGCCCTCCGGATGGCCGCGAAGCGCTGCTGCAGCTCGCCGTACTCGGCCTCTGCGGACGGATGCCCGTTGCGAACCGCCGTCTTGAAGGCGTCCACCAGAGGCTGAGCCGTCAAACTCGTCGACCGTGGCGCGGGCCTGTCCGGGGGCTTCGACTTCGGCACGCTCAGGGTCCGGGCCACTGCTGGCTTCTTGGGGGGCACCGGCGGAGGCCTCTTGTTGTGGCCGCCACCGTCCTGCTGCACGGGCGAAGAGGAAGAGGAGTCGTGGGGAAGAGTGCCGCCGCCGCCGCTGTGGTCCGAGAAGTCCTCCTCTTCGGCGAGCGGCGAGACGAGCCCGCTGCCCGGCGCCGGGATCGGTCCGGAGATGACCAGGTTCCGTCGGCGGACCTCGCTGCCGGACAGCTTGCCCGAGGACTTCTTGTCGTCGCCGCCGCCTCCGCGTCGCTTGGACTTGTCCTCCTTGTCTTTGGCCTTCTTCCAGGGAAACATGGCTGCTCCTCCTCGGCGGGGCACCCCGTTGCCTCCGTGGTTACGTCAGACAAGGGCGCCCTGGGCTACCTGAAAGAGCGAAAACACCTTGTGAAGCTTAGATGGACAACAAGACTAAGTGACTCAAAGAGTAATTCCAAGACGTCATTTTTTTGTCAAGCGGTGGAACAAATCTCCATTTTACAAAAGCCGCCACTTCTGCGTCTCCACCAGAGTTGCCAGTTCCGCTTGTAATAAGTGGATTTCGGCTTCTTTTTTTCGCCGAGTCACTTGTAGAATAGTCTCTTGTCGTGTTTTTTGGGCTTATTTGCATTTTTCCAGCAAATATAGTTATTTTAGTGATCGTCACGTTCCCCAATAGCGCGTCTGTCGTTCACTAATAGCGTGTTTGCCGATGACTTTGTGTAGTTGAGTACTGAAGTCAAAAATACGTTGCGGGAATTACCTAGTGACTTTAATCATGCTCTGGAAAACGTGGATTCAACCGAATGGAGACTACCCTGGAGACAATTTTAAAAGTAAATATGTCCTTTCGTTCATATTTGCGCATATTTTCGCAGTACAAAATAAATAAAGTGGTTTTTGTTAACTTCCCTTCGCATTTGAGTGAAATTTTTTATTATGATTAAAAATACTTTCAAGTATGGGAAAATTCATGAAACTTCTGCTTCTTCGCGAAAGTCGCGCCGCTTTTTTGGGGCTTCTTTTGTGATGATTATTCGCTTGTTAGCTCGGTACAATCTGGTAACCGTGGTCTCCACCCAAGGTGTCGATATTCGTAGCGATAAGTTTTAGGCTTGCTCGCAGCCCTAAATTTTCTTTTCAGAAAGTTAGCTTTTCAAAAAGCCCATATCTACAGGGGCCATAGTGCAAGAGTGAAACATTTTAACGCGACAGCGTTAAAGCGCTCGTTTCGCAGAAATTCCAATGTCGGCGGCGTTAGTTGTGGCCGTAAGATCGAGAAAGATACAAATAAAATAAACAAAAATTATTCGATTCGAGTGAGAATCGAACCTAGGCCGTCTGCGAGGCAAGCAGGTGTTCTACTACAGAGCCAGGATATTGCTTGAAACTGCGTCAAAAAAAAAAAAAGAAAAACACTTTATGAAGGTCACGTAGTGGAAGGAGTCTCCTTAACGCATGCAGTATTGCGTGGTAGAAGCGTAGAATCGCGTCAGGCGTCAAAACATGTAAACTGCGCAACGAGTAGGAGTTTTAAAGGTATATCCATTACAAAGAGCTCAGAAATAATTAATCATCATTAGCTGCAAAAGCATCAACAAAGTGAACAGCTGCGTAGGTTCGCGCGTTGCCTTACGGACGCGTAGTGGGCCCTTCGCTGATTCGAAAAAGGAAGAATTATGACGTAGTAGGCACTTAAGAACTGTACTTGCCGTAGGCATTCTAGGACAGTTTGAAACTGCCAATGTTACGCGCACAGTCGTTCGTTTCCTTACGGCACGGTTGAGGCATGCACCGAGAACCGAAGCCAGGCTAACATTTGTGAAGGCGATGCGCACGGGCTCGATTACGTTATAGTGTTGTACTCTTGAAGGCGAAGCTCAAATGTCCTCCAAGTTTTTTTTTTTTTTTTACCTTTATTTCACTAATCCTTCATTTCTTTGAGCCGTGATATCGGTGACTCGGCGCTGAAGGATCGAAACATTCACGTGAAGGGTGCAAGATGAAAGCAGCTAGTCACAGCAAGTATACGCTTCACAATCAGTGGCGCGCGTAATGTATATACGCACTTTAAATAGCGTGAAGTTGCAAAAAGAGTGGCAAAACATGCTGCACCTTTCTTGATTCCGCATTTATGATGTACGTGGCACACCGGCAACTTGCGAGGCGTCCTTTTTTTTTCCTTGCAGGGTGGGGTAAGCAACTGATTGCAGCGCGAACATGACACAAACGAAAACAAAAGAGCGCTCCGTGTCCTTTTTTGTGACTTCTTTTGTCGTCGTTGTCAGTTCGCGCTGCAATCAGTTGCTTCTATAACGATAAACCAACCAGCCCACTTTGAGACTCTCGGTGTGGCAAACAGGCGAGGCGTCGATAAGCGGAGAAACTGCGAGCAGTCAGTGGCTCCCCGCATACGGACACGGGTCTGAGAGTCGTAGAGCCGCTGAAGTGATGATACCGGTGATAACACGAAGAGACCGAGACACGATATTGGTCGCGATACGAGACCACAAACGCACAGTGTGGCTTTGACATTGAAAAGCGTCCCAAGCGCACGCTGGCCCGCAATGCCGCACGATCAAAACACACCAGTGGTCGTGAATGCACACACCGTTGCGTAGTAAAATGATTGCCTGTGCCACATCACTTAACATCATTGGAATAGGCAGATATATAGTTGATCGCTTTTTTTTTTTAATTTGTCTATAAACTCTGGCGAAGTAGTCCGAGCACTCGGAAATGAACAAAACGCTCATTGAAATCCGGCTTCCTCGCAGTCACTAAGTATTCCAATTTCACAGCAAATCTTTTTTACAGTATTCAGTTACTACGCGGAAGCGAGAATGGCAATGAGCGTTCCGGCTTTGCTTACATGTGTGCGAATACAAATAGAACGGCTTTCGATATATACTCAACTCGTATTCCGGTCGATATAATCATAATTGTTGGGGTTTAACGTCCCAAAACCACGATATGATTATGAGATACGCCGTAGTGGTGGGCTCCGGAAATTTTGACCATCTGAGGTTCTTTATCGTGCACCTAAATCTAAGAACACGAACTTCTAGCATTTTCGCCTCCATCGAAAATGCGGCCGGGGCGGGCCGGATTCGATCCCGCGACCTGCGGGTCATGCAGTCGAGCACCTTAACCACCAGACCACCGTGGCGGGTGTATTCCGGTCGAGCGATCGCTATTCGGAATTGTCGAATATGTTCGTTTCTATTCGAACATAAGGTTACAAAACTTCGGAATCGCTAACGTTTGAACAAAAAGGAATATTGCAGAACTTGAGTCTCGATCGAAAGAAAAAGAGCGATGGGAGCTCGCACGAAGACTGTTAGCTATAGGAAAAGCGAGTTAATGCAAATGAAAATAATTCATTACCAAACGAACTCCGCATCACCTTCTTAGGACGCTTCGTCTCGAAATCGTATAAGTATTCGATTCGTAATTCAAAGTTGGTTTTCGCTAACATTTGTGCTCCGTTCAAGTTCGTGTCCGCAGTGTGTATTAAATAAATTTTTTTTTTTTAAATCGTAAACGAAGCAGTTTCTCTTGCGCAAACACTAAAAAATGTGGACACGCGAAAGTGGCGCCGCGGGGCGTCTCAGCTCTCAAGCTATACAAAACATCGCCAAGCGCCATGAATAGCCAAAGACGCAAAGTGCACTCGAACACCTATCCTCCGCACCAGCTTGATTCGTTTTCCTTCCCTCCTGGCTTTCGCTTACTGTTTTGAAAATGCGCAGAGGCTGTTTTCCTTCGAAAATCGAAGCCGTCAGGCGGGAAGCTTCACTCACCCCATCGCGCAGAGAAAGAGCCGCGCAGAGGATCTGCGCACACAGCAGATTTCCAAGCTCGAAATAACTAGAGTTGTTCAACCGTTTCCGCGCAACCGAAGCGTACCTATAATTCCCCCGGCATTACGTTGTTTTAGCAGTACCGGCAATAGCATCGCTGCTTTAAAAAAAAGGTTAAGTGTTCCACGTTGAATGTACGATCCGCAAACGTTCCAGCTGCTCGAGTTGCTCGATGCGCAGGGTAACGTGCGGAATGATGAGAGGTCTTGCAGACTAAGTTTACCGACCACGACCGGTGCAATGTTTCCATACTTACCGCACGGTAAAGCAGCGCTGCTAAAACGCCCTATTGACAGAAACATAGTGTCACGACGACACATATTAGTCGGCGGTAACGAATGAGCCAATCAGACACAAATATAAACATGTCAGTTCTGCGTAACGTGTCCAATGGCTGTTGATAATGCTGTTTTCGATCGTTGTTGTAACATATGTTCAATATTTTCACAGCATATGCCCTTGCATAACATGCGAATGACACATACATTCCTGTTCCCTCTATATGATCAGTACGTACACAGCCAATTTATGTCAGTAACAACTGTTTTAGTATTAAAATATGCTCCATTATGTACGTATGCTTTCCTTTTTTGTCTGTGGCCATTCCTGCGATGTCTCGCTACGAGAAGGCAGCACGTACGAATACAAAAATAATATTACCACATTCTTCAAAAACGTTATTGATGCTCATTTCGTAGTGGTTGCCTATTACAAGAAAGAGCGGTTCCAACTTCCGTTTTTGAATGTCGCGCCTAGAACAGAGCGCTGGCGAATCAACGGGCCTTTTCTATCATCCTTGCAATTCTTAGCAGCGCAACAACCAAGAGGGGACAGAAGAGAGGAGACAGCTCGAGCGCTAACTTCCAACTGTTTATTTCTTCTAAGCTAAGAATTGTAATCATGTTATGTCATGTCATGGTGCTCCCAAATAGTGGGAAAACATCACGGCGGTGTCGCCGTTAGGACCTTTCTTTCTTTTTTAACACGGAAGTGTTTTATGCCGGGGTCCAACCAAGACTTCACCGACGTATTTCGGCCACGGATATGCGTCAGTAAAATACAGATGACAAAGAAAAATCAGAAGAAAAACTTTCGTTGACTTGGATGTCGAACCCGCGACCTCTCGGTCCGCGATTATAAGAGCCGAGCGCTCTAACTACTGCACCACCGAAGCTCATGTATGCGACTCCACAAACGCACCCTATATCTTATCTTACACCTCCCTTTCACAGTGACGCTGGTTCGCGGTAAAGCCCCTTGATTTTGAAAGTAGCGACACTCTCCTCCGCGCGCGCGTTTTCCTCCTGAATTCTTCTCGGATTTCTCCCCTCCCCTGGCCGGCGCGCTGCGCACGGCCCGCTGAACCCTCCACTGGCTCGCCGCAGCCGCATTAGAATCACTGCGCGCGCTTGTTTATTCGGCCTTTTGAAGCATTAAATGAGAATCTATCGCTTAAAAACCGTCGTGACGAAAGTGGGCTTCCGATAGGACATAATGACAAATATATATATTTTTAAGACGCTTCGATAAATGCAAGCGGATGCGTTTCGAAAAAAAAAAAAGAGTATACCAACTGGCGGCAGAGCGGTTTACTTCTCCGTCGCCGCTTCGGCTGTCCGTAACGCGAAGTTGTATTAAGCGCATGTAATGTATGCAGCAGAAAGTATAGTCGAAAATTTCGTTCCTAATTGTTGTCTTGATGAGCTCAAAGAAGGTAGCCAAGAAGAAACGTTTTGGTTTACTTGAATTGCTCGAAATGAGTGGGCCGGAAGCCTTTTTGTGCCAATACCGCTGTCAGACACGTACGCACGAACATATATACACATGCGCGTACACACGCAATACAGGCACGCACGCACACACACGATACACACGCACATGCCCATACACACACGCGCACACACGCGACACAGACACGCACGCATATACATACCCACGCACGTACACACGCGATACAGACACGAACGAACGCACATACACACACGCGCGCTAGACACGCACGCACATACACACACGCATATACTATTAAGTGATAGACACGCACGCATATAATTGCACACGCGATACAGACACGCGCGCCCATACACACATACGCTCGCGATACAGGCACGCACGCACGCCCGTACATACATGCACACGCGATACACGGACCCACATACATCCACACGCGGGTACAGTCGCGATAGACACGCACGCACATACCCACGCGCGGATATACACAAGCGCACGCACGTACAGGCGCACACATACACACACATACGCGCGCACACGCACATACGCACGCGCCAATACAGACATGCATACACACATACGTGCACGCACGCACAGGCGCGAAGACACGTACACAATTAAGCGCACGGAAACCATGGCGCACACATACACAAACCCACGCACACGCAGGCGCGCACATGCACTCGCACACACGCAAAAACACGTGCACACACGCACCTACACACGCAAACGCACACATGCACACATACAAACACGTATGCACCCGCACACACACGCCTGGAGGGTTCACGCCTGGAGGGTTCATGGCGTGCGCGAGCAACTAAAAGCGCGCGAAGTTTCCTTGCGCGCGCTTTGCGTGACGTCAGGGTCACCTGACTGGGAGGTATCGCGCGTCTCAGCCACTCAGCGTTGCGGATGTGCCGGCTCCACGAAAGAGAGGGTGAAAAAAGAGGAGGTTGACGGCGCGACGAGGGTGCGGCGGCGTGGATAAAACAGCGCTAACTACTGCCTCATGACGGTGGCCTCCGAGATTAGCTCCGGCAACGCGCTGTTGCTTGCCCGCTCGCCCTGTGAGAAATCACGGCTAGATGGGAGACATGACGCGCATCGCGTTTGCCTTCGCGTTTCTAGCCCGGCCGTGGTGTGATCTTTTTGTTCACTCTAACATTCCGCGGGACGGCGACTTTCACAAGCTCAGCGTCCAATCAGTGACACTCTTCTGGCTGTCACACCCACTATTCTACTACCGTTGTCACACCGCTTGCTCGGATTACGCTCTCCCCGTGCGAATGGAACGGCCTCAGCAACGGCGCGTTGCAGGAGCCAATCTCGGAGGCCACGTGATGACACTAATGAGCGCCGACAGTGAGCGCTTCGTAGTTTCAGCTTTCGGTCCAGCGGGAAGAAGCCTTCCCGCGTTCACATCTCAAGCTACGAACTCTGCCTCTCGCGTTCCTGAATCGCTGTGTGGTATGCGCATGATCACAGGCGTAGGCTATGCCCTATATTACTGGGGAGCGCACACCTTGGCGTTTCTCTCCTCAAATGACGACGCTTTGAATGAGTGCATATCGAGTACCAGTGTTATGTGCTTGCTAATGGCATCCTTGCGCGGGATTCGGCATATGCTGTGTCCGGGTGTACGTTAACTATTTCAGCCACCACAAGGGTTAAATCATGATCTTCAGGGTTAGTCGTCGGGATGGAGGTGTGCCACTCGGCGTAAACGTTGGTGCATGCACTTCAAACGGTAGCTGCCAAACACCAATAAATATTGCGCAAGCTCTTATACATTAATGTACAATGAACGATCAACTATGCTCCCGTGAAGACATGTTCACTTTCGTGGTATACCGATTCCTATGACGGAGGGATCAATCGTGTATCTTTTTTTTCTTTTTCTTCATATCTTACCATGCCTTACCAAGAGAGGCTCTCTCTTGCTATAACAATATGGTTGTTTAGAAATACATCTAAACTGATTTCGCTCTTTTAACGTTTATTTAACAAAAATACAAAAGGTGGGCCTCCCGCGGACACACATGCGTTGTAAAGTGCACATACGCGGAATATTAACGGCAGCAATGATTCACGGCGATTTCTTGCGGCACGAAGACACGAATGTAACAGCCGATACGCAGTGCAGCGAAGGGGACTGCGGGTGGACAGTCAGTGCGTCAAATATCGAACACGCGTGTTTCCAAGATGCCGCAGACATGGTTGAAACTAAGCATTTGCGGCGTGTGTTGTAATGAGTTTTCCGCATTACAAATAAGCTCGAGCTTGTGTGGTTTTAAGTGCGGCACGAGTTTTATTCCAGCCGCTATTTTCCAAAGTACAGCTGAATGAAAAAAGACGTGATACTATGAGTAAAGCTGGACTTCAATGTGTGCACAGATTTTGCCAGATGATAAAGCGGGAATAACAGGAACAAAATATGTGAACACTTTCTGCTGTATATTAACAAAAAAAAAAAACGTTCGTTCTTTATTTTTATTGTCTCGCATCTTGTTAGTGCAACAACATATGCTTGATTTCTACGATTGTCATAATTAACGCGCAATTAATGCAAGTTGGAAGTAACATATTGACCCAAGTACAAACTGGAGACGAATGTGCGCCGAGAGAAGACGGAATAAAATGCATGTTACCAGCGCATTTAACGCAATGCCTGTATTGAGAAAAGGAAGACCCCCCCCCCCCCCCCAGAAAGAAACAAGACGCAAACAAAGAGACCTTGTCTCATATTTCTTTCCTTGACGTCATCTTGTGCGTACGTAGCGTATACGTCCATCAGAGCACAACGAAATGAAGAAAAAAACGAAAGAAGCGGTGCCGCGCTTGGGAGACCCTACAGGTCACCGTGCTACAGGTTAAGCCAATCAACATTCCCTGGCCTCGCATTGTCTCGACGTATGCGTCGGCGTCCGATGCCCCCGAGCCAGCGCCGCTGCCGCAAAGCAGTTTCGAGGCGCGGACAAAAGGGGCCACAAAACAACAACGAGCGATGACAGAGGCCCATCAACGGCACAAGACGGGCGTCGCGTTCCGACACGCTCCTCACGGCCGCAAAGCCGAGGATGCACGGGATGATGACGGCATGCTCGGGCCCCTGCAGCTTCTTTGCGAAGCTGCATGTGTTTCGACACGCGGCATGCAAAGAGTTTATACGCTGGCTCCCATCGTGAATCTGGCTCTTTCGATCCATGCGCCGAGCGCAGGAGCGGAGCTGTGCGTGCCGGTTGTTGGGGCAGGGTAACATGAGCAACAATATTCCAATTCATAATTGTTGGAGTTTTACGTCCCAAAACCACCATATGGTTATGAGGGACGCCGTAATAGAGGGCTTCGGAAATTTTTACCATCTGGTGTTCTTTAACTGCTCCTAAATCTAAGTACACGGGCCACTTGCATTTCGCCTCCATCGAAATGCGATCGGCATTCGATCCCGCGACCTTATGGTCAGCAGTCGAGCACCGTGTCAAGTAACTATGTTCCAAGAAAGCGAACGGGAGGGCAGTGTGACGAAATGCGGAGGATTTGAATTAATGTTCCACCTGCAGGGCGCTGTCTACTTTTATTTGCGCTTTCGTTTATAATCTCTGTGCGTTTCAATTACGAATTAAGAACGGATAATAAGCTGCCCTTGGTTTCGCTGTCAGTTCCAATTATGCGGTTATAACATACAAGAAATCCAGCTCTTATTTTCTATCGTTGGCTGACTACACGCCCGATAAGGTGCCTGCTGTGCAGCATTACCTTGTTTAACGTGCGCTCAAAGCTCAGCAACTTTCCTTTCGCTCCAATGCGACCACGCATGGTGGCACGAACCAATAAGCGTGCGAAGGGTTTTCCACTAAGGTGGGGTTCTTTGGTAAAAACATTCAGTTTCGGGATTTTGCAATCACCTGATAGAGAATTTCTCTATCTTTCAGAAAATATATGCACACTTGGCCAGTAGCGGTTTCAAAAATAATGTTTGGTCCTTTTTCTTTCACACGTTGACAGGAAATGGACGTGTACCCCTACGTAATTTCTGCCTTTTTCTTAAAACAACATTTTTGGAGTTTGTACCTTTTCCCCGGAATTAACGGACACAAACAAACGAAAATTCTCACATACGTTAATTAGTAACCTTTACATAACTGGAACTACAATCAGTACATCGCTTAGGTGCATCTGCATTTTCTAGTGTAAAAAAAAATATTCTTATGTGGCAATTTTCCTACATCGACAAACGTAAAACAAAAACATAACACATCTATTTTTTTGTTGTACGCTCACAATTTTAGTTCCACTTCTGTAAACCGTTAGTAGCTACCTTTGTGCAAAATTCCACTGCTATGCATATAGGAAATCTTTAAAAAAGTACATATGAAGAAAATAAAAAAACAACAATAAAATAAACACTAAACATAATTTGAAACTAATTTTGAGCGCCAATGCAACCAGCGTCTACCTCAAAATACCTTGCAAATTTTATAGCCATAGCTTTCATTACCACTTCTGTACAGCAAAATTTTTTAACTCACTTTCAAAGTCTCGCCCCACCTTAAGGGAGGCCAAGTTTCATCGCAGCCCTGATCGACTACAGTCAAAACACAACTGATCGACAACTCGAAGCATAATATGGTGACACCGCGATTATATCAAATATACGAGAGCACAAAAGTCGCAAGCGTGTCCGATGCGACCTCTCCATGTTTATTCGTCGCGTGCGACAAAATCCACCTTATCACGGTTTCCAAGGGCAGCTGCGGCGTTCCAGTGGTCACGTTCCTCGGCCGTATGGTGACCCGAAAGACGCGGTTTCGATCCCGGCTGCGGCGGTCGCATTTTGATCGATGAAGAATCCCCAGTGGTCGAAATATTCGGAGCTCTCCACTACGGAGTCTCTCACAGAATGAGTCGCTTTGGGACATTAAACCCCATAAAACAACCAGCCATAGTTTCCAAACAAACATCACATAAGGTAATCAATGTCTCGAATAGATTGCTGTATCGAATACACGAACAGTACGTGTTTTCATTAACAGAACGCGCAAACCAAACTCGGACATGTCCGAGTGCACGCCGCTTGCGAATCTGGTCCGCGCGGGGCAGACTGTGAGTGATTGACAGGTGGCATGTCGAGCAAAACACGTTGCTTCACAACTGTAATTGGTTGCGGCCAGAAACCCGTACGGAGCGTAAGAATTTAATAGCGCTGTCCAGAGGGCTGTATTGTATATGTATGCACACACGAGCGCTCGCAGTCGTTCAGTGACTTATACGTCCTTCCATCAATGCATGCGATGTGTATGTGTGTGTACATTATATATATATATATATATATATATATATATATTATATATAAGGCACACACACTCATACACATCGCATGCATTGATGGAAGGACGTATAAGTCACTGAACGACTGCGAGCGCTCGTGTGCGCATACATATACAAAATTATACATTATATATATATATATATATATATATATATATATATATATATATATATATATATATATATATATATATATATATATATATATATATATATATATATATATATAGCCCCCCTGCAAGATTGAACGAGGGCCTGGTTTCAACACTGCTTCGAAACGAGGCTGGCCACTCGAGCGATGAGGAGGCCGTGGTAAACGAACGTTGCATACACAAACACACATGGTGGAGCCCTCAACTATACAGCTGCCAGAAAAGAAAGCGATTCCGAAAGAGACGCGTTGAAATTGACGTGCCGCCCCCGCCGGAGACGCCAAAACATACACTCGCGTTGTGTATATACAGTGTATAAAAACCAGCACAACCGTGCCACTTCGGCGTTCCAGAGTACAGATATAGCGCTGCAGCTCCTTTTCGCAAATGCGGGCACAGTGCCAAAGCCCGGCGTATGCGGTGCAATACTGCTCCGCTGCTGGGAGAGAAAGCAAAGGCTAGTATATTAGGGTGAAAACAGAGTTTCTTACGAAAAAAGAAAATTCTTTCAAAAAAACTGTAAGGTGCAGAGGACGTCCATAAATGTTAAAATTACGATAACACACAGTAAATTAACAAAGACCTACGAATATATTTTAATTATTTACTCCACAGTACATATTGCAATTGACACTGTTGTCTATGAGCTTGCGAGGCACATCCACTTGGAATGGAATGCGAGGGCGGCGTGCATTTTCAGATATGCGGCATCAAACTTAGGGTGAACATGTATACTGTTCTTGCAGTTACTTTAGTAACAAAACGCAGACTGCGGCAGTTTCACGTATTGCAGGGAAGAAAAAGTAGAGCCTAACACGTAGATCTGGACTTGACGAGCGCCTGGGCGTGGAATCCGTCAACTTCGCACTGTTTGTTCATTTCTTTTTCTTGCTGCTCATTATGTAAATAGGTTCCTTCAGCCTCCTCTGCTCCATTCTCCATCACATGCACTCACCACACTGACCGTCCTCAGCAGATGCAGATGGGCATACACGCTACCGGTATTTTTATCGTCGCTGTGCTTCTGTCCACTTTGATAAAAGTAAACAACCGCTCACTACTAAGCCTCATGCGCAGCAGCACAGCGTCAGGTCATGCACAGCTGCGCAGAAGCGTAGCTTTACTATTTTTTTTCCCGGGAATGGGGTGAGGGGTGTTGTTTTGTGGAAGCCGACGCAGCTGCGCTTTGAAGGGGCACGCACAAAATAGATCCCTGCTGTGACGAATCAAAATTTACGCAATGCTCTTATCAGAGCACTAGGACAGGTTGTCCTGACCTCTTGTATAGTGTCCGCGTTTGCACGCATATCTTCCAAAATGAATCCTCATCAATTAACTATCTCAACTTTCTCATTCTAAAGTTGAAGAAGGTTCTCGGTTGTAGAGGGTGGGACGAGCGCATATCACAGCTAGAGGACGTCGATTATGTGGGCTGCCGCAGGAAACATGACGAGAACAACGCAACTTTAATAACACAGACGCAGACAACCGACACACACACACACGCGAGCGCTGGTGTGTTTCCGTCTGTTCCAAGGCTGCCCAATTTTTTTAACACGAAAGTGTTTTATGCCGGGGTCCACCACGGCTCCGCTGACGCATTTCCGTCACGGATATGACGTTGTAAAATATAAAGACTAGCATATGGCAAAGAAAAAACTTGAAGAAAAAGTTCCGTCACCTGGAATCGAACTCGCGACCTCTCGATCCCCAGCGCACAGCGCGAAACGACTCCGCCACAAACGGCATGTTCTTCGTCATTCTAACGGCGTGCTATTTATATACACCATTTGCCAGTGTCGGTACTCAGAGATCAGGGTACATCAGTGTATTTCCGTTATCACTAGCGAGATGGCGCGAAGGGCTCGAAGAGCGCGCTTTAAATGTCGTCGCCCCCCCGCGTTGAGATGAGCGTGTGTCTCTACAGGGCGTGGTCGCTCCTGCGCGCGCGCTTATCTTGTACGTCTTGCGCTCTCGCCGCAGGTTTGCGTTCAAGTTACAGAGAGCACGAAGGTCATTTCGCTCACTGCAGCGGCCGCTTTCGCGAAAGGAGCGCGCTGCTCACAAACAAATAAGTTACAACTGTGACAGTTCGCGCTCATCCTGTGTATACTTGTGCGTTCGTTTCGTGCGTACTCCTTTGTATTTTACCAGCGCGCTTGAACTGTCGAGCTGTGATAGCTGTTATTCGCGCTCATCCTGTGTATGTTCGTTCCGTGCGTCCTTTCTCCTTGAGCAACGCGTTGGAAGTTTCGAGCTGCTTGCCGTTCTTCGCGTGACATTACAACTTGTTGCTATAGCATTCATTCCTTCGCCCTCGGGGCGAAACAATGTACAACAAACGCTCAACTACGTCTGTGAAGACACGTTTTACTTTCGTGTTATACCGATTCCTATGACAGACGGATCAACCATGTTTTTTTATACCACTTCGTTGTACAACTTCGCCCAAATGCTGCTCTGATGGAATGATGGAATCTGGTGGAATCCGAACTACAACCGTGCGGTGAGGAAAGCAGGCTAAGTGAATGCGTCGTTGCAGCGACCAAAAGCTATGCAAGGTTCCCTCCGTAGCAGTATCCCACATGTCGATAACAAAGTGAAGCCGGTATTTGGGGTTGCCAAGGTAAGTCTCCTGGAGGGTGAACCAAAAAAAGGGGGAGGGGGCGAGCGCGTCCCTGTACCCCCGTGACAGTTCAACATATAGTAATGGTATGCAAAATATTCGCCCCACAAGAGCCGCAGGTAAGGTCCACTATCCCGAATACAACACGTGAGCTGCAGGGGCATGCGACGGAGTCGAGAATTCTGAGCACGCGTGGGCGTCGGCAAACGAGGATCTGAGTGCGCCAGCCATTCTGAATGGCGCCCCATCGGAATCCGTAACTCGGCATTCTTAAGCGAGGCCGTTATCTCGGTTGTATACTAATTCAAATATACAGCGCACTTGATCGCTCGGTACACGAGGACGATAAAACCACGGAAGAGCAGGCCTATATAAGGGCCAGCAACAAGCGGCCGCAAAGCTACACTCTAGCAAAGCGGTCCTAATGGAACCGCAGCCACGCGATGCGTCCGGTAGCAGCAGCCGTTGCCGAAGATTTATAGAAGCCGAGCCCTTTCGGTCGATTAAGATAGGAGGAGGCACAACCCGCAGCGCGTACTACTGATACTGCCGCCCCGCAATCGCGATCCTCCATCTGCGGACATAAATTTTCAACGACGCTGCCGAAACACGTCCGTGACGCGGCGCTAACACGCCGTAAAGCGATCACGCCGTCGATAAGAGGACGACGAGCCCCCTTCCCCCCCCCCCCCCCCCCCCCCCCCCGGCACGGACTGCGGGTGGTTTAACAGACGCACGCTTCCTGCAACACCGCGCGCATGCTTGTCATGTCTAGGTCATGTCGAGACTGCAGCGCCACTTGCGACTCTGTCCGCCATTCGGAAAGGGCATCGCCAATGAAGAGGAACGGAAGAAAGAAAGAAATAAACACGGGAGTCCGAGACATCTCCGCGAGAGCGCATTACCAGCGACACTCACTTCCTGGAATTCGCCGCGATGTGTACGGAACAGCAGGGCGTTGCCGGGTGCGATAGACGGCCGCGGCCGAGCAGGAGCCAGCCGACGAAGATGTACAGAGTTAAACGAAAACGAAACAAAAGATGAACGATTGAAAATAATGAGCGTATAGACCGTGGCGGGGGTACATTTTTTTATCATTACTTTTAATCACCACCGCCGAAGCGTCGCGACGCAGCGGGTGCCACTCCGTGGCTAGCCCAGCAGCGAAGAGTAACGCTTTGGCGGGGCTTAGTTGTGTGCAGCACACGCGGAGAGCACGGCGATGCCAGCCTCGAATTTGCCTGCAGCGACAGACGCCACAACGTCCCAAAAGCCTTTGCCAAGTTCTCGCATTATATGATTTTGCGTTCTCGTTCATATTTGCAATGTTACGACATTAGGTGTCACGTATATTTTCCTCTTGATGACCAGTTTTTAAATTTCAGTCACTTGGAAATGATCGTCAGCGGTTCGACAGTTTCACAACCGTTGGTATTCTGTCTGCAAAATTACCAGCACGTCACAATAGAAAGTCTCAAGTTGTGTGGCGCTGTACGAACGTGTTCTGCGTTTTTACAAGCGCAAGCAACAACAAACACGAAAGCAAACAAAACGTCACCCGTTGCCTATTACCAATACCCCCGGTTGCGACGTGTTTTCTTAAACTAATTTGGCCCAAAGAACTCCATCGCCTGCCCGAGTTTTATGCTGTAAGAAAAGGCGTAGAAAGCAAAGGTGTAAATAGCGGTCTTCTTGAGTGCAGCGCGAAAGGAACAGATAGCACGAAACTCCACACGCAAAGAGTAGGCGGTCCACTTGTGCATTTTTGGTGCATATGGCGCGTTTTTGCAAAAGTGCTGCTTTTGCAGCTGCTTTGCAGATTTCGTGCGTGAAGTGCCTGACTATCCGGCACTTTTATAATGAAACATCTGTATTGCCTAAAAAAAAAAAAAAGACACGCGGCATAAATAGCGCGAAACTATACTACTTTTCATACATCAGGTGCAACGCTACGGAAGCTAGCGAGACTTCTTGCTGTAGACGCGCTCGCACTAAGAAATAGTACAGTGAATTTACCACCCGTAATGTGGTTTTTTTCGTTCATGGGCTGTGTAATAAAAGAAGGTGATTTGTGTCCAAGAAATAAACGAACCCTGTTATTTACACTGTTGTCGATAGTTTGTTCTGGATCGCTCAGCGTCTCTTTCTTTTTTTTTTTTTTTTTTTGCGTCATAGCCTCCGCGATTAGCACTGGCAGCGCGCAGCCGGCACTGATCGCGGAGGCCAAGCAGAAGACACGCGGATTTACACATTTTGCTGGCCGAACTTCTTGCATAGCTTCCACAGCGTTGCACCTGATGTGTGAAACGGAGTATGAATCTCCTTATACTCCGATGCCGCAACACGTGTTCAAGTGGAAGTGGAGTGAAGGCTGAGAACTAACCCTGTCACCACTGCAGGTCTAGATTTCGGTTCAGCATTGTCGAGCCATCGTGCAAGGGCCATAACCGCTGAACAAGCAAGGTTCCTTGCCTGTTTCTCTATCCTTTTTTTTACTCCACTCAGCTAACGCAAGTGTCCGCTAGAGCGAGTGTTCCGAACCTGCGACTTTAGTGTTCAACATCAATAATTAATAGCGCAGCCATGTAGCGCGCAACCACTGCCGGCACATGTGGATAATCCTGCCGCAACTGCGGGCGTTTCGCATTATCCGCAGTTGCTTCGCTGAAATGTGCAATATTTGCAGGCTCGAAAAAGCTCATAGACTCCACAGGTCGTTGCCGCCTTGTTGCATCGTCGCATCCTATAACCCGCCGCGCCGCGTCCCACATTCTAAGGATACAGCTTTATCGCTGGTGCATTGCGCTAGCAACAGCACAACGCTCTTCATCGACGAGGAACTGCACATGTGCTCCTCCCTGCATCGCTCTCCACGACAAGCGAGTCATTTCATATTACATTAACGAGATTATAGCTCGAACTTATGTGCCATCAGTTTATCTTTTATACGTATGCATATAACGAGTTTAGAGAACACACGTGTCACGCGAAGTCGTCGTGTTTTGTTTTCTGCGTGCTTCTAAAACATTCACGTAAAAGTGAGAAGAGAGGATAACACCACCCCTCCTCCTCCTCTGCCCTCCCTCGGCAAGTTCATCCTGCGCAGCAGATAAGCCGGAAAGCAAACGCCACAGCTGCGCAGCGCCTGCACCATGCGACCGACACTCTCGCTCGATCCCAGGTTTTCATGCCACGCAATAGCATTTCCCGCAGGTGCACTGTGATCCCGTGCCCGCACCCTTTCCTTCTGTATATTCTTGCAACCAGTGGGCGCGGTCGCAAATATGCGCAATATTCACGAACGTCACAGTCACAGGACCTCGCCAAGCGGCCCCATGACACGCCTCTATGCAGTATGCAATCGCATCTAGCAACTAGAACAAGGCAGGCAATCTAAACAAGGTCGCGAGCTTCGCTTAAGCTTGGCGCCCGCAAGCAGGGGAGGATGCCACTCTCCAAGTATAAGGTAAATCACACAAACAAAACGTTCTCGAAAAACCTGCTTCTGCATCGACCAATACATCATAGCGACCTTGTGTCCTATAGCTGCGCTTCCGTTATTCTTCAACGCACTAATTTTGTTCTTTTGTTTCTTCCCCCTCGTCTAATGAGTCTTGCCTTTCGGGAAACGGTGCAAAAAAAAAAAAATGCGGAAAGTTTGCATTAAGTCGTGCAAAGCTTAGCACAGCGAAGCACGGGCCCGTCGCCGCTCGCTGGGCAACCTATAACTCTATTTCTCTACATTTCTCTATAGAGCTGGGCGGCCTTCCTTGCTCCTCTTTAGTTCTTTCTTTCTTTCTCCCTCTCTTTCTTTTTCTCTCTGTTTTTTTTTTCTGTCTTTTCTGTCTCTGTTTATTTATTTATTTCTCTCTCTCTCTCTCTCCATTTTTCTTTCTATTTCTTTATATTTCTTTCCTATCTTTGCCTATCTCTCTATTTCACGCTTGCTTCTTCCTTCTTTATATCTATTTTTCCCTCTCTCTCTCTCCATTTCTTTCCTTCTCCTTTTGCATTTCTTTCTCTCTCTTTCTCTCATTCTTTCAGTGCTACGCTTTACTCTCTCCCCACCTCCTCACCATCACATCTCTCTTCCTCACTCTCACTTCTCTTTCTGATCCCCCTTGCTACACTATATTACACAAGGCTATGCTATGCTCTGCTAGCGTGCCTGGACAGCCGAGTGCTTGCCTTCGGATAGAGGGTACGCGGGTTCGAATCCCGCCTCGAGAAGAATTTTTCCCCTCTCTCACTTTCTTCTTTCTGTCTCTCTGTACTCGTCCTCTCACTTCATTACAGGGCACGCCGGAGAAATCGGCGCACGTGTTCTGGAAGCGACGCAGAAGAGGACGAGGATGAAGAAGAGGACGTGGACAGAGCGTGCCGGTTCACGATGATCATAATTTCCGTTATCGACAGACAAATCGCGGCGAGCTTCAACGGCTTCGCTGTTAGAACAGTGCCTCAAGAGTCCCTTCAGGTCAGTGAAGCCTGCGAGATGGACACGCTGACATTTCGAAGCCCGTGGCAGCTTTGCAGGCTTGTCTTCATACAACGACACCCGCGTCAATCCATACTGCGTAGTGCGAGACTCAAAACGCAGCCTCCGAGATCGCAGCGGCGCTATCTCGCAGGCCACGCACCAAGGTAGGAACGTTGCTTACAGGATATCAGAAGCGCTAGCGTAGCCAGAAAGTCTGTGTTGTTTTTGTTTTGTTTTGGGAACATACCGAAATTATGGTTCAACCATAATTCAGGTATGTTCGTGCTTGCGTTTGTATGTGTGCATGTATATGCATGCATGCAAAATTTAAGAATTTCGGGGGTAGGGGGGGGGGGTTCCATCGACCCTTACCCGACCCCTGGCTACGCCAGTGAGCAGAATGACGTGCACACTCGCTATATAAATTATATATAGGCTTAAGTACAGCACAATGAACACGATGTCTAACGACTCTGCTGTTCGAACGCGTTGAATGAACACCACGAACAGACAGGCTATCAGGATTACTGGACCTATATGTGATCGCCGAAGAGAAGAACTGGTCAATGCAGTCTACTGCGCATGTTATGAACTGAACGAAAGCGACCGTGAAATACTTGTGGCAAACTGGGGCTAATTAACGCGCCAGGGAAAATTTTACAGCGCGGGGAAAACACGAACGGAGGAAGAGAGGCAACACGGACTAGACGGCACCCGCGACACCCACAATCAGAATGTCGTTGTGTTCAGAAGCTGAGATATGCTTGCTAGGCAGATTGTAGAAGCGGCCGAGATCGCTCGTCAGGGGAAGCATGTATGATCAGCATGCCTTCCGTCGATATACACAAGAAGGATCTGGATTCTCTCTTCTATGCGGATCCACTCGTTAGATAATGCTTTAACCTTGTCACCAGTTTTTTTTTCTATTTTTATGTGCAATGCTTGTCTCTTAATTCGTGTGGCGTAGCGCACCACGACAAGGACAGAGAAGAGGGACGCACACACACTGCGCTGTGTGTGTGCGTCCCTCTTCTCTGTCCTTGTCGTGGTGCGCTACGCCATACAAATTATGAATCCCAACCAACTAGCCCGGCAACGTGCCTTAGCTTGTCTCTTGCGCTTTTTTGCGCAGTTTTCCAAATTTCTCCACTACTTATATGCGTATTTTCCGAAATAAAGCTTAGTTGGAAGATAGCGTTAGGGCGTGTCGCCTCCCTCGGTCCGTTCGTGTTTTTCTGCGCTGTAAAATTTTCCCTGACGATGAATTACCAATTAGCCCAAACGCTGACGTTAACCATTAATGCACAGCTAAGTACAATGCACTCGACCGTTCTTGGATCGCCCCTGTCAAGAGGTGACCAACGACACCAGGATCGCAGCCGCCGCGACGTTAACGTCAGTACCGATAGAACCATAGAGGTAATCTACACTGGCATACATAAATGAAATTGAACAATCGATTTACCGTCACTTCCGTTTATAGAAAGCAAATTTGCACGATTAAACCATTGAATAACAGTGCATTAAGTGTATTAAGTTATTAAGTGCATTAATAATTAGCGATAGATATCGCAGATATACCCGCCATGTGGTCTAGTGGTTATGGTGCTCGACTGCTCACCCGCAGGTCGCGGGATTGAATCCCGGCCGCGGCGGCCGCCCGCGTTTTCCATGGAGGCGAAAATGGTTGAGGCCCATGTACTTCGATTTAGGTGCACGTTAAAGAACCCCAGGTGGTCCAAATTTCCGGAGCCCTCCACTACGGCGTCTCTCATAATGGTTTTGGGACGTTAAACACCAACAATCATCATCAGATAACGCGGATAATTCAAAACATAAAAGTTCAACCCAGGATTTCTAAAGAATGCGAGGTTATAGACGCTACGTTAGGCTTCTCGCGCGTGAATCATAATTTTCAGGCAGCACGGAGGTTCAGCGTTATATACTCTGGGTGCAGACACAGCGGATAGCGCTATTGCTATGCAAAGTTCAAGAACGGAAGCGAGGCGAGAACCTCGCAACTCTGCGTGAACGATCTCATGCATATACCACGCGTACGCAATAATATCGTATTATCATACGAGAATACCCCCAAAGAGACTAATGGGTTGGTATCAGATTCCTGAATATGTGTAATATATGTCACGTGAGGTTAGTTATTGCTATAAGAGCGGCCCACATGGAACTGCTCGCTCCAACCGGTGACCCATCTGCGCGCTCTCAAACTGAAGAATAAACAAACAAGGGCCGCTTCCATGCATTCAGAAAGGACGCCACGTTCTCCCTTCGAAGCCGGAACGCGCAAGCGCGACAGAGCGTCATTAATTTGAAGGCTTCGTGGCAACACGTCGAGTACAGCCAGCGCGAGCGATGGCTAAAAATCTCGGCGAGTCACACAACGCGGTGTTTATTTGAAGACACTTGACGAATGGCTCGACGCTGTTTGCCAAAACATGATTGCAGAGTCGGCCATTCGTCTGCATGCGTCAGCCCTTGGCTGAGTGATGAAGGCTATGCAGGGGAGAAGGTCAGCGCTTGCCTCTCGCGAAGACAGCGAGCCGCAAAGGCCTTACATCACACACTGCGAAACTTGGCGAGTGTTACTGCATACGCCGACCGCGCTTAGGCGACTAGAACGCACACTTGGCGATCCAACATATATACGCGAGAGACGGCCAGTAGTCTTTATTTATCACAGAACCCACTGCTCCTGAGGGCATTACAGGGGGCGGGGGGTACAATATTTCAATACAGAATACAGATACGAACACTTCAACAATACAATAAAAAGGCAATTCATTGTACACTTACGTAGTGGACGACGGGAGTACACACAATCTAATGTAGGCTCGCAATACCGTTTCATACTTATACAAGCGCGCGAGTACACTAATGCAGACCCTCCAGATAACTTAAAAGTGCATCGTGTGAAGTAATTTCTGCTACATCTGAAGGCAGTCTATTCCACTGGACCATATATCGTCCTGGGAAAAACAGACATTTTTAAATGCGTCAGTCCTGCAGTTTATTTCCTTTATCTTATTTGAATGATCCAGCAACTGTGAAATGTAATCCAATTTGCAAAAGTATCGCCGGGGGCCCAGACCTATTCGATTATGAAATGTGTTGTGAAAAAGTTTCAACCTCAAATATGCCCTTCGTTTGTGTAAAAGTTCCCAACCGAGGGTTTCTTTTGCTTTTGAAATACTAAAATTTCTGGTAAAATCGGAGCACACAAAGCGAACAGCCATGTTTTGGATTCTTTCTAAATTGGACACGTCACATGCCTTCCACGGATCCCACACAGCACAAGCGTATTCTAAGATAGATAATAATAATGATAATAATAATAATAATATCTGGTGCTTAACGTCCCGAAACCACGATATGATTATGAGAGATGCCGTAGTGGAGGGCTCCGGAAACTTCAACCACCTGGGGATCTTTAACGTGCACCTAAATCTAAGTACACGGGCCTCAAACATTTTCGCCTCCATCGAAAATGCAGCCGCCGCGGCCTGGATTCGATCTCGCGACCTTCGGGTCAGCAGTCGAGCGCCATAACCACTAGACCACCGTGGCGGGGCAAATCTAAGATATATCGGACGTTGGACATGTATAGCTGTGTCTTGATCTCAACTGGTAACTTTTTTGCGTTTGTGCGCAGGAAACATAGAACAGGCCGTGCTTTATTTGTGACGTGATTGATGTGACGGCTCCAGGAAAAGTCAGGTGTAAAATATACACCAAGATGCTTGTGTTCCTGAACTGATAGCAGCCTGATTGAATCTACAGTCTAAAATGAGTCATGGTGGGCATTTTTCCCAGTGAAACACATATGCACCGGTTTTTTTTTTATTATTATTATACGTACGCCACTCCCCACACCATTCATAGACACTGTCGAGATCGTTTTGAAGCATACTGCAATCACGGGAGCTATGTATAATTCTGTACAAAGCACAGTCGTCGGCAAATAATTTGATTTGTGATGAAATACTGGAACAAATGTAATCTATGTAGACGAGGAACAATAGCGGACCCAGGGGCACGCCAGAGGACACATCAACTTCCCGGGATGTCTTGCCATTATTAACGGCCTTTTGCCTTCTCAAATTTAAATACTCGTTTACCCATTTCAAAACCGTATCGTTCAAATATAAATACTCGTTTATCCATTTCAAAACCGTATCGTTCACATTATACATTTTTAGTTTTGCAATCAATAATGAGTGTGGTACAACGTCAAAAGCTTTTTTAAAATCTAGGAACAGGCAGTCAACTGAGAAACCCTTATCTAAAGCGCAGGACAAGTTGTGTGCCATTTCAAGTAACTGTGTTGTACAGAAAAAACGACTACGAAAGCCGTGCTGTTGATCATTAGGTAAGGAATGCGTGTTCATATGAGTCATAACATTGGTAAAGAGTACATGTTCAAGCATTTTACATGCAACACTTGTCAGTGAAATGGGCCTATAGTTTAATACACTGCTTCGCGGTCCACTCTTGTGGACAGGCACAACGTTAGCAAGTCTCCAATCAACGGGTAATGAAGATTCGTCTAAGGACTTAGTGGAAATGACGCACGGGTATTTAGATACTTGACGAGGGCACAAAGAAAGCAATGCAGGCGACAAACCATCAGGCCCAGTGGCTTTAGAGGCATTCATGGATTTGATACTAGCCTCTATTCCATGCTAGTCAATCACTACATCGCTCATTTGTTCCGCCACGACCTCAGTGCGTCATGCGAAAGTGTCAGTCATGTTAACACGAAGGGTGTACACAGAAATACAAAAAATGCATGAGATAAAGCACTCAGCTTTTTCGACATCGTTATGAATGGTGGAACCGTTGCTATCAAGGCCGGAATCGATAGGACATCTTTGCTGTCTGTTTTAAAGAATTACCACAGCTCCTTTGGGTAGTGTGCGCACTTGAAGGTAGTAGTATGTGTACTTGGAAAAGCAAGCATTTTATGCGGCCTGCGGACTACACGCATTTAATTTTTGTAGTCAGGCGAGCATAACTTAATGAACCCACGCATTCGGTCACAATGCAATTGTTAACACAAACGAATAACGGTATCTTTTTTGTAAATGTCAGATTTGGCATCAAAAGTGCAAATATTTTGCCAGCCACGTTTCGATGGAGGCGCAATGCTTGAGACCCCATGTAGGGTGATTCCACTAGAGATCGAACATGCCTGTCCGGTCGCAATTTTTGTTTTGCCTGGGTTTTTTATATGTTATGTGGGCACATTCAAAGTGCATGGAACTGAAAATTTTATTTCCAAGAAACGCTCCCAGCGCGCCAAAAAAATATTTGAAGGTGGCGGCGCGGGCCTCCTGTTTTTGCTCACTGCAATGTTTTCGGATTTCACGGCCGAATTTAGCACGAACTAAAAATGATGTGTCGAATTTTATTTATTTTTTTGATGGTTTTAATACGCATTACTGTGAATGACATCCACGGTATTTTTATGCTGTCCTCAAAAAGAAGAAAATGTGAAAAAATGGCAAACACGGCCGAAATCAAAAAAGGGTCCTAAGTGTGAGGCGCCTTGGCGCCTTTGCTATTTCAAACAGAGACTTGAAAACAATGTCAACTATAAAAAAGAGCCTTTGCAACAATTGTACGGAAGATCATTTTCCTACGGGCAGCGCAAAAAAAGAAAAAAATAGTTAAAGAAGCGAGTTTTTTCAAAAAAGTACATTTTCAAAACATAAAAAAAAACTCCGGTCTCAATTTTGACAACAATTTTTTATCGAAGAGCGCTTATGTCAGTGAACACACGGTTTTAATATCATATGTCCTCATTTGCTTTGTTTACGAGATATAACTGGCCAAAATGACCCTTGCTGTGTGTGCTCACTTCAGTGCGACTGATGGTTGTTATTAGCTTGCATTGTGCGTAAATCGCAGTTTTAATTATTCGGCTGCAGCAAAACAGCAGCCCACTTTTGCACACGCTAGACACAAATAAAATCTGAGAACACATTTTTCTTGACGAAAAGCCACCAGAGCAAGGTTTTGCTGCAGCAGAATAATTAAAACTGCGATTTACGCACAATGCAAGCTAATAACAACCACCAGTCGCACTGAAGTGAGCACACACAGCAAGGGTCATTTTGGCCAGTTATATCTCGTAAACAAAGCAAATGAGGACATATGATATTAAAACCGTGTGTTCACTGACATAAGCGCTCTTCGATAAAAAATTGTTGTCAAAATTGAGACCGGAGTTTTTTTTTATGTTTTGAAAATGTACTTTTTTGAAAAAACTCGCTTCTTTAACTATTTCTTTCTTTTTTTTTGCGCTGCCCGTAGGAAAATCATCTTCCGTACAATTGTTGCAAAGGCTCTTTCCCATAGTTGACATTGTTTTCAAGTCTCTGTTTGAAATAGCAAAGGCGTCAAGGCGCCTCAAACTTAGGACTCTTTTTTGATTTCGGCCGTATTTGCCATTTTTTCACGTTTTCTTCTTTTTGAGGACGGGATAAAAAAAAGCGTGGATGTAATTCACAGTAATGCATATTAAAACCAGCAAAAAAAATAAAATTCGACACATCATTTTTAGTTCGCGCTAAATTCGGCCGTGAAATCCGAAAACATTGCAGTGAGCAAAAACAGGAGGCCCGCGCCGCCACCTTCAAATATTTTTTTGGTGCGCTGGGAGCGTTTCTTGGAAATAAAATTTTCAGTTCCGTGCACTTTGAATGTGCCCACATAGCACATAAAAAACCCAGGCAAAACAAAAATTGCGACCGGACAGGCATGTTCGATCTCTCGTGGAATACCCCTGTAGTTATATCTGGGTGCACGTTAAAAAACACCAGGTGGTGAAAATTTCCGCAGCCCTCCACTACGGCGTCTCTCATATAATCATACCGTTGTTCTGGGACGTAAAACCAAAACAATTATTATTATTTCCCAGTGCTCATACAGATGTAATATTTATTACGCCACGCTGTGGTAAAATCGCGCGCACACGCATGCACACACACACACACACACACACACACACACACACACACGCACGCTCTCACACACACACGCAAAATTGTTTCATAAAACTCACAGATTTCTAGCGGAGGTAACAATGGCCTTAAAGAATATGTTGGTGACGAAAAGAAACAGAAGAGATCAAAAGGATTTGACAGGTACAGTGAAAAAAAAGTTGCGAATATCGGGGGAAAGGGGGAGGAGGGGAGTAATTCGGACCTTGCACACTCCACATGAGAGCGACGTAACAATCCGAACACACGGATAGCGCGCTGCGACCGCATTTACAGAGCGCCGGGTACAGTGTGCCCTAGCGCGTATACCGTTAATAATAATATCTGGGGTTTAACGTCCCAAAACCACGATATGATTATGAGAGACGCCATATCGGAGGGCTCCGGAAATTTCGATCACCTGAGGTTCTTTAACGCACGTGCACCTAAACTTAACTGCACGGGCCTCAAACATTTTCGTCTCCATGGAAAATGCAGCCGCCGCGGCAGGGGTTCGATCCCGCGACCTCGCGTATACCGTTACGAAAGCGTAAAGAAAACCACGTATACGCCGAAGGGGGGGGGGGGGAGTTAGACGCAGTATGTTACGTAGCACACGACCAATTTGTGCGCCGAGCAAAGCGAAGCACCACAGTAAAACGCTATGACAGAATGCGGCGCGTCGTTTATTCTCAGAGGTGGAGGAAAGGATCAAACACTTCCGTCCAGCTCTCGATTCTCTTACTCGATACATCGCAGCCAGCCGCAATTTCCGTTCGTTCTCGCCGCTAGGTCACGCGAAATTATGCGCGCCATGGCTTGGCCATTCGCCCTTTGGCGCTTCCACCGTCGGCATTGCTCGAACCGGCTGCAAGGCACGCACACGCAACGATACAAACATAGGAACCTCGTCTTCAAAACTGGTTTCAGTCGAGAATCGCTTCGTGCGTAGCGCATAACTGCACGTATACGCACGCACGCGTACTATACAAGCGACGCACATACGCCATGGACACGTGCAGAGCGCGAATAACATCGAGCGTCGTCCAGCCGAAGAAAAGGCAATTATGCGCGCGCAGTTATGCAGAGAGAGAGAGAGAGAGAGAGAGAGAGAGAGTGCGTATATGATCCATTTGCATCGCGAGGAAACTGCCTGGAGCTAAAGGAGCTCTGCGGCCGGTTTTGCTTGGCGGCGCTATACGAAGGCGCAGCCGTCGCATAACGGCTCACCGACCGCTGACACGACGCATGCAAAACAGCCGGATAGAAAGAACAGAAATAAATTCAACCCCGACAGATGCGATCCATCTCTCTCGCAGTCTAGTGAAGCGGAAAGGCGACAGGGTTGCATTTTCTATCGTTTGACCCCCATTCCACCGCGCGTGACTGCGGACGACGGAACAGTGAACATTCGATGCTGAGGCCAGCGAAGCAAAATTTATTTTTTGCGCAGATGTTAATGTGTCAGTGTGCGTTGAAGCGCGGAAGCCTGCAAGACTGCCCTTTTTCTGCTTCTTCACTCTCATTCGTGCACGACCTTCAGCTCTCTGTGGCTCCGCTTTCTCAAACACCTTCCGCGACAAAAGCATTCACAGGTTCAGCCGCAGTCGACGGCGTCAGAAAAATTATTGCACCTGAATTGGCGCGAGTTGCGGGACATAGAAGAAACTAATCATTTGGTTAAGCTGCTGCTTCTCGGATAATAATTTCCAGAGTTTCGTGTGTCAGATCCCCGATATGATGACGAGGCACGCCTGTGTGGAGGGTTGCGGATTAATTTTGACGATTCTTCGACGTACACCTAAATTTTACTGCATTCCGCCCCATCTAAATGTACTCGTCGAGGCCAGGAATCGAGCCTGCGACCTCGAGGTTAGCAGCGCGACACTTAGCCTGCTAAGCTATAGTACGGCGTGTGTCTCGCTTCTTCGGTGATATACTTCTCGGTGCATATACTGCTGAATTTAGGAACAAAAAATAAATCGTCTCCTCGTTTTCCCGGTGCTCCTCGGATGGATCTGCGCATCTTGTTAAACAATTAACGTTCTATTGTTAATCGGGCTCGCATACAAAACGCTGCGAAGGAAAGCGGTTGCTTCCCTGACGAAGAAACGTTGGCTTCAGCGACACTTGTTCGTATTGGTCGATTTCTCGTCACCTGAATCCTCCAACTTTCCTTGAACTTCTTGTTTAACATGGCGCATACGTCTATGAGGCACAGTCTTTGCCCTATGATAAATTTTGACTAGTGTACCTGAGCGTACCTTGTGAGCACGTGCATCAATGCTAGCCTTAACTAGAGTTACTGTATATGCTACCTTTAGGTAGCAGAGTAGCACGTAGGGCTGACTAGCAACCAAAGCTATGCGGCGAAGTCGCACACCGTTTTCGCAGGCCACATGCCTACCGTGTCGCCGATGTCTGGCGTGTCGAAGACCGGCGATAACCGTGACTGTCGATGACTAGTGTCAATCTAGTTCGCTGCAGCGGCGGCGTCGAGAAATACAAAAATTGGCCCGAGCGTCATCTTCTCCGTAGCGCATGTTGCTGGCGCCGTTTGTAAGATAGAAGCGCAGCTCTGCTACCTAAAGGTGGCAAACGCAGTAACTCTAGCTTTAACTTTAACTTCACAGCGCCCTTCAACGACGAGTCGAACCGTGACAGAGATGCAAGAAGTAGTGACACCCGTCACGGCAGTGCATCGCCAAGAGAAGCGAAATACGTCACGCGCAAAAGAAACGACCACCGAATGACAAGCAATGCGCGCGGGCAGATGCGCATTCCAGAGAGTACATAGACCGGCACTGAGAGACGTCTCTCGGCAATGCTGCATGCGCCGACGACAAGGTCACGTGCCGTTTCGCTTGAACGCCTTCGGACGATGTACTCACAGCTTGCGTGAATACGCCCACGCAGACAAGGAACTCTGCATTTTTTTTTATGTATACCCCACATATTCAAATCCTAGAAATACCTCAGACGACGCCAGGCACGACAACGCGTACGTTGCAATGCGCGCGCATCTCGAGAGGTTCACACTCCGCCTGCAGACTCGCAAGCATTCCCGCGCTACTTTCCTCGGAATAATGTGCGTCCGTTTGGAACGGGAGGCCGATACTATCATAGAGTTTCCTAAAATGACCTAGAGGGAACTCTGGCGCTGCGATCGTTTAGCCACCATGAGAATGATGGGTAGTACACGGATTTGCCTAGTCTTCGTGCTTGTGGGCTTCGAACGCACTTGTGGCTTCGTTTATTGCTATGTTTTGGTTTTCTTTCGGATAAAAGAATGGATCGTTGTGAACTTCGTGACCAGATTTGAATCGGTGAGCCTAAAGAAGTTAAAGTGGTGAAGTGGAACTGCTGATTTCTGCTGAACTTCGTTTTGCGACAAAGCGGATGCAGGCGACGCGGAGCCAAACGGAGCCGAAAGAACGAAGTTTAGACAAATCCGTGTACTACCCATGATTCCCATGCTGGCTGAAGCGCGATGCATTGCAGCTCCCATAGACACTAGCGCCAGAGTTCCCTCTAGTAAGTATTGTAGGAAACTCTATGGATACTATAGTACAGACAGGATAGCACAACAGGCTATACTATAGTGAGCAGATGGCAACAGAGGTCCCGCAAAGAATTTGGGCGGTATACGGTTACCGCAAACACATGGGCGTCGCCAGGATTTCGTCTTGGGCATGCAAACCCATGTTGCATCGCGTGGGGGAGGGCAAGTGCCCCTCTTGCAACCCCCTACCGATGTGGCAACGCCTTATTATATCACACAACTGGTACAAAAAAAAAAAATCGGTACATACATTTGCCACAACAAGTAACTGCAGTACTAAGGTGCGTATTTGGGCCGGTTGGTACATGTTCAACGTTACGAGAAACAGCGCGACTCTTTCACTGTCCTGTGTGTCGCGCTGTTTCTCGTATCGTTGAACTGCAGTACATATACGCAACGTGCAACAGCATATCTGACATGGCGGTGAAAGGTGATGGGTGCATGCCCTCATCTACCGTATTTACTGGGATACTACGGGCAGTGGTTAGATCTGCTTAATGTTAGTTATTGTCGGCCAAATGAAGGGTAATGCCGGCTAGTGTTGCATGCGTTGGATAAGAGATACAAGACTATCTGACCATCGTCCATTAGCAAGCTTCCGCAAATTTTCGTAATCTGCCTTGGCACATTTCTAGTATGACACGATACCCTAATATGATTAATAGTATCTACGTAGAACAGTAATGAAAAGCCCAACGTAAGTGTAACGACTAAGGCGCTCCACGAACAGGGCAGAGCAACTGCCCCACAAACAGGCGAGGTTTGGCAGAAATGTTGCCAACGATAAGTATTTAGGAGACAATGCGCAAGCCAGGGCTGCTTCCGGACGGTTCTTCTTCAAAAACAGGTTTCACTTGGCGCGCCGCAAAGCGCACCGCGCTCAACTCCGTCGGATAGTCGTGTCTGTGGTTGTGTCGCGACATCGCGCCACGCATCCAGCCAACGCAATATGCATGTGCGCTTGGATACAAAGGACATTGTCGAAATAAGTGGGGCGAAGCAGTCATCATGGCTGTTTTTGCTCGGCTTGTATACATGTGTCAACGGTAATAACGCTGCTGTCGCTTTCTCAATCCACCGCATTCTGAACGGCATTGAGAAACAGCGCGCGTGTCGCAATGGTTGGTCGAGAGGTCTACATCAGCACGCTTCACGACGATCTTCGTTCATCTCTGGGTCTCAGGAAGATACGAGACCGCCTTTTACAGCACGGACTGTGCACGTGCCTTTATCCAATACAGCCACTCACACGAGGCGGAACTTCTTGAAGAGCATTTGAAAGTGAGCAAGTTGGTATACACGGTAAGAAAGCGACAGTAAGAAGAGCACAGGCGCAAGCTATGCTTTTACGAAACGCTCATAATATTACTTTGAACTTCTCCCTCGATTCCAATGTCCCCCCATTCGCCTAGAGTTTTGCACACCTCACCCGGTGTAACAATGCCTCCGAGATCGACCCACCTTTGAGCAGGAGACGATGTCGTGTGATGGCGTCATGTGAGGTTTTCCTCGTAATTTGATATGTCTGTGACACTGTTGGTACCACTTGTGTTCACACCACCAGCGGATTTATTATTATTATTATTTTTTACTTATGAGACCCATAATACTTTCGTATTAATAGCAGCGCATTGCAAGACCTAAGCGAAGGAAGGCGCAGACCAAGGCGTGCTCGTAAAGTCGCGTCTCCGCGCTCTGCTTGCCGCACACAGACTATAGCAACAGAGATAAACACACAAGGAAGGACATATTAAGCGCATGGACGGACTCGCATTTACTCGCTGCTTCCCTCGCGCGTACGTGAGACACCGCGCCGGCTTCTCAAAGCATCGCATGCAGCGCAACGTCCTCGACCGACGCGCTTCGCCGCTCACCCACACGGAAACGCAACAGCTGAAAGTAGCGGACAAAGGCGTCATACCCAGGAGGTATCCCGTTATTCCGTTAAGATACACTCGGTCACCTGCAGGGATGCTGAAGTGAATTGAACCGTCTAGCGGCAGTATGTAGAGGCTAGTTTTCTGCAAGCTCTGTTCAAAGGGGAGTACAAACGTTAGCTAACAGACAGTTTTCTGTAGGGCGCCCACAGAGATGCTGCGCACCCTCGGCTAAAACTCCATATCAACAACGCGGGCGAATGGGGCAATGCCTACGGCGCACGCTAAGGTTGGCTGCGTCATAACAATGCATCAGCCAATGCAATGCCAATGCATTGGCAATGCAGCCAATGCGAACACAAAAATTAATGTGACTTACCCCATGCAATAGTCAGCAACATGTATTTGGTCGCTTCATCATAAAGTGCGTCGGCATATTTTTAAACTCTGGCTATAACTAGTTAGCTGGGGTACCCAGCATCCTAAGGCGACGAAATATTGCTCCACTGCACCGGGTTTTAGCTGTCCTATATGGAGCCCAGCCAAATGAACCTTATTCAAGATCTCAACATCCCACATTTCCCGTCAATATACAGTTCTTGAGCTTGTGGCGCAGAAAAGACTTCATTTCTATCATTGCGAAAGCTATGGAAGTGCTGCGAGGTTTTGTATAGCGACGGATGTGGTTATTTGGTCTGCGAGTACATTTCTGCGTACATCTGTGTGTCCAGGCACCGAGCAGATTACAACGCGTTGATCAGATGCGTAAGTGCTTCACAGAACCGCATAAAAGTCGTTTATCATACGGGATCTTTAGCGCTTACAAAATGACTTTGAAGCCCTTAGACTAAGATTAACTAGTCGGTACATATACAGCCTTTTTCTGTGTCTTTGCTTTCCCGATATGCTTTACGACTGACGTCAGTGCGTGTGCTTCTGCCGTAAAGATACCAGTATCTGTGGGCAGGACGCCAGAAGGTTCACCGTGCACCACAACAAACACCATCGTGCAAGCATGGGGGTCCCCAGCAGTTCGTTTTCGATGGCGACGTGGGACGCGAAAGTCGGGGGTTCTGGGCTGCACCCCCTTCTTAGCCGCTATCCCTTAATCCGGTACTGGGCAGCAGACTGATAAACTATACGGCACTGCAATCTAAGCGGAATCGCACGAGGCTTCTGTACATATTTAATAAATATTTCTTGTCGCCGCCCCATGTTGTTTTTAAGCATTTGTTCTCAATATACCTTACGTGTCGTATGAAAGCTCCTAGCCACGTATAACGCTTGAACATTTGTGTACTCTGTTTGCTGATATGTGCAGTCCATGTAGTTCTATATATGCTATAGAATCTGCGACTAGTATCCTTTTCTGCGTAAACAGAATCCATGGGCTCTCAGTCGGATTTATCTGGAAGCCGTTTTCAGAGGCCCATTTACCCTGTTTCAAGACAGAGACTGTTCATGGCAGTAGAATACATCCCGTAGCTCAGATTGTGTTAACGAGGCCCTGCAACACTTTTCGAGCGTGGTCAGAAAACTCTGCCGATCGGTCGTCGAAGCTCCTGAGAACACATGAGCCAAACATTATAGCGCAGCACGCGGCCCAGAATTCACAATGACTTTTCAAAGTCGCCAAGAAAGCGGTCGCTGTTCTCTCGACAAATGATGCCATAACGTAAAATGAACGCGTCATAATCACGAAGTGCACGTCGTTTGCTGATTTGAGCACCGTGAGCTGCATGATCGCCGCGGCCGCCGCGGGATGCCGCGACGTGTCCGCGATGCACTGCATAGTGCTAGAATTACACAAGCGCGCACGCGATCACACTGAAAGTAAGCCGCGCTCAAATAAAAAGAAAAGAAAGCGCTCAAGGTCGTAAATTTTCAATGTAAAACTTTAGTTGCTTCTTTTGTTAGTGAAGCATGCAACTGCGGAGAATGGGAAATATCCAATTAGACACCCTCTCGTATGACAGCGAGAGTCCCCTGCAAGTGAGCGACCTACACGTGCATCGTGTGTTGCCCATGGGTAAAATCCAGTTCGATCATCCTTCAAAACAAACTGTCGCCTTATTATCATGGCAACTGCACCGTACTGTTTCCTGTTGTGGCAGCTGTAGTGGAAACAACTTTCACTCTGCACCGGCAGCATGGCGTGGCATATGATTACTTGTCTCACTGACTGTGTGCTGCGGTTACTTGTAGCGCCGTACGGGATAGTATAGCCAATCTCCCCTGAATGTGTGGCATATTTACCAGTTGGCCCGACTGAATGGAATGGTTTGCTGCGCGGCGACTGTATGATATCGTTACGGCCAGTAGCCGGTCGACGCTTGACGAGTTATCTGCATGCACAGGCTTCAGGCCATTGCAGAGGGCTGCTCGAAGCTCAGGTCCCCACGTTGCTCGGTCATCCCGGACCATGACAAGCCTTTAGTCAGTTATAGGAAGCTTTGCCTCTGTGAAATCCGCATGGATTTCATTTTAGCTTCGTACTACAACTGCGCGGACGACAGCCCTTCCCTTTTATGCGTACGCGTGAGTTCTGAGGAGCATTTCGAGTCGAATGGCGCGTTTGCAGTAAAGCAGTGCCTAGAAACCAATTTTGTATGCGTTACCGAAAAAAAAGTAACTAAATACGTTGCTGGTTACGCTAACAAAAGAGGAACTCGTTATCGCCCTGCGTTACCTACAAAAAAATAAGGTATCGCGTTACCGTTACCGAAAACAAGTAACGCCCGTTACTTCTGCCGTTACTCCACTGTCGGAAATTTGAACCAGCGCACGCTCGCTGCAGGAACCAGAATAACAAACTAACATAGTTATATTTCACATAAAACATCTAACCGAAACAACGATTTTAGCTGAATAACTAGAAAACTTTGCACAAATGTGCCGGACGTTAGCAATACTTAGTGGCCTAATGTTTACTGTATATAGAGTTGCATGTGACGGCTTATATCTTTGTGGCACATGGTAAAGCCATTTCTCAAAGTGACAGTAAACAGAAAATGAGATTTCATCGTCAACGCTCACCGGAACGAGAATATCACTGATCTCTCAACGAATTTACATTAATTCTTACAGCGTGCTTCTACCAGCGTACAAAATATATGCGCAGATCTTGTCGGAATAAAGGAAACCTTAAATTGCATAGTCCCGGAAAAAATATTTGCAGCATAAATCCTTTTTGCCCCTTTTAACATATATAGTTGCCGCGAAAATTGCGAGTGTCTATGCGAAGGCGCTCAAGGTCAGCCTCGCTCGCTCAGGAATTCAACAAACAGAAACGTATACCCGTAGTTAAGAGGCAGATAGAAGTAAATTTTATTTTGAAAGCAGAAATGACAAACAGCGCTATAGTATTGCAAGGATACCTTGCTGACAACTATAACTTGTGAAATTTAAGCAATTTCTAAGCTGTCATCGGACAGCATGCCTCGCTTCTTAGTGAATACACCTCCGCAGCAAGCGTGAATAGCACTCGACGGACGCGTTAGCTATCGACAGCACCTGGCAGGCCGATAGCAGTCCGCCGCTGCGACATAAGGAGGAATGTGGCGCCTATATACGAGACGAAGGAATTTTGCGTAAGTCTCCCGGGATAATTGGAATAAAAAGTAACGAGTATACGTTACTAAATTGCCGAAAAAAGTAACGCGTTACCGCCAACTCTGCTAGAAACGATGGCGCAAGCCGCGTGCAGAATTTTCGGTTGATCGTTAGCTCAGGCAGAGTTACGGATATGAGTCACATGCGCTGATCTCATCTGTATAGGCCAATAACGCACGCGTGAGCGCCGCTAGGAGGTGCACGGACGTGGAGGAGTTACACAAATTGAGAAAACCACTCACTGACACAAACACAAACAAACAAAAACAAATATCCGTCTGCCGGCTGTTGCCTGCACTTTGTCATTCGAGTGATTCGACCGTCCCTCCACCATGTTGCGCGGTGCCCATCGCACGAGACCCGTGTGGATGAGAGAGGAGACGTGAATCTTGACCGGAAACATTCTCACGAGGGCGTGCCCTTTGTCCCTCTCGCTTCTCTTGGTTTTGCCTGACATGTACGTACTGCTGCTCGCCATCCCTTTCTTATTGGCCGCCCCGACTTCATCGGCCGAACAGCGGAAGTCGTGCGCAGACACAAGCACTTCCGCTCCGTGCACGTGCATCCGGTTCAGAAACAGACGATCGCCCCTTCAGCAAAGCGAAGACGGACGCCCAGTATGGCTCTCCCCTTAGAATTGAGCTGCGGCTTTGATCGTTACCCCCTTCACCCAACCCTTACGTTTATTTTTAAGTGCGAAGCATTTCTGCAAGAAATCAAAGCGACTTCGTCCGTCCGCTCGTCCGTATGCCATCGCAGTCATTTCAATAGTTTTTTTTTTTTTCATTATTTGGGTACAAATGAGAATTTACATGGCAGGAATTTATCACAAAGACAAGTGGTATGTCATTACATTAATGACCTGGAAGGCATGTCATTATTTCATGACATGAACGGCATAAGTGACGCGGTTACGTTGCTTGCGCTTCATTAATATGGAACACATAAATGACCTACATGCCATGGCACGTACCGCATTTATTCGAAAATATTACCACAGCGGAGTGTTAATTACAACCAGCTAATGCCGGGCAATCGTTACCTAAGGTTGGCTAACAGCGCGGGATCCCTCAGTCACGCGTCGTCCTTTGGCGCCTGATTGGTGTATACACACGGAGCGAGCGTAGCGGGCACACGCTTCTCGTAAACGCCTGCGTTCTCTCTTACCCAAGCGGCGCTGCAGCAGCACTAAAGGAGATGCCATGGCAACAAGAAAGCGCACTATACAGTAGGCGCAACAAGTAGTCATACCACACAGTAGGCACATAAAGAGTCACTGCAGTTTCAGCTACAAGTAACTGTACCGCACAGCTGGTGCAAATGTAAAGCGATCACTGTTATATACGATCACTCTTATATACGACGGCAGTCGTTTCATGGAGCCGCGTATGGGCCTCGTAATAACTCCTAAACGCTAACATCCTCGGACAATTCCTTTACAAAAAGTTTTTTGAGTTTGAACACAGAGTTTGAACGAAATGTCACCTAACGATGTCATTTGAAAGAATGCCTTTCCCATATCCCATATATGGGTCATTTGCGAAGGGAATTTGACGCCACGTTTCGAAAAAACATATCGATATCGATTTCCACAATAAATAAAATCTGGACGCTGGTTCTGAAATATAGAGTTTTTTTTTTTTTCGACGGTGATGTTTCAACTCATAGTGACCGCATGGGGTGTATCACGAAAAAAAAAAAAATGCTTGAGTCTCGTCCTCCGTAGCTTGCCCGAACAAAGATTGCAATTTCTCGCCTATTGATTGCAATAGGCGAGAAAATAATGCGAGTACTATTTAGCAAAGCCACATAACTATATTCAGTGGCTTTGCGACCGCAAGCCATCGGTCCGCGGGCCGCGTGTTTGAGACCCCTGATGTACATCCTACCGTATATACACTTTCAACTAAGCTGTTCTTGCAGCTTTCGGCCTACACCGTCTCTGTGTGGTCGGCAAAGACCCTGTGTGTAGTGATGAATTCTGGCGCAGACGTCTAAGTCGCCAGAGTTCCGGTTAAGTATTAAATCCTTTTCAACCCGCAGCGATCAACATGCGCCGAGGCGTCACGATTCCGCGCGCACCTTGGAGGTTCGGCGCAGCAAAGCGCTTCCACTGCCAGTTCGGCCGACTTTCGAGATACGGGGGTCGGTGCACTCGAAAGAGCATCCGAGCGAAGGTGATGGAGCCTGCAGCGATAGCGCTGCGACGCGCGCACCGTGCCAGACGCCATCGCGTCGTACGCGAGGGCACATCTCCGGCGGTCGTGATGATACACAAAGGGGAGAGAGAAAATAGTCACGCCTGCATGTCACTGCCACTATGGAATAAGCGAAAGAAAAGCAAACTCTCGTCGTGGCGTTATCGAGAGCGCGTATCTCTTGTTCGTGGCAGCAGACGACGGGGTCTGCCATTGAAGAGGACGACGCGTGGGCCGTCGCCGTGGCTCGCACACTAAAGTATAATAAATGCGCGCCGATGGCAGCAGCCCGCGCCGAAGTCACGTCGTGAAGCGCCCGTCCGGCGCCGCCGCTGACGACGCGTGCAAAGACGCCCCCGAAAGGAGGGAGGAACCCGCGAGAGCGGGGAACGAAGCGGTCGACCGCAGAACGAACCGTCCCGAAAGGAGTGACCCAATCGCAGGGGTGATACGGCGGCCGCCGCCGAGCACGTCTTCGCCGCACACGTGCAACGTCTCTGCTGCGATTCAGCAAAAGCACAGCCACGCTGAGCGTAGACGAGAAGTTTCAGCAAGGCGCGACGTCATGACGTTTCAGTGGCTATGGCGCCATCTTTGCGATGCGCGCAACATAAAAGCATCTAACTGCGAGAATAGCTAAAAAGAAAAAAAGAACGAAACCATGATGTATACGTCAAGAAACATCTAAAAGTTAATCTACTAAAATTTTCTTTGTCATTTTTTTATCGAGACGCCGAGTAACGCGGAAGTGGCAAGCTGCGTACTAACTACCCCTTTGTTTGCAAATACGCAGCTCGTCAACGCCGGCAGAGGCAGCGGCGACGTTATCTTGCTGAGAAGCGGGTCAACACGCCGAGTTACAGGCACTCGCGTGCAGGGTCCTTGAGAGGAGTGTATGCAACAGAGTTCACCGTATAGGGTTACGCATGACAATACGAAGAGCACGATCACTCACTGCTACCTCAACGCATCCTTTCAAAAACAGTAGAATAAGCGAAGCGAGGAGAAGAGCTTGTCCCTGCCCGCTCTCATTCGCGCAGTAACCCTCGAGCATACACTGGAATCTGGTTGATACGTTCCTCGCGAGAATCGGGAAATAAAACGCATCATGCGCAAGTCGTATTATCCGAAGAAAGCTTCAGAATGCCGAACGCGCCCCGTCTGGAATGTCGCACACATCCCTGTTCACGGGCCCATGAAACAAGCGCAGTCAAGCCAAGTTGCCGCTATACTAGGTTGGCTCGGATTATAAAAAAAAACTTATCCCGCAAATCGTACTATGCAGAATCGTATCAGCGAGATTATGCTGTATAATGGAGTACAAACGATACACCAAAGCTTTCTAGAACCACGAAATGCTCTGGTATTCGATAGGCTATACGACGTACGTGATACGCTCCTGTCTACAAAAGCAAATACTGATTTGGTTGCGGTTACGCAATAACAGATTACTCAATCTTAAACCGGAGCACTGTAAAACACCATAAAGCGCGGCGAGATTAATGTCATCGTTCACTTCACCCCCTTCCTGCTTGTCACTCGTCGTTGACGGTACGACACGGGCGTAACCGGAACTCTATATGTATGCGGGCGTGGGTTTGTATGTACTTCCGTAATGAATTCACCAATAAGTAAGTTCACGAATCAGTCCAGAAGATCGTCTGCATGAGCGTTTCGACTGCATGAATTAAAGGAGCCATGACACGGTCACCAAACTGTTTGCGGTTTTCAGCGAAAAACACAAGGAAAGGGTTTGTTGGGCCTGTACACATATATGAAAAATGGTCTGTAAAAGAATATTTCAGCGCAAAATGAGAGAATTAAGTCGCCGGCTGTACACACCGCCCACCGCCGGCAACCCCATTTCGACGTGGGATGTGTGACGTCATGTGCTGCGTGGAACGGAGCCGTCGTCTTCTACCAAAGTATCAGCCGCTGAAAATCGTTCAATTTCAATGCCAAGACGAAGAAAGCTTACATAGCTCGACTGCATGCGCAGCTGACCACGGAACAAAATCGTTCGCCGGAATGCAGACGCTCGCAAAGCAAGCAGCTTGATATACGTCACGGCGGGCGAGTGCTTCAGTGTTGCCCTCAGGTCGCTCGCGTGCTTTAAAAATATTCGATTATAAATTAGGTGCTCCGACCTAACTCTCTAAAATTTCGTCAGCTTGTTTGTAAACGCAACAAGGATTAACCCACATTACACAGATTATGATCGAAAATTGAGCGTCGTGGCCCCTTTAATAACATGATACCCGTATAAGACCGCCAATTCTGCCATGTGACAGGCGCGGCGTGGTTGTTGTCTCAGTTAAATAATGGCATTCCTCAAGCTCCGCACGCATATAAGTTTTTAATTCGGCCGACATGTTACGACATCCCATAACTGTGTCAGTGTCATCGAAATGAGGCCTGCAACCGAACCGGCGTCCTTAGCAGCGCGGCACCCTGCCTTCTATAGCCCACCACGGAGCGTGGTCTCTCCCTGCACGTACACGCATGCATCCACATCCACACACGCATTGCCCAACAAACATCCACGCTGGCTTGTAAACTCTCCACGCTGCAAGTTCGTAAAGTGCAGCGTAACTTTGTCGGCCACGGAATGCGCCAAGTACACACGTTGAAAGTCAACATTCCCACACGCGTAAAAGGCACGTACTACGCAGCTAAAGAGAAATTTCGCAACGTAGACCACAACAGTACGCGGTGCAACCGATTACTACGTGACGCGCAATAAATGAGCTCCGCATGCACGCGCGCTATCAAAGATGACCGACGAAGCAAAGAAAAATAAGGCACGAAATTTCCGCCTCCCGGCGGAGGCCTATTTCCATCGCTCCGGGATGGAAGACCAGTTCGTAGCGCTTCCTCCTCTCCCTTTTTGTGTGTCGCGCGATTCGACATCGAATCGGTCACAAGGACAACGTCGTATCTACGCTGGCCGGCATCTTTGTCGCCGGACAGCGAGGCATGTCCCACATAATGGATATACGGCGGCGACAATTAAACCTCCCCGCTGCAGCAAGGTGTGCATACCCTTTCTCGCAACCTCAATGGGTATAGCCTCGATTGACACTAAAGCGCGCCTACACTAAAGATATACCGCGGCTTTCCCGTGCGGCTGCCGGGCCGCCGGAAAGGAGCATTCGTGGTAACAAATCACGCGCCACAGCGTTCCATCAATGTGCGTTCACTCATCCAGTCTATATATTTTATATTGCAATATTTGTTTGCGTTGTTGTGCGATAGATAGTCTTGCAAGAACCCCAGGAACTCCGTGACTAGCGCCTACATCACCACCACGCCAAAAACTTGAAAAAAATCACAGCATATCCACGGAGTGAATGATGATGAGTGGGCGAAGCTGCGGAGGTTCATCGGTAAACCGTGAATCTTCCGTGAATTCTGTCCAGTACATCATCACCGACGTGAGATCGGGCGCGTTTATACTAAAGGTTCGATGAGTTATGACGACTTGCAGCTCACTTTAATTTTACATGTACGCTGTGAATTTTCATTGTTTACAAAACCATTGCTTTAGAAAACATCTGGCATCTTTCGTTAAGCAGCTGGCGTCTTTTCGTTTTGCTTTAAAAACATCTGGCGTTCTTTCGTTTTGCTTTTACAAAACATCTGGCGTCTTTCGTTGGTTTATTTCATCAATCAACGGCGTTTTGAACAAAATTTTTATTGTTTAATCACGCACAGGAGAAATCTCACCAGGCACTACCTTGGAGGTAAACAATGGCTGCTAATGGGAATGAGAGACAGAAGAAGTCGGCTTTTAGCTAACACTTACACTTCTACTTCTACTAACGTTTCCTATTGGAACATGCCAATGGCTGCTAATGGGGAATGAGAGACAGCAGAATTCGGCTTTTAGTTAACGCGCACGCTGCGAATTTTTTATTGTTCAACAACGCACAGAAAAAATCTCCCACCGGCACCACCTTGGAGGTCAAAGCGTAAGACTGGTTACGCACTACGACTACTACGACTACGACTACGAGGGACGAACGGGTGCCGCCTTAAGGAGCTTCGCCCCTAAAACGAAAAATTTAGGCCACTGTATATAAGTTACATCTGTGCGGTTGTGGAGTCGTCATATACATACAGAGCTAAAAACAGCTGCATTCATCCACATCATCATGGTAAATCATCAGCGACTGAATGCTCCTTCTAACGATCTTTCATTAGGCCTGCCCTGTGCGTACGACCGGATACTTCATAGCTTCATAACTACGTCACAAATCACCTGCGGTCCTCGCGTAACAGACTCGCTATAACAACGAGGCATTGCATACCGTACACATTACGTGATCTGCCAAGAAACATTTCTTTGCTCTCTCTCATGGTGTGTGTGTGTGTGTGTGTTTGTGTGTGCGCGCATGTATGTGTATGTTTGCGTGTGTGTGTGTTTTCTTAAAGGGAGACGCAGTCACTTCATGTATAAATTTAGACTGATAAATTATACGAATATCAGTAATGTCGCAAATTAGTTTTTTTTTTTTTTTTTTTTTTTTGCGTCAAGTCTTAGCAACAGCGCCGTAACAGCCCTCTCAGAGGTCAATGTACTTCATTCAAACAGTTTCAGGTCCTAGAAGGCACCGTCTAAATCTATGACGTCACAGGTAGTTGGTGCAGGAGCTTCAAGGTGGCATCGCGACCAACATTTTCCCTTTGCGCGCTTCGTCGCTCACCAACCGTGTTCTCGCAGCACGAGTTCAGCTTTTGGCACTGCGAATGGGTAATTTACTGTAATGCTCGCAAAATCGTTTTTCTTTTCTTTTTAGTATCCCTTTGATATGTTAAGGATATATTTATTAACCGTCTGACCATTCCGTTTATAGTGGTTTGCCGAAACTCATTCAAAGCATTCTTTATTTTACTTTTTTTTTTTCATATATAAGAAGAGCACAAAGCTGCAGCGCGGGAACCTTGCAAGGCGTCATCTCCCGTCTGTGACTACTGATATTATTATATTACTCTCATCATCAGCACATCTGGCGCTTTTACTGCCAGTCGCGTTCTGAAAGTTCGCAGTCTTTCTGCCCTACAATTTGCGATTTTAGAAAACACCAACGTGCTCGCCGAAGATGCCTACGACATAAACACCTCGTGCCGATGCACCTCACGTCGTCCTGGCAAGCGCCTCCAAATATGGTCGGCTCGCGGTTTTCACTCGGTAGTAGCAACGGCGAGCATCGCAATGGGGACAGCCGGTGCAGACCAGACGAAAGCCCCGCTGCAGTCGACACTATCTGCGGCGCTGTGGCTTCAACAGCGTTGGCATTCGCAACAAGAGTTGCGAAAGAAGACACGACCAGCGCGGGATGTTAAACCGGGACGATCGCGTTCCGGCCTCGTCACCTCGCAACCACAGCGAAGGGCGGAAGCCGCGGGGGCGAAACCAAGGTCGCCACAACAACGGCTCTGAACAGACACCCACAGCAGTAAGGCACACGCAGATATTATTCATAAAACTTGGAGGAAAGGGTCGACCTGTTTGTCATTGCCTTTTTATGGCCTTACATAGATCACGAGTCGAAAAATGCGGCGCACATGCAGCGGCACGAACGTAATGGTACCACAAGGTGAACCAATCCCGGACGCAGGGTAACACCCATTCAGGTGCAGAAGGCTGTGGGGACTCAGTGTAGCAGTGATTATAAGCGATAATTAGCGCATAACGTGAATCGAACGCGAATTAAGGGTAAATAAAATGGTTATGAGAACGAACGTCAATCAAATGTAATTTCACCAGTGCATAGCGAGAGCAAAGGCTTTCGGCTGTGCTCTCTTTCATGGAGGAAGGAATACTAAGGAGAGGCCCTGACGTCACATTCGTGAAGCCTCCACATCGCAAACACCCGCATCGCCTCCTAGTGAAGGAGCAGCGAAACATTTCGCGATTTCCGTTGCGACGTTTGCAAGCGCATGCGCGCATCGCGAAACTTTGCAGCCTTTTTTCTGTTTGTTTTTCGCCGTGCAAGCGGCGTAGTCGATTCGCGCGTGCTGCTCCTCCTGTGTGTTCGTTAGGAAAGCTACGCAATGCCCAGCTGTTTCGTATACCCTGTGCAAATCGCGCGCACTGCGGACAGTACCGGGTGTCACTTTTCATGTGTACGTATACGTTCGCTTCATTACTGATCACTAAGGCATGGTATTTGCGTGCGGAGCTCTCGGATGTGCGCTCTGTTGCTCCTTGCTCGTTGTGTCAACTCGGAACACACGTGAAGTTTTGTTTTTGGTGTCTGACGCGCCGTACATACCATGCGCTGAAGGCATCGTACGTTTTAGAGGCTGTGTCGTTCAAACGAAAGGACAATAAACTTTTGTTGTCGTTATCGACTACGTGATGTATGTATTGTGCGGTGTGCGCTCGCGGCGTGTTTGCGCTGTGTGCGCACTGGAATTACAAACTTTACGTGCACGATCGCGTATACAATACAGCGGTGTCCTTTTTTCGACGTGAAGTTACGTCAACTATAGGTTGGCGTTGTGCCGAATAGCTACTGTGCTCACTCCATATACACGAGCGAAGAACCGCTAATCGGGCAATAGATCTGGAAATCGGGCTACGAGAAAGGAAAAGAAAGGCCGAACGCGTAAGTCACTGCTAGGTGAGTTCGAATACGATGAGGCAGGGGCTGAATGTTTTTGATTACGGCACGTACTGGTACTTTCTGTACTGTTGCACAAAAGCGCTCCACGAAGAATTTCAGCACGCAGCGCTCGGGCCTGCCACGCACCAACAGCCTGGTAAACGTCTGCTTGCAACATTTTACTGCGTGCGAACCGCACAATATGCGCTAAGTTTACGCCGGGACTACAAATCCGAGCAGACGCGAACCACCGCCGAGAGCACGCCGCGGGGCGTCTGCTGTTTTGTTTGCCCCATACCGGTTTGTTTGCCCCATAAATCTGACGTCACTTCCGCCACACTTTTCGCAATGCATTGAAATACGATAGGGCCTCTCCTTAGTTTTTCCTTCCTCCATGCTCTCTTTAGCGCTGCCGAAAGGGACGGTATTTTATTTTTTTACAGTTTTGCCTCTACTGCTATGTCGTCTCTCTTGTTTTATTCCCTTTGATAATCACTTAACTGATCTTTTGTATTCTCTGGAATTTGTTGTTGCCTACTTCACACGATCTTACGTTTGCATATGTGATCGCGGGTCCCGACATTTACTATACAGTCCTCGGACTCTGCTCACTGGAAAGCTTTTTGTAGCGTTAGCTAGACTTGCCTAGCCGGAGCCGATTTCGCGTGGGTCATCATGAGCCGTGCTCCGCATGCGCGAGGATGAGTGCGGAGCCGGCATCTCACGCGCTCTCCGCCACCGCCGCGCGCGGCTCGCCGCTGCTGGTGGCGGAGAGCGGGAGGAGTGGCGTCGTAGCCGGGCAGACAGACTGGCGCCAGCGCGCGCGACTCGCCGCTGCTGCTCTGCGCATTCGTGAGGGATGACGTCGTAGCCACGGCGCGCGCAGCTATTCGCCTTCGCTGTGAAGTCGCCGTCTGACAATGCGCTGGTGCCGCCTGATAGCGCCTCTGACTGGCGTTTGCAGGTGGGTAACGCCATGGAGAAGGAGAGCGCAAATGCTGCTCAACGGCGCAGAAGAGCCGAGAAGCTTATGTCATCGGATCCCGAAGTAGATGCCTGGCAATTAGCGGTTCAGCGTACGAAGAATGAACAGAGGAAGGCTAAACGTGCTGCGGAGACACTGGAGGAAAGGGAGGAACGTCTACCAAAGCGACGTCGCTAGGATGATGAGCGACGTGCCCGACCACCTCTGCAGCAGCAACAACAATGGTGCGATCTTGTACGCATTCCAAATAAACACGGAGGCGTGGCGTTACATCCAGCCGCACGCGAATGGCCCATGTTAACCGCGACAGACGTCACGGCCCTGCATTGACCAATCGTGTGCGGTCACGTGCGGCTGGATGTAATGCCACGCCTCCGGGCTTATTTTGGAAGGCGTACAAGATCGCACCACAAGATGCCGTCGATGACGTCAAGGCTCGCCGATCGACTGCCTATACTGTGAAACTTAGCGAAAGCGCCAGTGCGACTCGGACCTTCGAGACGGACTTCGTAAACAATCCGTTTGGATACGTGTGCGACAGGGGCGTAGCCAGAAATTTTTTTCGGGGGGGGGGGGGGCGGGGTTCAACCATACTTTATGTATGTTCGTGCGTGCGTTTGTATGTGTACGTGTATATATACGCAAGCAAAACTGAAAAATTTCGGAGGGGGTTTGAACCCCCCCAACCCCCGCCCCTTGGCTACGCCCCTGGTGTGCGACGTGTGTGAAAGACTACGGCACATGAAAGACTTGACGCCGCTAAGTAGTGGCATGCGTGAAACGTTGAGTTTAGTGGCGGTGCCTGAGTAGAGTGAAAACATGGCGCGGGTTTGTACAACGTGCAAGAACTTTCTCGTTAAGCAGAACATTCCGCTCTTTAGCGTTACCAATGGGTATCGTTACCCGGCCATGCCGCCAGGTCTACCGATTCTGAACGATGTGGCCGAATGTGTGTCATTGGAGCAGCAGCAAGCATGACAATCAAGCTAATCCTAGACAATCTGGAAAGCTCAGAATAATCAGCTGAACCTTTGATAACGCTACGTATATCCTGGCATAGCCGAGCTAAGCCACTGCATTTTTTTTTCACACTACTCTGTCATAATAATAAGGCATGGCGTAATGGAACAATCTCAACTGAATTGTGACCACCTGTGGCTGAGCCAATCTGTCTCGGGAGCTCAGGCCCCTGTTAACTCTTCACGCGACGACAACGCAGCTGCGAGGAACACACCCCCGGTCAAGTGTATGAGGCACTTGGTCGAAAATACCTGCTGCTGTAAACACTTCTCGAAGGTGTAAAATAATCAAACCGAGTTCAAAGACGAGAGTAGGCTTCTTTCTCGCCTTCACTACCCTTCCAACAGCCCTTCCTCCTCGCCACTTCCTTCTTCATAAAACACGTGGACAATGTCAGCACTAAGCGTTGAGCCTGTCACGATTTCGCACTTTTCGGCTACACGGTGTTATCTCCGCTTGCGCAGTCGGCCGTGTGACTGCATGGCAAAGCAGGGTGGGAGACAACTGATATCCCCCTCATATGGACCAACCGAGAGATTATTTCTTCATGACGTCACGTGCTGGCGTCACGAATTGTGCCGAAAAAGATGGGAAACCGCCAGGAGTGAATAACGCCCTCGTTCTTCGTATATTCAGAGGTTGTTTTTTAGGGGTCCGTAGCGAAGAAGACACCAAGTCCTGGGTAGGTAGGTAGGTAAACAACTTTATTGATTCGTGAAAGAATCATGTGAGAGGGGGGGGGGGGCGGGGGGGGAAGCGGAAGCAGGACGACGATGAGCCCTCGGGCCGCTCTAGGTGGCCGGACACTTCTGTGCTTCGGCGACCCCTCTGGCCCAGCCCACTGTCCGGAGCTGTAACTCCGGTTGTGAGCTGCGCAGAGCAGCCTCCCATCGCTCCTGGTGTTCTGACCCTTGCCACGGGGGCTTGGGTTTGTTTGGGCAATTCACAAAGACGTGATTGAAGTCAGCTCTGGTGCTCGGGCACAAGTTGCAATGAGGAGAAGTTTCGCCATGCGTAATAAGGGAGAGAAGGAAAGGAGTCGTGACTGTGGCCGTTTGAAGTCTGCGCCACAAAACCTGGTCACTTCTGGAGAGAGATTTATGTGGTGGGGGATACGTTAGGCAGGAATTTCGGTAAAAGAGTGTGATGTCGTGGTAGCTGAGGAGTCGATCCCTGGCACCGCGAAGCGAAGGCAGGTCGCTTTGAGCCCGGTTGACGAGTGCTCGGGCTTGGGTGTGAGCGGCCGTGTTGCCTGGGTGTCCAAGTCCTGGGAGATCTTGTAGTTCGTAGCTCCAGAGTGATTTTGGCCCGGTGGGGGTTACTTAAAGGCCAACTCAGGCGATTTTTCGAGGTCGATGGACCTCAATGAAATTCGCTGGGTACGTTGCTTTTCACGTTTCCGTCATTTATGCCAAATTACAGGCTTGAGACACGCGCAGATTGTCTGCAAATGAATTTTAAAGATTGTCTGCAAAGGCCCTCCTGGCTTTCCACAATTAGTGGCAACATTGCGTCTGTGACGTCAGTATTGGGAAGGCGGTGGAAATGACGCAGCCGAGGGCACCGCTAACTTCGGCCGCTACAGCGAGCGTCTGCTGTGCACAAGGCGACAGACAGCGTTGGTTTGGCCGGCGCTTCGCTGGTCGTCTCGGCTGTCACAGTTTTCACACTCCGCGCCGGCGTGACCGGCATGCCTTGCACGACTTCCAGTTCGTTCGTAACAACGTCTACGTGATACGTAGACAGTACACTCGGTTGGGTTTCGGTGTTGCGCTTTTTTGCTTATTTAAAATTATTCTCCAATTTGCCGAGTATTTCTGCTATCGGACCCGTAACATGAGCGTCTCAGGAACATAAAAGCCACCATTACTATGACATGGCCAAAAAATCGCCGGAGTTGGCCTTGCGTGCCCTAGGCACGGTAGGCGAGAGAGGCGGCGCGTAGCCCCCGAAAGAAATTTCTGGCTACGCCCCTGAGAGAGGGGTTTTGCGCTGACAAGGAATCGCGTCCACGACCTGCTGCTCAGATGCACAACGCCACTGCCACTCCTGCTGACGGTTGAGAAATGATGCAAGTCCTCACGTACGAGTTGCTGCTTCGTTGAAAACCACGGTTATGCGGGCACCGCATAAGCACTGCGTAGAGGTGGTTTAGATAACTACAAAGGCAAAAAAAAAAAAAAGAAACGGCCAGCCAGGGCCACTTATTTCGAGAGGCAACGTTTTCTGTGCTATAAATGACTCATACGAGTACCCTGAACACTTGTTAGGCCCACGAAGGTGTTACTCTACTGCTGGAGAGGAGACAACGACGGCAACGGCAGGCTTACGCCATGTTTACATATGCGCAGAATGCGTGAACAAAGCCTTTGACTGAAAAGCCCACTGATACCGGTGCGCTACTGACCGCGATTAGGGATCAAACAGCGATTGGCTCCCTTTTCGCGGTTTGCGTAAAGGAGCCAATCACGATAAACAAGTTCGATACGGATCAGGCCCGATCGCGATCAAAAGTGACCGTGTGGCACCCGGCACTCTCCCTTGACCAACCGGCGTACGTGTGTCATTGGTTTGAGAATGATACCGAATTCTTTGGCGCATTAATTAGGTGGAACTTTGCACACGGCCATATATTTCAACAATAAATTACGAGTCTGTGTGTGTGTGTGTGTGTGTGTGTGTGTGTGTGTATATATATATATATATATATATATATATATATATATATATATATATATATTCTGATGAGCCTAGCATTAACGTAAACGGAACAAATGTTGCGCGGCGGATCGACTACAGTTGTCGCGGTTATCTTTACAGTGCGCAGAAACTGCGTTCTCAAATCTGACAGTGAGACGCTACGACGGCTAGCATTATATAGCTGTGAGCAGCAAAATCACGTAGTCTCTCAGTGACGCGCACCTTGACTCTTCACTCTGTTTTACGTGTCAATTAAGACACGTCTCCCGGTAGCGACTTAGTTCCAGCCAGCCACCTCAGGTCAGCAGCAGTGCAAACGCAATGAAAGTTAACGCGCAAACAAAACGGCGCTAAAGAAATCTCGCGAAGGGCATTGACGAGTGAGATTCAGAGCCATCAGGGTATGTCACGAAGTATACTGACGGTAAGGAACGGCAACGGTTAACAGCGCATTTGACCACGGAGCGCACATGTGGCCGATGATGGGGCACATCGGAAATGATCGAGTGACAGCAAAATCGCGACACGCTGCGCTCTTGTTGCCGAGGGAGGACGCGCACACGATGTTTGTTTGAAAGCAGCGCTGGCCGACATCGTTACGTTGCCATACCTTCTTATTTTGCCGTTCAAGCTCTTACCAGTAGTGGATCTGTATTACCCCGTAGACGAATAAACTGGCGCTATACACGCTCCATCATCGCGTTCTGTTCTCACACCGTGCTCTCGGGTCAACGCAGTGGGCGCATACTTCCTTCTCGAACACAAGCATGCGCCGACTCTCTCGAGCTGAGCAACACACACTGATTCGAAAAACGAAGCAAACAAATGCGATTCAATCCTGCGAGCGAGCTGCCGGCTGACTTCGCCTGCACGATAGATAATTCTGCGGCCGATGCAATATGCGACCACCCCCCCCCCCCCCCCCCCCGCCCCCATACCAGCTGCTTCGTAGTGCAACGGCACAGCCGCAGTTTATAACAAACAGAGTTGCAAAAACTCGTTCCGCTGGGGGGAATGCGGTCGGAAGGCGGTCGCGCCGCCGCCGTTGACAGCTCGGGCACAAAAGCACGCGCTGTGTGCGCTTCGCGGGGCACGCCGAGACGACGATCCGGACGCTGCCTTGTTCCGTAAAGATGTTCACGAGGCGCGTTACAGAGATAGGGCGTGCAAACACGGACACAAGAGAGAAATTGTGGTGTCTCGACTTCTCTTTTGTACCCGTGTTTGCATCCCTGTCTTTAACAAGAATAGTTACAAACTAGCTCAGCTCTCTGTTATTCTAAGCTTGCACGGTGAGCGAAACAACGCGTCACAACTCTGCATGCGCTACCTTCAATGTGCGTGTGAAACGGTTTAGGAATCTGTCAACTGCGTTCGTCCAAGCCTGTCATGAAAAAAAAAAAAAAAAGATCACGGCGTAGTGTTTCCGTGTGCTTCGGGGGCAGTTAATTACTACAAAGCTAGTAAAAAATATTAATAAAATAATCGCCTGCGCTGCGCAACGCTTGTATGAATTTGTATACAAGAGCTCAACGACCACGTCTCGACACTTGGAAATTACACACGTTTCGCATTTCACCGACTATTGATAAATACCCCGCCTTTAGAACAACAGTTGGGACTACGATTCGAAGCCGTGCCTGTGCGGACCCACACGCCGTGAAAGCGGTGATAATGGTTACGTCGATCGAGAGACGTGACGATAGGCGATCGGCGATGCTCCATTGAGCATTGGTGTGCATTGCTGACACACGCAGCCATCCGTGCAAGGAGCGCATACGTGCAACAAAGCGGGTCGGCTTTCGTTCGCACTTCTTCCGGGTTCATTGCGCGAAAACACGAACGAGCCTCTCGTAGTAAGTAACGCGAACAAATCGCAATCTCTCGGCTCGCACACGCGCCGGCGGCCACGGCTCCCTCTCGGGTGACACCGGGTCGCGCAAAGGCGGCAACGTCGGTCTCGCGAGGGCCGGCACACAGCACAAACAGGCCATGCGACGAAGGATCAGTGAGTAAATCGCGTATTGGAAATCGCGAGTCAAATGGGGTTCAATTATACAAACGGGAAAGCGAGCGCTCGCGGTTGTCGATAACGCCAGGAAAGAGAAATCCGTCAGCCGATGCGGCTTTCAACTACGCCCTGTGGGCCGACGCTGGAACATTCGCTGGAACTCTTTGTAATGAAATGCCAGAGACGAGTAATACACGGTGAGCATGGCTACAACAGGCCGTAGTAGTGTGTTGTATGAATGCAACGCTTCGTTCGTTCTGGTTAGAACGACCGCCGTGCTCAATTGCAAAAACTGACACAAGCAACGCTAACGTTCTGCATCGACTGCCGCGATCCGTTTTGAAGATAGGAGCCTCGCCCGAGGTGAAAAAAAACAACACATTCTGGAGAACACGCGATTAGCATTGCTGCGCTATTTAAGCTCTCCGAACGCCAGTATCGGCCAGCGCGAGGCAGCACCAACATCAACAAACACTGCGGCCGAGTCGGTGAATGACATGCGATGAACTCGGGCCGCCCCGAGCGCGAGTAGAATCCACACCCACCGTGAGTAGTGCCGGCAGCCTCCCATGTTTGCTTCCGAGACGAGTCAAATCCAAAAGCGAGGCAGGTTCGTTCAGGCGAAATGTAATCCACAGGCGAGCACCACAGCGAGATTTTTCTTCGCCGCCGAAGGGCACACTTTTCACAGGCACCGCCGATGCACAACACACTCAAAATATCTGAACGCGAGCCAGCAATCGGGAGGCGCGCGCCGCCATTTTCATTCGCGACGTCAGCCTATCCTACCGGGCAGACCTCGAAACATCGTTTGCCGGTTCCGACGAACGCGGCGTGGCGCACCGGTCGCTCGCGGGAAAGCCGGTTTCTGTTCTTGTTTTCGCTTTCTCTTTCCTACCGCGCTGGCCTCGCCTTTCCGTTGGAGCGGGTCAAAGCGTGCAGCTATCTACTCGTTTCCTTTTGTGTACTTCAAGTTCCTGCCTTCCTCAGATAGCACTCCTGCGTAGGGAAATAACTGTTGGTCTTTTTTAGTCTGAGAGCGCGAGCAGCGCTTACGTTCTTCCTTTCATGCTGTCCGTTCGAACGCACTTGCCGCGACCTATTGCGCACTTCATAGCCTCCCGGCTCCGAAGAGGAAACAGTCTTTCCGATCGAAGCAATTTCCTGCTTGACGACTTCCGGATGGGCCTGGAATCTGTGCCGTACATGCGGGGCGAGCTCAGCGGCCCTCCTCAGGGCACTTGCGAAGGCATCGCCTTCCCTCTCAGACGCAAGGCTTTTGGTGTAGGTAGTCGGGTATGCGAGGAAGTGATACCTGCTGAAAGTCGATTACTCGAAGTCGCCGAGATAAACAGGGGGCGTCCGGTGGCGCTGCCGTGGCTGTCAATTCCGTCGTGGAAAGTGAAGAGGATACTTGCGTGGATGATTCCTCATCGTTTGAACGATGCATTGAAAGACGGGTCATCACTCCGCAAACGGGGCAACTATGACGCGCCGAGTTTGATGGATTTAGTAGTGTCAACGAAACAACAAACCGTTTGACAGGGTTGTTGGTTAACATAACATCTTGGATATTACGTACAATGAGTTGAAAAAAGAAAAAGACGCAGCTGATTTTCACTCTGCGTCATGACGAAACACACACACACATATATTTAGTTCGAGAACTGGAAGGTTCACCTAAACTGAAACATTGACCTCTCGCATCTCGGTGACGTATGTCAACAGAAGCTAGCATATCACATCAGCATTTGCGGGAACGCATTCGCAGCGGGAACGCACCCGTAGCAACTGATGGTGGTGTACTGCGGGTCATGAAAACAAACATGGCGGCTGATGGAGACAGCGACACGCCATTTTCTTTTACTTTCAGTGCACGCTTCTCGCATGGAAAAAAATCACCGGCGATTGCGACATTTCCTGATGTGAAGTTGGAGCGCAGCCGCATTCGGGCGTCGTCGATGTTGAGTATCTGCTCGAGCACTTCGTTTGCAGAAGCAGTGGCAGATGATGCTGTTCCACGCGCACCGGTTGCGTCCAGACTGCACCAGCTCGCAAACTTCCTGCATCTATGCCTTGGAAGGACTGAATGAGCGAAAGTGCTAGGTCACACTTACAAGAGTGGAAAAGCGTCGGGAAAACGCCATCTTACAGGAAGCAATGGACGCGCAAGGTTGTATCAGAACTGCACCCGCTCGTTTCCTCCCGCGCGCTGCGCTCGCTGTCATTCATCCTTCCATGCAGACTTGGCAGTTATAAAGTTACACTAAGTTACTTTTAGCTGTAATAAGTAATTTACGATGGCAATTTAGTAATGTAATCGATAGCTACAAGAGTAATTTGAAGAAAATTACACATTACTTTCCCTATTACTTTTAACTAAACTCTAGCTTGTCGCGGTTAAACCAAGTTCGTCGAGGGATTGCTCGACGAACTTGGTTCGAGGGATTGGGTCAAGGGATTGGGAAACGACGAAACCATTGGCTAGCCGAGATTTAACTTTACTCTCATAGTGAGCCCCACAGCCCCGCTCCTCCTTCTTCGGCTTCCATATGCTTGGTTCTCTTGAAGCAGCTGCCAGCAGGGCTTAAAGTCAGGGGGTGCCCGGGGGGGGCCCGGCCCCCTCTCCATTTCTCAAGGAGGGGCCCGGCCCCCCCTCGGCAGTACGACGGTGGCACTGCGGCACCCATTTGTCAAGGGCTGGAGTGGAACTTATTGGCAGTAGTGCTTTGTGCGGGGAAATTATA